>NC_059438.1:16349306-16949306 GCF_021028975.2 Sphaerodactylus townsendi
CCCCCCCCCCCCACCCCCCCCCCCCCCCACCCCCCCCCCCCCCCACCCCCCCCCCCCCCCACCCCCCCCCCCCCCCACCCCCCCCCCCCCCCACCCCCCCCCCCCCCCACCCCCCCCCCCCCCCACCCCCCCCCCCCCCCACCCCCCCCCCCCCCCACCCCCCCCCCCCCCCACCCCCCCCCCCCCCCACCCCCCCCCCCCCCCACCCCCCCCCCCCCCCACCCCCCCCCCCCCCCACCCCCCCCCCCCCCCACCCCCCCCCCCCCCCACCCCCCCCCCCCCCCACCCCCCCCCCCCCCCACCCCCCCCCCCCCCCACCCCCCCCCCCCCCCACCCCCCCCCCCCCCCACCCCCCCCCCCCCCCACCCCCCCCCCCCCCCACCCCCCCCCCCCCCCACCCCCCCCCCCCCCCACCCCCCCCCCCCCCCACCCCCCCCCCCCCCCACCCCCCCCCCCCCCCACCCCCCCCCCCCCCCACCCCCCCCCCCCCCCACCCCCCCCCCCCCCCACCCCCCCCCCCCCCCACCCCCCCCCCCCCCCACCCCCCCCCCCCCCCACCCCCCCCCCCCCCCACCCCCCCCCCCCCCCACCCCCCCCCCCCCCCACCCCCCCCCCCCCCCACCCCCCCCCCCCCCCACCCCCCCCCCCCCCCACCCCCCCCCCCCCCCACCCCCCCCCCCCCCCACCCCCCCCCCCCCCCACCCCCCCCCCCCCCCACCCCCCCCCCCCCCCACCCCCCCCCCCCCCCACCCCCCCCCCCCCCCACCCCCCCCCCCCCCCACCCCCCCCCCCCCCCACCCCCCCCCCCCCCCACCCCCCCCCCCCCCCACCCCCCCCCCCCCCCACCCCCCCCCCCCCCCACCCCCCCCCCCCCCCACCCCCCCCCCCCCCCACCCCCCCCCCCCCCCACCCCCCCCCCCCCCCACCCCCCCCCCCCCCCACCCCCCCCCCCCCCCACCCCCCCCCCCCCCCACCCCCCCCCCCCCCCACCCCCCCCCCCCCCCACCCCCCCCCCCCCCCACCCCCCCCCCCCCCCACCCCCCCCCCCCCCCACCCCCCCCCCCCCCCACCCCCCCCCCCCCCCACCCCCCCCCCCCCCCACCCCCCCCCCCCCCCACCCCCCCCCCCCCCCACCCCCCCCCCCCCCCACCCCCCCCCCCCCCCACCCCCCCCCCCCCCCACCCCCCCCCCCCCCCACCCCCCCCCCCCCCCACCCCCCCCCCCCCCCACCCCCCCCCCCCCCCACCCCCCCCCCCCCCCACCCCCCCCCCCCCCCACCCCCCCCCCCCCCCACCCCCCCCCCCCCCCACCCCCCCCCCCCCCCACCCCCCCCCCCCCCCACCCCCCCCCCCCCCCACCCCCCCCCCCCCCCACCCCCCCCCCCCCCCACCCCCCCCCCCCCCCACCCCCCCCCCCCCCCACCCCCCCCCCCCCCCACCCCCCCCCCCCCCCACCCCCCCCCCCCCCCACCCCCCCCCCCCCCCACCCCCCCCCCCCCCCACCCCCCCCCCCCCCCACCCCCCCCCCCCCCCACCCCCCCCCCCCCCCACCCCCCCCCCCCCCCACCCCCCCCCCCCCCCACCCCCCCCCCCCCCCACCCCCCCCCCCCCCCACCCCCCCCCCCCCCCACCCCCCCCCCCCCCCACCCCCCCCCCCCCCCACCCCCCCCCCCCCCCACCCCCCCCCCCCCCCACCCCCCCCCCCCCCCACCCCCCCCCCCCCCCACCCCCCCCCCCCCCCACCCCCCCCCCCCCCCACCCCCCCCCCCCCCCACCCCCCCCCCCCCCCACCCCCCCCCCCCCCCACCCCCCCCCCCCCCCACCCCCCCCCCCCCCCACCCCCCCCCCCCCCCACCCCCCCCCCCCCCCACCCCCCCCCCCCCCCACCCCCCCCCCCCCCCACCCCCCCCCCCCCCCACCCCCCCCCCCCCCCACCCCCCCCCCCCCCCACCCCCCCCCCCCCCCACCCCCCCCCCCCCCCACCCCCCCCCCCCCCCACCCCCCCCCCCCCCCACCCCCCCCCCCCCCCACCCCCCCCCCCCCCCACCCCCCCCCCCCCCCACCCCCCCCCCCCCCCACCCCCCCCCCCCCCCACCCCCCCCCCCCCCCACCCCCCCCCCCCCCCACCCCCCCCCCCCCCCACCCCCCCCCCCCCCCACCCCCCCCCCCCCCCACCCCCCCCCCCCCCCACCCCCCCCCCCCCCCACCCCCCCCCCCCCCCACCCCCCCCCCCCCCCACCCCCCCCCCCCCCCACCCCCCCCCCCCCCCACCCCCCCCCCCCCCCACCCCCCCCCCCCCCCACCCCCCCCCCCCCCCACCCCCCCCCCCCCCCACCCCCCCCCCCCCCCACCCCCCCCCCCCCCCACCCCCCCCCCCCCCCACCCCCCCCCCCCCCCACCCCCCCCCCCCCCCACCCCCCCCCCCCCCCACCCCCCCCCCCCCCCACCCCCCCCCCCCCCCACCCCCCCCCCCCCCCACCCCCCCCCCCCCCCACCCCCCCCCCCCCCCACCCCCCCCCCCCCCCACCCCCCCCCCCCCCCACCCCCCCCCCCCCCCACCCCCCCCCCCCCCCACCCCCCCCCCCCCCCACCCCCCCCCCCCCCCACCCCCCCCCCCCCCCACCCCCCCCCCCCCCCACCCCCCCCCCCCCCCACCCCCCCCCCCCCCCACCCCCCCCCCCCCCCACCCCCCCCCCCCCCCACCCCCCCCCCCCCCCACCCCCCCCCCCCCCCACCCCCCCCCCCCCCCACCCCCCCCCCCCCCCACCCCCCCCCCCCCCCACCCCCCCCCCCCCCCACCCCCCCCCCCCCCCACCCCCCCCCCCCCCCACCCCCCCCCCCCCCCACCCCCCCCCCCCCCCACCCCCCCCCCCCCCCACCCCCCCCCCCCCCCACCCCCCCCCCCCCCCACCCCCCCCCCCCCCCACCCCCCCCCCCCCCCACCCCCCCCCCCCCCCACCCCCCCCCCCCCCCACCCCCCCCCCCCCCCACCCCCCCCCCCCCCCACCCCCCCCCCCCCCCACCCCCCCCCCCCCCCACCCCCCCCCCCCCCCACCCCCCCCCCCCCCCACCCCCCCCCCCCCCCACCCCCCCCCCCCCCCACCCCCCCCCCCCCCCACCCCCCCCCCCCCCCACCCCCCCCCCCCCCCACCCCCCCCCCCCCCCACCCCCCCCCCCCCCCACCCCCCCCCCCCCCCACCCCCCCCCCCCCCCACCCCCCCCCCCCCCCACCCCCCCCCCCCCCCACCCCCCCCCCCCCCCACCCCCCCCCCCCCCCACCCCCCCCCCCCCCCACCCCCCCCCCCCCCCACCCCCCCCCCCCCCCACCCCCCCCCCCCCCCACCCCCCCCCCCCCCCACCCCCCCCCCCCCCCACCCCCCCCCCCCCCCACCCCCCCCCCCCCCCACCCCCCCCCCCCCCCACCCCCCCCCCCCCCCACCCCCCCCCCCCCCCACCCCCCCCCCCCCCCACCCCCCCCCCCCCCCACCCCCCCCCCCCCCCACCCCCCCCCCCCCCCACCCCCCCCCCCCCCCACCCCCCCCCCCCCCCACCCCCCCCCCCCCCCACCCCCCCCCCCCCCCACCCCCCCCCCCCCCCACCCCCCCCCCCCCCCACCCCCCCCCCCCCCCACCCCCCCCCCCCCCCACCCCCCCCCCCCCCCACCCCCCCCCCCCCCCACCCCCCCCCCCCCCCACCCCCCCCCCCCCCCACCCCCCCCCCCCCCCACCCCCCCCCCCCCCCACCCCCCCCCCCCCCCACCCCCCCCCCCCCCCACCCCCCCCCCCCCCCACCCCCCCCCCCCCCCACCCCCCCCCCCCCCCACCCCCCCCCCCCCCCACCCCCCCCCCCCCCCACCCCCCCCCCCCCCCACCCCCCCCCCCCCCCACCCCCCCCCCCCCCCACCCCCCCCCCCCCCCACCCCCCCCCCCCCCCACCCCCCCCCCCCCCCACCCCCCCCCCCCCCCACCCCCCCCCCCCCCCACCCCCCCCCCCCCCCACCCCCCCCCCCCCCCACCCCCCCCCCCCCCCACCCCCCCCCCCCCCCACCCCCCCCCCCCCCCACCCCCCCCCCCCCCCACCCCCCCCCCCCCCCACCCCCCCCCCCCCCCACCCCCCCCCCCCCCCACCCCCCCCCCCCCCCACCCCCCCCCCCCCCCACCCCCCCCCCCCCCCACCCCCCCCCCCCCCCACCCCCCCCCCCCCCCACCCCCCCCCCCCCCCACCCCCCCCCCCCCCCACCCCCCCCCCCCCCCACCCCCCCCCCCCCCCACCCCCCCCCCCCCCCACCCCCCCCCCCCCCCACCCCCCCCCCCCCCCACCCCCCCCCCCCCCCACCCCCCCCCCCCCCCACCCCCCCCCCCCCCCACCCCCCCCCCCCCCCACCCCCCCCCCCCCCCACCCCCCCCCCCCCCCACCCCCCCCCCCCCCCACCCCCCCCCCCCCCCACCCCCCCCCCCCCCCACCCCCCCCCCCCCCCACCCCCCCCCCCCCCCACCCCCCCCCCCCCCCACCCCCCCCCCCCCCCACCCCCCCCCCCCCCCACCCCCCCCCCCCCCCACCCCCCCCCCCCCCCACCCCCCCCCCCCCCCACCCCCCCCCCCCCCCACCCCCCCCCCCCCCCACCCCCCCCCCCCCCCACCCCCCCCCCCCCCCACCCCCCCCCCCCCCCACCCCCCCCCCCCCCCACCCCCCCCCCCCCCCACCCCCCCCCCCCCCCACCCCCCCCCCCCCCCACCCCCCCCCCCCCCCACCCCCCCCCCCCCCCACCCCCCCCCCCCCCCACCCCCCCCCCCCCCCACCCCCCCCCCCCCCCACCCCCCCCCCCCCCCACCCCCCCCCCCCCCCACCCCCCCCCCCCCCCACCCCCCCCCCCCCCCACCCCCCCCCCCCCCCACCCCCCCCCCCCCCCACCCCCCCCCCCCCCCACCCCCCCCCCCCCCCACCCCCCCCCCCCCCCACCCCCCCCCCCCCCCACCCCCCCCCCCCCCCACCCCCCCCCCCCCCCACCCCCCCCCCCCCCCACCCCCCCCCCCCCCCACCCCCCCCCCCCCCCACCCCCCCCCCCCCCCACCCCCCCCCCCCCCCACCCCCCCCCCCCCCCACCCCCCCCCCCCCCCACCCCCCCCCCCCCCCACCCCCCCCCCCCCCCACCCCCCCCCCCCCCCACCCCCCCCCCCCCCCACCCCCCCCCCCCCCCACCCCCCCCCCCCCCCACCCCCCCCCCCCCCCACCCCCCCCCCCCCCCACCCCCCCCCCCCCCCACCCCCCCCCCCCCCCACCCCCCCCCCCCCCCACCCCCCCCCCCCCCCACCCCCCCCCCCCCCCACCCCCCCCCCCCCCCACCCCCCCCCCCCCCCACCCCCCCCCCCCCCCACCCCCCCCCCCCCCCACCCCCCCCCCCCCCCACCCCCCCCCCCCCCCACCCCCCCCCCCCCCCACCCCCCCCCCCCCCCACCCCCCCCCCCCCCCACCCCCCCCCCCCCCCACCCCCCCCCCCCCCCACCCCCCCCCCCCCCCACCCCCCCCCCCCCCCACCCCCCCCCCCCCCCACCCCCCCCCCCCCCCACCCCCCCCCCCCCCCACCCCCCCCCCCCCCCACCCCCCCCCCCCCCCACCCCCCCCCCCCCCCACCCCCCCCCCCCCCCACCCCCCCCCCCCCCCACCCCCCCCCCCCCCCACCCCCCCCCCCCCCCACCCCCCCCCCCCCCCACCCCCCCCCCCCCCCACCCCCCCCCCCCCCCACCCCCCCCCCCCCCCACCCCCCCCCCCCCCCACCCCCCCCCCCCCCCACCCCCCCCCCCCCCCACCCCCCCCCCCCCCCACCCCCCCCCCCCCCCACCCCCCCCCCCCCCCACCCCCCCCCCCCCCCACCCCCCCCCCCCCCCACCCCCCCCCCCCCCCACCCCCCCCCCCCCCCACCCCCCCCCCCCCCCACCCCCCCCCCCCCCCACCCCCCCCCCCCCCCACCCCCCCCCCCCCCCACCCCCCCCCCCCCCCACCCCCCCCCCCCCCCACCCCCCCCCCCCCCCACCCCCCCCCCCCCCCACCCCCCCCCCCCCCCACCCCCCCCCCCCCCCACCCCCCCCCCCCCCCACCCCCCCCCCCCCCCACCCCCCCCCCCCCCCACCCCCCCCCCCCCCCACCCCCCCCCCCCCCCACCCCCCCCCCCCCCCACCCCCCCCCCCCCCCACCCCCCCCCCCCCCCACCCCCCCCCCCCCCCACCCCCCCCCCCCCCCACCCCCCCCCCCCCCCACCCCCCCCCCCCCCCACCCCCCCCCCCCCCCACCCCCCCCCCCCCCCACCCCCCCCCCCCCCCACCCCCCCCCCCCCCCACCCCCCCCCCCCCCCACCCCCCCCCCCCCCCACCCCCCCCCCCCCCCACCCCCCCCCCCCCCCACCCCCCCCCCCCCCCACCCCCCCCCCCCCCCACCCCCCCCCCCCCCCACCCCCCCCCCCCCCCACCCCCCCCCCCCCCCACCCCCCCCCCCCCCCACCCCCCCCCCCCCCCACCCCCCCCCCCCCCCACCCCCCCCCCCCCCCACCCCCCCCCCCCCCCACCCCCCCCCCCCCCCACCCCCCCCCCCCCCCACCCCCCCCCCCCCCCACCCCCCCCCCCCCCCACCCCCCCCCCCCCCCACCCCCCCCCCCCCCCACCCCCCCCCCCCCCCACCCCCCCCCCCCCCCACCCCCCCCCCCCCCCACCCCCCCCCCCCCCCACCCCCCCCCCCCCCCACCCCCCCCCCCCCCCACCCCCCCCCCCCCCCACCCCCCCCCCCCCCCACCCCCCCCCCCCCCCACCCCCCCCCCCCCCCACCCCCCCCCCCCCCCACCCCCCCCCCCCCCCACCCCCCCCCCCCCCCACCCCCCCCCCCCCCCACCCCCCCCCCCCCCCACCCCCCCCCCCCCCCACCCCCCCCCCCCCCCACCCCCCCCCCCCCCCACCCCCCCCCCCCCCCACCCCCCCCCCCCCCCACCCCCCCCCCCCCCCACCCCCCCCCCCCCCCACCCCCCCCCCCCCCCACCCCCCCCCCCCCCCACCCCCCCCCCCCCCCACCCCCCCCCCCCCCCACCCCCCCCCCCCCCCACCCCCCCCCCCCCCCACCCCCCCCCCCCCCCACCCCCCCCCCCCCCCACCCCCCCCCCCCCCCACCCCCCCCCCCCCCCACCCCCCCCCCCCCCCACCCCCCCCCCCCCCCACCCCCCCCCCCCCCCACCCCCCCCCCCCCCCACCCCCCCCCCCCCCCACCCCCCCCCCCCCCCACCCCCCCCCCCCCCCACCCCCCCCCCCCCCCACCCCCCCCCCCCCCCACCCCCCCCCCCCCCCACCCCCCCCCCCCCCCACCCCCCCCCCCCCCCACCCCCCCCCCCCCCCACCCCCCCCCCCCCCCACCCCCCCCCCCCCCCACCCCCCCCCCCCCCCACCCCCCCCCCCCCCCACCCCCCCCCCCCCCCACCCCCCCCCCCCCCCACCCCCCCCCCCCCCCACCCCCCCCCCCCCCCACCCCCCCCCCCCCCCACCCCCCCCCCCCCCCACCCCCCCCCCCCCCCACCCCCCCCCCCCCCCACCCCCCCCCCCCCCCACCCCCCCCCCCCCCCACCCCCCCCCCCCCCCACCCCCCCCCCCCCCCACCCCCCCCCCCCCCCACCCCCCCCCCCCCCCACCCCCCCCCCCCCCCACCCCCCCCCCCCCCCACCCCCCCCCCCCCCCACCCCCCCCCCCCCCCACCCCCCCCCCCCCCCACCCCCCCCCCCCCCCACCCCCCCCCCCCCCCACCCCCCCCCCCCCCCACCCCCCCCCCCCCCCACCCCCCCCCCCCCCCACCCCCCCCCCCCCCCACCCCCCCCCCCCCCCACCCCCCCCCCCCCCCACCCCCCCCCCCCCCCACCCCCCCCCCCCCCCACCCCCCCCCCCCCCCACCCCCCCCCCCCCCCACCCCCCCCCCCCCCCACCCCCCCCCCCCCCCACCCCCCCCCCCCCCCACCCCCCCCCCCCCCCACCCCCCCCCCCCCCCACCCCCCCCCCCCCCCACCCCCCCCCCCCCCCACCCCCCCCCCCCCCCACCCCCCCCCCCCCCCACCCCCCCCCCCCCCCACCCCCCCCCCCCCCCACCCCCCCCCCCCCCCACCCCCCCCCCCCCCCACCCCCCCCCCCCCCCACCCCCCCCCCCCCCCACCCCCCCCCCCCCCCACCCCCCCCCCCCCCCACCCCCCCCCCCCCCCACCCCCCCCCCCCCCCACCCCCCCCCCCCCCCACCCCCCCCCCCCCCCACCCCCCCCCCCCCCCACCCCCCCCCCCCCCCACCCCCCCCCCCCCCCACCCCCCCCCCCCCCCACCCCCCCCCCCCCCCACCCCCCCCCCCCCCCACCCCCCCCCCCCCCCACCCCCCCCCCCCCCCACCCCCCCCCCCCCCCACCCCCCCCCCCCCCCACCCCCCCCCCCCCCCACCCCCCCCCCCCCCCACCCCCCCCCCCCCCCACCCCCCCCCCCCCCCACCCCCCCCCCCCCCCACCCCCCCCCCCCCCCACCCCCCCCCCCCCCCACCCCCCCCCCCCCCCACCCCCCCCCCCCCCCACCCCCCCCCCCCCCCACCCCCCCCCCCCCCCACCCCCCCCCCCCCCCACCCCCCCCCCCCCCCACCCCCCCCCCCCCCCACCCCCCCCCCCCCCCACCCCCCCCCCCCCCCACCCCCCCCCCCCCCCACCCCCCCCCCCCCCCACCCCCCCCCCCCCCCACCCCCCCCCCCCCCCACCCCCCCCCCCCCCCACCCCCCCCCCCCCCCACCCCCCCCCCCCCCCACCCCCCCCCCCCCCCACCCCCCCCCCCCCCCACCCCCCCCCCCCCCCACCCCCCCCCCCCCCCACCCCCCCCCCCCCCCACCCCCCCCCCCCCCCACCCCCCCCCCCCCCCACCCCCCCCCCCCCCCACCCCCCCCCCCCCCCACCCCCCCCCCCCCCCACCCCCCCCCCCCCCCACCCCCCCCCCCCCCCACCCCCCCCCCCCCCCACCCCCCCCCCCCCCCACCCCCCCCCCCCCCCACCCCCCCCCCCCCCCACCCCCCCCCCCCCCCACCCCCCCCCCCCCCCACCCCCCCCCCCCCCCACCCCCCCCCCCCCCCACCCCCCCCCCCCCCCACCCCCCCCCCCCCCCACCCCCCCCCCCCCCCACCCCCCCCCCCCCCCACCCCCCCCCCCCCCCACCCCCCCCCCCCCCCACCCCCCCCCCCCCCCACCCCCCCCCCCCCCCACCCCCCCCCCCCCCCACCCCCCCCCCCCCCCACCCCCCCCCCCCCCCACCCCCCCCCCCCCCCACCCCCCCCCCCCCCCACCCCCCCCCCCCCCCACCCCCCCCCCCCCCCACCCCCCCCCCCCCCCACCCCCCCCCCCCCCCACCCCCCCCCCCCCCCACCCCCCCCCCCCCCCACCCCCCCCCCCCCCCACCCCCCCCCCCCCCCACCCCCCCCCCCCCCCACCCCCCCCCCCCCCCACCCCCCCCCCCCCCCACCCCCCCCCCCCCCCACCCCCCCCCCCCCCCACCCCCCCCCCCCCCCACCCCCCCCCCCCCCCACCCCCCCCCCCCCCCACCCCCCCCCCCCCCCACCCCCCCCCCCCCCCACCCCCCCCCCCCCCCACCCCCCCCCCCCCCCACCCCCCCCCCCCCCCACCCCCCCCCCCCCCCACCCCCCCCCCCCCCCACCCCCCCCCCCCCCCACCCCCCCCCCCCCCCACCCCCCCCCCCCCCCACCCCCCCCCCCCCCCACCCCCCCCCCCCCCCACCCCCCCCCCCCCCCACCCCCCCCCCCCCCCACCCCCCCCCCCCCCCACCCCCCCCCCCCCCCACCCCCCCCCCCCCCCACCCCCCCCCCCCCCCACCCCCCCCCCCCCCCACCCCCCCCCCCCCCCACCCCCCCCCCCCCCCACCCCCCCCCCCCCCCACCCCCCCCCCCCCCCACCCCCCCCCCCCCCCACCCCCCCCCCCCCCCACCCCCCCCCCCCCCCACCCCCCCCCCCCCCCACCCCCCCCCCCCCCCACCCCCCCCCCCCCCCACCCCCCCCCCCCCCCACCCCCCCCCCCCCCCACCCCCCCCCCCCCCCACCCCCCCCCCCCCCCACCCCCCCCCCCCCCCACCCCCCCCCCCCCCCACCCCCCCCCCCCCCCACCCCCCCCCCCCCCCACCCCCCCCCCCCCCCACCCCCCCCCCCCCCCACCCCCCCCCCCCCCCACCCCCCCCCCCCCCCACCCCCCCCCCCCCCCACCCCCCCCCCCCCCCACCCCCCCCCCCCCCCACCCCCCCCCCCCCCCACCCCCCCCCCCCCCCACCCCCCCCCCCCCCCACCCCCCCCCCCCCCCACCCCCCCCCCCCCCCACCCCCCCCCCCCCCCACCCCCCCCCCCCCCCACCCCCCCCCCCCCCCACCCCCCCCCCCCCCCACCCCCCCCCCCCCCCACCCCCCCCCCCCCCCACCCCCCCCCCCCCCCACCCCCCCCCCCCCCCACCCCCCCCCCCCCCCACCCCCCCCCCCCCCCACCCCCCCCCCCCCCCACCCCCCCCCCCCCCCACCCCCCCCCCCCCCCACCCCCCCCCCCCCCCACCCCCCCCCCCCCCCACCCCCCCCCCCCCCCACCCCCCCCCCCCCCCACCCCCCCCCCCCCCCACCCCCCCCCCCCCCCACCCCCCCCCCCCCCCACCCCCCCCCCCCCCCACCCCCCCCCCCCCCCACCCCCCCCCCCCCCCACCCCCCCCCCCCCCCACCCCCCCCCCCCCCCACCCCCCCCCCCCCCCACCCCCCCCCCCCCCCACCCCCCCCCCCCCCCACCCCCCCCCCCCCCCACCCCCCCCCCCCCCCACCCCCCCCCCCCCCCACCCCCCCCCCCCCCCACCCCCCCCCCCCCCCACCCCCCCCCCCCCCCACCCCCCCCCCCCCCCACCCCCCCCCCCCCCCACCCCCCCCCCCCCCCACCCCCCCCCCCCCCCACCCCCCCCCCCCCCCACCCCCCCCCCCCCCCACCCCCCCCCCCCCCCACCCCCCCCCCCCCCCACCCCCCCCCCCCCCCACCCCCCCCCCCCCCCACCCCCCCCCCCCCCCACCCCCCCCCCCCCCCACCCCCCCCCCCCCCCACCCCCCCCCCCCCCCACCCCCCCCCCCCCCCACCCCCCCCCCCCCCCACCCCCCCCCCCCCCCACCCCCCCCCCCCCCCACCCCCCCCCCCCCCCACCCCCCCCCCCCCCCACCCCCCCCCCCCCCCACCCCCCCCCCCCCCCACCCCCCCCCCCCCCCACCCCCCCCCCCCCCCACCCCCCCCCCCCCCCACCCCCCCCCCCCCCCACCCCCCCCCCCCCCCACCCCCCCCCCCCCCCACCCCCCCCCCCCCCCACCCCCCCCCCCCCCCACCCCCCCCCCCCCCCACCCCCCCCCCCCCCCACCCCCCCCCCCCCCCACCCCCCCCCCCCCCCACCCCCCCCCCCCCCCACCCCCCCCCCCCCCCACCCCCCCCCCCCCCCACCCCCCCCCCCCCCCACCCCCCCCCCCCCCCACCCCCCCCCCCCCCCACCCCCCCCCCCCCCCACCCCCCCCCCCCCCCACCCCCCCCCCCCCCCACCCCCCCCCCCCCCCACCCCCCCCCCCCCCCACCCCCCCCCCCCCCCACCCCCCCCCCCCCCCACCCCCCCCCCCCCCCACCCCCCCCCCCCCCCACCCCCCCCCCCCCCCACCCCCCCCCCCCCCCACCCCCCCCCCCCCCCACCCCCCCCCCCCCCCACCCCCCCCCCCCCCCACCCCCCCCCCCCCCCACCCCCCCCCCCCCCCACCCCCCCCCCCCCCCACCCCCCCCCCCCCCCACCCCCCCCCCCCCCCACCCCCCCCCCCCCCCACCCCCCCCCCCCCCCACCCCCCCCCCCCCCCACCCCCCCCCCCCCCCACCCCCCCCCCCCCCCACCCCCCCCCCCCCCCACCCCCCCCCCCCCCCACCCCCCCCCCCCCCCACCCCCCCCCCCCCCCACCCCCCCCCCCCCCCACCCCCCCCCCCCCCCACCCCCCCCCCCCCCCACCCCCCCCCCCCCCCACCCCCCCCCCCCCCCACCCCCCCCCCCCCCCACCCCCCCCCCCCCCCACCCCCCCCCCCCCCCACCCCCCCCCCCCCCCACCCCCCCCCCCCCCCACCCCCCCCCCCCCCCACCCCCCCCCCCCCCCACCCCCCCCCCCCCCCACCCCCCCCCCCCCCCACCCCCCCCCCCCCCCACCCCCCCCCCCCCCCACCCCCCCCCCCCCCCACCCCCCCCCCCCCCCACCCCCCCCCCCCCCCACCCCCCCCCCCCCCCACCCCCCCCCCCCCCCACCCCCCCCCCCCCCCACCCCCCCCCCCCCCCACCCCCCCCCCCCCCCACCCCCCCCCCCCCCCACCCCCCCCCCCCCCCACCCCCCCCCCCCCCCACCCCCCCCCCCCCCCACCCCCCCCCCCCCCCACCCCCCCCCCCCCCCACCCCCCCCCCCCCCCACCCCCCCCCCCCCCCACCCCCCCCCCCCCCCACCCCCCCCCCCCCCCACCCCCCCCCCCCCCCACCCCCCCCCCCCCCCACCCCCCCCCCCCCCCACCCCCCCCCCCCCCCACCCCCCCCCCCCCCCACCCCCCCCCCCCCCCACCCCCCCCCCCCCCCACCCCCCCCCCCCCCCACCCCCCCCCCCCCCCACCCCCCCCCCCCCCCACCCCCCCCCCCCCCCACCCCCCCCCCCCCCCACCCCCCCCCCCCCCCACCCCCCCCCCCCCCCACCCCCCCCCCCCCCCACCCCCCCCCCCCCCCACCCCCCCCCCCCCCCACCCCCCCCCCCCCCCACCCCCCCCCCCCCCCACCCCCCCCCCCCCCCACCCCCCCCCCCCCCCACCCCCCCCCCCCCCCACCCCCCCCCCCCCCCACCCCCCCCCCCCCCCACCCCCCCCCCCCCCCACCCCCCCCCCCCCCCACCCCCCCCCCCCCCCACCCCCCCCCCCCCCCACCCCCCCCCCCCCCCACCCCCCCCCCCCCCCACCCCCCCCCCCCCCCACCCCCCCCCCCCCCCACCCCCCCCCCCCCCCACCCCCCCCCCCCCCCACCCCCCCCCCCCCCCACCCCCCCCCCCCCCCACCCCCCCCCCCCCCCACCCCCCCCCCCCCCCACCCCCCCCCCCCCCCACCCCCCCCCCCCCCCACCCCCCCCCCCCCCCACCCCCCCCCCCCCCCACCCCCCCCCCCCCCCACCCCCCCCCCCCCCCACCCCCCCCCCCCCCCACCCCCCCCCCCCCCCACCCCCCCCCCCCCCCACCCCCCCCCCCCCCCACCCCCCCCCCCCCCCACCCCCCCCCCCCCCCACCCCCCCCCCCCCCCACCCCCCCCCCCCCCCACCCCCCCCCCCCCCCACCCCCCCCCCCCCCCACCCCCCCCCCCCCCCACCCCCCCCCCCCCCCACCCCCCCCCCCCCCCACCCCCCCCCCCCCCCACCCCCCCCCCCCCCCACCCCCCCCCCCCCCCACCCCCCCCCCCCCCCACCCCCCCCCCCCCCCACCCCCCCCCCCCCCCACCCCCCCCCCCCCCCACCCCCCCCCCCCCCCACCCCCCCCCCCCCCCACCCCCCCCCCCCCCCACCCCCCCCCCCCCCCACCCCCCCCCCCCCCCACCCCCCCCCCCCCCCACCCCCCCCCCCCCCCACCCCCCCCCCCCCCCACCCCCCCCCCCCCCCACCCCCCCCCCCCCCCACCCCCCCCCCCCCCCACCCCCCCCCCCCCCCACCCCCCCCCCCCCCCACCCCCCCCCCCCCCCACCCCCCCCCCCCCCCACCCCCCCCCCCCCCCACCCCCCCCCCCCCCCACCCCCCCCCCCCCCCACCCCCCCCCCCCCCCACCCCCCCCCCCCCCCACCCCCCCCCCCCCCCACCCCCCCCCCCCCCCACCCCCCCCCCCCCCCACCCCCCCCCCCCCCCACCCCCCCCCCCCCCCACCCCCCCCCCCCCCCACCCCCCCCCCCCCCCACCCCCCCCCCCCCCCACCCCCCCCCCCCCCCACCCCCCCCCCCCCCCACCCCCCCCCCCCCCCACCCCCCCCCCCCCCCACCCCCCCCCCCCCCCACCCCCCCCCCCCCCCACCCCCCCCCCCCCCCACCCCCCCCCCCCCCCACCCCCCCCCCCCCCCACCCCCCCCCCCCCCCACCCCCCCCCCCCCCCACCCCCCCCCCCCCCCACCCCCCCCCCCCCCCACCCCCCCCCCCCCCCACCCCCCCCCCCCCCCACCCCCCCCCCCCCCCACCCCCCCCCCCCCCCACCCCCCCCCCCCCCCACCCCCCCCCCCCCCCACCCCCCCCCCCCCCCACCCCCCCCCCCCCCCACCCCCCCCCCCCCCCACCCCCCCCCCCCCCCACCCCCCCCCCCCCCCACCCCCCCCCCCCCCCACCCCCCCCCCCCCCCACCCCCCCCCCCCCCCACCCCCCCCCCCCCCCACCCCCCCCCCCCCCCACCCCCCCCCCCCCCCACCCCCCCCCCCCCCCACCCCCCCCCCCCCCCACCCCCCCCCCCCCCCACCCCCCCCCCCCCCCACCCCCCCCCCCCCCCACCCCCCCCCCCCCCCACCCCCCCCCCCCCCCACCCCCCCCCCCCCCCACCCCCCCCCCCCCCCACCCCCCCCCCCCCCCACCCCCCCCCCCCCCCACCCCCCCCCCCCCCCACCCCCCCCCCCCCCCACCCCCCCCCCCCCCCACCCCCCCCCCCCCCCACCCCCCCCCCCCCCCACCCCCCCCCCCCCCCACCCCCCCCCCCCCCCACCCCCCCCCCCCCCCACCCCCCCCCCCCCCCACCCCCCCCCCCCCCCACCCCCCCCCCCCCCCACCCCCCCCCCCCCCCACCCCCCCCCCCCCCCACCCCCCCCCCCCCCCACCCCCCCCCCCCCCCACCCCCCCCCCCCCCCACCCCCCCCCCCCCCCACCCCCCCCCCCCCCCACCCCCCCCCCCCCCCACCCCCCCCCCCCCCCACCCCCCCCCCCCCCCACCCCCCCCCCCCCCCACCCCCCCCCCCCCCCACCCCCCCCCCCCCCCACCCCCCCCCCCCCCCACCCCCCCCCCCCCCCACCCCCCCCCCCCCCCACCCCCCCCCCCCCCCACCCCCCCCCCCCCCCACCCCCCCCCCCCCCCACCCCCCCCCCCCCCCACCCCCCCCCCCCCCCACCCCCCCCCCCCCCCACCCCCCCCCCCCCCCACCCCCCCCCCCCCCCACCCCCCCCCCCCCCCACCCCCCCCCCCCCCCACCCCCCCCCCCCCCCACCCCCCCCCCCCCCCACCCCCCCCCCCCCCCACCCCCCCCCCCCCCCACCCCCCCCCCCCCCCACCCCCCCCCCCCCCCACCCCCCCCCCCCCCCACCCCCCCCCCCCCCCACCCCCCCCCCCCCCCACCCCCCCCCCCCCCCACCCCCCCCCCCCCCCACCCCCCCCCCCCCCCACCCCCCCCCCCCCCCACCCCCCCCCCCCCCCACCCCCCCCCCCCCCCACCCCCCCCCCCCCCCACCCCCCCCCCCCCCCACCCCCCCCCCCCCCCACCCCCCCCCCCCCCCACCCCCCCCCCCCCCCACCCCCCCCCCCCCCCACCCCCCCCCCCCCCCACCCCCCCCCCCCCCCACCCCCCCCCCCCCCCACCCCCCCCCCCCCCCACCCCCCCCCCCCCCCACCCCCCCCCCCCCCCACCCCCCCCCCCCCCCACCCCCCCCCCCCCCCACCCCCCCCCCCCCCCACCCCCCCCCCCCCCCACCCCCCCCCCCCCCCACCCCCCCCCCCCCCCACCCCCCCCCCCCCCCACCCCCCCCCCCCCCCACCCCCCCCCCCCCCCACCCCCCCCCCCCCCCACCCCCCCCCCCCCCCACCCCCCCCCCCCCCCACCCCCCCCCCCCCCCACCCCCCCCCCCCCCCACCCCCCCCCCCCCCCACCCCCCCCCCCCCCCACCCCCCCCCCCCCCCACCCCCCCCCCCCCCCACCCCCCCCCCCCCCCACCCCCCCCCCCCCCCACCCCCCCCCCCCCCCACCCCCCCCCCCCCCCACCCCCCCCCCCCCCCACCCCCCCCCCCCCCCACCCCCCCCCCCCCCCACCCCCCCCCCCCCCCACCCCCCCCCCCCCCCACCCCCCCCCCCCCCCACCCCCCCCCCCCCCCACCCCCCCCCCCCCCCACCCCCCCCCCCCCCCACCCCCCCCCCCCCCCACCCCCCCCCCCCCCCACCCCCCCCCCCCCCCACCCCCCCCCCCCCCCACCCCCCCCCCCCCCCACCCCCCCCCCCCCCCACCCCCCCCCCCCCCCACCCCCCCCCCCCCCCACCCCCCCCCCCCCCCACCCCCCCCCCCCCCCACCCCCCCCCCCCCCCACCCCCCCCCCCCCCCACCCCCCCCCCCCCCCACCCCCCCCCCCCCCCACCCCCCCCCCCCCCCACCCCCCCCCCCCCCCACCCCCCCCCCCCCCCACCCCCCCCCCCCCCCACCCCCCCCCCCCCCCACCCCCCCCCCCCCCCACCCCCCCCCCCCCCCACCCCCCCCCCCCCCCACCCCCCCCCCCCCCCACCCCCCCCCCCCCCCACCCCCCCCCCCCCCCACCCCCCCCCCCCCCCACCCCCCCCCCCCCCCACCCCCCCCCCCCCCCACCCCCCCCCCCCCCCACCCCCCCCCCCCCCCACCCCCCCCCCCCCCCACCCCCCCCCCCCCCCACCCCCCCCCCCCCCCACCCCCCCCCCCCCCCACCCCCCCCCCCCCCCACCCCCCCCCCCCCCCACCCCCCCCCCCCCCCACCCCCCCCCCCCCCCACCCCCCCCCCCCCCCACCCCCCCCCCCCCCCACCCCCCCCCCCCCCCACCCCCCCCCCCCCCCACCCCCCCCCCCCCCCACCCCCCCCCCCCCCCACCCCCCCCCCCCCCCACCCCCCCCCCCCCCCACCCCCCCCCCCCCCCACCCCCCCCCCCCCCCACCCCCCCCCCCCCCCACCCCCCCCCCCCCCCACCCCCCCCCCCCCCCACCCCCCCCCCCCCCCACCCCCCCCCCCCCCCACCCCCCCCCCCCCCCACCCCCCCCCCCCCCCACCCCCCCCCCCCCCCACCCCCCCCCCCCCCCACCCCCCCCCCCCCCCACCCCCCCCCCCCCCCACCCCCCCCCCCCCCCACCCCCCCCCCCCCCCACCCCCCCCCCCCCCCACCCCCCCCCCCCCCCACCCCCCCCCCCCCCCACCCCCCCCCCCCCCCACCCCCCCCCCCCCCCACCCCCCCCCCCCCCCACCCCCCCCCCCCCCCACCCCCCCCCCCCCCCACCCCCCCCCCCCCCCACCCCCCCCCCCCCCCACCCCCCCCCCCCCCCACCCCCCCCCCCCCCCACCCCCCCCCCCCCCCACCCCCCCCCCCCCCCACCCCCCCCCCCCCCCACCCCCCCCCCCCCCCACCCCCCCCCCCCCCCACCCCCCCCCCCCCCCACCCCCCCCCCCCCCCACCCCCCCCCCCCCCCACCCCCCCCCCCCCCCACCCCCCCCCCCCCCCACCCCCCCCCCCCCCCACCCCCCCCCCCCCCCACCCCCCCCCCCCCCCACCCCCCCCCCCCCCCACCCCCCCCCCCCCCCACCCCCCCCCCCCCCCACCCCCCCCCCCCCCCACCCCCCCCCCCCCCCACCCCCCCCCCCCCCCACCCCCCCCCCCCCCCACCCCCCCCCCCCCCCACCCCCCCCCCCCCCCACCCCCCCCCCCCCCCACCCCCCCCCCCCCCCACCCCCCCCCCCCCCCACCCCCCCCCCCCCCCACCCCCCCCCCCCCCCACCCCCCCCCCCCCCCACCCCCCCCCCCCCCCACCCCCCCCCCCCCCCACCCCCCCCCCCCCCCACCCCCCCCCCCCCCCACCCCCCCCCCCCCCCACCCCCCCCCCCCCCCACCCCCCCCCCCCCCCACCCCCCCCCCCCCCCACCCCCCCCCCCCCCCACCCCCCCCCCCCCCCACCCCCCCCCCCCCCCACCCCCCCCCCCCCCCACCCCCCCCCCCCCCAACCCCCCCCCCCCCCCACTTCTTCTTCTTCTTGTTCTTCGTCTTCTTCTTCTTCTTCTTCTTCTTCTTCTTCTTCTTCTTCTTCTTCTTCTTCTTCTTCTTCTTCTTCTTCTTCTTCTTCTTCAACAAATCACCAGGAATTTCCCAACCAGGATCTGGCAAGCTATATACAGGGGTATATCAGATATTCTAAAGTGCACACGATAACTACTCTCCTCACCCCTCCCAGCACATTTCCTCTTGTAGTTTAAGGTGTCTCAGGGAACAGAGAAGGTGATGGACTTAGTAGCCCTCAGCCTTTATTGTTCATAATGGGATTGCCCTCACCAGCTGTTTGTTTTGTTCCAGAGGATCCACTTCCAGCCCTGCCGGTTCAATTATCACTCCTTTCATGTTGCCATGTAACGTGTGTCATCTTCCAGCTGCCATAACTTTCATGCCTCCTTCTCCAAAACAGAAGAAAAGGGAAGAAAAGAAAAGAAGGGAGGCGTTAAATCCATCACTGGCTCACCCACCCAGGCATCCCTCGAAATCCAAACTAATGAGACTTGACACAGCTAATTGGTGTCACTTCAGTCTTGCTATATCGCCTTCAGTTTGTGTGAGAATAATTAAACAACAGTTTTCTAGGCATAGGGAAATTGCCTTTCAGTGAAGTCAGAACTGGGGGCTTGAAATGGGGTTAAAAAGAAGAACAGGTAGATCCCTGATTTGAATCCCAGTTCTGCCATGAAGTTCTTCTTCTTCATCAGTATCTTCATCTTCTTCCTGCACCCTCTGGGAATGCCTGCTCAATCCTGCCTCCACTGCACTCACTGGGTGGCCCTGGGCCAGTTGCTCACTTGAACGGATCTCACAGCATTGTTATAGTGCATGAGTGGAGGAGGACAGAAGCATGTAGATTGGTGTATTGTCGAAGGCTTTCACGGCCGGAATCACTGGGGTGCTGTGTGGTTTCCGGGCTGTATGGCCGTGTTCCAGCAGCATTCTCTCCTGACATTTCGCCTGCATCTGTGGCTGGCATCTTCAGAGGATCTGATAGTAGGAATGGAAAGCAAGTGGACTATATATACTGTGAGGTGAAAAGGTGAGGCCATCTGAATAGAGTAGCCTGGCATGTGAGTCACAGAGAAGTCTGTAGCGTGGGAGTAACAAACTCCCATGCTACAGACTTGTTAGTCCCATGCTGCAGACTTCTCTGTGACTCACATGCTAGGCTACTCTATTCAGATGGCCTCACCTTTTCACCTCACAGTATATATACTCCACTTGCTTTCCATTCCTACCATCAGATCCTCTGAAGATGCCAACCACAGATGCAGGCGAAACGTCAGGAGAGAATGCTGCTGGAACACAACCATACAGCCTGGAAACCACACAGCACCCACATGTAGATTGGGTTGGATCCCACCAGGTTTTTTTTTCAAATTTGAACTCATCCAATGTCCCTCCTGACTACAGTCCCCAACCCATATCATTTTGGTCCATACAAATCTCACAGGGAGGTCGAGTCTTTTCTAGCTCTTCCTGCCACATTCAGAGGAGATTATGCAGGGAGGAATGAGTGGGGGTCAGTGTTGCACCAATAGCACATCACTTCTGGTACAAGCTGGAAGTGAAGTCATGACTAAAGGTGATGCTCTAGCATTTTGCAAAAACTCTATGGTTAAATCACAGAGTTTTGGGCAAACACAGGGCCGTTGCCCCTACACTTGATGGCCTTTGCAGGTTGTGCCAGAAGTCAAATCACTGTGTTGCCAGTGAGGAGGACCGTCCCCCAAGGTGAATCTTCTTGTGATTGGTAGCCTAGAGCTGGCAAACCTATCAGCATAGCTTTCAGGGCATGCTAAGCACTCCAACCCCTCTTTCCACAACCATGACTCATTCCATCAGGGATTTCATGGTAAGACATGGGTTCAAATTCCTTATCTGCCATAGATTCATTGGGTGAATCAGTTCAGTATCTCCCAGATGAAAGTAATAATACTGATGAAGAGGAGGAGGAGGAGGAGAAGAAGAAGAAGAAGAAGAAGAAGAAGAGTAGTAGTAGTAGTAGTAGTAGTAGTAGTAGTAGTAGTAGTAGTAGTTTGGGTTTATACCCCACCTTTCTCTCCTGTAAGGAGACTCAAGGTGGATTACAAACTCCTTTCCCTTTCTTTACCCACAAAAAGCACTTTGTGAAGTAGGAGGGGCTGAGAGAGTTCTGAGAGAACTGTGACTAGCCCAAGGTCACCCAGCAGTAGTGTAGGAGTGCGGAAACACACCTGGTTCACCAGACAAGCCCCTACCACTCAGGTGGAGGAGTGGGGAATCAAACCCGGTTCTCCTGATTAGAATCCACCTGCTCTTAACCACTACACCGTGCTGGTTCTCTTAGGGCTTCTGATGTATCTCAGGGCTTCTGTAGACACAGGCGCAATAAAATCCAAATGTACTCTGTAAATTAAAATCCCTGCGTTGAGCAAGCCGCGCTCACTGGACCCTCCTCCTGTTCAAATTAGGCTGTTTAAAGCAAGTTTATGGATGAAAGCAAATGTCATGTCAGAGGACTGAATGCTGTTTCATTCTGATCCTTCAGGTACAATTACGCTATCCAGGTTTGCAGTCTGACAGCAGATTTGGCCATCTTTCCACATGGAGACCTAACTGGAGTAAGTCTCATTATACAAATCGATGTCATCCAAGCTCTGGAGACAGGTCAAACTTTCCACTATTCAGCTTGTTGACTCGTGTAGAGGCATTCTCAGTTGCAACATCTTCCTGAGCCATATTTTTTTAATCTTGGGGGCAACCATTTTGATCTTCCCTCATGATTTAACGGGCCATCGATCACCTACCAAATCATCACTATTGTGTATCAAGTGATTAAGAAACCTTCATGCAGTTGAAGGGAAACCTTCGAGCAGAGTGAATTAAAGCTGCAATGAGATTATTCTGACCCTGATCACCCTTTATATTATTGCAATAATATTTTCTTCAAAAATCATATTGGCAGAAGCCAGTTGTCATACACTTCTCTGTGTAGGTAGCAGCATGTCCGCTTGGCAGCAAGCCAAAGGTCAAAGGTTTACTTTACAAAATCTAATCAAGGGGATGAGTTACTCCAGCATAACCTGGAGGTCTCATTTTGTTTGTGGGCATGCTTGATTACCACACCTTGCTAAAATACTGTAAGACAAAAGAATATGGAAAGCCACCCCAAGGTGGCTGCAGATGCTGCATTTCACTATCTCTTCTAGAAACCATGTCAGCAACAGATGGTTGCTTCTCTGCATTTCCTCCACCCATTGTTATGACTCTCCTAAACCACTCACCCTGTCCTAATCAAATGTCTCAGCTAAATCTGAATAACTTGGGCAGAGTCTCTACAGAGTTAATCTGCATGAAACCTTACAGTGTTTCCTCGTTTGGCTTAACAAAGCAATTGGCCCTATTGTCCCGGACTTAGTAATAGGTGAGCTGATTAATTAGATCAGCACCCCAAACCCAGCACAGATGTGTAGAAACGAAACTTAGTGCAATTGGTCCCTCTTCCCGCCAAGAGAACGATCTACCTTATAAAAGCCTGGTTAACCTGTAACACCTTGCTCATTGCTAACTTGAACCTCCCTTGGTCCTGTTGGTGTGAGACACGATATATCGTCTTCTACTGGGTTTCTGTGCTGGCGTGGAATCCCTGCCTTCTACTACTTCGTGTGCTCCTTAAGATCGTTAGGTAACGTATGACCCTGCTGCTTCCCAACTCCCTCTCTATCCTCCCACCTACTTTTCCAACCTTTTTATATATTAGGAACTTGTATGTATGTGCTCTTATGCCTTGCTGTATGTATGCTTTTGAAACCAAATTTATATAAATATTTTAAAACTCAATTTGGGCTCTTGTGTTACTCTGCGGAACGCTCCTTGCCATCCATTCCCCGTATACATAGTCTAAAAGATCCCCTCCTAGCAACCTCTCGCATTGCCAAGTCGTTAGTTCCCCCTTGCTATTTTAAAACATATGTGTGCTGTTACACTCTTAGCAGCTGATGGAGATTCCTTAGCAATAAATTCACAACCCCTATTAAGCTAAGTAACAGGGGACATCTAGGGGAATCAAACCCGGTTCTCCAGTTTGCACCTGCTGTTAACCACTACACCATGCTGGTAGGTTAGACCAAAAGTATACAATGGGCCCAAGATCACTCAGCAAACTCCCAACACACAATGGGGATTCGAATCTTGTTCACCCAGATCCTGGTCTGACTCTCTAACCATTACTGGCTTTCTTTACCGCTGTTGGGCGAGTTCAACAGAAGAGAAGAACCTCGTCTAAATCTTCCCTTCTTAAAAAATCTGCCTCTCGAGCCATTTTGCTGCCTGGTTCCATGCGAGTGACTGAAACAAGAGCAGGTACAGGTTTGAAGGGGGGAAGGCTATAATAATAGAATGTGGCAATAATGGGACGTGGCAATGTGTCCCTCTGGGCCATCTTGTCGGTTTAAATTTTTATTAGAGGCATTCTTAACTGGGAACACTGTGCATGGCTCAGCTTGGGATTCAAGTTCTATTTTTCTTAAGCACTTTCTTAAGTCGCTGTTACAGCGCAGTTGCTGCAGGAATTTGGACAGGAAAACGCAAAATGCCCGGGTGCCTTATTTGAATGTCTATCTGCAGTCATTTTAAAATGTTTAATCGCGTGCCCCTGTGGCACGGAGCTGTAACCGGCAGCACTGCAGACAAAGCTCTGCTCACAACCTGAGTTCGATCCCAGCAGAAGTCATTTCAGGTAGCTGGCTCATGACTGACTGTGCCTTCCATCAGAGGCGTATCTAGGGAAAATAAATAGAATGGATTCCCGCCTAAGAACTCATATCACACTTCTGCTGTTCTGCAGATAGGCGAAAAGGGGCTTAACCTTTCTGGAGGTCAGAAGCAGCGGATCAGCTTAGCTCGGGCAGTGTATGCCGATATTACCTCCTGGACGACCCTTTGGCAACTGTGGATGCCCACGTCGGGAAAAACATTTTTGAAAAGTGCATCAAAGAAGCCCTCCGAGGGCGAACGGTGCTCTTGGTGACTCATCAGCTGCAGGTGTAACCCCCATGCTCAGAATGGGTTGACCCCGTAAGGGGTGGAGACTCAAAGCAGCAAGAGGCTGCAGACCTCATGTAGTTTGGAGGAGACAAGGCTACCAGACTCGGACCTTAATTTGTATAAGCCCTTAACACCTTGTTAAGGGGTTCTTTTTGTGGTTGTAATGGGTGAGAGTTCTCCTGGAAACCTTCATCATGTTGAATCCTGTTCCTCAAGCCCTTGGAGTCTTCAGGAGCCAACCCACTTGCAACGAAGAATTGGACTTGGCAATATCAGAAGACTGTAACTAGAAGGACTTGAAAAGGCAACCTGAACAGGACCTTGAAGTGTGATGTTAAATGTTGATGTTATATGTTAAGAAAGTAAACCATTTTGTTTTTTAAATTTGTGGTTGCAAACTCATTCCAAGTTCTGCCCCACAGAACCCACAGCTAGAGGTTACACAGGCAATGAGAAAACAAAGATCCTTCGCTTTTGCTCATTGGGAAGTTGGTCTTTCTCCCTGCAGGTGGTTGAAAGGTTGGGAAATTCCTGGAGATCTGTGGGGGAATCCTGGGGAGGGCGGTCTTTGCAGAGGGGAGGGACCTCAGCAGAGAGAATGGCTGCTTGAGAGAGAATGGGTTCTGTGGCATTATGTCCTGTTGAAGATTCCTTCTTCCCAGAGGCGTATCACTAATGGTACCCATGCCATGGGGGGCAGTAGGCCTTTCTCCACAGGGGCACTGGGTGCTGGCTGGGGCCCCGCAGCGCAGCAACCCAGCCGATGCCTGGCAGCTCCCCCCATGCCGGGTGTGAGATGGGCACTGCGGCCACAGGCCAGCTCCCACCTCCCTAGGGAGGCCAGAGAGGGCAAGAGCCAGCCCGCCGCCATGACACCCACTGCCGAGCCCTGCCCCCTGGCTTCCCTGAAGGCTGGCTCCTATGGCTTCCAAAGGTAAGTGGGGGGCATGGGGGTGGGGGGCACCCAGAGCAGAGGTCGCCCCAGGCGCCATTTCCCCCAGTCCGCCTCTGCTCCTTCCCCAGCCCCGCCAGGTTCCACCCTGAAATCTCCAGGAATTTTGCAACTCAGAGCTCTCTTTCTACATTGCGATGGTTGGGGGATAGAGTTTTCAGTATGGAGGGGTAAAGCTGCCAGGGCCAGACTGGGAAACTCTTTTGACGATTTGGTGGTTGAGCCTGGGAAAGACAGGATCTCAGTGAGGTACAATGTCATAGAATCCACCCTCCAAAGCACCACTTTCCTCCAGGAGAACTTATCTGTAGTCTGGAAATAAGCTGTGGTTCCAGATCCCACCTGGAGGCTTTTATTCCTGTTATGAGAAAAAAAATGCTTGGTGCTACAACGCCGCTTCCGGGGATTAATGTCTCAGCCCGGCAGGCCTCGGCGACAATCTTCCTGCTGTTGTATCGGTGTTTTAACTGAAGAGTGCTCTGTCCTTGCTTTTTCTTTTGTGTGAAGGCCTATTTTTCTCAAGCGATCAAAAATAACAGCAACACACCAGCAGGGGGCGCAAAAGCCATGGCTCAAGCAGTCCGGGACTCGGGTGGTCAGATTGGAAAAATATAAAACAGAAGCAGAGAAATGGAGCTTTGGGTTGGAAGAAAGGTTGAGAGCTGTGTTGTTTGGCATTAGAGAATCTGTTTGATGGAAAAGTCACGCGCTCTGCCACGGCGTGACGTTGCCTTCCAAAGATACCTGCTGGCTCTGCTCCTCGGCCAGCTCTGGGAAACTATAATGACAGTACACAGGACTTCTGAATTCAGGGATGCCATCTTCCAGGTGGGGCCTGGGGATTCCCCAGTATTACAGCTGATCGCCAGACTACAGGAATCAGTTTCCTTGGAGAAAATGGATGCTTTGAAGGGTGAAATTTCCAAAGGCTCCACCTCTCAAATATCTAACCTGGGTCTTGCAATCCTACCCCCCTCACTTTCTGTGCAGAGAAGGACAACGAGGATGATTGAAGGATTGGAGCACCTTCCTTATGAGGAGAGGCTGCAGCGTTTGGGACTCTTTAGTTTGGAGAGGAGACGTCTGAGGGGGGATATGATTGAAGTCTATAAAATTATGCATGGGGTAGAAAATGTTGACAGAGAGACATTTTTCTCTCTTCCTCACAATACTAGAACCAGGGGGCATTCATTGAAAATGCTGGGGGGGAAGAATTAGGACTAATAAAAGGAAACACTTCTTCACACAACATGTGATTGGTGTTTGGAATATGCTGCCACAGGAGGTGGTGATGGCCACTAACCTGGATAGCTTTAAAAAGGGCTTGGACAGATTTATGGAGGAGAAGTCGATTTATGGCTACCAATCTTGATCCTCTTTGATCTGAGATTGCAAATGCCTTAACAGACCAGGTGCTCAGGAGCAACAGCCACAGAAGGCCATTGCTTTCACATCCTGCACATGAGCTCCCAAAGGCACCTGGTGGGCCACTGCGAGTAGCAGAGTGCTGGACTAGATGGACTCTGGTCTGATCCAGCAGGCTAGTTCTTATGTTCTGGTGGCCAGAGGGGACCCGACAACCCTCCTTCTGATGCTTGCAGAATAATGAACCAAAACCTGATGCACCCAACAGCATCTCATTAGTTTTCGTTCTTCTGCCTGCCAGCAATTTCTCATTGTTTTTAACGTGCGGGTTTTTATGTGTTTTATTGTAATTTCCTTGTCAGCTGCTTTGGGTTCCTGTAAATTAGAAATAAAGGGTTAATAAGGGGTTTTAAGCAACAAATGAATAAATAGGGCTGGATCCAGTGCAGAATTTCCACATGCCCTAGAGTTCTTGCATTAAGTGGGGACTGCCGTAGCTGCTTGCACAAAGTTCAGTTTATTATACGTCCACTTACATTTCTGCTTGTCTATTTCTGCTTCCTTTTGAGCACTGCTGGATCCAAGTAGGGCAATCGGCTCTCCTAGATGGTCAGGAGACCTCATGTTGGCAGTTTTAATTCCCTGCCATGGCTTAGTGGCACAGCAGTGAGAAAAATGGGGATGGAATCACCACCACTAGGACGTGGTAATTTCACCTCCACTTCTGGCGCAACCTGGAAGTGATGTCAACAGGTTGGGGCATCCCTCTAGCATTTGCCCAAATGCTAAAAAGATGCCCCACCCAGTGATTCCACTTCCAGGTCACAAGGGGCACCCCGTACTGGTAAGTTTTCCATTGGTTATGGACCGGCAACCCTCTCAAGTGTGTGTGTGTGTGTATACACACACACACACACACACACACACACACACACACACACACACACACACACACACACACACACACACACACACACACACTAGCGTGGCCCGGCCACGCGTTGCTGTGGCTTATTGTGGTGAAATGGGAAAGGAACAGTAGCAGCAAATCAATTGCAGAGGCCAGCAGTACATGCTCATGCAAACATGCAGCCTGATACTGTGCGATGTCAGTGATGTGTGTGCCCGCATTCCTTGGGGGGGGGGGAATGGAAAGGCACCCCTCCCACACATCTAGGCTGGCTGGTCATGATCCTTTACCTGGGAGTAAGTTTGGTTGGTGGCAATGGGTGTCGCTTCTGAGGAAACCCTCCGACGGGTGCGACGCAGCCATTCAAAGTATGTCATGGTTGCTGTACTGAGCTTACTCCTGAGTAATGCGTGCCTGGTTTTCTTAACTGTAACTGCAGTATTCAGGGAATCTAGGGTGCCTGGCCCCTCCCTCCCGTCCCTTGCAAGTTCCCCCTCACTCTCTTCCCTCCCTCCCTTCTCTTCTTTGCATGCCACCCCTCCCCCTCCCTCCCTTCCCTTTCCCTCCGCTAGGGTGGGTGGGTCATATCAAGATGTAGGGCTCCCTGCCTCCCCTCCCTTGCATGCTACCCCTCACTGTCTCCCCTCCCTCACTTCTCTTCCCTTGCATGCCACCCCTCCCCCTCCCTCCCTTCCCTTTCCCTCCGCTAGGGTGGGTGGGTCATATCAAGATGCTGGGCCCCTGCCTCCCCTCCCTTGCATGCCACCCCTCACTCTCTTCCCTCCCTCACTTCTCTTCCCTTGCATGCCACCCCTGCCCCTCCCTCCCTTCCCTTTCCCTCCGCTAGGGTGGGTGGGTCATATCAAGATGTAGGGCCCCCTGCCTCCCCTCCCTTGCATGCCACTCCTCACTCTCTCCCCTCTCTCACTTCTCTTCCCTTGCATGCCTCCCCCACCGTCCCTTTCCTCTCCCTCCCCCTCTTCCCTTGCATGCCACCCAGTGGTGGGATCCAAAAATTTTAGTAACAGGTTCCCATGATGGCGGGATTCAAACTGTGGCGTAGCGCCAATGGGGCTGGGCGGGGCACGACGGGGGCGTGGCCGGCCATTCCAGGGGCGGGGCATTACTGGGCGGGGCTGTGGCAAGCACGCAGCCGCTGTGCCGGTCCTTGGGTGGGAAACGAATGCACGCAGGCGCAGGCTGCCATGCACGCTGGTGCACCTCCTGCTAGACTGCTTCAAGTTCTGCGCGCTACTTCTGAGAGAAGGGGCGTAACTAAGGCAAAAATCACGTGACAAAATCACCAATTAGTAACCCCCTCTCGGCACACACAAATAATTAGTAACCTACTCTCGGGAACCTGTGAGAAACTGCTGGATCCCATCTCTGATGCCACCCCTCCCTCTCAGTGGCAGTGGAGGTTAAGAGCTCGTGTATCTAATCTGAAGGAACCGGGTTTGATTCTCCGTTCTGCCGCCTGAGCTGTGGAGGCTTATCTGGGGAATTCAGAGTAGCCTGTACACTCCCACACACGCCAGCTGGGTGACCTTGGGCTAGTCACAGCTTCTCGGAGCTCTCTCAGTCCCACCTACCTCACAGGGTGTTTGTTGTGAGGGGGGAAGGGCAAGGAGATTGTCAGCCCCTTTGAGTCTCCTACAGGAGAGAAAGGGGGGATATAAATCCAAACTCCTCCTCCTCCTCTTCCTCTTCTTCTTCTCCTCCTCCTCCTCCTCCCCTCTCCCTCGTGTGTATGTGTGTGTATGTGTTTCACTTCCACTCGAGTTACTGCCTATGTGCTGTTTCCACTGCTCATCTTTGGCCATCTGAGTGAACATTCTAAGGGCACGAACATTCTAAGGGTGACAGTTACACACAGGCCCCTCCCTGTCCTTCACCAGGGAGCGCCAGGAAAAAGGCGTTTTTACCTGGGCCAGGTATGAAATTTCAGGTATGTGAACATCTGAAAACACTCTCGCCTGACTGACTATAGTGGCTGGGAATTTTCAGAGGAATTGGCCCAGCAGTTACTGAGATACCCTGTCATCAACACATACACGGTTAGCTTTTTATATATATAGACTAGCGTGGCCCAGCCACGCGTTGCTGTGGCTTATTGTGGTGAAATGGGAAAGGAACAGTAGCAGCAAATCAATTGCAGAGGCCAATGACGTTACATGCTCATGCAAACATGCAGCCTGATGCACCAATAGATGTCAGTGATGTGTGTCCCCGCCTTCCTTAGGGGGGGGGGAATCGAAAGGCACCCCTCCCACACATCTGGAAGCTATTTGGTCATGATCCTTTACCTGGGAGTAAGTTTGGTTGGGTAGCAGCTGGGTGTAAGCTTCTGGGGAAACCCTCTGACGGGTGCGACGCAGCCATTCAAAGTATGTCATGGTTGCTGTACTGAGCTTACTCCTGAGTAATGCGTGCCTGGTTTTCTGCTGTAACTGCAGTATTCAGGGAGTCTAGGGTGCCTGGCCCCCTCCCTCCCGTCCACTTGCAAGTTCCCCTCCCTCTCTCCCCCCCCCCCCTTCTCTTCCCTTGCATGCCCCCCCCCCCCCTCCCTCCCTTCCCTTTCCCTCCGCTAGGGTGGGTGGGTCATATCAAGATGCTGGGCCCCTGCCTCCCCTCCCTTGCATGCCACCCCTCACTCTCTTCCCTCCCTCACTTCTCTTCCCTTGCATGCCACCCCTCCCCCCCCCCCCCTTCCCCTTCCCCCCCCTAGGGTGGGGGGGTCATATCAAGATGTAGGGCCCCCTGCCTCCACCCCCTTGCATGCCCCAGCTCACTTGCTCCCCTCTCTCCCCTCTCTTCCCTTGCATGCCTCCCCCCCCCCCCCTTTCCTTTCCCTCCCTCCCTCTCTTCCCTTGCATGCCACCCAGTGGGTGGGATCCAAAAATTTTAGTAACAGGTTCCCATGGTGGTGGGATTCAAACTGTGGCGTGGCGCCAATGGGAATGGCCCGGGGCACAACGGCAGAGTGGCCGGTCATTCCAAGGGGTGGGGCATTACTGAAGCCGGAGGCTATTTGCAGGGACGCAGCCGCTGTGCCGGTCCTTCCCAGGTGGGAAGCTTGAGATGCATGCAGGCGCAGGCTGCCATACGCTGGTGTACCTCCTGCTGGAGCTGCTTCAAGTTCTGTAGCTGCTTCTGAGAGAAGGGGAGTAACTAAAGGCAAAAATCGCGTGACAAAATCGCCAATTGGTAACCCCCTCTCGGCACGCACAGAGTAGTGGTAAGCCTACTCTAGGGAACCTGTGAGGAAACTGCTGGATCCCATCTCTGAGTGCCACCCTCTCCCTCTCAGTGGCAGTGGAGTTTAAGAGCTAGATGTATCTAATCTGAAGGAACCCGGGTTTGATTCTCCGTTCTGCCGCCTGAGCTGTGGAGGCTTATCTGGGGAATTCAGAGTAGCATGTACACTCCCACACACGCCAGCTGGGTGACCTTGGGCTAGTCACAGCTTCTCGGAGCTCTCTCAGTCCCACCTACCTCACAGGGTGTTTGTTGTGAGGGGGGGGGAAGGGCAAGGAGATTGTCAGCCCCTTTGAGTCTCCTACAGGAGAGGAAGGGGGGATATAAATCCAAACTCCTCCTCCTCCTCTTCCTCTTCCTCTTCTT
This sequence comes from Sphaerodactylus townsendi, assembly GCF_021028975.2. Lineage (NCBI taxonomy): Eukaryota > Metazoa > Chordata > Lepidosauria > Squamata > Sphaerodactylidae > Sphaerodactylus > Sphaerodactylus townsendi. Next base: position 16,379,245 of record NC_059438.1, read on the forward strand.
CTTCTCCTCCTCCTCCTCCCCTCTCCCTCGTGTGTATGTGTGTGTATGTGTTTCACTTCCACTGGAGTTACTGCCTATGTGCTGTTTCCACTGCTCATCTTTGGCCATCTGAGTGAACATTCAAAGGGCACGAACATTCTAAGGGTGACAGTTACACACAGGCCCCTCCCTGTCCTTCACCAGGGAGCGCCAGGAAAAAGGCGTTTTTACCTGGGCCAGGTATGAAATTTCAGGTATGTGAACATCTGAAAACACTCTCGCCTGACTGACTATAGTGGCTGGGAATTTTGAGAGGAATTGGCCCAGCAGTTACTGAGGTACCCTGTCATCAACACATACACGGTTAGCTTTTTATATATATACCTTTATATATATAAACCTTTAATGGCATAATTAAAACAACAGCAGCAATATACCAGCAACAATGGCAACCTCAGTGTAATGATACAATCTCCAGTACAGTTATAACCGTTTGCTGATGACAGAGCACAAAAAGTGAGCCAGCGCTTCCAATACACTTGCAGAACCACAATCCAGCATCGTTACCACAATTGATAGATCAGTATTATCAATGGGAGGTTTTAACCATGGGTTTAGATATTTGTTCCTGGCTAAACTGTGTAACGGGCAGTGTAATATCACGTGTTGGATTGATTCTTCGTAAGCTGAACTGCAGGGACAAAATCTTTCATTAAAAGGCACTTTCTGTATTCTACCCTGAGTGGTAGCTGAAGGGAGAATATTGCACCTGGCAAGGGTCAGGGCTTGTCGCAATTTGGGTTCTGAAACCAAATGGAAAGGGCCGGCAACCCTAGATTTTGAATGTTCTGGGACTATGCATCTTTTGTTTCCCATACTGATTCTATTTTTCTTCCTTTCTTAAAAAAAAAAAACCCTTTAGTATCTAGAGTTTTGTGATGAAATCGTACTTCTAGAAGATGGAGAAATATGTGAGAGGGGAATCCAGCGGGCTCTATGCGAACCTCATTCAGAATCTGCACGCAGAGGAAACGACGGTGCGTTTTTGCATTTCACATATTCTCATGAGGAGGTGGCTGTTGCAACTCGTGGGTTTCCCAGAGAAAATGTTGGTGTCGAATTGATGCTTCAGTGCTCCACAGACCCATGCTGCATTCTAATGCTCCTCATATACTCAATTACTCGAAGATTGCCCCCCCCCCCATAAAAGAACAAACAGAGAAATGCTTGCAAATAAACAGGCGAGGAGGAACTGAGTAAGTTCAGAAGATGGCGCTGGGGATGACGTTCAGGGAAGCAGGAAAGCATGGGAAATGTCATCAGCAGATCGCACAGTGATTGAAGACATTTTCAAAATGTTTCAGCCAGAGAATCGGTTTCAAAGGGGATTCACTGAAATGTTTTGAGGCTGGAAATAAAATGTTTTGGAGTAGAAACAATGCCTGACTCCACAGAGGAAACATTTTATTTCCAGCCTCAAGATGTTTGGAAAGGTTTGTGCCGGTCAGTCTCTGAAAACCTGTGGGTGATGCCTTCACGCCCTGCTATTGGATTTCCCGGAATCAACAAGTTGGCCATTACTGGAAATAGAATTCTGAACTAGGTAGATTCCTCCGTCTGTTCCATCAGGCCTGTGAGACTCTTCAGTAATATATGCATTTATGTATTTGTTTATTGCAGCCCCCAAGCGACGATCACAAATTTGTTCCAAATTCAGTGACCAGAATTCCAGAGGAAGTTCAGCATACCGCATTACCCCATATGTCCCTACTCGGCCTCTGCGTTGAGCAGAGGCAAATTTACTGGTGGTTCCTGGCCCCTCCATGATGCGGCTGGCCTCCACTCCGGCCAGGGCCTTCTCTGCCTTGGCCCCTGCCTGGTGGAACACTCTTCCTCCAGCTGTCCCGGCCCTGCGGGATCTTGGTGAGTTCCGCAGGGCCTGTAAGACTGAGTTGTTCCACCGGGCTTTTGGAGTGTCCAGCCGCTGATGAGGTGCCCCTCCCATTCCTCCGGTTTCGGAGTCCCCTTGTCATCTAGGGGGACCCACTCCTGGTTTGTCTCCCCCTCTTAGGGAGGGTTTATTTTATCAGACCTACTGCTGTATTTTAATTACTTTTAGATTTAGATTTAAATTAATTATTTAATGGGGTTTATCTGTATATGCTGTGTGTGAAATTTGTGTTGTACACCGCCCAGAGCCCTTCGGGGGGGGGTTGGGCGGTATAAAAATCCCATAAATAAATAAATAAATAAATAAATAAATAAATAAATAAATAAATAAATAAATAAATAAATAAATAAATAAATAAATAAATAAATAAATAAATAAATAAATAAATAAATAAAACGATGCCGCAGAAACAAATGGCAAAGGAATCAACAGTCCTGGTAAGATAACATGTTACAAAAATAGCCACCATTTTTTCTACCTTTTTTTTAAAATAGCCAAGACTGTTTTTCTGATTCATTTCTGATATCTGCAGTTTCTGATGTATCTGGTGGCACAGATCAGGAAGAAGGAAAAGACACAGGTATGCTACATGGTCCCTTCCATTCTTGCTTACTGGATGAACGTATTTCTGAGTATGTCTGAGCTTGAGTGGAAATGGACATTTATATGCTCAATCAAGAAGGATATTGACAAGCTGGGTCCAGAGGAGGGCAACCAAAATGGTAAAAGTTCTGGAATCCATGCCCTACTTTCATAGCCAGAAGGCTTTCATGGCCAGAATCACTAGGGTGTTGTGGGTTTTCCGGGCTGTATGGCTGTGTTCCAGTAACATTTTCTCTTGACGTTTCACCTGCATCTGTGGCTGGCATCTTCAGAGGATCTCATAGATGCCAGCCACAGATGCTGTTTCGATCGGGAGAAAAATGCTACTGAAATTTCGACCCTTGTACAGCTTCTAACACCCTAAATTATTATTTGTTGTAACGCCCTGCTTTATTCCCCAACGGAGACCCAAAATCGTTCATCCCATTCTTTTGTCCTCTACTTTATCCTTACTATGGCACCCCTGTGGTTAGTCTGGGAAAGAGAACGACGGGTCCATGGTCAGCTTCAAAGCAGGAGTGGGGATTTGACGACGGTTCTTCCAGGTCCAAAACTCTCACGGCTGCCTTGTGCCAATTGTAAACGATGTCCCCATTTCAGGATAAACAATGAACTTAAACAGTTTGGCGACGAAGCAGCATTAAACGAGAAGCAGAGACTGGCCCTGTCATCTGTTTTTCCCTTCTTGACCTTTGCATCTGGCTTCATATGCAATCAGAAGGGACAACAGGCGCATCATCACAACTCTGCATTCCGAGCAGTGGGATATTGATCCCTTTCAGCCAATCAGTGCCCTTCAGCCTTTTAATTCCGCTCACGGATTCCAATTCATTCAACAGCCATTAGAAAACAATGGGGAGCATTTACCATATGGTTTCATCCAGGGGAGGCTGGCGGTAGGAATAGATTTTTGCCGAGGCTCCTGTGAAGGCTCCAATGTTTATTTTAGTGGATAGACTCGAGTGACGTCCAATTTTACTTAAAATGCATGAGATTTGTCGGCTCTGGATAACACTCCGGCGTGAATAAATCCTCGGTGTTTTCTCCTCTGCAGAGCCTGCCAGCCAGCTTGTTCGGATGGAGCAAAAGTGAGAAGGTTCTGTGTCGTGGAAAACCTATCACACTTACATTAAGGCATCCGGAGGTATATCTCTCAATATGCCGCTTTTCTTGGAAACTAGAATGCCGTCGTTCAAGGTGCCTGATGTTTAGCTATTCATTAGTTATCCCACACAATGTATAACCACAACAACCCTGCGAAGGAGGTCAGGATGAGGGAAAGCGACCAGTACAGGTGCAGTACCCAGTCAAAACCTTAACACCAGTTGCCATAATGAAGAAGAAGGAGGAGAAGAAGAAGAGCTTAGAATTATATCCCCCCTTTCTCTCCTGTAAGGAGACTCAAAGGGGCTTACAATCTCCTTTCCCTTTCCCTCATCCCACAACAAACACCTTGTGAGGTAGGTGGGGCTGAGAGAGCTCCAAAGAACTGTGACTAGCTCAAGGTCACCCAGCTGGCCTGTGTTGGAGTGCACAAGTCAATCTAGTTCACCAGATAAGCCTCCACAGCTCAAATGGCAGAGGGGAGAATCAAACCCGGTTCTCCAGATTAGAGTGCACCTGTTCTTAACTACTACACCACACTGGTTCTCAATGAGGCCTGGCACAGCTCCTGGACTTTGCCACTGTCAAGGTCAGAGCCCAGACTGCCTCCCAGATTCTGCTGCTGGCATGCCCAGGTATACCTCATGGTATACCTCTGGTCAGTGCCTCATGGACTCCATGGCTGGCAGTAGCCAGGAGTGGCTCCCAGACTCTGCCACTGCTCCCAGCTAGGGGTGATTCCTGGTCTCCATCTGCAGCTGCCACCAGGCCCAGCAGGGCTTCCAGCCTCTAATGCAGGACACGACCCAGGACAAGCGCATTGACTCTGTGTGTGCAGAAAATTTTCTTTATTTTGTGGGATTTAAACCTCCTATGTAATTTGTTAAAAGTTTGCAGATTTTCCCCTCATTTTTTAAAACGTTTGCAGATTTCCCTCAAATTTGCAAAACTATCTCTTTTTTTGTCACCAGGGCCCCAATCTGTGGATTTAAGTATCTGCAGATGCAGCCCTATTTGACTGTTGGATATTAGAATAGTTATTATGTTCACAGTGCCAGATTGAGAGCTTTGCACAAACAGAGTTAGGTATAGGATTAAATCGGAATATCTCTAATGCAAGCCTTCTCAGAGGGCAATCTGCACTTCTCAGAGGGCAATTAAGTATTGAGCACAGAACCTTTACAGTAGATCTGGTCAGTGTCTGCCACATGGACTTTGCAGTGTGTGAAAATAGCCCACTGAGTTCAGTAGGACTCACTGCCAAGATGCATTATGCATCTCTTGAGAGAAATGCATGAGTTCTGCGGGCAAAGAGATCCTATGCCAACTGTTATTCATTTGGCCTGAAGGTTTCATATTATCATTCTTCGCGATGCTGCTGTTTCTTCTGATGAATGGCTGTTTCACTTTCACCAACTTGTGGTTGAGTTTCTGGCTGGAACAGGGCTCGGGGGTAAGTGTGCCACTCACCATTCTGAATCTGAGAAGGTGGCCCCTAAAGTCTTCTACAACAAATGTGTTCCTCTTTAAGGTGACATAAGCCTCTTGGGCTGCATTCAGATATTTCAGTAAACCATGGTTTATTTCAGCTGAGGTTTGCACTGCAAACTCACGTTAGTCTTAGATGGAAGTATAAAATCCCGGTTTATTTGTAAACCCAAGTTGGTCTGGGGTTTTTGCCTCCTTTTCGCCTTCCAGTGGGGAGAACATCAGGGTGGATTGGCGTGTTCCAAAAAGCCCTGGAGAAACTGTCAGGTGTCCCATATGGCATTCAAACCATCATACTTGGTTCAGCTTGTCCTGGATGCCAATGGCTCTTCAGGGCAGTGGCCCACCTAGAACTTATCCATTGTTAAATGGCCAGCCTGTCTTCGAAGATGTCTCTTCACACTAGAACCTCTGTGGATAGGTTGCTGACATTTTATTCATTCATTTATTTACTCCATTTATATCCTGCCTGATTTATAATCTATACTTTATCCCAGTGGTGGGATCCAAAAATTTTAGTAGGTTCCCATGGTGGTGGGATTCAAACTGTGGCGTAGCAGCAATGGGGCTGGGGCGGGGCACGACGGGGGCGTGGCCGGGCATTCCGGGGGTGGGGCATCCCTGGGCGGGGCTGTGGCAAGGACGCAGCCGCTGCTCCGGTCCTTAGGCGGGAAACGAATGCACGCAGGCGCAGGCTGCCACGCACGCCAGTGCACCTCCTGATAGACTGCTTCAAGTTCTGCGCGCTACTGCTGAGAGGAGGGGCGTAACTAAGGCAAAAATCAAGTGGCAAAATCACCAATTAGTAACCCCCTCTCGGCACACACAAATAATTAGTAACCTACTCTCGGGAACCTGTGAGAACCTGCTGGATCCCACCTCTGCTTTATCCTGATGTCTGAATGCGGCCAGTGTTGTTGGTATAACAACAGGCGAACCCTTGTTGCTTCTCGGCGACTCAGTGTGAGAATATTCAGCTGTTTAATTTTCCCCCTTTCCCTAGATACGCCCATGGTGGAGCAATATAAAGCGAGGCATGTAAATTCAATCCCTTTTTGAACACTACCTTTCCTACCTTTTGGAAAGGTCAATTTCTGACTCTTGCTTCAAAGCACCAGAGCTAGAACTTTGACTTGAAGATTGCAGTTAGGGTCTTCTCCCCTACAAAATGGTAGGTTTTCGCATTCAAGTACAGTTCTCGAGAGGCAAGATTATCACCTCTGTAGCATTACGGAAGCGCAGAGTTCTTTTCAGACATCACTGCTGTGTTACGGTTGCCACTATCCAAAAGTGATTTTCAGAGAGGGGCTGGCTGTTTTCTTTTGGGGCTGTTGTTGTTGCTGCTATTTTGCAATTTAATAGCAGGGAACTGCGAGAGATTGAAGTGGGTATAGATTTGCTTTGCTTAACTTGAACACAAAATGCCACCCTCTTTGCGTGAAGCCAGGTGTGCTGAATTGGCTGTATTTTGCTCTTTCCAGGGCCAAGTAGAGCTGCATTTAGGCATAAACTAAGTAAACTACAGTTTAGAATCACAGGTTATGAGGGGTTGGAGATGCAAAAATTAAAAATTATGAACAATACTAAATTACCATTCATTGGCAACGCTATGGGGCCTCTTACGTCGCTTAGGAACTCAGCATGTCTTAATCTGGCCACGTTTTTTGGGGGGAAATTATTTCACAAATTGGTGGCAAACACCCCCTCCCCGTTCGTAGTCAACATTAATTGGCTAGCACGTGTACCATCAGCAAGAAACTTCCATCCAACCTCCAGAGGCATTTTATTTATTTATTTATTTACGTTAATTATCCAGTTTTTATCTTGCCCTTTCCCAACAACTTGGGCTCAGGGCAGCTTCCAACAAAAATTCATAACAATTACAATTAAGGAGCAGCAGCGGCGTAGGAAATTAAGAGCTCGTGTATCTAATCTGGAGGAACCGGGTTTGATTCCCAGCTCTGCCGCCTGAGCTGTGGAGGCTTATCTGGGGAATTCAGATTAGCCTGTACACTCCCACACACGTCAGCTGGGTGACCTTGGGCTAGTCACAGCTTCTCGGAGCTCTCTCAGCCCCACCCACCTCACAGGGTGTTTGTTGTGAGGGGGGAAGGGAAAGGAGATTGTAAGCCCCTTTGAGTCTCCTACAGGAGAGAAAGGGGGGTTATAAATCCAAACTCCTCCTCCTCCTCCTCCTCCTCCTCCTCCTTCTTCTTCTTCTTCTTCATCATCATCATCATCATCATCATCATATAAATAGCATGAAACCCCCAGTTAATAAACTCGATGGTGCTTTAAAATACAACGGAGACCAGCCGCAGGGCTTTCATCTTCAATAGGTTCAGCTTCAACCAACTCTGTCTCAGCTACTTCACCATGGCCTCCATAAACGGGGTGATATCCAGCCAGCTTCCTGTCAACAGATATAGCTAAGTGTCATCATCAGCATATTGATGGCAACCCAGCCCAGAATTCCCAAAACAATTTTGTAATTGTTCGCAGAATGGGGATGGAAAGTGTCATCCAGTTACATCTGACTGAAGGTGACCCCATAGGGTTTTGAAGGCAAGAGATGTTCAGAAAGAGTTTTGCCATTGCTTTCCTCTGCATAGTGACTCTTGACTTCCTTGACCTCTACATAGCGACCCCTGACTCCCATCCAAATATTAACCTAGACTCCCATCCAAATATTACTAGAACCAGGGAGCATACGTTGAAAATGCTGGGGGGGGCGGGAATTAGGACTAACAAAAAGAAACACTTCTTCACACAACGTGTGATTGGTGTTTGGAATATGCTGCCACAGGAGGTGGTGATGGCCACTAACCTGGATAGCTTTAAAAAGGGCTTGGACAGATTTATGGAGGAGAAGTCGATTTATGGCTACCAATCTTGATCCTCTTTGATCTGAGATTGCAAATGCCTTAACAGACCAGGTGCTCGGGAGCAACAGCCACAGAAGGCCATTGCTTTCACATCCTGCATGTGAGCTCCCAGTGGCACCTGGTGGGCCACTGCGAGTAGCAGAGAGCTGGACTAGATGGACTCTGGTCTGATCCAGCTGGCTTGTTCTTATGTTCTTATGTTCTTAACCTGGTCCTGCCTAGTTTAGCTTCCCCCAAGCTGCTGAGATAGGGCTAGTCTGAACCATCCAAATGAGGCTATTCGCAAAATATTTCCCTTAAAAAACCCCCAAGGCCAAGGATTAAGTATAAAGGAATCAACTGACATGGCGGTGCTTTAATGATGAAAAAAGAATCAGAAGCACAAAAGACTTTGCTGAAATGTGCTAGGGGAAGGCTGATGGCCAAGACAGAGGTTGATTCTTGGGTGTAGTCATTCAACTTAAGAACCCAGACTGACACCATTGATGAAAAAGCTGGCCCATATATTATGCCTCTCTCTACCCACCTTATGTACATAGGTCTATTCACTGATGCCACCTGACAAATTGGCCCAAGGATCGCCTCCAGAACGAATGGCTGGCAACCTGCTCTTCTACTGTCCAAGATTTCTGCAACCCTGCAGAGTGCCCCAAACCACCATTTGCAAATATCTACAAGACAAGACACAGAAGAAGCGATTGCTGCATTGAAAAATGGATATTTGTGAATGGAAGTGCAGTTCTGGGACCAGACAAAGCCCGACATATTGGCCACTAGAGCTCCCGTTCAGAAATTGATTTAATTGTTTAGAATGCAGCGCCATCTGCTTCCTTTCTTTTATAATGTAATCACTGTTTTGCCCACCGGGCAAAGTTATCTATCGTATTAGCTGGAACAGAAAACTATCCGATGTTCTTTTGTCTCTATTTCTTATTGTTTAAGGGGGAAAGGTCCTCTATCCACAATTACAAAGTTGAAATCTTTTTTTTTAACCCATTCTTTAAAGGCCAACTGCCGCTTGGCAGTGAATGCAACATGTAACGAAGGGAGCATCGCCAATAATCCCCACCTACATTTCTATCAGTTGATCTACGGAATGTGCTTGGCGTCCCTGATAGTCCTAAACATCATGAAAGGCTTCGTTTTCACTAAGACAACACTAAAAGCTTCGTCGACTCTACACAACACCACGTTCAGAGGTGGGATCCAGCAGGTTCTTATAGGTTCCCGAGAGTAAGTTACTAATTATTTGTGTGTGCTGAGAGGGGGTTACTAATTGGTGATTTTGCCACGTGATTTTTGCCTTAGTTATGCCCCTCCTCTCAGCAGTAGCGCGCAGAACTTGAAGCAGTCTAGCAGGAGGTGCACCGGCGTGCGTGGCAGCCTGCGCCTGCGTGCATTCGTTTCCCGACCAAGTACCGGCGCAGTGGCTGTGTCCTTGCCACAGCCCCGCCCAGGAATGCCCCACCCCCAGAATGCCCGGCCACGCCCCTGTTGTGCCCTGCCCAGCCCCATTGGCGCTACGCCACAGTGTGAATCCCACCACCATGGGAACCTGCTACTAAAATTTTTGGATCCCACCACTGACCACATTTTGCAAGGTACCATTTCTGGGGCCCTTTCCGCACAAATCTTCTAAAACGTTTGTAAAATGTTTTCAATCCCCTTCCCTTGTTGTTTGCACTCACCCCCTTGAAACAATGCCTGGCTGCCATTTTGTGATTTTTCCCCCCCCTGGTTTGTTTTTTTTAGTTCTTCGCTGAACCTAGGTGGATTTGCTTTCGATTTCATGGTCTGACTCTCCTTTGTTTATTTGTTATGTTTATTCATTTATTTATTCAACTTACACCCATCCTTTTCCCATCAAGTCGGGCTTGAGGTACTTGTATCTGCTACATGATTGTCCTCCTGCAATGTTCTGCATACTTAGTATGGATTGCATAGATTGAGAAAATGCAGATGGAGGAACTTTGGCTTCTTCCAACACTGTTCTTTCATGATGTTGTTTTACCAGGTTCAGGATATGCATCCAGGAATTATGGCATCTTTAAAGAGAATTGTTTATTTCCAATATTGTGATTTTGGTGCGTTGTACTGATTTTTTCCCCCTCCCCCCCTTTTTAAAGACATTTCTGCAAAACAAAAGTACATTTGTTTTTGAAAGACTTTTTTTTTACAAAGAATGCCCCCCTCCAGTCACAAAACAAAAGGAACATCACGTTGCTGTATTTATTCCATCCCAGTGCTGTCAAAGACAGTCCTGCTCTGTGTTGTTGTTGTTGTTGTTGTTGCTGCTAATGGAGGCGGGGGAGGGGTGTTCCTCTTCCCTTTTATCCACAGATCTTACAGAATCCAATGAGCTTCTTTGATACGACTCCCACTGGCAGACTAATGAACTGGTTTTCAAAAGATATGGATGAATTGGATGTGAGGCTCCCGTTTCAAGCTGAGAGTTTTCTGCAGCAGTTTTTCCTGGTGCTCTCAATCCTCGTCATAATTGCGGTCGTGTTTCCTTTCCTCCTCGTTGTCATGGCTGTCATAATGACTGTTTTTGTTCTGCTCTTCCAGTAAGTTGGGTGTTCTGTTCCTGTAAGAACTGTGTTCTTTAAACACACACTGCAGTAAAAACTGCAGTGTATTCAAACTAAGAGGCACCACTGGATATGCATCCAAGATGCATCCAAGAAGTCATTTGACTCTGCTCTAGGAATCGCTGGCAAGTCTATGGTAAAACCATACCGGAATTCCGAGAATGGAGTGACATCACTTACTTACTTACTTACTTACTTACTTACTTACTTACTTACTTACTTACTTACTTACTTACTTATCCATCCATCCATCCATCCATCCATCCATCCATCCATCCATCCATCCATCCATCCATCCATCCATCCATCCATCCATCCATCCATCCATCCATCCATCCATCCATCCATCCATCCATCCATCCATCCATCCATCCATCCAATTTGATATACCGCCCTATCCCCGGATGTAATGCCATCACACCAAAGGTGGAGTGAGGGGAAACTCCGCCTGGGGCACGCGCGCACCCTGTGCCCCTGCCACGGCGCTGCCTGCCCCCACCACGCCCCGGAACACCCTCAGAATACCCCGCCACACCCCCTCTGTGGTCTGGCCACGCTTCCACCGCAGCTCCGCCCGGGGTGTCACGCCCCACCCTGCCCTGTTGGCGCTACACCTCTGCATCACACCAATGTCAATCTTTAATTTTTTTTCCCCTCCTGCCAGCCACTGGAGTGGCGGCAGACAAGAATTGGGAGTGGGAGATCTCTGACCCCCAACAAGTAATACCTAATCACCTAGCTTTTCATTAGCAGAAATGCATTCTTGGGCCTTAACCCACTCACAGGGATATTGTGGGGGCCAGAAAAGGTCATGGCAGACTCACATTTTCTGCTCTGATTACTGAATTTTTATTTTGCAAAAAAAAGTAGCAAGCGTGCTGTTTGTGAGGCCTGCTTGTTCACTCGCATGCCCTTGAATGTGTATGCTGCGCCTTCTAAAGATGTGTTTGTACCCCACTCCCACCCAGGAAAATGTGAAATATGTCTTTAAAAGCAAATCACCTTTGAAAAGAGATGAAATGCCTTTCCCCTGTGAAGAGAATCAACTCCTCCAATGTTTCATGTATTGACAAATAGCATGTTTACAATATGTTTGTTTGCATTCCTGTCCCAAGGATTACTGCCCAAATTTCATCATAACATATGACTGAAGGTCAGGCATAATTGCTTATTCAAATATCAGCTCTAACCTATCCTTGGCTGATTTAAAAAACCAATCTGTTTTTTTTTTAAAGAGCCCTTCGGGGATGGGGCGGTATACTAAATTGAATTAATAATAATAATAATAATAATAATAATAATAATAATAATAATAATAATAATATAAATAAATAAATAAATAAATAAATAAATAAATAATCTGACAAAGTTTTGGAACACAATACTCCTGACCTCACGATTGTGGAAAAAAAGAAAGTGTGGATAGTTGATGTTGCAATTCCTGGTGACCACTGGCGTTCCTGCCTGGGGATATGGGGTACCCCTTGTCCCCGGGGCGCATCGATTGAGGTCACGTGGGGGGCACCAGAACATCCCCTTACAGAGCGAGGGATTGAGCAAGCCCTAGAAAGCAGGCACTGAAGCAGCGGACTGCTCCCAGTGCCTGTCGTAGCCCCGCCCACTCTGTACGGTGGCCTGGAGTGTCCAGGGGGCGGGGGAGAAGTCCCACTGGGCTCCCAGGAGCAGGACTGGGGAGCTCCGCCTCCCCTCCCTCTAACCCAGCGTGCTTTATTCGCCTTAAATTAAGTGTGGCATTACTCAGAACTGGCAGCTCTCTCCCCGGCAGCCCGGGCACCACGGCAGGAGCACAGGAAAAAAGACAGCAAGCTGAGCAGGGAGCCCAGAAGCAGCAGCAGAACTTCAAAGATGATGCTGACGTTTGTTTGGTAAAAAACCTTCAGATGGGGGGGTGACTTGTGAGAGATTTACATGGCTTAAAAGTTAATTCCCCTTGCACTGGCTTGGAGCTGTTTCTCGGAGGCTAGCAGCCTACCTCACTGTAGGGTTGGTGTGAGGGACACAATTAGGAAAGTGGTGGGAGAGAGCCATGCCTGTTTTGGCTGGGGGGTAGGAGGTGATTTTGTGAGAAGATGATGCTGATGTTTGTTGCTGGGTAAGACCTTCAGATGGGGGGGATGACTTGTGAGAGATTATGTACATGCTTAAAAGTTAATTCCCCTTGCACTGGCTTGGGAGCTGCTTTCTCCAGGCTAGCAGCCTACCTCACAGGGTTGGTGTGAGGGACACAATTAGGAAAGATGGTGGGGAGAGAGCCATGCCTGTTTTGTACAAGGGGTAGGAGGTGATTTGTGAGAGAGGATGCTGACGCTTGTTGCTTGAGAGTAAACCTTCAGATGGGGGTGACTTGTGAGATTAACATGCTTAAAAAGTTAGATTCCCCCTTGCACTGGCTTGGAGCTGTTTCTCCAGGCTAGCAGCCTACCTCACAGGGTTGGTGTGTGAGGACACATAAATTAGGAAAGTGTGGTGGGGAGAGAGCCATGCCTGTTTTGCTGGGGGTAGGAGGTGATTTGTGAGAGATGATGCTGATGTTTGCTTGGTAAACCTTCAGATGGGGGGTGACTTGTGAGAGATTTACATGCTTAAAAGTTAATTCCCACTTGAGCTGTTTCTCAGGCTAGCAGCCTACCTCATAGGGTTGGTGTGAGGACACAATTAGGAAAGAGAGTTGGTGGGGAGAAAGCCATGTATGTTTTGCTGGTGGTGGGAGGTGTTTTGTGAGCTGGTGCAAAAAATCATTGTTTGGTCATTGTGGGGGAGGGTGGTCGTCCATACCTGGGGTGGGGGGGCACCAAACTCAGATTTTGTCCCCGGGCTCCAGTTTGCCTAGATTCGCCCCTGCTGGTGACAGCAGAATTGATGAGAAGCAACTGGAAAAACTTACACAATACGAGGATTTAAGGATTGAACTACAAACCAGTAAAGGTGGTCCCAGTGGTGATCAGCACACTGGGTGCAGTGCCTAAAGACCTTGGACGGCACTTAAAAACAACTGGCGCTGACAAAATCACCATATGTCAGCTGCAAAAGGCCACCCTACTCGGCTCTGCACGCATTATTCGTCGATACATCACACAGTCCTAGATGCTTGGGAAGTGTCCGACATGTGATGTAATACAAAATCCAGCATATTGATATTGTTTGCTGTGTATAACTGTTTTTGTATCAATATAATAATAATAATAATAATAATAATAATAATAATAATAATAATAATAATAATAATAATAATAATAATAATAATAATAATAATAAAAAAAAATCATCCTCATCCTTTAAAATTAAAAATATGACATCTGTTCTCCCCTATATTCTCAGCATCTCGAAATATCAACCTGAGCAGCTGTGCAATTTGTATTATGCACTGCATGAGGCCTTATTGTTCATGCGCTTGCCTTTAAATCCATCCGCCCTGCAGACAAAATATTATTTGAACCTTACCCCTGAAGAAAAAGAACGACTACCAGGCACAAATCCATTTTTAAAAAATGCGCCAATCACGAAAAGAGCAAAATCAAGAATAGTCAGGGTTTCAACGTTCTACCAACGACAAATTCCAGAAAACTGGAACTTTCCCTGGGAAATTCGGACAATGGAAGCATATTGAGAGTTCTCCCTCATGAGCCTGGGAACTGTCAAGAGATGTCCTTTGTCCTCAGCCTGCCTGCCTGCCTAGAGAACGTTGTCAGCCTAGTAAAGGCCGTAGCAGCTATAAAGTAGCTTGGGGAAAAGGAGGCAGTTGCTCAGAGCCATAAAGAGTCACGTAGCACCTGCAGAATATTAATGTTTTACGAGTCTCTCGTTGCTAGTATATCAAATGGAATAAACCAGGGGGCCACCATTATTATTCATCGTTCGTTCCGTTGTATGGAGATAAACAAGAAAATACATGAAAGACTTTTGAACACTCCCTTTACTAGAAACAGGGGGTGGCAGAATGCCAGTGGAGGTGTTATTTGAAACTTTGATTACCTTTTTTTGCACGTGTATGCTGCATTGTTTAGAAAAAGGATGTTTAGGACCACAAAGAGTTGTGAGACTACCATAGAGCCAAACTCACACAGGGCTCAGTGATGCGTGACATGTTTGCAAGCGATAGTTGCAAATCTGCAAATGTGCCACAATTCAATAGCTCATTGGAAAAAGCCAGAAACTGAGCTTTTAAGGGTGCTGGGAAGACCCAGTTAAAGATCTTCCAGTATTTCATCTTCTATTTAGAAGAAGAGTTTGGCTTTGTACCCCGCCTTTCGCCCTTGTAAGGAGACTCAAGACTGCTTTAAAAATTCCTTCCATTTCTCTCCCCTTAGCAGACATCTCGTGAGGTAGGTGGGGCTGAGAGAGTTCTGAGAGAACTGTGATCACCCAGCAGACTTCATGTGGAGGAGGGGGGAAACAAACGCAGTTCTCCAGATAGAAGTCCACTGCTCATAGAGTCCACTGATCTGAACCACTACACCACGGTGGCTCTTCAAGGTTGTTAACCCTTCAAGTCTAGAAAGCTGGACACAAAACCCTTCAAGTCTAGAAAGCTGGACACAAAAGGAACTAGAAGTCTGAGTCCGAAGCCAGGACATTGATCTGTACAATGCATTTTTGTGGCAGCATTTTTCAAAGAGCCGTCCGGGAACTGAAACGATTGGAAAACCAGAGCCGGTCTCCATGGTTCTCTTTGGTAACTACTTTGGTCCAAGGCCTCAGTACAATTCACGCCTACACAAGAAGGACGATTATATTGCTCAGTAAGTTGCCTCACTTGTGCCTCGTTTCCCCTCATGCCATAAAACCGTATCTGCTCAGTCAAGTGTCTTGGACAGGATGGATAAAGTGTGTTGTTATTCTCCACCTGACCACCTGTACTGCGGGTTTTACACCTGCCGGGACATTGATGGAGCTGCTCCGTTGTTGCAGTTCTGAGGAAGTGGAGATCCTGTGGTTTTTTTCATTTGCAGAAAATGAGAAGCCACGGGGAAGCTGCCCGTTTTGCTCCGTGGATTTCTCACAATTGCCTCAAAGAGATCATTACGGGCATGGTCACGTGGCCTCCTCCTTGGAGTCCTTTATGTTCTTTCCAGGCAGGAGGCCATTGTTTAGAGATGGTTTTTTCTCAATGCAAGGATGCAACAAAGCCCAGGAGCCTTCAGCAAGGTTTCTGCACCCAAGAGACTGAGGGCACCCCCACCATCATGTGCAACTCTGAGCTGCTGGAATTAACTATAGAAATCTTTAGGCACCCAACACCAGAGGTGGGATGCAGCCTATTCGCACCTATTTGGTAGAACCGGTTACTAAAATTTTCTCAGTTCGGAGAACCGGTTATTAATGATTAACTCCACTAGGGCAGCGATGGCAAACCTTTTCAAGACCGAGTGCCCAAATTGCAACCCAAAACCCACTTATTTATTGCAAAGTGCCAACATGGTAATTTAACCTGAATACTGAGGCTTTCGTTTAGAAAAAAACGGCTCCGAGGCGTGCGTTACTCAGGAGTAAGCTTGGTGGTAGTCGATGGCTTTGCTTTGAAGCAACAGTGCAATTCTTCCAACGGGTGAATCACGACCCTAGGAGGTTCTACTCAGAAGCAAGCCCCATTGCCGGAAACCAAGCTTACTCCCAGGTAAAGAATTGTGCTTTAGTTCTTTGCATGAAAATCAGTGGGGTTTAACAGCGCTTAACAGGGTTACCTACACTGCTTCCCCAAAACTAGGTCTTAGGTTTAATGCTAATAATCAAGCTTAGCGGCCCAGGCCAGTCTAGATGTGTGGGGGGAGAACTCTGCGCGTGCCCACAGAGAGGGCTCTGAGTGCCACCTCTGGCACCCGTGCCATAGGTTCGCCATCACTGCACTAGGGACAAGGGTGTAATCTCTGTCCCTGGGTACAACACATCTTGTCAAGTGGGGAATGCAAAATCAACCCCCAGGGCCTCCTGCGGCCCCCCAGCCCCCCATGTGTGTATGAACTGTATGAAATAATACAATATTTAATAATTCTGTTTTTTTTGTTCATTGGTATAAAGGTTGGGAAAGTATTATAGGTAAAGATTTTTCATTTTCTTTTTTCCCCTTGAAATTTATATTGGAAAGAGAGGAGTTTAAACTACTCTTTTAAATTAAGGATTTTGGATCTATCCCTCTGTTAGTTTTCTTTCAAATGGAATAGATAAAGTAGTTATAGGAATCTTTAGAGGTAGTAGAAAGTAGGGAGGGAGGGAAATATGGGAAGGAGGGATGCAATATAGGATGTTTTAGTTGGGGGGTTTGAGAGAGATAGACAATTAGATATGTTTGTAATATGTTAACAATTGTAAACAGTTTTTGGTTTCTCTCCTTATTTATGTTATTATTTAAAATCAATCAATATAATTATATTAAAAAGAAATAATACACTACCTTTCGGTATATTGCCTTTTAAAATACTTTATACAGTCATTATTTGAATTTAGAGGCGGGGCGAAGGGGAACTGCACCTGGGGCGTGTGCGCCCTGCGTCCTTGCCACAGCCCCGCCCAGGAATGCCCCGCCCCCAGAATGCCTGGCCACGCCCCCGTCATGCCCCACCCAGCCCCATTGGCGCTACGCCACTGTTTGAATCCCACCACCATTGGAACCTATTACTAACATTTTTGAATCCCACCACTGCCCAACACCCATTCCTAGGGATAAGCGAATGCTCCTTTTTTCCCTTTTTACATCAGTTTACATTTATTTACCCTCAATGGCGCTTTCTGCACTAATCCCTGAAAACTTTTCTAAAGCATTTTCAGTCCTCTGACCCCGCAACCATGATGTATGTCTGCACTCAACCCCACCAAACGATTCCTGGCCACCATTTTATGATTTTTCCCTTCTTTCACTGTTTTTGTTTGAGAACGTTGCTTCTATGCTTCATAGCAGAGTGCTGCAATTCTCTGCACTTTCTGCAGTCTCTCCTTCAAAGATTACCCCCCCCCCCCCACCTGGCATCTTCAGATGGCATCTTCAGATCTGTGGCTGGCATCTTCGCCAGCCACAGATGCAAGCAAAACGTTAGGAACAAAATCCACCAGACCACGGCCACACAGCCCGGAAAACCCTCCAGAACCAGCTGAATCCGGCCGTGAAAGCCTTCGACAATATGTTGAAAGAATCTTCAGTCATCTCAGACTTATGGGACATAGCTTTTCCTCCTACTCAGCCTCCAAGGAGTTCTGGCTTACAACATTTCCCCTTCTTCTAGCGTCTTTGAAACTGCCCTTGTGAGATAGCTTAGGCCAGTGATGGCGAACCTTTTCGAGACCGAGTGCCCGAATTGCAACCCAAAACCCACTTATTTATCGCAAAGTGCCAACACGGCGATTTAACCTGAATACTAAGGTTTTAGTTTAGAAAAAACGGTTGGCTCCGAGGCGTGCATTACTCAGGAGTAAGCTTGGTGGTAGTCGGTGGCTTTGCTTTGAAGCAACTGCGCAACACTTCGAATGGGTGAATCCCGACCCTAGAAGGGTTTACTCAGAAGCAAGCCCCATTGCCAGCAACTGAGCTTACTCCCAGGTAAAGGATTGTGCTTTAGTTCTTCCCATGAAAATCAGTGGGGTTTAACAGCGCTTAACAGGGTTACCTACACTGCTTCCCCAAAACCAGGTCTTAGGCTTAATGCTAATAATCTCCCTGAAATAATTACACTATTATCACATGATGAACTCTGTGTATGCGTGCCCACAGAGAGGGCTCTGAGTGCCACCTCTGGCACCCGTGCCATAGGTTCGCCACCACTGGCTTAGGCTGAGAAAGTGTCCGGCCCAAGGTCAACCAGTGACCTTGAATTGCATTGAGGTCTCCCCAGCCCTAGTCTGTCATTCTACCACACAAAACTAGCTCCATTTGTCTGACAAAGGAAGGGTCACCTAGCAACAATTGCAGTTGTCAATTGGCTCTCAAGATGGAGGACCGAGGAAAACCTGCGATGGGTAACCGTCAAGTTCTGCTTGTCTTGGGAGGCAGTAAGAAACACTGAAAACATTTGTGCTTTGATTTTCATAGCACATAGAAATCGATGCTATTTTCATAAAAGTCTACAGCATCTGTTCAATCTGGGCATGGTTCCCCTTCCATTCTTTCTGCAACTTTTCAACTTTCAGACCAGGGATACAAATATTTCCATCTCTATTGGCTCTCCTGAAGGCACTATTATCTGCATTTGTCCTCTTACCCTTTCCTCACCCTGGGCCAAAAATTCTGTCCCTGACATTTTAAGCTTGTATACAGTGAATCCCGAGAGCTCTCTGTTTACCATCGCAGGATTAATGGTGTGCCACGAAAGCATATATTTTATACGCTTTAATGCAAGAGGGAAAAGCAGATTTTTTGCCTAAAATGTAATGTTTCCCCTCAAGTATGAGGTAGCTAATTTTTCTCCCTCATGGTACATGATAAGTCGTTTTCTTTAACACATTTTCCAAAGGACAAATACGTTTCCTCGGAGTCAGCAGAGAAGTCAGTGAAACATAGGCCCCTGAAGTCAAATTGTGAAGGATATTTCTTTTTCAAGGCCTGTAGTTTCTCAGTCTCCACAGGCAGTTGTAATAGCTCTGAAATTGCCTCAGGGTGAAGAGAGTAGTTGCTGGGTTAGTGAGTCACTTTCTTCTCCTTAAAGGCCCTTTTTTGGCTTTGAATAGTCCCTTTCACTTTGCTCAGGTAAGCAGCCTTGCAGGAGACAGCTTTCCAACTCCGAAAGAGCAACAGGTTATGTGAATGATAGGGGGTGACGAGTTCACACATGTAGGAATGGCACGCACAACTTTTGCTTCATTTTGTTTAGATGGAAGAGCCTCAACGGGTGGATCTTCTTCCTCAATATTTATATCATGAAGGGGTCTTATCAGTGTGGTCCTTTAGCAAGATAGCTTTAGTACGCGGCTGCTTTCCATAAAAGTCACTCTGCAGTGACTTTTCCGCAGCTAATAAAGCCATCGCAACTCACATAGGCAAGATCTTGAGATTGTGTCCTGAGGGACTGTCCAGTGAAAGTACTCTTTCCTCCAACAGCAGATCACTAATAGTGCAAAGAAACCATTGGGTCCAACCTATCATGAGCCAGTACAGCTGAGAGCATGTGTGACATAGTGACTAGAGTATCATGCTAGGATTGGACAAATCTAGGCTCAGACTCCTACCTAGCCTTGAAGTTGCTCATTAAGAAGAAGAGTTTGGATGTATACCCCACCTTTCTCTCCTGTAAGAAGATTCAAGGTGGCTTACAAGCTCCTTTTCCCCTTCCTCTCCCCACAACAGATACCTTGCGAGGTAGGTGGGGCTGAGAGAGTTCTGAGAGAACTATGGCTAGCCCAAGGTCACCCACCGGGAATGTAGGAGTGCGGAAACACTTCTGGTTCACCAGATGAGCCTCTGCCACTCAGGTGGAGGAGTGGGGAATCAAACCCGGTTCTCCAGATTAGAATCCACCTGCTTTTAACCACTGCTCCATGCCGGCTCTCCTATGCCATCCTGAGCAGAATTACACCCTTCTAAATCCAGAGAACACACGAAGCTGCATTATATTGAATCAGACTATTGATCCATCGGTATTGTCTACTAAGATGGGCAGTGGGTCTCCAGGGTCTCAGCCAGGGGTCTTTCATATCACCTGCTACCTGATCCCTTTAACCGGAGATGCCAGGGTTTGAACCTGGGGTCCTTCTGCATACCGGACAAATGCTCAACTGGCATAATGCTGGCAGGGAATGATGGGAACTGTAGTCCATAACATCTGGAGGGCCGCAAGTTTGACACCTGTGCATTACAGGTACAATTTAGATCCTTTTAACCAGTATACAGATCATCAAATCTGCCAAGCTCTGGACAGAACTTTTATGCAGAGCACAGTATGTTATTTTTCTTCCCCCGCCCACCCCGTTCCCCAGACTTTCCCCTTCTGTCCAGCACTTTCCATTACTTACTTGAATTAAAATGACAATGAATCGAACGTTGCCATTCTTGATTAGCTGCGTGTCATTAATCACAACAGGGGGCTGAAGCAATGAAGAAGAGCGTGGTGGCACTATAATATTCTATCCCATTAAATTTTTTAAACAATTAATGCTCGCTAATTACATTTCCTGCCATTGTTCCTTCTTTTTTTATGTTAAATGACAGAAATAATTGATGATTGTAGCCTATGGTAGAGCTTTACGATTAGTCAAGCATTCATGGGAGAAGGGCAGTGACCTTTGGCTATACGGATGCTATATGCCTGCTGCCAAGAGAGTCTAATGTGGGGTGACTAGAAAGTGCCAAATATGATGGCACTGCTGAAGTCAAGCTGGTCTGGGCCTGAGGGGATTCTTAACACTTCATAGACAATGCTGGGTGATTTGTGGGGTGGTGCCAAGGGAGGGTGGAGTTTGGGGAGGATGTGATGTTGAAGTATGTGATGTTCTGGGAATTATCCTTAACTCTGTGGTAAAGATCATAGACTATGAGACAATTCCTAGAGCGTTGCTATGGGTGCCATTTTCCCTCAATTCCTCCGTTTTTTGAGGATGAAATTGAAGCTGGGGATTGGGAATTTCCCTCTGCGCTTCCAATAGGATGTTATTTATTTACATTCAAAGGCGTTCGAAGGGAGGAATCAAACCAAGGCCATAGTGCTGTGGGAGGGGACTTTAAACTGTTCCTTCCTCCTGCCAACAAACCAATTTCCTGTTTTAAATTTAAATCAATGTGTGTGCCCAAACGGGTTGTTCGGTGGAGTGGTGAGGGAAGAGTGGATCAAGAACTCAATGGTGCATGCCAAGATCTTGGGGGAAAGGTGGGTGGCCCAGCAAGGTACAGCAACTGCAGCCAATAACAGGATACACCTGTTTCTTTTCAGATTTCCAAATTGCCAGGAAAGCTTCAGGCAGAAGTTGTTGAGAATGGGGAAAATTGATCTGTGGGTGAACGGCAGCTACTCTGCATGGCAAGAGCACTCCTTCGGCATTCTGGAGTGAGTTGCAAAACAGTCCAGCTGGCGCAGCTGGTTTCGGTCTGGGATACGTAGGATGGTCCCATGCAGACCGTGCAATGTACCCTTCTGCCTAGTGGTCTGGTAATTGCTCAGGAGGCCCGTCAGCTCTGAGATAATTGATGCCTCAGTGGTAGAGCGCATGCTTCTCATGTGCAAAATACCTGGATGCTGTCCCTCACTTTTCCTGTGCAAGGATTGTGGCCAGCCGTTGTTTAGAAAGGCTTTTCTCTGTGCAATGCTCATGTAGAGAAGAAGAAGAAGAAGAAGAAGAAGAAGAAGAAGAAGAAGAAGAAGAAGAAGAAGAAGAAGAAGAAGAGGAAGAGGAGGAGGAGGAGGAGGAGGAGGAGGAGGAGTTTGGATTTATATCCCCCCTTTCTCTCCTGCAGGAGACTCAAAGGGGCTTACAATCTCCTTGCCCTTCCCCCCTCCCAACAAACACCCTGTGAGGTAGGTGGGGCTGAGAGAGCTCCGAGAAGCTGTGACTAGCCCAAGGTCACCCAGCTGGCGTGTGTGGGAGTGTACAGGCTAATCTGAATTCCCCAGATAAGCCTCCACAGCTCAGGCAGCAGAGCTGGGAATCAAACCCGGTTCCTCCAGATTAGATACACGAGCTCTTAACCTCCTACGCCACTGCTGCTCCCCATGTACTGACCCCAAGGCTCATAATATATTTGGCGGTGGCAGACACAGGTCTGCCTTTGTCAGGTCTGAATGAGATACAATATAAAGCTCCAGCAGGTGGGGGTGAGGGTCAAATCCTGCTCTTGCCTCTCACCTTCCCTTCTGCAGCTCCTTTCCCCAGGCAATTTTCCTGCCAACCAAGCTGACTGGTGGCAACGAAGCCTACCTCCAATGGGTAGAGTCCTCAGAGGCGGACTGCAGGGATAAGAACTGCTGGCAAGAGTGTAACAGGGATCCCAGCAGCACTAAAATGCGCCAACATGAGCTCTACCGACCCCTTGAAATCAGGCCCACTTGACATTTTTAAAATGGCTGACCCACGGGCACCATAACACCTGCTTTGGCTGGAAATCTGTGCTGATCCCTAGATCACTTATCTGTCTGTATCATCTTCTCAAGTGGGGAGCAGAATTCTGCCCCGTATTGGGTGCAAAAGGGTCTTAGAAAAAGCTCCCCGGTGCCAGCTGTTCCCACAGCAGTGTCAAGAAAGACCCTCCTCTCCAATAGGTTTGCAGACCATTTTCTTTTTGCTTCAGAGTCGTTGAGTATAGGCCCATTCAGGCAGCCAGACGATCACTCTGAGTCATCACAGTATGATATGATTCACAGTCCTGATGCTGGTGAGTCACATATCTATAAATCCCACTTGGACCCAATAGCAGTTTAGCTATCATAGCTCCTGTTACAGCATCCTAAATAGCCCAGACTAGGTTGATGGCATCAGGATCTCGGAACCTAAGCAGAGCTGATACTTGACCAAGGAAATCACTGCAGAGGTAGCCAATGGTAAACCAGCAAGGTGTGGTGGTTAAGAGCAGGTGCACTCTAATCTGGAGAACCGGATTTGATTCCCCGCACTGCCACTTGAGCTGTGCAGGCTTATCTGGTGAACTAAATTAGCGTATGCACTCAGAACACAGGCCAGCTGGGTGACCTCGGGTAGTCACAGTTCTTTGGAGCTCTCTCAGCCCCACCCACCTCACAGGATGTTTGTTGTGGGGTGGGGGGGAAGGGAAAGGAAAGGAAAGGAAGCTACTTTGAGTCTCCTTGAGGGAAAGGTTGGATATACATCCAAACTCTTGTTCTCCTACTACGTCTGCTCATCTCTTGTCTTGGAAACTCCAAGATGTGGAACTTGATGGGGCTGTCACATGAAGGTTGCAACTCGGTGGCAAACTTTGCCTTCAACTCTCATTACAGCGATTGCGCGTCTTGTGGAAATCTCTCTTCTGTGCAGTTTTGCCGAGATACATACCCTTTTGTTTTCTTACAGTGCTTTATGTCCTTTCAGAAGCACAATGGAATTGTTTGTAGCACCATCAAGGAGCAATGTTAGCATATTTAGGCACATTTTGTGCATACCACAATGCATTTGATCAATGTATTAAAGAAACGAACACACTTGAATAGTGCCTGTGTCGAAATACTTTCAGCCATTTTAGACGCCTTTCTGGCCAGGCTGGGCATTGTTCCTCCATTCCTATTACTGCTACTACCTGAGATGTTGTTCTCAGTTGAATAGAAAGATGGTGCTATTGTTTAGATGATGGGCATACTGGTCATTTGCACACACCCCTTTCCTGGAAAATGTCAGCTTGATCAGTGCCGGCTAATAATCAATCCAAATATTTGTTCATTTAAAGAGTCGCTAAGGAATAACCGGTTGGGGCTTTATGTGTGTTCTTCTCGGAGTCACAGTTTGATGCACCGATAATTCCAAAACGCGATACAACATTTTACGGCTTTCCTCGGAGAGAGCTCAGCTGGAAGCCTGTAGCTAGTTTTTCCTTTTGAAGCCAAAAGGCAAGCTGTATTATAAAATAAAAGGACAACACAGACAACTAGGAGAGCTGCAGCCATACGGAGAAAGATCCCCATAGGCCAGTGGTGGCAAACCTATGGCACTCCAATTGTTCATGGACTACAATTCCCATCAGCCCCTGCCAGCATGGCCAATTGGGTTGGGGCCTGCTGTTCTCCCAAAATTGTTGTTAATCTCCAGACTACAAAAATCAGTTTCCCTGGAGAAAATGGCAGCTCTGCAGAGTGGACTTCAGAGCATGATATCCCTGTTGAATGCCCTCCCCTCCCCAAACTCTACTGCTTCCCCCCTCCAGGCAAATATCCCAGGAATTTCATGAGCCAGAGATGGCAACCCTGCCACATATGCAGGCACCAGTGCACCAGGAATTAACAGGAATGAGAGACTTCTCTTCTATCCCCAGCCATCACAGGCCAAAGAGGCTTCTGTATTCCTCCTCTGCTCTCAACCATTACAGGAAACTGGTTAAATGCCTCCTCTTATTAGCATTTGCAGAGTTGCAGATATCTAGTTTAACATGCCTGACCTCAGAGGCGTAGCTTCAAGGGGACGGGGAGGCATGCGACGCACCGGGCGCGTGCCCCTGTGGGGGCGTGGCAAGGGCATTCCTGGGGCATGGTGGTGACGTTCTAGGGTGGGGTGGGGGCAAAGGACACACCAGTCCACCAAGCGCTTTCCCCCCTTGCTACACCTCTGCCTGACCTGGATAGATCCAAGCTAGCCTGATCTCATCAGATCTCAGAATCTACGGAGGGTTGGCCCTGGCTAGTATTTGGATGGGAGACTTCCAAGGAATACCAGGGTTGTGATGTGGAGAAAGGCAATGGCAAGCCACCTCCAAACATCTCTTGACAGCCCTACATGGTTGCCCTGTCAGCTTTGACTTGATGGAAAATGATGATGATGATGATGATGATGATGATGATGATGATGATGATGATGATGATGATGATGATGATGATGATGATGATATGAGTAGTATCTATGCTGGGAAGATGAGATTGCACGTTTGCATTTTATGTGATATAAGCATACATACACTTTTCTTTTGTAGCATTCTCCTCCACAAGTTCTGGAGGGAGGAGTCAGTTGTGACTTGGGCCCCGTGACTTTTGCATGCAGAAATATATATA
This sequence comes from Sphaerodactylus townsendi, assembly GCF_021028975.2. Taxonomy (NCBI): domain Eukaryota; kingdom Metazoa; phylum Chordata; class Lepidosauria; order Squamata; family Sphaerodactylidae; genus Sphaerodactylus; species Sphaerodactylus townsendi. Next base: position 16,404,485 of record NC_059438.1, read on the forward strand.
TATATTGCTCAATGTAATTTGCCTGTTCCCTCACTGCACGTTTAAGGTCATCTCTAGATTGTTTACACAAGCCCTGCTCTACTTCTAGATCACGGGTGTCAAACTCGCAGCCCTCCAGATGTTATGGACTACAGTACCCATCATCCCCTGCCAGCACGATGCTGGCAGGGGATGATGGGAACTGTAGTCCATAACATCTGGAGGGCCGCGAGTTTGACACCTGTGTTCTAGATCATACTTCTGGATGAGGCCACAGCCTCCATCGACTCCAAGACGGACGCATGGATTCAACAGACCATCAGAGAAGCCTTCAAGGATTGCATGGTCCTGACCATCTCTCACCGTATAAACACCGTCCTCGAACGTGACCGCATTTTGGTTATGGACAACAAAAAGGTACCGAGTCAGTCAAGCCAGAAAAGCTCTTCAGAGCTTCATAGTTCATCTCTATTCTGCTGGTTTCCAAGCAGAATTCTCACAATCCCCTGCCATATCTTGGAAGATGTCAGCAGGGTTCTCTAATGACAAAATCCACAGTGGCAGGCAGATATGCTGCCCCAAAATTTGTCTTGTCCATTTGTGCCGATCTTCCTCTGCATTGTGCACCTCTGGGGTGTATCTCGGCTATCTCGTAGGGAATGCTCTCTGCTTATTTGAGATGATAGCAAAACCCATTATACTTGGCCAGCGCCACATGAACTAATGTGCCTGATAGAACAGGCCCCATGCATAACATAGAGGAGAAAAGAAAGGGAACAATCCAGTTGAATGTCTGCTGGGAGGGAGCTCTAGAGACTGGGTGACCCCATAGTAAAGACCCTGTTAGGAGGTCACCGTTTGGCCCATGAATGTGGCATTACACAGAGAAGAGTCTCCGGTGAAGATCTTCATTGACAGGCGAGCTCAGGTTGTATACATATCTAGGTTTTCTTTTCCCCACCTGAGGAAAGACAGCAACTTTGATGCAGGGTGCCATGAGAAGGGGGGGGCTGCTCACATGACCCCACCGGGCATTTTTTCATCTGTACCTGGGTTTGTTGCCTAGAAGTTTCTAGGAAGGAAATAATTCCTGGAGAAACTCCTTCTTTGCTCTGTGTCGGTGCTCCCCTTCCCCAAGACAGTGTTGGCATAATAGGAAAGTCATACCCCCCCCCCCCCACAAAAGCCCACTGTATTCTGGCTTCTTACTTGACATTTACCTGTGAAGCTGATATTTGCTGAATCTCTTTTCCCAATGACTTTCAGGTATCTGAGTTTGGCAAGCCGGATGAGCTCATGCAAAACCGAGATTCTGCATTTGCATCACTTTTGGCCTCCATGAACCAAGTCGCCGGTATATCTGCCATTTGCTTTCCGGCCTCGGGCATAACATGGAGGAGAAGAGAAAGGGGAAAATCAAGCTAATATACAAATCGGCACGTTCCAGAAACAAAGAAATATAACAAGCTTATTTGAAGGTCACGGCTCTGAGGAACATTAGAAGCTTGGTATGATTCTAGCTGTCCAAACAAAGAATGAAATAAGGAAAGCAAGAAAGACCGGGACAATACATACATCAGTGGACTATTCATTTTGTATCATGTTCAGTTTCTTTTTTTTAAAAAATAGCTTCTACTAGGGAGAAGCAAACCTTTTAAGAAGAGAAGAAGAGTTTGGATTTATATCCCCTCTATCTCTCCTGTAGGAGACTCAAAGGGGCTTACAATCTCCTTGCCCTTCCCCCCTCACAACAAACACCCTGTGAGGTAGGTGGGGCTGAGAGAGCTCTGAAAAGCTGTGACTAGTTCAAGCTGGCATGTGTGGGAGTGTACAGGCTACTCTGAATTCCCCAGATAAGCCTCCACAACTCAAGCGGCAGAGCTGGGAATCAAACCCAGTTCCTCCAGATCAGAGTGCACCTGCTCTTAGCCACTACGCCACTGGTGCTTCTTAAAAGGGCTGTTTGGTCAGAGACCTTCCAGAGGGGCTTCATCTCAGATTCTTCACACCCTAGAAGAGTGACACCAGGGCCTACTCTGTGCTGGCCCCTACCTGGTAGAATATGCTCCCGAATGTGATCAGGGCCCTGCAGGACTTGAGTTGTTTCCACAGGGCCTGTAAGACGGAGCTATTCCACCAGGCTTTCTCTAGAGGCCAGCTGGGCTGACACCTATTTTTGCTGGCCTCCCGGGAATAAATTGGTTGTTTTAAAGTCGCCATCTTGGTTGTTTTATGCTGTTTTATATGGTATTCACTGGTTTCATAATATTTTAGGATATTTTATTGTGTCGAACGTAGCCGTGTTTTATAATGTCGCACTTCTGCTCTGAGCCTCTTTGAGGATGGGTGGGGTAAAAATCTAAAAAATCAATAAATAAATTACACGAAGCTCAACAACGCTTGATTTAGCCTTATTAGACATGGCTTTTCTGCCACTTATCCCTCCCATCTAGAGATCTTCAGACACAGGAAGGCATTCCCCCTTGCCAGATGTCAAGCTGTTCCTTCTGTGGTCCTTCAGACACAGAAAGGCCCCCTTGGCAGATAGGGTATGTCTTTGTGATTCAGGGGAGAGTGAAATTACGGAACCTGTCTTACTGCATTGCCCCTTACATCAAGAGGCCTGCCCTCAGTTCATGTCTCCCTTGCTAAGTAGGTGTCCGGGCCATTCGGGCTCAGTGTATGTTAAAATGTTATTTATAGATGAAAATCCACAGGTTTGTGTGGCAGCTTGTGGACTTCATCACGCTCCACTGGGTAAGCTTGGGTGCTAATAATGTTGAATTTGATATTTCCGCATTATCAATTTGATAAAGATTTCATGCAAACTTTCAGTCTGGGAGTTAACAGTGGTCGAATCCCCACTACCATCTTAGCCAGGTTTCAGAACACAAACTAACCAGGTTTGAGGGACGACCTCCCCATTGGTTGCGTGGCAGATTCCGTTTCTGGTGCTCGTTCTCCCCGTTAATCAGCATTCTGGCAGGACCTGGTTGCAAGTGGCATAGACCCCATTAACACGGTTCAGAGCTGATCCGAGTGGAGGGATGAGGGTTGAAACCCTGACTCGTTTCGCGCCCTGGAGTGTGACGCAGAATTCGGGCAACCAATCAGCGCTGCGATGTGCTCGCAGCCTTTCCTTGGTTTCGTTTCTGCTTTTGCGATCGGCCAGCAGAAGGGGACATAAACGTTAAACACTCAAACGTGTCACTTTGAATTGTTAATGGTTTATACAGGTAACGATTAACTGTTTGCACAGTTGAACGTTAAACTTTTACACGTTTTTTTTATCATGCTCCTACAATGTATGTTTCCGCAGTGGGAAAAGGTCCCGCCCCATCAAGGCATGCCAGCCAATCAGGGGAGACTGGCGAAGCAAGCTTGCCTGGTAGTGGGGATTGCTAAGAGTTCTGCAACTGGGTGTGTCTGCTGTGTACTCAGTGCGGTGGGGAGGGAGAAACTCCAATGAAGAGGACACAGTTTCACAACGAACAGGTTTGGAACTGTGTGCAAATTTCAAGTGGGGATTCGACCAGTAAGGGTTTTGCTGCTAGGAACTTGTGAAGTGTCGTGCTGGTCTTTGAGCTGTCACTTCCATGCACTTTGTCAAAGGGAATAACTCAAAGAAATCCCAAGTGGTTCACTAGCCAAGCAGGCCAAATTGATCCTGTAGCACTGATTGACTATTGACCAGCATCCGGCGACAACTACTCCACCAATTAACTACGAAGCTATGGCATAGTCTAGGACACTCCTTCTTTCCCTCTTTGCAAATGAGAACAGCATTATTTATCACCAGGGGAAATATGGATCCTGCGCTGGGAGCAGCATTTTGTTCTCAATAGGATAGCAAAATTGCAGTGCATCCTTGTCCAAGGTTAATATTTGCATGTTCTACAGCTTTGCAAATGGGATAATAGGTAGTCTTGTTGGGAAGCATCAATATACTCATTTAATATTTGCCTGTTTTTGTTGCCGTGGAGCTCCCCAGTTGTCAGCCTTGTTTATGTCTTTATTGTGGAAAATTGGATTGAGTTTTGCATTAATTGCTGGTTTTTTAAAATTACCTTGGCTATCTCCTGGCTCTAATTTTACCAAGCAATCTTTTCGTTCCTCACCGCTACAGATGAGGAACTGAAAGAGCACGGGAGCAGCGACAATGGGTGCTCGGAGCGTGATTCAAAAGCGTTCCTAATGGATAGCAAAGTGGTATATCATGTGCCTAAAGGGGTGGTACACAGTAGCTGCAGTTATGAGACCTGCATTTGGATGCCTTCTAAAGTTGCAGACCTGAACATCAATGAGAGGAAGCAAAATCCTCCTTAGCTAAAGCGACATCAAGCAGATGACTCACCTGAACAGGGAATGTTGCAGGGAACAACATGGTAGAACTTCCTCTTCGTCTTCTATATATAATTTTTTTTACCAATATAAACCTAGGAGCCCCTGTATGGGGCTGTTCATCCTTCCAAAAGGGAACGCTCATGAATCTTCAGCAACTGGGGCAGGTATCTGTCTGCCTGATGTCATTTTGGCAACAAACTTTCACAATAAGTTATGCAGTTCCCGAAGCCCGTTGCCATCTGTTTTGACAGTGACAGAGATGGAACGCTGTACAACCACTCCAAGACATCTGGCTGGGCTCTATCCCATCCCACGCTCAGAATTTTGAAAAATAAATCTCTGTTCCTCAGTACAGTACATTATACCTGCCAGGTGAGAACTGGAGCGTTTATTGGCAATGACCTGCCAATGGAACAATTGCTGTCAACACATTGACTAATCCTTCAACAGACCTTGAAATACTAATCAAAAGAGAGGGAAAATATTGCTGGGAGAAGAGTTTGGATTTATATCCCCCCTTTCTCTCCTGTAGGAGACTCAAAGGGGCTTACAATTACCTTTCCCTTCCGACAGACCCACAACAAACACCCTGTGAGGTGGGTGAGGCTGAGAGAGCTCCAAAGAACTGTGACTAGCCCAAGGTCACCCATCTGGCATGTGTTGGAGTGCACAGGCTAATCTGAATTCCCCAGATAAGCCTCCACATCTCAAGTGGCAGAGTGGGGAATCAAACCCGGTTCCTCCAGATTAGAGTGCACCTGTTCTTAACCACTATACCAGGCTGGCTCTCAAGGATCCTATATTCTTCCTCGAGCTAAGAGAGAAACATTGGGATTGAATCAGCAACCCACATCAATATGACATGTCCCCCAGTTGCTTTCATTTGTGCAGGATAGAGCACATGGACTAGAAATGACAACCCTGTGGAATTCCAAGCAGTCCTGGATCTGGGATTTGGGGATGCCTCGTTCCTGGTATCTTCTTCACAGAGGGCCCCATAGATGGGACAAAGTTGGACATGCAGGTGGAGAATTCTCTCACAGTGCCTGCAGAGCCAGGAAACAAGGGCCAAGAAGTAAAGCAGCGGCAGAAACGAGACCAGTCAGAAGAGAAATCATAACTGTAGGTGAGGTCTTTGATGCCTGGTTGACATTGACACAAAGGGAACTGTGCTCTCTGGTGACATTGAAGTATAGCAGCGATTTCGAGGGCCTAAGAATAGGTGGAGATAAAGGGGGAAAGAATGAATTACGGGCAAACGAAAACAAGTGCAAACAAGGATTGCCGGATGATTTAAAATAAAAATTAAAAAAACCCGCCTGGGTGCAAAACGATGATGTTTCCCCGGAGCAGACGCCAAATGCCGTAGAAATTCTGCTTCTTGATCAGAATGAAAAAGAGAGCCGCTCTGAACGACTTCAGTGAGAGGAGGAGGAGGAGGGGAGAGGCAGGCTGATGTGACATCGACAATAATTGCTCTCTAGCAGAGAGCATCTTCCCAGCCAGGTCTGCCAAGAAGCTGAGCATTTCGAACAATAATGAATTTAGCGTCAGCGCTTTTGCCAAGAGAGATGACAGCTGGGAGTGACGTTGGCGATGCGGTGAGAGGAAAGGCAGTTCTGGAGGAAGGCATTTCAGCACACACATCTGGAGAGATTTCAGAAGCATGACTCGGTTTAACAAGTTGGCCATGGATACAGGACAAGGCTCTGATCCAATCCCGGAAGGATAGATGTAGGACCATAGCTCAGGGGTGGAGAATTTGCTTTGCAGGCACAATATAGAATCATAGAGTTGGAAGAGACCCCAGGATCCATCAAGTCCAACCCCTTGCAATGCAGGAACACATAATCAAAGCACTCCCAACAGATGGCCATCCAACCTCTCCAAAATCTCCAAAGAAGGAGACTCCACCACAATCCAAGGTAGTGCATTCCACTGTCAAACAGCCCTTACTGTCAGGAAGTTCTTCCTGACGTTTCGGTGGAATCTCTTTTCCTTCCCCTTGAACCCATGACTCCTGGTCCTAGTCTCCGGAGCAGCAGGAAACAAGCTTGCTCCCTCACTAACATGACATCCCTTCAAATGATGGGTTTGCGGAGAGAGCTTATTCCAGTCTAGAGTTTGAAGGAGCTCTTATCTAAGTCCTAGGGCAGGGTTGGGCTGCATCCTGACACTACTACTCTGCCCCTGTTTCAACTGCATTGTAATTATGTTGGATACATGGACAACCGTGCGAATGTGTATTTGCCATGCCTGTCAATCAGTAATATCTGCACACAGGTTTCTTATGAAGGATGATATTTGTAATCTTATTTTGCCAAGGCCCATTTCAGAAACAAATAGGTAAACTTTTAGTCTTTATTCCCACATGGCTCCTCCCTCTCCAGTTGTATTCCCTATTGATCTTTGATCATTGGCATTTCAACCGACATGGGTAAAAAAAAGTATCCTTACAAGTTTGGGGGGTTCTTTTTTTCTACACATTCCCTTGAATGGATGCTGTTTTCTGAGTGAACCCGAGAGTGCTTTTTTGTCGTAATGACTTGATCCTGTGAAGTTACTGATGAAAAAGAGTATTTATGTGCTTTTGCTGGCTCTTTGACATCTCTTTTGTTCTAAAGCAGCTAATGCTGCATTCTGTCACTAGGTGTCACTATCTGCTAAATTGCTCTTGAAGGGTAATACTGCATTCAGTCATTAGGTGTCACTGTTTGCTGGGTCTCTGGGTAATAGAGTGTTGCTTTCTTGCAACGAAAAGGAGATAAAAAAGCAATCCTTGAGATTTCCCCATTCAAACAAGATGCACATTTAAAAACAAAACCACGGATAAGTGCTCTGAATCTTGGCTAACTGTCCACAGAACAACAGCTGCACATTTTGATTGTGTCAATTCACCCAGCTTTTCCTTTTTCTGATTGTCTGGATTTTCATAACCCTGTTAGATTCTTTCATTTCTACATATATTTCTGCTTCAGACTATTACAGATCAGCCACCTTTTGTCGGCAAGCGTAAAATTCCCTCCACGGAATCCAAATATACTGTGAAGATCAGGTTATTCTTTCATAGTTATAATACAGAGGTCAAATTCTGCCAAGCATACATATCCTGCAATTTAATAAATTAAAAGCTACTGGTCTAAAAAGCAAAAGCGGGCCAGCAGAGTGTCAGGAACGGAGAGGGCCCTTGTTGAACAGTAACGCTCTGCATCGTAATCTTTGTTTGAATGTGCCCTACCACATAATTATATCCTCAGCTCTTGATTATTTGAAGTGAAAGAAAACAAATCTTGTTTCTAAGCAATGTGAAATAGCATTTGCCCTTTCTGTGGAAAACAGAAAGATGCATTAGCTTTTTCAGGAGCAACAGACACTTGGCTTGTGTTAATCTCTCCAAAGTATGGAAGAAGATGTTAATAGCTGGGGGAGAAAGAGAAGATGAGTCTAGGGAATTTGTCATATGAAGTTATGGGAGAATTGAATTCACTGTCGGAGTTTGTATGAGGTTTTGGAGCTCTGTGTATTGTCGAAGGCTTTCTGGGTTGTTTGGGCATGGTCTGGTACAGGGGTAGGGAACCTGCGGCTCAAGAGCCGCATGCGGCTCTTCTGCCCTTGCACTGTGGCTCCACGAGCTGAGCCGCCGGCCCCATCCTTGCTCGCCCTGCAGGCAGCAGTGTGGGTGCATCCATGCACTTCTTAGAATGAGCGGAGTAAAAGGTAAAAAAACCCCCTATATATACATAGTGTTATCTTTATTTTAAATGTCAAAAATTATTTGCGGCTCCAAGTGGAAAATGGGTTCAAATGGCTCTTTGAGTGTTAAACGTTCCCTACCCCTGGTCTGGTAGATTTTGCTCCTAAAGTTTTGCCCACACCATTTTGGTGTTCTGTTTGTTCAGAGAGATCTGTCTTTCCGGGACAAGTCTCTAAACAAATGGCTGCAGTTTTATCTTTTCCCACTCCCCTTTCCAGCCTTTCTGTTCTTCATAGAGATGGGCAACCCCATCTAAGAGGCCTAGTGGCTGGCTGCCCTGCCTCTACCATAGAGACTTCCCAGTGGTGTGGGAAGGCTTGAAAAGCGAAAAAGCCTCCCCGCTACCGAGAAATCCCCATTGGGTTTAGCAGACTTATGCCACCATTTTGGTGGCATAAGTCTAAAGCCCCAGGTGCCAGGAGCAATATTTTAAATAAATTATACTAAACGAATGGATAAATAAGCGATGGAGGAAACCAAGGAGTGCCATTTTAGGATAAAAAGGATCCATGAAGGATGGAATAAGCCATTCAGCTATTTGCCAATGCTCATTTGAAGTAACGGCATGGATTTGACCCTTATCTACATTTTCGAAAACAGAAGGGCATGCCCATGGCCCAGAGACGAGAAAAAAAATGGCAGCTGCCAGCCATGAAGCAGCAGCAACAGGGAAGAGAACCGCTCCAAATGCCCAACCCTGCTTTGTGACTGAGTTCTCGGACTTTGATACTCAGCACTGTAACTTTTTTTTTTAAAAAAAAATTGTACTTAAAAGTCAACCAAAAACCATGCGACGGTCACCTCGTGGTTGGATTACTGTAACTCGCTCTACGCAGGCCTTCCCTTGAGACTGATCCGGAAGCTGAAGCTGGTCCAGAATGCGGCGGCCCAGCTGTTGACAGGTGGTGATTATCTAGATCATATCACCCCTGTGCTATGCCGCCTGCACTGGCTCCCAGTGGAGTTCCGGATCGTTTTCAAGGTGTTGGTATTGACCTTTAAGGCCTTACGCGGCATGGGGCCCTCATACCTACGGGACCGTATCACCCTTTATATCCCACATAGGCCGCTGCGGTCAACTGCAGCAGAACTGCTGGTGATCCCTGGCCCTGCGACGATGCGGCTGGCCTCGACCCGGGCCAGGGCCTTTATGGCTCTGGCCCCTGCCTGGTGGAATGCTCTACCTCCAGCTGTCTGGGCCCTGCGGGACCTTGGTGAATTCTGCAGGGCCTGTAAGACGGAGCTATTCCACCGGGCTTTTGGAGGGGCTGGCCGCGGTTCTATTGCCCCCCACTGAAACTGAAATTGGAACTAAGCTGCCTTTTACACCCTGGTAGGGCCCTGATTCCATCCTGGGCCCTGCCTCTCCTCCCTTCTCCTTTGGCCTTTAGACCGGGCACCTGTGTGTGTGTTTTTACACAACCTTGTTGTTTAATCTGTATTTATTGTTTTAATTGCTGCTAAATTTTAATGTTAGATTTTATGTTATATTGATTTACTGTTCTGGAAACAGTCATGTTGTGAGCCGCCTCGAGCCCTTCGGGGATGAGGTGGCCTATAAATTTAATTAATAAAATAAATAAATAAATAAATAAATAAAAGCCAAAACAAACATAAAAACATGAATTGACCCGGTTATAAATTACTTATTTCATAGCAACTTCCAGTTTCCTCTGGAATGAATATTAATCCTTAAACCCTGAACTTTCAACACTCAGTCATGAAACATCAAAGTAAAATTAAATCTTTAGCATCATTTTTGATTTAAAAATCTCACTTTTCTCTACTGGATCATATTTTACCAGTCCTTAATGTTTAGAACCACCAGTCATCAATTTATTCATTTCTGTTTAGATATTCTATCAAGGGTTTTCAATCGTCCATGAGTTGTCTACTTTGGACCTTAATTCAACAGTCCTTAACCTTCAAGATCACTAGTCAATATTTTTTTCTATTTTGTCTAGATATTCTGTGTCTTTATGGTAACCCTGCCAACTTTGTGGAGTGGAGCAGCAGTGGCATAGTGGTTAAGAGCAGGTGCATTCTAATCTGGAGGAACAGGGTTTGATTCCCCGCTCTGCCGCCTGAGGTGTGGAGGCTTATCTGGGGAATTCAGATTAGCCTGTGCACTCCCACATACGCCAGCTGGGTGACCTTGGGCTAGTCACAGCTTTTTGGAGCTCTCTCAGCCCCACCCAGAGGGTGTTTGTTGTGAGGGAGGAAGGGCAAGGAGATTGTAAGCCCCTTTGAGTCTCCTACAGGAGAGAAAGGGGGGATATAAATCCAAACTCTTCTTCTTCTTTGTGTGGGTGGAATAATCTGGACCCACCTGAGTCTAATACTGCACATATCAGCATTTAAATCGAACACACGGTTTATTTTGTAATGGTTGTTTCCAAGTAATTTCATCCTGAGTCATTCTCTCAATGGACGGCGCAGATTGATTGTACCCCTCCAATGCTGTTCACATCTGCTGCTTTATCCTAATGCCGATCAAAGAGTTCCATCTCTGCAATGTACCCATCATGCCCCGCTCCTTTCCCGTCTCCCTGACCAAATCCTCTCCACAGTTAAACACAGCCTTTCATTAGCTAACTTCACTTGAGGAGACTAATTTGCCATCAAAATTATACATCTTGGTCTTTAGCTCGGTTTGAATAAACGCGAACGTTTCTCCGTGTCAATTAAGCGCAGATCAGGAGTTGCGGTTCCGCTGCTCAAAATGTAAATTTCCCATCAAATGGAATTCTAAATAACAGGTTGCCGGCTCACACAGAACAAGAAGATAATATAGAAATCTAGCGAAATCAAAGGGCCTGGGTTGTATGTTGCTTAAGAAAATAAGATCATATGCCAGGAACAAATTAACATTGTGCAAACAGATGTTTGTCCTTTCTTAAGGAAGTTGATCAGATGATACCCAGAGTTAGTGGGAGGGGCTGTTTCCTACTCAGGTGTCTCCAATCTCATCGAAAACTTGACAAGTATAGTAAGGTGAGCCCATTGATGTTAGGATTGTCAGCACTGCCTTGGCGAATGATGGAAGATTTTTGAGTGTGGTGCCCCAGCAGGGTGGAGTTTGGGGAGGATGTGAAGTCACTTCTGGGTGACAATCTAGGAATTCTCCCTGAAAAGTGTCCATGGTCAAGTTGATCCACCATTTTGTCTGCACTCCAACACATGCCAGCTGGGTGACCTTGGGCTAGTCACAGTTCTTTGGATATCTCAGCCCCACCTACCTCACAGGGTGTTTGTTGTGGGGGGGAAGGGAAAGAAGATTGTAAACCCCTTTGTGTTTCCTTACAGGAGGGCGGGGTATAAATCCAAACTCTTCTTCTTCTCTAAATATAGTCTGTCTAGTAAACTTTGTGATATGACATCACCCCTTGGGTCTGTAATGACCTCGTGTTTGCGCAGGGGACTACCATGACCTTTAAACAAATAAAATGCCAGGATCTCTGCAAAAAGATATTTTGTTTGTGCAAGGCAAGGGCCTTTTTTCGAAAACACATTTCAACTGGAACACTACCCATTTTGTTCAAAATGCCTGAAACTAGGTAGGAACAGTGTTTGAAAAACGCAGACATTTGCAAAGACGCCACAGGGAATTCCCAGCAGTTCAAATAGCTAGCTGTAGGATAATGCTATTCTGCCCAAGAAGCACTGAGATCTTATGGGTTTAACCTTTGATATTCGACAAGCAAAATCCTCAGCATTGTTGCAGATTCCACGGACTCCAAGAGGAGTTTCAAGGGCTCGAGAATTGCTTCGGCTTCTGGAATTCTCGGAGAGCGACTCTCTTTTTTTTTTAAGTCAAGAGCTATAAATGGCTGAGTGGAACGTTTGCAATCAAGGTGCTTTTAAGGTGCTTCAGGAGAAAATACGTATGCAAATGACAGTGATGCTTAACTCCTCCAGAGCTCGTGGTTAATGCTGTGGAATTATTCCGGGCATGCTCAGAAAGTATTGCACCTCAGTGGCTTTGCCCCACTTTGGATTTCCCATCCTCTTTAACTGTAACTCTTTAGCTGTAACGGCCCAACCTCAGAACTAAGGAAGCATGAAGGAAGGAAAGAACAATCATTATTTCAGGATCTGCAGTTTCAGTCACCAGGGCACACTCTGAAACAGGGTCCCCGATGTGGTGGCACCATAGCCCCTCTCAACTTATTCTTCACACCCATCAGGAGTTTTTTAGGATGTTTCAGGGCCAGGTGGGGTTTTTGCCCAGCAAAGCGTCTGATTGACTGTTGGAGATTTGATTGTCTATGCAGATTTATTATATTTTGGCTTTGGCAGCAGCTGCAACCACCATACCAGGATCTGCACTGGGTTACTAAAGTGGGCAGCCCAATCCGGCGGGGGGAATGAATGGGCCTATGCCAGCGGAAATGCCCTCCCAAGGACACTTACCCCAGAAGACAGGCAAATACGCTGGCATCCAGCCTGACGTCGATGCTCCTGCGCCATTCCCAGCCACACGGCATTGTGGGGGCATTCTGGGGGCAGGCCAAGCAGCGGAGTCAACCTCAGTCATTTTCCACAGTCTGCCCAGCCAGTTAACCAGTAGCTGCAATGGGGACAGAGTTTCTAGGGCCAATGGGATCTGTCGTTGTCTTAGAGTTCTGATTCATTTTGGGAGGCAGCAAATCCTAGAATATTGTGTACAGCTATATTATGTTGCTTTTGTTGTACACCACTCAGAGCCCATCGGGGGTGGGTGGTATAAAAGTTTAACGACAACGACAACGACAACGACAACAATAATGATAATAATAATGATAATAATAATGATAATGATAATGATGATGATGATGATGATGATGATGATGATGATGATGATGATGATGATGATGATGATAATAATAATAATAATAATAATAATAATAATAATAATAATAATAATAATAATAATAATAATAATAATAATACAGTTCTGGGCACCACAATTCAAGAAGGATATTGACAAGCTGGAATGGGTCCAAAGGTCTGGAATCCATGCCCTACGAGGAGAGACTGGGGGATCTGGGTATGTTTAGTTTGATGAAGAGAAGGTTAAGAGGTGACATATTCAGATATTTGATGGGATGTCATGTTGGTGAGGGAGCAAGCTTGTTTTCTTCTGCTCCAGAATCTAGGACCAGGAGTAATAGGTTCAAGGTGTAGGAAAAGAGATTCCACCGAAACATCAGGAAAAACTTCCTGACAGTAAGGTCTGTTCAACAGTGGAACACACTACCTTGGAGTGTGGTGGAGTCTCCTTCTTTGGAGATTTAATTGATAAATGCATTTTGTAAAACCTATATATAATCACTGGGTTTACATTTGCCAAAAGAAAATATGTGATTTTCATCTGACCGCAAAGACTGCGGAATAACTTGGACCAGACTCAAATCAGATTGAATAGTGTAATATAATGGGTGATAGAAAAAATAATGGGCAGTGTCTTCTACACGACTCAAGGCATGTGGGCAGATTAGATAGGGCTACGCTACACCAAGTCAGAAAACTGCCCTCTGGCATTTTTTCCTCCGCTACACTCAAATATATGAGTCATCCCTTGATGCTGTGGTTATCATGTGCCGCAGATGCCGCCCTTACAACGTGAAACGACAGCTACCGCTTGAAAAGAGCTGTTTGTAGTTCCATACAATCCCGAGTCAAAACATTTGTCTGCTATTATTTCTCTTTAAGTGTACAGCTGACTTTCCAGGAGGAAACAAAAAATTCCCTTGACAATGGAATGGAACCCAGTCAAGGATGTTGTTTGTGCACAGCGCGATCAAGCAAGATTGTAAACTACCCACTTGGCACAAACTTAACATTACAGTAGTGTTGTGACAGGGATCGTGAAACCTTTGGAAGGCTTCTGTCCAAACTGAGCTCTGAAAATACTTTTGTTCATGCAAAAGAATCGCGTGTGCGTCATCCTCGTCTCATTCTCCTACAGTTGCTCTGGGTTTTTGTTTTTGTTTAAATTGGTTGGTTGCTTACTACTGCCGTGATTTGTGGGGCCGCTGCTTCCGCTGAGTGCTTTTCAAAAGCATGAGCAACCCACTCTAGTTGCTTTGCAGGTGAAAGGACACGGCCCAGCTAGACTCATAGTCTCGGCAATGGAAGAACGCACACCCTCTTTGAGACGGCTGAGACAAAGAAAGTGAATGACTCTGAAAAGATGGATGGTGGAACTGTATTGGGACTGATGCTGATGTAACCTCAGCTTGTGGGTTCTGTGGGGCAGTACTTGGAAGGAGTTGCAAAGAACCAAATTTAAACAAAACAGTTTACTTCTCTTTACAAATAACATTAAACATCAACATTTAACATTACAATTCAAGGTCCTGTTCAGGTTGCATTTCAAGTCCTTCTAGTTACAGTCTACTGATACTGCCAAGTCCAATTCTTCTTTGCAAGTGGTTGGCTCCTGAAGACTCCAAGGGTTTGATGAACAGGATGCAACATGATGAAGGTTTCCAGGAGAACTCTCACCCATTACAACCACAAAAAGAAACCCTGAAACAATAAACTCCAACATTTACAACATAGCAAAAATAAACTACCTTCCCAGTAGTTCCCAACAATATTGCAGTTTACCTTAACAAGGTGTCAAGGGCTTATACAACCAAGGTCCGAGTCTGGTAGCCTTGTCTTCTCCAAAGAGCTCTGCAGCCTTTCTGCTGCTCTGAGTCTCCACCCCCTTACTGGTTCAACCCATTCTGGGCATGGGGGTTACACTGACTCTCCTCCTCTGGCGTTACAAAATGAAAACAGGAAAATGTGGGGTTGTGCGGTTTGGCGTTGTGGTTCCAAAGAAAAGCAGCATGCATTGAAGGCAGTCATCGTGCTGCATATCAGGATCTCACTGAAGATGGTTCACAAGTTACACCAGTGCGGTGCAGAGGTTAAGAGCTGTGGACTCTAATCTGAAGAACAGGGTTCGATTCCCCACTCCTTCATGTGAAGCCTGCTGGGTGACCTTGGGCTAGTAGTCACAGTTCTCTGAGAACTCACTCAACCTTATCTACCTTACAAGGTATCTATCATGGGGAAGGAAAGGAGTTTGTTGGCCGCTTTGAGACTCCTTAGGTTGAGAAAAGTAGAGTATAAATTCAAGCAGCTTAAAAACAGCAAAAGAACACCGATTGTAACTGCTGTTTTGCTGTTTTTAGGCTGTTTATGCTTATATTATCATTGTGTTTTGCATTGCTTTATATTATTGTTGTTCACCACCCTGAGACCTGCAGGGAAGGGCGGGTTATAAACAAACAAACAAACAAACTTTTCTAAGAGCTTAAGAACATAAGAAAGAGCCTGCTGGATCAGACCAGAGTCCATCTAGTCCAGCACTCTGCTACTTGCAGTGGCCCACCAGGTGCCTTTGGGAGCTCACATGCAGGATGTGAAAGCAACGGCCTGCTGCTGCTGCTGCTGCCGAGCACCTGGTCTGCTAAGGCCTTTGCAATCTCAGATCAAGGAAGATCAAGATTGGCAGCCCTTCTTTTCTTATTGTTGATATAGACTGCAGCTGTTCACTTCCTTCGTGGGACAGGATGCCTTTTTTTTTGCTGTCAAGTTGCAGCCAATTTACAACAACCCTGTAGGGTTTTCAAGGCAAGGGACATTCAAAGTTGTTTTACTATTGCCCCCTTCTGCATAGCGACCCTGGCATTTCTTGATAGTTTCCTGTCCAAATAATAACCTGCTTAGCTTCTGAAATCTAATGATATTGCACTAGCCCAGGACCCTGATATAAAGTTCTATAGGCGATGGAATCAGAACATTGTAAGGAAAGTCTTTCCAAGAATGAGCAGTCCCGACTCTTAAGACCAGTCAGTGGCTCTCTTTGGCCGTTTCCGCACGGGCGGAATATGGCGGCCTGGGGACAGCAAAAACGCCGTCCCCAGGCCGCCGTTCGCACAGGGGGCGCAGCTGCTTCGCAGCCGCGCTGCCTTCGCGCCGCCCGACCGGCGCCGAGCCGGCGTTTTCAAACCACGCTTCCCCAGCATGGTTTTTTGAAAACCCTGGCTTCCCGGCGCTCCCCCCCCCACTCCCTGCCTGCACTTACCTCGTCCCCGGGCCTCCGGCACGTCGCCGAGGCCTGGGGTCACGCCCCCCTGCCCTGCGACGCAGGAGCAGGCGCGCAGGGCCGGAGGGGCGTGTCCTCAGGCCTCGGCGATGTGCCGGAGGCCCGGGGACATGCCGGATCGGCCGGGTGACGGCGCTCCATGGCGCCGTCGTCCCAGCCGGTTCTGGGACCATCCATGTGGACAGTCCCAGCGTCGTCGGGTCGGCGCGAAATGCGCCAACCCAGCCGCTTCTGCCTCCGTGCGGAAACGGCCTTTGATAGAGGAAGAGGAAGAAGAGGAGGAGGAGTGGGAGGAGTTTGACTTTATATCCTGCTTTTCTCAACCATAAGGAGTCTTAAAGTGCTTCCCCTTCCTCTCCCCACAACAGACACCTTGTGAGGCAGGTGGGGCTGAGAGAGTTCTGAGAGAACTGTGACTAGTCCATGGTCCCCCAGCGGGTTTCACACCAAGGAGTAGGGAATCAAACCCAGTTCTTCAGACTAGAGTCCACCTTTCTTACCCACTATTCCACACTGGTATCCCTTTGCTGCTAGAAGTCAAGTTTCGTGGTTGTGATCCCAGTCCCCTGAAGTCAATTTTTTAAGCACAGTCATCTCAACCTTTTCTTGTAGAGTTTTTAATCCACGCAGTCAAGATCTAGCTAGCCTGAGGACTTTGCATGCCCACTGTTGCCAGTGGAAGGTTTAGACATTATGCTTAAATTTATCCTAGTGAAATCAGAGGGTCTTAAATGTGCTTGACCTTGGAGCGCCCTGTATCTCTAATAATTCCACTCAATATTGTTTAATTCACTTCTTACTGTAGGTTTTATGGTGGTGGGCTTTATTGGTGGTTTTAGCATTCTGGAACGTGGCATAAAAAGCCTTATGATAGATGGGAATGAATGAACGAACGGATACATGAATGAATGGCGATCACTAGTAATTGTGACAAACTCTCTCCCACAACTTTTCCCTCCTCCGCAGACATCGTTGTTATTCACCGTTCCTTAAAAAGCTAAGCATTTTCAGCCCCATTGATTTCAGTGATAGAGAATTAGGCACGTGCGCAGCCTTCCCGCTGGAATCAATGGGCTTGATTTGAGATTGATTGCGCTCTTTGTGTTTAATTGGACTTTGTTCCTCAAATCTTCCGGTCATCCACAATGCCACCAAACGCAAGGTTGCTTCCCCAGTCAGTTTCTCCCTTCTAGGTCAAAAAGAAAGTGTTGCAGTGCAGATATTGCGAAATGGGTGTCGCTCAGCAACAGTTGTCGGTTTTCATGCGGTTGGCCTGTAAGGGAATTGAAGTCTGGTGATGCGGTGTCCAATAGCAGAAGCCGCAGCAGAAAACTCTGGCAAATGACTGGAGCTGCATCACGTCATCCAACAGGGTTGCCAACGTCCAGGTGGGGGCCTGGGGATCTCTCAGAAATTACAAGTGATCTCCAGAGATCAGTTTCCCTGGAGAAAAAAAACCTGCTTTGAAAGGTGAACTCTTTGGCATTATATGGAGGAGAAGTCGATCTGTGGCTACCAATCTTGATCCTCCTTGATCTCAGATTGCAAATGCCTTAGCAGACCAGGTGCTCAGGAGCAGCAGCAGCAGCAGCAGGCCATTGCTTTCACATCCTGCACGTGATCTCCCAAAGGCACCTGGTGGGCCACTGCGAGTAGCAGAGTGCTGGACTAGATGGACTCTGGTCTGATCCAGCAGGCTAGTTCTTATGTTCTTCTTATGTTCTTAAGTCCCCCCCCCAAAAAAAATTGTTGTCCTCCCCAAGCTCCATCCCAAATCACCAGAAATTTCCAAACCCTGCCACTCAGTGACGGCTACCCCTAAAGCTGGCAATGTGTCTCTGAAACATGTCTTTGCTTTACTTTTATTTTATTGGATTGATAGCCCGCCCTACCCCAGCCAAAGACCGGGCTCAGGGTAGGTTACACCAAGTCAGCATATAACATAACCAATCAATACATAATATTCCCTATCTGTAAATAATACGTGGTACAATAAGCAACATATATAATTTAAATCAGAACAGTAAATAGTTAACATTTACAAAATGCATGAACTTAGGTATCTTTCTATTTTCCATTTCAATCAGTGGATAAATTTACGCAGGCAAAACTATAAATTACAACACTAACCGTTCGATCCGGGGGGTGGGGAACAATTGGGAGTGTTTGGGGGGCACATTGGGGGCACATATTTGGGAGTGTTTGGGGGCACATATTTGAGCACAGTGTTATGACTTGACCAAGATGCTTCCGTGCATGGAAATGCAGAAGACAAAACCCATCTATTCCAATCCACCGTCAGCCAGAGCCATTGCTTCAGCTCAGCAATATTTCCCGATTCCTCTTACTGTGCATTTGTAACAGCAAGGCCGCTCCAGTCTACGATTACATGCTTCGGTCCATTTGCAGTGGGGAAAGTTGCTCTTTGTTATGGCTTGTGGAGTAATCAATATTTGACAGTTCAGGTCAACCCACAGTGTTCTGAGCTATCGATTCGGCATGTTTGCCAATGTTTTTGCAACATTTATCATCCAGCATAGTTGCAGCAATATATTCCCTCACGTTGCTCATGACCAATACACGCCCTGGGGTAGCAGCTATATATTTATTTCCTTTACATGAGTTATTTCCCCCAATTCTTAAATGCATATTGCATCTCCAGTACATTGGTTTCCTCAAAATCATCTAGAACCGTGGTGGCGAACCTTTGGCACTCCAGATGTTATGGACTACGATTCCCATCAGCCCCTGCCAGCATGGCCAATTGGCCATGTTGGCCATGTTGGCAGGGGCTGATGGGAATTGTAGTCCATAACATCTGGAGTGCCAAAGGTTCGCTACCACTGATCTAGAAGAAGATGAAGTGGTCTGATGGAATATTAGGCAACGTTCTATCTCCAGATCTTCTCTTCCCTTTCCAGAAATGGGGGCTCTTCACAGACCAAGCTATGGAGTTTGCCAGTGTGATCCCACCCCCCACCCCCAATGTTTTGTGCATTTGCGCCCTCCCAAAGGTTATCTGAAAAGGGCTCATGTCATTCTTGACTGGAATAGCAAGAGAGAAAGAAGGAAGACACTAAAAGCCTTCCCCCGTTAATGCCGGCTGAATTTATCGCACGTGGCATTATCACAGTGAATTCCAAAGTGAATTAAAAATGAATTAATGATGACTTGGGAGAGCTAAAAAAGAAAACGTCGCTGCCAAGACCTCGATGCTGCTCATGCCTGATAGGTAGAGAGCCAGTTCTTCTTCACAGAATTGCTAGAAGGCTGCAGGTGTCTGTAAGCCAGGCTGTCTTGTTTAAATTATCTTCCTCTTTGAAATTATTCTGACCTCCATAAAGTCTGCACGCATCCCAGAATATGTGTTGCTGCAGGCGATGGCAGGAGGAGACTTTGGAGGGGGCTAAGAATTGCTTTATTTAAAGAAACTGGCAGAAAGCTGTTCTTCTTTAAACTCTCTCTTTCTCCACCGCCCCCTGCAGGGGTTGAAGTGTGGCCATAATGAAGAACCAAAAGATACACTGAAATGACCCATCCCTCACAGTTGCTGCCAAAGGATTTGCTTGGTTACTGTTTTTTAATCACACTGCCAGGATATTTATTGTAGAAAAACACATAGGCCTGTAATCATTGCTCGCAAGCCATTTCATTTGAGCTTCAAGACTGAACAGGTCTTGAGCTTCAAGACTGAACAGACTCCATGGGCCTGGTGAAGGTCACAACCCATAGATTGAACTTGAAGACCACCATTTTTGAAGCACCTGACACTCATACCTTGTTAAAAAGTAACAGTGCCTCATTGAAAGAAAATTCTAACAAGTCAAAGCTGACTTACGCTGATCCTGTAGGGTTTTCAAGGCAAGCAATTAACATTGCCCGCCATTGCCATTGCCTGACTCCGTATAAGGGGTGGCCAACCTACGGCGCTCCAGATGTTCATGGACAACAATTCCCATCAGCCCCTGCCAGCATGGCCAATTGGCCATGCTGGCAGGGGCTCATGGGAATGGTACTCTATGAACATCTGAAGCGCCATAGGTTGGCCACCCCTGCTCTATATAATAACCCTGTACCCTGGCAGGCTCCCATCCAATGGCCAACCAAGACCAACCTTGCTTAGCTTTTGAGAGCTTCCAAGATTGGGCCAGCCTTGGTAATTCAGGTCAGGGCCAGACATCATTAGACTGCTTTAACATTTATAACAGGATGTACCTGGAAGCTTTACCTGGGAGCCAGTAAGGTGTAGTGGGTAAGAGCAGGTGGACTCTAACCTGGAGAACCAAGTTTGATTCCCTTCTCCTCCACATGAGTGGAAGACCTTTATCTGATGAACTGTTGTTTCCCTGCCCCTACCCATGAAGCCTGCTGAGTGACCTTTGGCCAGTCACAGTTCTCTCAGAACTCTCTCAGCCCTTACTACCTCACAGGGTGTCTATTGTAGGGAGATGAAAAGAAGGCGTTTGTAAGCTGCTTTGAGACTTCTTACGGTTGAGAAAAGTGGAGTATAAATCCAAACTCTTCTTCAATTCAATTAAATGTATTGGACTTAATAGGCTGTTCCTCTTTCAGGTTCGGAGCAGCTAACATCAGGTTAATAAATTACATATAAATTTTTCTTCTTCTTCTTCTTCTTCTTCTTCTTCTTCTTCTTCTTCTTCTTCTTCTTCTTCTTCTTCTTCTTCTTCTTCTTCTTCTTCATGCTGGCTCTTTTTTAGTTAGTTTTACATGAAATATAAATTCAACATTTGTTGTTAAGGTAGGGATTTGGTGGCCATTAGCAAATGTACAGCAAAAGTCCCTATTTTAATTTTCCCACCATGAAATCCAAGCCAACATCCAGTGGTGCTTGCAGAAGGTCCCTCATGTTGCCATGGACGTATTCAGACATGTACAATCCCAGCAAGACAGCAAGGGATAAGCCGTTCCTTGAGAAGGCTGGGGCCTACTGGAATGTGCTGCTTGGCGAAACCATTCTGGCCTGGGTTATCCACTTCAAGGTGGGGCCTGTCATTCTCACAGAATTCTAACTCGTCTACAAGGACCAGGTCCTCTGAGGACATGGCAACATCAGGAGGCTAGACTTCAAAGCTTCACATCCCCACTGAGCTCCCCCTTGCCGAAAACTCCGCTCTCCCTAGGCGCCACCCCGAAATTTCCCACAATTTTCAAAGATGGCGACGGCAGCTGCAAATCTGACATTAAAGGCACTCGCATACACCAATCTGCTTTAGAACTCTAGTGGGGGGAAACTATTCTCTATTTAAAGAACTGAGGCGGACTTTGAAGGAGTGCAAAGACAGAAACAGAGCATTTAGGGCCAGGAATGAAGGAAGCGAGAAGCAACGGCTGTCCTCTGAAGCCAGAAATGATTGACTTTTGAAACACTGAAAGCTTCTTCGGCTCGAACACATCCTGTCAAACTCGCTTTCCCACTCCGCAAAAGCCTGTCACAAACTCTAAAGCTTCCCGACTGTAACGTTGGCTGCCTTTTTTTTCCGAACCAGCAGATTCACTCCACTGATTGTTTTCCTTCAAAGAAATTAGCCTTTTGACCAGCAGAATGCAGCCACATATTGGGAGGATTTGTCTTGTTCTTGTCCGAGATACAAAGGAGCTTTTCTTTTGTTATGGCTGGAGATGGAAAACTGCTTTATACTTTCTCATTTGAAAACATAACATTTTTTTTTTCATAATAAAAGGTTTGTTTTCATAGCATTCGGGAAAGGGGGAGAATCTACTTGCACACAAATAATGGAGCTTCATCAGGCAGGAACATGAACAGGTGTCACACGATCTCTCTGGCCCCTTGGGTGCTGTGTGGTTTCCGGGCTGTATGGCCGCGTTCTAGCAGCATTCTCTCTTGACGTTTCGCCTGCATCTGTGGCTGGCATCTTCAAAGGATCAAAATCAAAGGTGACTTCCTCTGAAGATGCCAGCCACAGATGCAGGCGAAACGTCAGGAGAAAATGCCACTAGAACACGGCCATACAGCCCGGAAACCACACAACACCACATTCTATTTATGTTGAGAAGAATGGGGACCTTTCTGCCCTCCATTCTTGGGTGCGTGAAAGTGCCTTGGTCAATGACGGCAACTGTGAACAGGCCTTAGGAAGTTGAAAAAGTAAACTGGTTGGGAATCAATGGCCTGCTGTTTCTCCTTCTTCCACCCCTCCACGTAATTCTGAAACAAAGAGCAACTAGCAAATGCTTTCAGAGCTCACAATAATTCTGATGAATGGAATGTCTGTGAAACACAAGTGGATTTCAAGGAGACAATTGATCAAAGGCTGCAAAGTGCTGACTGCGTTGTGGGCAGCCAATATACATCAGATGGAACACTGAGTTTGCCTTCTAATGAACTATAGAGATCATGGACAAATGCCTGAGCAGGCAGATTGCCAAGATGGTGAAAAATACTCCTCAAGCTTGGGGTTATTAGGATAGGTGATCACCTGCTGGTGGAAGGTGGCAACCGAAGGGGACAGAAAGTTCCAGTGTTTTTGTGCCTTAGGAGGTTAAGAGCTTGTGTATCTAATCTGGAGGAACCGGGTTTGATTCCCAGCTCTGCTGCCTGATCTGTGGAGGCTTATCTGGGGAATTCAGATTAGCCTGTACACTCCCACACACGCCAGCTGGGTGACCTTGGGCTAGTCACAGCTTCTCAGAGCTCTCTCAGCCCCACCTACCTCACAGGGTGTTTGTTGTGAGGGAGGAAGGGAAAGGAGATTGTAAGCCCCTTTGAGTCTCCTGCAGGAGAGAAAGGGGGGATATAAATCCAAACTCCTCCTCCTCCCTCCTCCTCCTCCTCCTCCTCCTCCTCTTCTTCTTCTTCTTCTTCTTCTTCTTCTTCTTCTTCTTCTTCTTCTTCTTCTTCTTCTTCTTCTTCTTCTTCTTCTTCTTCTTCTTCTTCTTCTTCTTCTTCTTCGTTAACTCCTGGGTAAAAAAAGAGTATAGTACATGCCAGACAAGATTCAAGGAGGATGGCATTCCAAAGACATTAATACAAAAGGTATTGCTGTGAATACCCTTTTGCATGAACCACAATATTATCATAAATCACAAACACTTCTGAACTCTAAACTTCTACCTTCTCTTTTAATACTTGGCGTGGTTCTCAATTGCATTGCTAAAATTGTCACATGGCTTTCTCGCAGTTGTCCTGGGCTGCCATCCCTGTTTGCCGTGTTCCAGAGGAGATCCATCTACGGTGCTTCTCTAGCTCTGTCTCAGCCTTCGTGTGAACCGAGTCCCAGCCTAATGGGGCAGATCCCCTAGTCTCCATGGAGGAGGTTCCAGGATCCAACCCAATTGAAAGACTTTCAAACAGCAACTGGTCTTAGAGAGCTGATTTTTTCTGAGTTGGGAGCACTGGACTGGACAGACTCTGGATAAACTTCTGATAATGGAAGGGTGATGAACCCTCCACAAATCCTCCTTTTCACCACGTATGTTCGTAAGTGCCTTCAAGTCGCAACAGACTTATGGCAATTCCAGAAGGGGGCTTTCAAAGCACATAGGAAGCAGAGGTGGTTTGCCATTTCCTCCCCTCTTCCTTGGGGGCCTCCCATCCGACCCTGCTTACTTTCTGAGATCTGATTTTATTTATTTATTTTGCTACATTTATATCCCCCCGTCTCTGGCTACGGCCAGGCTGGGGACAACTTACAAACAATAAAAGCACTACATAGGTATAAACATCAGAATATAATTAAAATATTACGATCTAGATTACTGCCCTGACGGCAATAAACATCATATCAATTCAGCCTGTAAAATCCCCATTATCAGAAGATAAGTGGGGAGAGCAAGATGTAAACAGGAAGGGGAAGGCACACAGTTTGAATGTATAACAAAAGGTGCTCGCTGGTATTAAACTTAGTGATCCAATTTTGGTTGGTGGTAAATGGTCAGAAGGCCAGCAGTGAGATCAGGTTGTCCCATTTCATCTTCCTTCCCTCAGACCCTCACATTACATAAGAACATAAGAACAAGCCAGCTGGATCAGACCAGAGTCCATCTAGTCCAGCTCTCTGCTACTCGCAGTGGCCCACCAGGTGCCTTTGGGAGCTCGCATGCAGGATGTGAAAGCAATGGCCTTCTGCTGCTGCTGCTCCTGAGCACCTTGGTCTACTAAGGCATTTGCAATCGGAGATCAAGGAGGATCAAGATTGGTAGCCATAGATCGACGTCTCCTCCATAAATCTGTCCAAGGCCGTTTGAAAGCTATCCAGGTTAGTGCCCATCACCACCTCCTGTGGCAGCAGATTCCAAACACCAATCACACGTTGCGTGAAGAAGTGTTTCCTTTTATTAGTCCTAATTCTTCCCCCCAGCATTTTCAATGAATGCCCCCCTGGTTCTAGTATTGTGAGAAAGAGAGAAAAATTTCTCTCTGTCAACATTTTCTACCCCATGCATTCTCTACACCATTCACCCCATATATTGCACCTCAGAGTCCCATATTCCCCCAGGAGGAGTATTTATTTCAGGCTACATTGCAGGAGGAATGAAGGTGAGAAAGTCCTGTTGTCTCAATGGATTCCTTTCCACCAGCAGAAGTTCCAACTGAATCCAACCTTCTGCAAGAAATTTCAAGGTCATGCCATCCCTAACAGCCCCTCTTCCCAGATGAAATACTGAATCGAGCTCTGGGTCTGTGCAACATTTCTTCAGAAATAGTTTGTGGCTCAGAGTGGCCCTGTTCATTAATTTTTTGGCAGAATGCTGTTATTTTTCTGCTTTTGCCTGTTGGCCTGCCAAGATTTTTTTTAAGTGTATGTACGGGGAGAGGGGGAGATTCCACGCAGCGAGATTGCCTTAACTATTGATTGATCATTGCAATCGTAAATTAAATCTGTCTGAGCGATATACAACATTATAGCATTATTGTCAAATTTGTAGCTAAATTATGGTTCTAACTCACACAGTAATTTAATTTAGGTTTTACTAGAGCACTGCTATCAGCCCGCGCAGGATCCTTCAATTGGATATTCATTGAAAATGATAACAGCGTGGCTGTTTTTCAGGTCTGAGGAAAGCTACCTAAATGCAACCATTCTTCTTCTATTAGATTAAATTAGTGGGTCCTTCGTAAATGAAGAAAAATGCCTTCAATCAAGGGCTGCTGGCGAAGCAAAGAAGTTCCAGATGTACAAGACAGAGTGTTGCTGGACCGGGTTTTAAGCACAGTCATTCTGCAGAAGTGAAATCTCCGATTCCTTTCCCAAGCATCGTGCGACTCTGCAATTTGGGTACATTTTAGTGCACTGCACCAACACCAGGGGCGTACCACTCAGGGGAACACATGGGGTCAAATGTCCCTGGGCTGCGGCCATTAAGCCATGGGGGGGGGGCAGCAGGAACCACGCCCCTCCTCCTTCCCCCAAGTCCATACACTGACCATGACCTGGTGCAAAAACAGTTATTTGGTCGTGGGGGGGGGGGAGCTACCCATATGGGGCGGGGTGATTTTGCGCTGGGCTACATTTTCCCTAGATATGCCTCTGACCAACACTCAGACTTCTCATAACACACTGGATTTTTTTAAAATGTCAAATGCATTGATCCTGGAGACTGAAGGAAACTAACTGTCTGTAAATAATGTTACCCAGTGTAAAGGACTGGCATGGTTAAATACCGTGTTTCCCCGAAAATAAGATAGTGTCTTATATTAATTTTTGCTCCCAAAGATGCGCTATGTCTTATTTTCAGGGAATGTCTTTTTTTTTCTGTGTTCTGTTTGTCGGGCATGCTTCCAAACAAAAACTTTGCTATGTCTTACTTTCGGGGGATGCCTTATATTTCGTACTTCAGCAAAACCTCTACTACGTCTTATTTTCAGGGGATGTCTTATATTCGGGGAAACAGGGTAGCTAGTGACTCCCAGTGCCCCAGGAGGAACCATTGCCAAGACTGACTTTGGATCGACCACACTCACAGGAGAGCAAAACTGTTTTGTGCTCGTTCCAATATCACAGCAGCCTTGGGGTTGATCTCCCATTTCTTGCCAGAAGGGGTACCTGAGGGGGAAAGAAGCCAAGCATGACTTCTACATGCTCCCTCCAGCTCTGCAGGACTTGAAGAAGCATAGAAGAGTCACACTGTACCATCTCAGGAAGTCATATGTGCATACAAGCAGGTACATGGAGACCTGGCAACACTAGCCCAAAACCACCCAGTTTGCTTTATTTAAAGACTGGAATTGGCATCCTTCTAGTCATGCAACCTGACTGCTGTTATAACTCTTCACCTCTTATATAGGCTCATATTTCCTTCTTTCTCCCCTGGGCTTTCAAATCCCAAAGACTGAGAGAGGCTCAAAATCCCTTTGGCAAATACTGTCCAATTTACAGGTCCCATCAACGGGTAGAGATCTGTCGTTTGACCTGCATTCTTAAAAGACGCATCTATGCCCAGTCCCGCAAAGGCCGATTCATTGAAAATCAATACAAGTTGGCAACCCGACTCCCAGAGGAGTCTTTGAGAATCTCTGCCAGTATTAATGACATCTGGAAGCTATTTCCTAACCCCCTGCCTGTTTAATAGAATTCCTTCACTGTGAAGTGACAGGGCTATGGTGAATTAACTCTGGCATCAAATGGATTCATCTTTTGGGGAAGCAGAAATGGAATTTCCTGACAGTGGCATGTGAAAATCCATCATGTGCGCCCCTTGATCCATCAAGCCTTATTGTCCACTGGCATCAACAACAGACGAAGTGGCAGCAGTAATTTCGGTACTCCCAGGATTTGCGGGAAGCACGGAAATCCTAGCAAACACAGCATTTGTGGTAGAGTGGTGTGTTTTTTTAACCTGGCTGTTTAGTACGCTAAAGATGGGAATGTTGGAGAAATTCATTTGTGAGTAGCAAGTGAAAGTCTGGAGGAATCATGACCAGGCTTCAGTCCCAACAAGACATTTTGCAGCAACAATAATGGATTAAATGGGGAATGCATCCTAAATATGTCACAGTCAGTGGAACGACTCTCCTGGAGTGAAGTGAGGGGCATTAATTCTACCAAGCAGATGTGAGCAGCAGTCATGGCTGTCTCATCTTTATTTTGTCTGAACTACAACTCTGGGGAGGTTTCTAAATTGAAAGCCTTGGTTACTGACGGTTGCCCCATGAGCTTTATTTTATTTTAATTTTATTTATGCTAATAAAAAAGAATAAAGACTAATAAAAACATTACAACTAAAGCGGAAACAACAAAACATCATGAAGGGGTGAGGCCCCCCCCACTCCCTCAACCCCCCCCCCCTTCCACCCTTCAGACCAGCAGCTGTACAGGGACTTCCAGGGAGGCAAGCCAAATGCCCAGTCAAAGCCATATTATCCATTAGGCTTACTAGGCTGAAGCCTAGGGGCTCACTGTGAAGAAGAAGAAGAAGAAGAAGAAGAAGAAGAAGAAGAAGAAGAAGAAGAAGAAGAAGAAGAAGAAGAAGAAGAAGAAGAAGAAGAAGAAGAAGAAGAAGAAGAAGAAGAAGAAGAAGAAGAAGAAGAAGAAGAAGAAGAAGAAGAAGAAGAAGAAGAAGAAGAAGAAGAAGAAGAAGAAGAAGAAGAAGAGTTGGATGATATTCCCCCTTTCTCTTCTATAGGAGACTCAAAGGGGCTGACAATCTCCTTTCCTCCCCCCCCCCCAACAAACACCGTGTGAGGTAGGTGGGGCTGAGAGAGCTCAGAAGAACTGTGACTAGCCCAAGGTCACCCAGCTGACGTGTGTTGGAGTGTACAGGCTAATCTGAGTTCCCCAGACAAGCCTCCACAGCTCAAGAAGCAGAATGGGGAATCAAACCCGGTTCCTCCAAATTAGAGTACACCTGCTCTTAACCACTACGCCACTGCTGCTCTTCCTTAGTGTCTTAGGGCTTCAGCTTTTCTGAATGGGTTTGCGAGGTAGTTGAGAGTGAGTTGCAAGACACACTCATGGTCAGCTGAGGTTTGTTTTGAGTCAACAGGGAGTGGGGGAGAGAACAGACCAACAACAAGCTGGCATCAGGATTGTGACATCATGACTCCTCCTCCTGAATTACACCTCCATGAGCAATACAGTCTAGTTGAAGAAGAAGAAGAAGAAGAGGAGAAGAGTTTGTAAGGAGACTCAAGGTGGCTTACAAGCTCCTTTCCCTTCCTCCCTCCCACAACAGATACCTTGTGAGGTAGGTGGGGCTGAGAGTGTTCTGAAGAACGGTGACTAGCCCAAGGTGACCTTGATTGCACGTGAGTGAGTAAAATTGTGAGTAAAATTCTTCAGGAGACCCTCAAAATGGATATAGGGCTATGTACTGTGGTCTAGTACCAGGGTCAGGCTGTTAGCTGTAGTGGGGTGGAAGACTGAAGTGCCGGAGGGTGCCCAAAGTATTGGAAAGCCTAGGGGCCCGGCCATGGGTTAGTATGGTCCTGTGCCTGGGTGAAGAGGAAAGTCTTTGCCATAAGCCTAACCATGTAAAGGATAGGTTCTTACAAATCTCTGTGGGGAAACTATTCCAGGGCCTGGCGGAATCATGGAAAAAGTCCTGCTTATGTCCCGGATCTCCAGAGTACAACACCTTGGAGAAAATGTCAGCTTCGGAGAATGTACTTGATGGCATCCCTTCCCTGTCGAGCTCCCTCACTTCTCCAAACTCCACCCTCTGTAAGCTCCACCCTACAAACCTTCCGGAATTTGCCTTCTGGAGTTGCTGATCCTAAATAGGTTTCCAGCCCAACTGAGCACCTGGACCACATCACAGGAAACCAATTCCCAGTGAACAACTGTTTGCCTTTGGCTCAAAGGAACAGCACGAAGAAGCAGAAGGCAGACTCTTCCAGAAACGAAGCCAAATAGGTCACTGCCGCACAGCCAACAAAAGAACAAAAGAAGGAAGAATCATAAGGCTTGTTTTCACATCTGGGGGGCTGACTGAGATTAAAAACGAGCTCTCGGATCTCGTAAAGTTCCCTTGACGTTGAGCCCAGTGTTCAAAGCGCAGCTTTGGAAAAAGGTAAAAGTCAGCACGCACAGAGGACCCCGGGAAGATAGAAAACTCCAGCGAGCTTTTTATCACTGCCTGCCATATTCAGAACACAGCAAATAATGAGAAGGAATGCAAAGCCAAGCCTATTTGCATTTTTATCAGACTCACTGGAGACAAAAAATATCCTTCCGACTGGATTACTGGTCGATTTTAGGGGTAACGTTTGCACAATAAATTGTGAAGTTAGAAGTGCATTAAAGCTACAAACTAACACAGTCAGTGTGCACAGCTTCTTTGAAATCAGTGGGCATTAAGTACTCTTAACTCTGCATTGGATTGTGATTAACGATTTATGCCAAACCGTCTCCCCGCAAACCTCACCAATTTCTGCAAACTCCTGAAGATCACGGATACGAGCAATCTGTATACTCTTGCGCATGCACACACTCGATTGATTACATTTTTCCTCTGCTCATCCCTATTGTAAGCTCAGGAAGGCAGCTACGATTTGGTCCATAAATTTTAGCTTTACAATAACCCTGTGAAGTAGGCAAAGATCACTAAGTAATGGCTGAACATAGATATTTTATGTATGTATGTGTGTGCATGTGAGTGTGTGTGTATTATGCTCCACCTTTCTCCTCAATGGGGACTCAAAGCAGTTTACATCGTTCTCCTCTCCTGCATTTTGTTCTCACAACAACCTTGTGAGGTAGGTTAGGCAGACAGTATGGGACTGGCCCAACATCACCCAGCTATCTTCTATGGCAGAATCCATTCAATTAAATTGGCTGCTTCTTGCATTCCATTATATCTAATGATGATACCAACAGAAGCGGCCCTGATGTTATTGGTTAAACTGTGATGTAGCTAACCATTGGTGGAGATAAAAAGATGTGTGTTCTAACATCACAGGTTTATGTCTTGACACATGTCAGGAGAAAACAAAATCAAGGAAAAAAAGAATGGGGAGAAATATGGCTACAAAATGGCAGTAAGTTATGGAATCTTAGGAGCCATTTTGTATGTGGGCATATTTGGAGGGAGGGAGAGAAAGAAAGAAAGAAAGAAAGAAAGAAAGAAAGAAAGAAAGAAAGAAAGAAAGAAAGAAAGAAAGAAAGAAAGAAAGAAAGAAAGAACCTTCAACATGTCAGCTAAACTGATTAAGTACTTGACTGTGGAAAAGGGTTTCCATGATTCATTAGGCAGCAGGTGATAAGAGCAAATGGAAGGAAGGAAGGAAGGAAGGAAGGAAGGAAGGAAGGAAGGAAGGAAGGAAGGAAGGAAGGAAGGAAGGAAGGAAGGAAGGAAGGAAGGAAAATGGCTCCAACGTATCAGCTAAAGGAAGGAAGGAAAATGACTCCAACATGTCAGCTAAAGTACTTTTTGAATGAAGAAGAGGGGTTTCCATGTTTAATTTGACAGCATTCGACATTACAGGAACATCTCTGTGCTGTTTCTATATTAAGCCAATACATGCAGAATTAGACCAGACTGAAATTGGCTGAAATTTGCCTAACACTACCCCTCCTCCTCCTCCTTTATTTATCTTTCTCTATCTTTCTCTATCTTTCTTTATCCCTAACACTATTCCTCCTTCTTTATTTATCTTTCTCTATATTGTGTAGTGTAGTGGTTAAGAGCAGGGTAGATTCCAATCTGGAGAACCAGGTTTGATTCCCCACTCCTCCACCTGAGTGGCAGAGGCTTATCTGGTGAACCAGATGTGTTTCCACACTCCTACATTCCTGCTGGGTGAACTTGGGCTAGTCACAGTTCTCTCAGTACTCTCTCAGCCCCACCTGCCTCACCAGGTGTCTGTTGTGGGGAGGGAGGGTAAGGGAAAGGAGCTTGTAAGCCACCTTGAGTCTCTTTATAGGAGAGAAAGGTGGGGTATAAATCCAAACTTTTCTTCTTCTTTTTAATTGTAATGCCTTGATGGCTTCTTTCCCCGAATAAAACCATACTAGATTCTATAGCAGTGGTGGCGAACCTATGGCACGGGTGCCAGAGGTGGCACTCAGAGCCCTCTCTGTGGGCATGCACAAACAGAGTGCCCCCCTTCCCACACATCTAGGCTGGCCTGGGCCGCTGGGCTCGATAATTAGCATTAAACCTAAGACCTAGTTTTGGGAAAGCAGTGTAGGTAACCCTGTTAAGCACTGTTAAACCTCACTGATTTTCATGCAAAGAACTAAAGCACGATCCTTTACCTGGGAGTAAGCTCAGTTGCTGGCGACGGGGCCTGCTTCTGAGTAAACCCTCCTAGGGTCGTGATTCACTCATTGGAAGAGTCGCATGGTTGTTTCAAAGCAAAGTCACCGACTACCACTAAGCTTACTCCCGAGTAATGCACGCCTCGGAGCCAACCATTTTTTCTAAACTAAAACCTCCGTATTCAGGATAAATTGCCCTTTGCAATACATAAGTGGGTTTTGGATTGCAATTTGGGCACTCGGTCTTGAAAAGGTTCGCCATCGCTGTTCTATAGCATGATCTCATCAGACCGTGATAAAGCGAGAAAGTTCATAACCAGCTTTTGAAGCATAGAAGTGCAGATTCTGTATCTGAGGAGCTTTTAAAAACCACCAAATCAGCCTGAAAAGTTCCCACTGCAACTCAGTAAGAAGACAAGCTCCGGAGTCACACACAAAGCCCGGTGTGGAATTTCCCTCCCTCCCCGCTTTCTTAACAGAGTCCCTAAGATGAAATGCCTCACCTCCTGTTACCTTTCATACAGGCTAACGGCAAAAAGTGCTGCCTTTGCATTAAAACTGCTCGACTCAGAGCAGACTCTATCTGTGGCTGGTTTATAAGCCCCAGATTTGCTATAAGAAACTTAAAAGAGTCCAAGGAACAAATATTCCCGAGGTCACAGAACTGACAGGCGAGGCCAATGTTATTTCCTAGTGCGGTGAAAAACAACGTGGAGGCAGGAAATGGTATAAATGGAAGCGCCTGTAACTGATTAGGGCCTGCCTACTGTAATGAATCAACAGGAGTAACATTTTCTGGTTTCCTGGCTCCTTTATGCTTGCTTCATACTAGATTCTCCTGCCACTCTGTGGGAGGGATGTTTTGGGTTTTCTGTAGGAAAAAATATAACTCTTCTCTGGGTGAAGAAATATTGTCGATTCTCCTCGCTAATTTTCCCTGCTCCTGTAGAAGATAATACTTCAGGGAAGGTTTTATGTTTTGTTTTGGTTTTTATTCTTTCCTGTCTCACATTATATTCCCCAGCAGGCATTCAGTCTTTGGAGTAAAACCTTACATCTCCAAAAAATGCAATCATGCCTTCTCGTTGCTCGCCTTTGGCCCTTTATGCACTTGAAGTTTTCAGCACAGCTGTGTGCTTCCCAGTGGGGTCTCCCCGCATTTCCGCCTTTACACTCAAGGAGCAGCCCTACCGTTTCCCTTGAGCCTAGCCGCCATTTTGCCTGCCCCTTGAGGACAAAGCTTCCAGGTGTGGGGCCAGGACCGCGTCTCTGGTCCTACACAGCTGAATTAGTTTAAGACTAAATTAGAAAGACACCCAAGAAGCAGTTTGAAACAGAAGATAAGTTTACTGGACAGCATAAGTATCTGACCAGGGTGTCCCCTTAAGGATAAGAGGCACACCCTTGATACAAAGGGACCAATTTTTATAGACGCAAAAATACAGACGTCACACAATCATCATAGTCCATACCTCTTTCACGTGCTACCATGTATGTTCAAACCCCATTGGAGAGAATCTGTCTCCTGGTCACAGTAAGACAACCTCTTATTCTACGTCAAACGCTGCATGCTGTTAGTGCGTGCTCTCTCTCTCTCTGTGCATATACAAAGGGCAGCAATAAAGCTAGCTTGTTGTCTTCAAGAATAACTTGTTATTCTTGGTTTGCTCCCAGAGAGAGCTATACCTTTAGGCAATGCAGGCTTAACATACTTTTAGATCATAAAACTTTCCTTCGATTCTAATACAATGATTTTACCTGTTAACAAATATTGATTCTAACAACAATTATACCTTCGATTCTAAGACAATAGAATTATGATCAAATACAAGTAAATGTGAATCACTCATTATCATTTCTGTGTTCATTCAACATAAATAGAAAAACACTTTTTTCTTATTTAATTAATCACATTGATTTAGCTATCCCGTATTGCTGGCCCTAACCCACAAAAACAAGGTAATAAATTTTTATGGCTTCTGTCATATAGAACCTGTAGTTACAAGACCTCAAAAGATGTGTATCTGTACCTGCCTGCATCTTCACTAGCAAGCTAGTAACATGCAGGCCTGCTGGTCTATTACACAGAGAAGCTTCCATTTTGATTCTTTAATCCTTGGTTCATGTGAATTAATCCTCCTTGATTAAATACAAATTTTATACATTCTGGCCCATCTCCACACAGGTCTGAGTGGTTGTTCATTGCCTTTTCATGGCTGTTTTTTAAAAGGCCGTTTCTTCAAACTGTTGCTCTTGGGATAGATCAAATTAAAAACAAAACTGAAAAGGAACCTTATCGATCCCCCAGAAATGCCAGCAGAACTGCTCCTGTGTGAGCAAGGGAAGGCTGGGAGGAGAGGTAAAGCCAAAGAAAGCAAATACATACTGCTCTGCTCCATTTTTCCTGTGCAGGCAGGAGAAAAAATGCACATTGCCCACTCTTGGAAACCATGGGGCTTCTCTGATCCGCAGCGTGGTGAGTTCTGAAGAGGGAGAAACATGTGTGCGATTGAGTATCTGACCCAAAGGTAATTTATGCTTGATCTGAAGCAACCAAACATGCACAAAAGGCCTATGACTTCAAAAAAAAAAGCCATCCTGCTATTTAGTTGTCTGTATTCTTTGTAAGGAAAATCTTCGGCCACTTTACCAAAGAGAAGAATGGCATCGCGAAAGAGCGAGACTTTAACTCTTTTCTCCCCTGCCGTTTCCTCACTGGAAAAAGTCACCACAGCTGGGGGGAAATACCGATGGCTTTAAGTTTTCCCCTCACAGTTGGAGGTTGCTTTTCCAATAAATAAACAGCAGGGGGAAAAAAGAAGAATAAAAGTTTTCCTCCCTCCCTCTCTCTCCCCATGTCACTCTTCTGCCCGATAAAGCATTTCTGGAGGCTGCATTTGCAAAAAGAAATAACTCACTCAAAATAAACAGGGAATAAACTGTTATGTGTTGCTGAGTCCTCAGATGGAGTACTTATAATTAGGGAGATTGGGGCTATCATTTTACAAAAATCTATTCCCTTAATTGAGTCCATTTATCCTGTATTGTTTTCCACCTTGCATCAGCTCTGACTCACAAAAACTTGTGCTGAAATGCATGTGATTAGTCTTCGAGGTGCCACCGAATTCCTGCTTTATTTTGCTTACCACCTTGGAATGTGTTGGCTGAAACCCACAAGCTCTGCTGCTAGTTCAAGATGGCGGAGGGGTGATATCCAGTTCTCCTTCATTGAAGCTCTGTCCCATGTGGCTCTTTGTCCATACAGATTTCACACACACACACACACACACACACACACACACACACACACACAGAGAGAGAGAGAGAGAGAGAGAGAGAGAGAGAGAGAGAGAGAGAGAGAGAGAGCATGGCCTTTCCAAGTGCCAAAAAGGTCTTTTCTCCCTCTTGCGCCAGAGGAAAAGCTGATAGACTCTACCCCAATATTGTAATAGGAGATAAAGTAACCATAATTCTTATCCTAAAGTGCAATATAGAGAAACCTTAACCACAATTACCAGTAGGGTCCCCAACATTTGCATAGTGCAGGGGTCAGCAACCTTTACCACCCAAAGAGCCATTTGGACCAGTTTTCCATGGCCCCAAAGATCTACTGAGCCGGAGCCGACTCCAGTTTGGCCCCTCCACTCACCTTTCCTGACGGGACACACCCATGCTACCCTTTGACCTCCAGGCCATGCGGAGTCGCAGTATAAGGCTGAAAGAGCCGCATGCGGCTCCAAAGCCGTGGGTTGCAGACCCCTGGCATAGTGTGTTAGACATTGGGTAATGTTTCCATATTTTTGTTTTATTATTGGCTGTTCCACGTTGGGGAACAGACCATTGCGGGAAGTTGAACAACTTCTGGCACCATAAGAGCCAGGACTGTGTTATTATTATTTTAAGGGGGGAGGGGAGATGTATTTTTGAAAGAGGGGTCCTTTTCTCCTTTAAACGAATAGCAGAGTGGGGGAGTCAATTCTGATCATTTAAAACTAAGCAAAATTTGAGGGGCTAGCACTCTTTCTTCCCTGCATGGCCCCAAGGCAAACTGAGGCTGCAAGAATCTTACATTTGTATTGTCGAAGGCTTTCACAGCCGGATTCAACTGGTTCTGGTGGGTTTCCCGGGATGTGGGGCCGTGGTCTGGTGGATCTTGTTCCTAACATTTCGCCTGCATCTGTGGCTGGTATCTTCAGAGGTGTATCACAGAGGGAAGTATGTTACATACAGAGTCCAGAGAGAAGGAAATGTTTGGCATATATATTGTCCATGTTCCAGGATGGGGAACCAATCAGTAAGTGTTTGGGTGGAACTTGTTATGCAATACAATACTATCAATCACACGTTAGGAACAAGATCCACCAGAGCACGGCCACACAGCCCGGAAAACTCACCAGAACCACTTAAATTTGTAGGTTCACTGGTTTTGGGGCAGTTGCCCTGTCTCCACCTAGTCTACCTGACAGATTTGTTGTGAGGATCAAATGGGGGCAAAGGATCTACGATGTCTCCACTGTTCAGAAGAAGAGTAGGATTTTTAAAAAGTTTGCCTCATACCAATCGCTTTTCCAGTGGAGAATGCTCACCCATTCAGCTGAAAATTGAATGTCAGTCAGGTGAAGCCCATGCATGTATGAGCTACACTCACACAGCATTTTAATTTGATCTTCCCCTGTCCGTCCTATTTGCATTAACTCAGTTCCACCATTCATAATCTCTGAGCCACTGGTTGCTCCCCTTTGCAACACAAAAGGAATGTTGAGGGCCAGGTAACTTCCTGCCCTTGATACAAAGCGGTTGAATAATAGAGACACGGCTTTCTTTTTTGTGAATTCATGACAAGAGTACTGAGTAAGCCGCTTGCAAAGCAGCTCTCGTTCCTTTCATCAGCTTAACGGCATTGGAATAACGCGCAACACACAAACAATAAACTGTTACGCAAATGGCCAGGCCTGCACAGAATAAAAGCTCTACGTGAATAAACAAGGGCGACCCAGAAGCTCATAGCAAGTGCCACCTAGAAATAGCTCACTGGTAATCCCGCCGCCACTATCTATCCATGCCGTTTTGAAACTCCCATGTATCCCACAAAACATTTCCCCTGCCTTGGCTGTTTAAAAACCTTTTCTCAGGCCTCTGGGTGCTCCACGCAATGTTGAGGCAGGTTAGGACTTCACAAAATTTTGTTACCGTTGTCCTATTTCTCTGAGCGGCAAGACGTTTTAGTTGTCACTTAACCAGACTCATTCCATCATGAGGAGAAAACACTGGAGATTTAAGGCATTCCCCCCCCCCCCCAATATTTGCTACATGAACTTAGGAACATCCTCTTGGGGTCCACAGAGAACTGATCTCAGCCACTTATGAAGAAGATCAACAGGTTTTATTTTTATATTTATGACTTAGGCCTATAAGCCCTAACAGCAACATTTCCAGCAGTCATCTTAACAACAACAAAGTCTTCTTCTTCTTCTTCTTCTTCTTCTTCTTCTTCTTCTTCTTCTTCTTCTTCTTCTTCTTCTTCTTCTTCTTCTTCTTCTTCTTCTTCTTCTTCTTCTTCTTCTTCTTCTTCTTCTTCTTCTTCTTCTTCTTCTTCTTCTTCTTCTTCTTCTTCTTCTTCCTCTCCTCCTCCTCCTCCTCCTCCTTCCCAGACACCATCAGGAGGCAGATGTCCTGAACTTCAAACATTAACTGTTTCTTAACTTATCACTCTTTATCATTTTTAACTACAGCTACAGGCAGTACAATTCTTTACTACCGCTACTCCAGATTAGGAAATGTCTGGAGATTTGGGGGTGGCATTTTGGGATGATGGAGTTTGGGGAGAGTGTTCAGCAGTGATGAAATGCCATACATCAGTGGTGGCGAACCTATGGCACAGGTGCCAGAGGTGGCACTCAGAGCCCTCTTTGTGGGCACTGCCATACATCCCACCATGCAATGCAATTTCTCCAGGAGGACTGATCTCTGTAGCCTGGACATCAGCTGTAATTCTGAGAGTTCTCCATCTCTCTCAGAGATCAGCATTTGTCCAACTGTCGTCTGTAGTTCGCTGTAATAAGATCTGGGACAGGCCAAGCTGAATGAACAAGAAAACAAAAACCAGAAGTAACCATGATAAGAAAATGCTCGTGCTGAACGTAGCTACAAAATGACCAGCATCGAGAAAGATGGGGAAAGATCTACGAAGCTAAGATAGTGGCATTCACTAAGCAAATTCAACGCAGATAAAGAAACGGAATCTGCTCAGCAAATCTTGCTAATAAGATGCCTGAGAATGTCACGAGGGAAAGATTAATGGAATTAAAAGAAGCAGGGTAGACTTTCTTAAAGAATGAAAAGGAGTAATTTGGTTACCTGATTGGCATGGGAACAATGGTCATTGGAGGCCATTGCTTTCACATCCTGCACGTGAGCTCCCAAAGGCACCTGGTGGGCCACTGCGAGTAGCAGAGTGCTGGACTAGATGGACTCTGGTCTGATCCAGCAGGCTAGTTCTTATGTTCTTATGTTCTAATGGTCCAATCATTTCTTCGCCCCAAAATGAACACAGGAAACTTTGTAGAAAGTGATGCAACCAAAAAGACCTTCAAAACGGGGTAAGTGCAGCTGCAGAAAAGGCCTTCATTTTGTTCAGTTTTCATCACTCTGCTGGTCCAGTAATTATCACTGAAAACATATTTATAAAAATGCTATGCAGCCAAATTAGGCAGCTCTATTTCCAGCATTCTGCCCCCTTTCTTTCTTCTCCATCCTGCCACCTTTTCTTTCAGGCAGAGGAACTTGAGTTTTCTTCACAGCCTTTTCTTGTTATCTGAATCTGTGAGATGTTCATGCCAACACAGCCCTGGCTGACATTTCTAAGTGTACAGTAGCGGAGATTAAGAAAGCACCCTGAGTCTGGTACGTTCAATGGGCTTTTATTTCCTGGGCAGCCTGTCCGTCCTCTTTCGCCGCCTGTAAAATGCAGATAATGCCTTTCTGTTCCTGCAGGTCCCAAGGATGTTGAGAGAATTAATTAACTCTGGGTCAATGTTCTTTGAGATCCCAAGAATGAAAGGTACCAGCGAAGTGAAAAGGGTGATGACTGTCATCTCCATTCAGAGCGACTGGGCTGTTGTTTGGATCCCCCACTTCACACTCATGTGCCAACCCACCCCATACTAAATATACATAGCTTCATCTTTGCAGTACTGGCCTTTTATGCAGTACTAAGGCCCCTTCTGCACATGCAGAAGAATGCACTTTCAATCCACTTTCAATGCACTTGGAAGCTGGATTTTACTGTGCGGAATGGCAAAATCCACTTGCGAACAATCGTGGAAGTGGATTGAAAGTGTATTATTCTGCATTCTGAAATTTTTCTCTCTTTCTCACAATACTACAACCAGGGGGCATTCATTGAAAATGCTGGGGGGGAAGAATTAGGACTAATAAAAGGAAACACTACTTCACACAACGTGTGATTGGTGTTTGGAATATCCTGCCACAGGAGGTGGTGATGGCCACTAACCTGGGTAGCTTTAAAAAGGGCTTGGACAGATTTATGGAGGAGAAGTCGATCTATGGCTACCAATCTTGATCCTCCTTGATCTCAGATTGCAAATGCCTTAGCAGACCAGGTGCTCAGGAGCAGCAGCAGCAGCAGAAGGCCATTGCTTTCACCTCCTGCATATGAGTTCCCAAAGGCACCTGGTGGGCCACTGTGAGTAGCAGAATGCTGGACTAGATGGACTCTGGTCTGATCCAGCAGGCTAGTTCTTATGTTCTTATGTTCTTATGCATGTGCGGAAGGGGCCTAAGACAAAGGTATCTGGGCAGCCAGCATATTCTCCTGTATATGCTCGTTTTCAAGAATGAGCTCTGGGGTAAGCAAATCTGATCTGCACATGCAGGGAAATAGCGCATTCTCAAGAGTGCCGAGGGGGCTCGATTGAGTCAGATTGCAGGTGACAGTCGTGTTTAGATGATTCTCCTGTTTTTCTTTCGCGCTCTGGCTTCCATGCAAGCAGAAAAAGGAGCAATCATTTGGGTGATAACCTTGGCCCCCGAAGTGCTAACATTTTTTTTAAAAAAAAATGGATAGGAATATTGATATCAAGCAACATGAATTCATTTTATTCTCATTGGTGATTCCCGTCTTGAGGAATGGCCTGTCTGAAAAGGTCAGGCAAGCTGTCATTCTTCAGAGCGTGCAAAACATAAATGTTTAGAGAGCATTTTTAAAGGATCTCCAGGAAGCCTTGGAAGTTGGCCATCATGAAAATCTCCAGTTTAGAACTGAAGGTTTGGCAACCAGCAAAATTTACACTCCAGCTCTGGAGGTACCTTTATAATGGGATAGGATTGTACCCCACTGCATCGACCATTCTGGATATCACCTGCTTTCACTGCATTGCCCTTGCCCTGTAATCTGCTTTCTCTATTGTTAATAGGGTGTTTTGTCTTAGATGGCTTGCTGTCTGCACTGTTTCCCAGTTCTGAAATCCTTGCCCTATATCACTGTTCACTGGTATGCTGTTTATTTGCACTGATTTATGTCCTGTAATACTCCTGGGCTCATTCCGCACATGCAGAATAATGCACTTTCAAACTGCTTTCAGTGCTCTTTGAAGCTGTGCAGAATAGCAAAATCCACTTGCAAACAGTTGTGAAAGTGGTTTGAAAACGCATTATTTTGCGTGTGCGGAAGGGGCCCTGGAGTCTCAGTGAGAAAGGCTGACTATAGATAAAATAAAATAAATGCTGAGGCCGCTTTGGTGAACCACTCCATTGGTTTCGGCACTCCTACATTCTTGCTGGGTGACCTTGGGCTAGTCACAGTTCTCTCAGAACTCTCTCAGCTCCACCTACCCAGCAAGGTGTCTGTTGTGAGGAGAGGAAGGGAAAGGAGCTTGTAAGCCACCTTGAGTCTCCTTACAAGAGAGAAAGGTGGGGTATAAATAAGGTGACCAGCCGTCCCGCTTTTGGCGGGACACTCACGCTTTTCCGCAATGTGTCCCGCGTCCCGCGGGGTTTTAAAATTGTCCCGATTAGGAAATGCGCTCCTGCGACCGCGTGCACCTCCTGCGCTGCCGCACTGCCTTCTGGGGCGCTTCCCTGTTTCCTGACCAGGGAGCGCCGCAAAAGGCAGTGTGCTCCTGCGTCACAGTATGTCTACCAGTAGAGACATTACAGGAGTAAAAATCTGGTCACCTTAGGTATAAATCCAAACTCCTCCCCCTCCTCCTCTTCTTCTTTGAAAGAAAAAGGGAAGGGGCCTTTTGACAACAGTTAGGTTAAGAGGGTTTAAGAACAGAGGCATCCTTACCTTCCTCTTCTTCTTCGCAATGAAATGGGCACATCTATCGCCCATCATTGCGGCTGTAAAGTAGCACGTTTTGGATCATCCCTCACTCTGATGCAGAACTTTTTTCAAGCACGTCTCGTTGCAGTCAGTCGAATGTAGGCTTAGTTTTCAGTAACTCTTTTCTTCTTCAAAAGTTGAAGCCAAAATAGACGGACCCATGGAAAGGAAGGCTCCCGTGGCTTTCAAAATGACCCCACTCCTTCAGCAGCTTAGCGGGATCTCTAAGAAGTTGCACAGTGAACTTTCTTTATCTGAAATGGAGGTTCAGACTCCAGCCACCCACCAGCTTGTGCTGCGTTCGGCAAACAGACAAGAAAGGGGTGTTTCTGGGGGCAGGCCTTTGATCGGTGTGCCTGCGGCGTTCCTGACTCAACTCACCAACTTATAAAGCCAGTGGCTCACCTCCTACTTACCTGCTGACAGTGGCTCAAAGAGGTGAGGATTTTTCTACATGAAAAGCATCTTGAAGAGAAAGGCATGGCATTTTGGCTGTGATGGAGAACAAACATGATGCCCAGTATCCTTCTAAAACCAGAACTGTTCCAGGATACACAAACCAGTCTTAGGACTGGTGCGTCTATATGGGTCAGGAATATGGTTGCCAGACCTGTGCCCAAATGATATCCCTGTGAATCAGAGGCATAGTGGGGGGAAGTAGCGCCCAGGGACAACACCTGCTCCGGGTGCCCCCATGCCCCCCGCCCCCTGTGCTTGGGGGTGGGGTTTGGGGCTGGGGCTGGGGGCAAGAGTGGCTCAGATAGGCACCACAGCAACAGCAGGCCAGTAGCGGCCGCCTGGGGAGGGAAGGAGGCAACTCGGATGGGCTTCCCCTTAGTCAGAGGTGTAGCTAGGGAAAATGGGGCCCGGGGCGAAATCTGAGTTTTGCGCCCCCCACCCCCACCCCGCTACGACCAAACAACATTTTTGGGACCAGGTCATCTCAAAGTCACCATCACATTATAGAACATGTTCAGGACGTTCACAGACGGTCCTGCTGGCTGCTGCAAGTCTGTCTGCCCACCCGGCGGGGATGCTGAGGCCGCATGGGCCGAGCTGCCGGTGAGGGGGGAAGGGGGAGGGGGTGTAGCTGCGGTTTTGCGCCCCCCACGTGACCTGGCAGAGGCGCGCCCGGGACAAGCCGCCCCGGATGTCCCCAATGGCGCTTTGCCACTGCCCTTAGTTAAATTGTTTGCTTCTTCATTAAAAATACTAAACGACAAAAACAATTAAATGTAACTTCCATATCTACTGAAGAACTCATATCTTTTTAAACTCTGATCATT
The DNA here is from genome assembly GCF_021028975.2 of Sphaerodactylus townsendi. NCBI lineage: Eukaryota > Metazoa > Chordata > Lepidosauria > Squamata > Sphaerodactylidae > Sphaerodactylus > Sphaerodactylus townsendi. Next base: position 16,446,459 of record NC_059438.1, read on the forward strand.
AAAAATAATCTCAGAGAAAACTGATCAAGGCTCTTAAAATGGGACGAATTTGCCAGGGGAACTCTGCCAGCATCCAAGTATGCTGATTTTGGACAACGGCTGTTTAGATCACTTATGATAGGAGGGGGTGCCTATAGATGCACACACAACTACAAAAATAAACACTAAAAAGAAAGCAAAAGATTTACAAAATTGCCATAGATTCGAGGGGTAGAGTGGGTGGGAGATCTCGAGGCTGGTTCAAAATGACTTTTTTCCCCCTTTCCAATGCAGAAAGTAGAGATTTTTTTGAAAAAGAAATGAAGTAGAACAGTCAAAGTGGCTATAGAACGCTTCGGGGCACTATATCATACTGTCTCCAAATCTATTACAGAAGTCACGGTTCGCTCGAGCTGAGACACCTTTCCCGTGCGTAGGTGCCCAGATTTCAACAATAATGCATCTTGGCCTAAATGCTCCAGAGATCTGCAAATTAACATTTGCGGCAGAAAAATGCCTGGTTTCACATGATTAATGGAACCTGGTATTTCTCACTTCATAATACAGTCCTCAGCGGCCCCTCTTTTCCCCTCCCCTTTTATGCTTCTCTCACAAGCTCATCCTGCTTTCGGTCATTAGCTGATCCTAGATAGATTTGGTTCTGTAGAGAGTCCAGCTGCTTTCTGTAGAGAGTTCAACTGGAGAGCGTGGTGTAGTGGTTAAGAGCAGGTGCACTCTAATCTGGAGAACTGGGTTTGATTTTCCACTCCTCCACATGAGCAGCGGACTCTTATCTGGTGAATTTGTTTCCCCACTCCTACCTTCCTGCTGGGTGACCTTGGGCTAGTCAGAGTTCATTCAGAACTCTCTCAGCCCCACCTGCCTCACAAGGTGTCTGTGGTGGGGAGAGGAAGGGAAAGGAGTCTGTAAGCTCCTTTGGGTCTCCTTACAGGAGAGAAAGGGGTGGTGATGGTATGAATCCAAACTCTTCTCTCCATCTCAGACAGACACCTGACACCAAAGATAATACCAATGGAAATTCTACATGATGCACCTGGAACTTTTGTCATGCTGACCTCTTCCACTGAACTATGAATCCCAATCTGGTGACTGAGCATCTCACATGATCAGGGAGATCCTTGACTAAACACCCGTTATGATCTCCCAAAGCAGCTCTCTGCAACACCCCCACAGTTTCCCAGCCGTTCCCTGTCTCCCCATATATCTGAGTCACCATCTGAATGGGGCTCTTGTTTTCAAGCTGCTCGGATAAATCCTAGCACGTGTCTGCCGACCGGCTCGTTCCAGCTTTTTTTGCATTGCATATTAATCTTTCTACTCGATCTGGAAGTCTCTTGATAGGCTGCCTCGGCGCATCCGTTAGCTCATTTTTCTGCATGACTACGGAATATGATGGAGGTTTGGTGCCTCATTAGCAGGGATGAAGCGCTATCTTAGGTTGGTAATTGATATAGCTGACTTCCATAATATGCCAATGATTACCGTCTAATGGCACCTTGGAGAGGACTTCTTCGGTCACAGGCTCGGTGATGCTTCTGTATTTCTTCTGATGGGCACCGGATCCTCTTCGTCAGCATTTGAGTTCTTGGGATGGTCCCTGGAATTGAAAAGGTCATTCCACCTCTAGGCAAGCAGAACAGAGTGTCTATGATTATCTAGTCCATTGGGGAGAATTTCACCATGTTTCCTCTGTTAGCCATCGGGGGAGGGGGCGCAAATGGAGCCTTGGAAGGGAGAAGGGTTGCGCCGACATGGGGTCCCATATCACCAACAGACGGGCTTTTACTCTGGGGGAATCTAGAAGCTGCCACATATTCTAGAGCCCCTTCATCACAGGAACCTGCACCACCAGCATGGGTGGGGGTGGTCTAAGGGTGTTTCTTGGGCTCCCTGCATAGTTTCAGCCTGGGAACACCCCAGAGCCAGCATGGTGTAGTGGTTAAGAGCAGGTGAATTCTAATCTGGAGAACCGGGTTTGGTTCTCCACCCCTCCACCTGAGTGGCAGAGGTTTATCTGCTGAACCAGATGTGTAAAAATCCAAACTCTTCTCCTCCCCCTCCCCCTCTCCCTCCCCTCCTCCTCCTCCTCCTCCTCCTCCTCCTCCTCCTCCTCCTCCTCCTCCTCTTCTTCTTCTTCTTCTTCTTCTTCTTCTTCTTCTTCTTATTCTTATTCTTATTCTTATTCTTATTCTTCTTATTCTTCTTGCAGCACAGACTTATGCCACCAAAAAGGTGGCATAAGTCATTCTGGGTCTTGGGCTTCCCTGGGGGAGAAGAGGTTTTTCTCATTCTCCCACTATGCCCGCACCACCAATTGCCTCTTTGGAGGCAGTGCCATGATGCTATCCCCAGCGGCCGCTCTACTGCCCGCCTTCCCTTTGGATCGGGCTGCCTGGCTTGAATCCAGCAATGCAGAACTGGAAACACAGACTGAGCACAGATCCATTTGCGGAAGTTCTTGTGCAATACCCAGCTCTTTCCTCCCTGACCCGGAATTGATTGCATAAGATGAGTTTCACATAACTGAAGTGGAGATATAAGTATGACTTAGTGCAAGTAGCTACCTTGGCTTTTTTCTTGTATGTGCAAAAGGGGCAGTGGTGAGATTCAAATAATTTAGCCGCTAGTTGTTTACAAGCACCATTTTAACAACCGGTTCTGCTGAAGTGGTGCAAACCTGCTGAATCCCACCACTGAAAAGGGCTCTGTAACACAAGCAGACATTTTGGGCTGCATCCAACCCATTCTCCTGTTCTATTCCTTTCCTTGGCTCCCCGTGTCTAGTAACCTCTGATAGACCCAACCTCCACGAATAGGTCTAACCCCTTTCTAGAGCCATCTATGCTTTTAGCCATCACTACATTCCTCTCCATGGCATTCCACAACTGAACTATTTACTGAGTAACGTTTCAGAGGGTAGCTATCTTGGTCTGCAGTAGAACAGTTGGATTTGAATCCAGTAGCACTTTGGAGACCAACAAGATTTTAAGGGTATAAGCTTTCAAGAGTCAACACTCTTGTATCTGACGAAGGGGGCTTTGACTCTCAAAAGGTTATACCCTGAAAATCTAGTTGGTCTCTAAGGTGCCACTGGACTCAAATCTCAAACCCACACAATTTAATTGGGTGCCCCTATGTTTTGATATTATAGGATGCACCAATTCCATGCAGGCACGTTTCAGGAATGAAAAGGGTGGGTGAACGTATGGTGGCGCAAACCCAGATGAGAACTGAACTGAAGACAGATGCCAGCAGACAAGGGAGGGAAAGCCTTTATATTTCATATTCCGCTCCAAACTCCAATGCAGATGCTCTGTGGAGAGAGAGAAAAAAACCCAGCAGTGCCCAAAATCTCTAATGCATTCCCTGCTTGGTCATGGTGCAGAGACAGGAGTTTTAATATGCGGTGGACACAGCGGAATGAAAGTGAGCGAAACATGCCTCAAGATTCACAAAATGTATTCTCCCCAAAGCCTCAAGGGCCTTTGCTGTTTTAAATGGATTGCTATGCAGAGCGGAGCTTTCGCTCGGCGATAAACAGAGAGCCGTCCCTCCCGGGAGCGCAGGGAAAGCGACAACATGGCTTCCGTGCAGCTCATACAAAAACCACGGGCATCGGTTTTGACGCAGCCTTTGGGAGGCAGGTCTGCTTCAGAGAGAGCCAGCGCGGTGTAGTGGTTAAGAGCAGGAGGACTCTAATCTGGAGAACTGGGTTTGATTCCCCACTCCTCCACATGAGCAGGGGGCTCTTATCTGGTGAACCAGATGTGTTTCCCCACTCCTACATTCCTGCTAGGTGACCTTGGGCTAGTCACAGTTCTCTCTGAACTCACTCAGCCCCACCTACCTTATAAGGTGTCTGTTGTGGGGAGGGGAAGGGAAAGGAACTTTTAATCCACTTTGAGTCTTCTTACAGGAAAGAAAGGTGGGGTATAAATCCAAACTTCTCCTCCTCCTCCTCCTCTTCTTCTTCTTTGAAAGAAAAAAGGGAAGGGCCCTTTTGATAACAGTTAGGGTTAAGAGGGTTTAAGAACAGAGGGATCCTCACCGTCCTATCTAAATATTTTAAGGGGAGCAAAAATTTTGCTTGTCCTAGTTTGAATGGCCTGAGCTAGCCTCATCTCATTAGACCTTGGGAGTCAGTCCTAGCTAGTACTATGATGGGAGACCTCAAAGGGGGGGGAGGAGGAGGAGGAGAAGGAGAAGAGGAAGAGGAAGAGGAAGAGGAAGAGGAAGAGGAAGAGGAAGAGGAAGAGGAAGAGGAAGAGGAAGAGGAAGAGGAAGAAGAAGAAGAAGAAGAAGAAGAAGAAGAAGAAGAAGAAGAAGAAGAAGAAGAAGAAGAAGAAGAAGAAGAAGAAGAAGAAGAAGAAGAAGAAGAAGAAGAAGAAGAAGAAGAAGAAGAAGAAGAAGAAGAAGAAGAAGAAGAAGAAGAAGAAGAAGAAGAAGAAGAAGAAGAAGAAGGGTTGTTATGCAGACGAAGGGAATAGCAAACCACCTCTGCTCATCTCTTGCCTTGAAAACTTTGTGAGGGTTCACTGTAAATTGGAACCAGTGCGATTTAGTGGTTAAGAGTGGTGGACTCCAGGTTTGTTTTCCCGCTCCTCCATATGAAGCTTGCTGGGTGACCTTGGGCCAGTCACAGTTTTCTCAGAACTCTCTCATCCCCACCGACCTCACGAGGTGTTGGCAGGAGAGGAAGGGAAGAAGTTGTCAGCCACTTTGAGTCTTTTTATGATTGAGAAAAGTGGGGTATAAATTCAAACTCTTCTTCTTGTGCCTTACTGAATCCAACCATTGGTCCACCAAGATCAGTACAGTCTACTCGGGTTGGCAGTGGCTCTTTCTTACTACATTCAACTTGATCCTTTCAACTGGAGATTCCACCTGAGACCTTCGAAATGCAAAGTGGAGTCTCTTCCTCCAAGTCACAGCCCCCCCTCAGGGATGTTGTCCTCCCATGAGCCAACAAATTCTTCAAGGATATCCAGATACTTACCTCAGAAGCAAGCAGTGGCGTAGTGCCAATGGGATAGGGGGGCTTGATGCCCCAGGTAGAGCAGCGGTGGAGGCATGACTGGACCATGGAGGGGTTGTGGCAGGGGCATTCCGGGGTGGGGCCGCACAATGCTGCGGCAGAGGCGCAGGGCGCTCGCATGCCCCAAGCGCAGTTTCCTTTCACTCCGCCTCTGGAAGCAAGCCTTGCTTTCAAATCATTCCTGAAACTGTTGTCTTCTTTCTTCAGTTAATACCTCTATCACAAGGCACCCCAGGAATGTGATAGCTGTAAAGCGTACCGAAATGAGAGAATCCCAATTTTGACCGCTGTAAGAAATAGCTCCAAATGATATTCATGAGGGGGCCCACGGAGCTATCAAGCCCTCCCACAGAAGGGTACGCTTCTCGGTCCTGTGGGGGGGGGGGGGCAGATGCCAGAAATCCCTGTCAGACGCCATTCAAATTACAACGACTTTGACAACAAAATAATTGGGAATTTGCAGACCGCAGAGACTTTGGATAGGCCTGCCTTATAATTAATTCCACATTGCTCCCAGAGCCGGTGCCCAGGCTGTGGAAGTCTTTGAGGTTAATAAGAAGATTTTGAGGTTTTTTTAAAAATCAATCCTTTATTTTATAGGATGCCTGTGAAGAGACTGGAGGCTGGAGAGGAGAGAGAGAGAGAGAGAGAATATGTGTCCTGTGCTTTCTTGCATGAAATACGAGGCCGGCAGCTGTAGAAATTTCACACAGGCAGAATCCTTAATAATCAACCGGCTCGATAGCTCAGCGAGCAGGCCTTGTGGTTATCTCATCTGGAGAAGATAAAGGCGTGAATGAGCTTTGCCCCGAGAGATCGGAGAGGAATGCAGAGGAGAAAAAGTGGTGGCATTTGTCAGCGGGCCGTTGGGAAGGTGTTTGATTTCTCCCTCTGGAGAAAGCCACTGTGCATCCAGATTGCAACCCAAAGGGGTTTCTGCAGGGTGACTTGAATGACATCCTGATCATTGTTTGGAATGAGAAATAGTCAGAAGGGTCTGTTGGAAAGTCATATCCCCAGACAGGACACTGGAATTCCATGTCTTGAATTCTAACAGGGGCATACCCTTCAGGGGGACATATGGGGTCAAATGTCCCCGGGCTGCAGCCATTTAGTTACGTGGGGGGCAGAAAACAACCCCCACACCCCTCCTCCTCCCCCCCCCCCCGGCCCATACACTGTCTTCAAGACCTGGTGCAAAAAAAAGTTGTTTAGTCATGGTGGGGAGAGCTGGAAAACTCAGATTTTGCACCAGGCTACACTTTCCCTAGATACACCTCTGAATTCTAGAGGTGGTTGTAGAAGGCAGTGGGGGGCGGGGGGGGGTCACAACTTGAATCAAGACAATCTTTCTCCCTCAGTCTGCCACATTCAACAGCTTGAGCACAGGAGACAAAATAGGAGGGGAGATGGTGTTGACGGTGATGCTCTAGGAATTTTCCCTAGTCTGGGTGGTCTTTAAGAGACAGATTAAGGGAAATTCCTAGAGTGTCACACGGAAGTGACATCACTTCTTCCTCAGACTCCATCCTGTGCAGATGCTGCAGCCTCTCCTCATAAGGAAGGTGTTCTTTGTTACTTACTAGTCCACAAAGAGAGATAACCTCTCTTTCCCCAGCTCTGCAGCATTGGATCCACATAGGGTCAAAGTTCACATCTGGAACTCTTGGCCTGAACTATCTTTCTCCTAATTCGAGATATGTAAGTCTGAGCAGTGTGGAGAGAAATATATTTTGCACATGTTCAGTAGACTGTGCTACCTTTCTTTCAAACGTCACACATTCTTAGGGCAAAACCCTGGCATTGATAAATGGTCCCCTTGTCTGATTCCTAATAAGTCAATTCGTATTGTCGAAGGCTTTCAGGGCGGGAATCACTTGGGTGCTGTGTGGTTTCCGGGCTGTATGGCCGTGTTCTAGCAGCATTCTCTCCTGACGTTTCGCCTGCATCTGTGGCTGGCATCCTCTGAAGATGCCAGCCACAGATGCAGGCGAAACGTCAGGAGAGAATGCTGCTAGAACACGGCCATACAGTCCGGAAACCACACAGCCCCCAAGTCAATTCGTATTGATTTCCAAGTCCTGCTCCTTTTACCATACTTAGATCTAAAATAAAGGATATAAGGGCTTTAGGTTGAACTGTAGGTTCTTTTCAAAACAGCCATCCCTCGCATGTACATTCTCTCTCTCACCTTCCAGAGTTATGACACTAGGAAAAAATACAAGACTTGGTCTAATCCAAGTCTTCCCAACTGAAAAAGCCATCGTAAGCCCCCTGGAACATTAAAGTCCAAATGAAACCATCTAGATATTATTGCAGCGCAAGAAGCTTGCAAAAAATTGGTATGGGAATGTGAATGAGTTATGTTGGCAATGTGAAATGGCTAGAGGGATTTTCTATATAGTGGCGTTTGGTTTGCTTGCTCATTCTCTGCTGACATTAGAGAGAAATGCTGTTCTCCATTTATAGCGTTATTCAATATCCATCCCCTATGTACACTCTATAGTTACCTGACTAAAATACAATCTCCATTATTACATATAAATAATTAATTCAGACATTTCCCGATGCACAGGCTGTCTCTTGGTGTAGTGGTTAAGAGCAGGCGCACGCTAATCTGGAGAACTGGGTTTGATTACCTGCTCTGCCATTTGAGCTGTGGAGGCTTACATGGGGAACCCGATTAGCTTGTGCACTCCAACACATGCCTGCTGGGTGACCTTGGGCTAGTCACAGTTCTTTGGAGCTCTCTCAGCCCCACCTATTTCACAGGGTGTTTGTTGTGGGCAGGGGGGAGGGGAAAGGAGATTGTCAGCCCCTTTGAGTCTCCGTACAGGAGAGAAAGGGGGGATATAAACCCAAACTATTCTTCTTCTTCCACAACATGAACGGGGCATTCTATATATGAGGTGATCCATAACCTGCTGGATCCAACCAAAAGTTAGAACGGAAGAGCATCTCTTTCTCTCCCTTTTCACTGCAGCCCGTTAATCTCCTGAAACACTGGTACTGGGGCTCAGGGGACCCTCAGGAATGACATAGGAGTGAACTGGGGGGTCTGTTTCAGGAAGGGGGAAAAGCAGAAATTATGTGCCTTTCCCCACTTACCTTAAGCCCCGCGCTACTTGAGGAGAGTAGTGCGGGGTCCCCTGGCACTCCCCCCGAGAGGGGCGGCGACAGCGCAGCCGCCCTGACGCTGCCGCTGTTGTGCCCCCTCAGCGCACCGCAACCCTGACGCTCTTGCAAAGGGCGCCTTTTGATGACCCCGCACAGAGCTGGGGTCATGGGGATGCCCTGGCACGTGCCAGGGATGCCGCGCACTGAGAGCAGTGCGCGGCATAGGGGAGATCATGCTGAGTGGGGAAACGCCCTATATCTCACCTTCAGTCTGCAGAAAATTTAGTCTGGATCCAACCCAACCACAGTAATGAAAAGGGAAGGGGATGAGAAAAGAAAGATCCCACTTGGTAGGATCAACCATACATGGGCTGAACATGGCATGCACCCCATCAACTGTGTTTTGCAGCTTGACTGGGGCCCTTTTCCCACTTTCCTTAAGCCCCGCGCTACTCTCCTCAAGTAGCGTGGGGTCCAGCTGCCTTCCCCACTTCAGGGGCGGCGAGAACGCAGCTGCCCCTATGCTGCCTCTCTCCCGCCCCCTCGACGCGCGGAATTCCTGGCGCCTTTTGAAATGGCGCCTTTTGACGACCCCGCACAGAGCGCGGGATCGTCGGGAAACCAGGGCGCTCACCAGGAATTGCGCGCACCGGGAATTGCCCGCAGCAAACCTCAGGCAAAGGTGAGTGGGGAAAGGGCCTGGGAAATTGACAAATCCCTCAGCCCTATCCCCAGCTTATGCTGTTTAAAGGATCAGGTAACTGTTAGCGGGGAAGATTTCCACTAGAAACTCCGGGGACTGCCAGCCGGAACAGACAATGTGACTTCGGTGAATCAAGGGTCTGACAGAGGGCAGCTTCATGTGTTAAATTCCTTGTTTTTGATTTACCAATAGAACTAAAAACCAGGAGAGTTGCCAAGTGCCTGGCAAACCAGAATACATAACTAGGGAGGTGCACTTGTTTTGGTGGTATCCAATTGTACATGGGTGTGTAAAGTCACAGCTGTCAAGTCACAGCTGTCAAGTCACAGCTGATTTAAGGCAACCCAGTAGAGTTTCCAAGGCAAGAGACTAACAGAAGTGGGTTGCCAGTGCCTTCCTCTGTATAGTGACTCTGTGTTCCTTGATGGTCTCCCATCCAAGTTCTATCCAGAGCCAACCTTACTTCACTTCTGAGAGCTGGTGATATTGGGCTAGCCTGGGTCATCCAAGTCAAGAGATGTTCAGAAATGGGTTGCCATGGCCTGCCTCTGCAGTGACTTTTGTATTCCTTGGTGGTCTCCCATCCACGTTCTAACCAGGACCAACCCTGCTTAGCTTCTGAGGTCAGCCTGGGCCATCCAGATCAGGGCATCCAATAGTACATGCTGGCTCTAAATTAGTTTCCAAGGATTAAAATATCAATCGGGTGTTTCATAAATTGAATGGGAGCATCATGTTCTTGAGTTCTTCTTTAGCATGAAGAGTCAAAATGGAAGACATCACCCTTTCCTCCTCCTCCTCTCCTCTTCTTTATCCTGCCAGTTCCCACTTACTACTGGGAGGGAAAGCCCATGGTGCCCCTAACAGAGTCATTTGGAATGCTGTGCTTTCTGAGGCCCTTTCCACACGGGCCAAAAACGGCGGCCTGGGGACGGCAAAAACGGGGTATTTTTAAAGGGGTGTTTTTGAGAAAACAGTGTGTTCCCTGTGGTGCGGTGCGAACGGCACCGCCGGGAACACGCTGTTTCTCCCGTCCCTCTCTTACTTGCCTCATCGCCGCCGTCACCCTGCTGTCTTCCTAAGCCCCGCCCACGCTGTCCTCCGACCCCTGGAGGTCAGAGGGCAGCGTGGGCAGGGCTTAGGAAGACAGCAGGGTGACGACAGTGACAAGGCAAGTAAGAGAGGGATGGGGAAGAGGCGGCTCCATGCGGAGCTGCCTCTCCTGCGCCGGTCTCTGCTGGGGCCGCTCGCACGCTTGCGTGCGAACGGCCTCCACCCCCACGCCGGCAGAATTCTTGCCGGCGTGAGGGCACCCGGAGGCCTGTGCGGAAAGGGCCTGAGTCTTTCTGACTCAAAATCAAGTTTGGAGAAGACCACGGTACTTATGATTTGTCAGCAAAGTAGCTCAGCTTATCAAGTCGAATCCTAAATTGAGCCCAGTGGGAGGGGAGTTCATGTATCTCTACTCCAAACTGACTATGGACAATTGCAAATTAATGGGTTGCTTGTGCTTTTTCGCTCAGTATGGTTTTGAAGGTTATTAACAACTTGGCACTTTGTGGGAAAGGGATGGAAACAGTGACATCGCTCGCTGAAATGAGAATTCAACGGCAGATTTTAAAACCAAAGGCTCCAATTAGTTTCACACACAAGGGCATAGACTCTCACATTGTACTTTTAGAGAATATATGCCCCTCCCTCAATAAAACCCCTGAATCCACCTTCTCGGAACTAAATGATCGCTTTCTAAAGCTGCTCAGAAATGTATTGTAAAGGAGTAAAGGAGGTCACCTAGCAAGCCATAATCCAGTACAGAATTAATTCATCTGTTTCATTAATATAATGGAAATCCGTTACAAAAGAAATGAAAAACAGACCGGAGCACTGGTTGTTATGATCGTCAGGGTAATGAAAATGAGAATAACAGGTAGGGTTCCCAGTTACCCAGACCCAGCGCAGAATTCCCCACCCTCAGCCCCAATCTTGCACACTTTAAAAAAACTTTGGGTGAGGAGAAAAAATAAAGAAAATCTACAGAGTGACTTGTTCGCATTTGTCTTTTTGGAATGGAGAAGGAAAGGACCCCTTATGTCAGTGGTTCTCAACCTGGGGGTCGGGACCCCTTCGGGAGTCGAACGACCCATTCACAGGGGTCGCCTAAGACTCTCTGCATCAGTGTTCTCCATCTGTAAAAATGGATAAATGTTAGAGTTGGGGGTCACCACAACATGAGGAACTGTATTAAAGAGGCGAGGCATTAGGAAGGTTGAGAACCACTGCCTTGCGTGTTATTTTTTTATTCTGGGATGCAGGCATCCCAGTGCTAATAACAAAAGCTCATTGCTTGATGTGGACATGAAAAAAAAGTGAAGTAAGACAATTGTGGATGCCTTTTGAACCGGTACGTTGTTCCAAATTTTAACAGGCTGATAATTTGGTTTCAGACATGCCCATCACAAAAATTCTTGTACTCCCCTGTAGAAAATGGAGGGTGGACTCGATGGCAGTATATTCCACTCCACAAGCCGCAAAGAAGAACCACAGGAAATGTTCTATTGTCAAACACTATTTCTCTCTAGATGATCTGTAACTTAACTGCCCTGGCTAGTCCTACTCCAGCCAACAGGGATCCTTTGCAAACTCTCATCCTTTTACGTTTCTTATAAGAGTGCATCACCATCTCTGAGGCCCCTTCCACACATGCAGAATAACGCATGTTCAAACCACTTTCAATGCATTTTGAAGCTGGATTTTACTGTGCGGAACAGCAAAATTCATTTGAAAACAATGGTGAAAGTGGATTGAACATGCATTATTCTGCATGTGCGAAATGGGCCTGAGTTTCAACAGTTCCTACAACATTGTGCCATGTAGTAAATGAACTGAGTCTATAGTGGTGGATTTATGTCACCAGCTTGCCAACGTTCTGGGAACCAACATGGTTTGCAAAATGGCTTCCACTTTTCCAGCTGGCTGTATATGAATGAGCTGTAACTATGGCATACATCCCTCTGTTGGAATTCAGTAATATCCAGAACCTAGCTTGCAGAACCAAGGTGGGAAAAGTCATACAGCCTCTTGAAACAAGAAGCGTAATGTATTGTCGAAGGCTTTCACGGCCGGAATCACTTGGGTGCTGTGTGGTTTCCGGCCATACAGCCCGGAAACCAACCACACAGCCCGGAAACCACACAGCACCCAAGAAGTGTAATCTTAGCAACTTGAGGCAATATACATATCTCCTGATGTTCAGAGCTGGAGGAAAAGGATCCGGAAAGTACGAAACGTTGCAGATGGCACAGCTCTGACTTTGACATGTAATCCAACACACCATAAAGCTAAATGAGATCTGTGGGACTTTGAAATTGTACTTCCATATGGCTCCTGTTAAAGCAGGACACCAGAGACCGCTTTCAAGTTTGTCAAACTCTGCTTCCAATAAAAGTTTGTCAACTCAGGGAGAAAAGTAGATGGCTCTATTATCAGCTTTTAAAAGGAGGCGAGCCACCTTTCGCAGGAGTTCTGTTCCAAATCCATCCTAATGGTTGCACAGACGCAAGCCCCGCCTTTTCCAAATCAAGTTGCCAACAGCAGCAAATGGCAAATTTGACAGAAGGATCCTGGAGTTGCCACTGGCAGATAACGTAAAGCAACGTGCCAGAGGAGGAGGAGGATGCTCTTGTGGAATGCGTGCTGGCTTTTGGCAAAGCGAGTCTAACATCTGGAGGTGGCACTCCTAGGAAACAGTTTCTTGTTGGCCTCCATCCAAGCACCATCTCTTTTGTAGTCAAAAGCTGTTTTATTTTGTCATCAGGCGCTTGTCATCAGGAACCAGATAGCAGCTGGGATAAAGGTAGCCATTGAGAAGAGGATAAGGCATTTTGGAAGGCCCTGCTCAAATTTTGAACACAGCAGTCTCCTTTCCTTCACTGAATGCCTTTTGAAGATTTTAAATGGCAGCCATCTTTTAAGGGGAGGGAAGAAGAAGAAGAAGAAGAAGAAGAAGAAGAAGAAGAAGAAGAAGAAGAAGAAGAAGAAGAAGAAGAAGAGGAGGAGGAGGAGGAGGAGGAGGAGGAGGAGGAGGAGGAGTAGTTTGGATTTATACCCCACCTTTCTCTCCTGTAAGGAGACTCAAGGTGTCTTACAAGCTCCTTTCCCTTCCTCTCCCCACAACAGACACCTTGTGAGGTAGGTGGGGCTGAGAGAGTTCTGAGAGAACTGGGACTGGCCCAAGATCACCCAACAGAAATGATGTTCTATAAGAGCATAAATTGATCCACCGATATTCAATCACAGTTAATATTATATTCTAAACATCTTTTTCCAAATTTTTAAAATCTATTGAGTAATATTTTTCCAAAATCGTAAAATCTATCAAGTTATAAACTTTTTCTAGTACTAACACCTACACATACTAAGGATTCTGTATATGTACACTACATTTTCACTATTTACATTTCATTTCATTGGTTTTTTTACCATTATGAATAATATGAGACTGACATTTTCCATTTATCTTGGAATTCTTGATTAAATCTTTCACAGACCATACTTGTTAGTTTTGCCATTGCCTCACTTATTTTCCCAATTCTCCTGATTCTTTGCAAGATCAGATAGCTTAGCAAAAGCCACCGAGTGAGTTTAGAGCTGAGGTGAGATTCGAACTGCTGACATCCTAGCTCATGCTCTTCCTAGCTTTCAAAAAGTTGAGCATCACTAAGGCCCCTTCTGCACATGCAGAATACTGCACTTTCAATCCACTTTCAATACACTTTGCAGCTGGATTTTACTGGGCAGAATAACAAACTCCACTTGCAAACAATTGTGGATTGAAAAGTGGATTGAAAGTGCACTATTCTGCATATGTGAAAAGGGCCATTGGCCCTTTCCGCATGGGCGGATTATGGCGCCCTGGGGACGGCAAAAACGCCGTCCCCAGGGAGCCATTCGCACAGAGCGCTTGAAAGCTGCTTTCACAGCCCGGCGCCGCCCTCGCCTCCTGCCCGAGTGGCCTTGAAGTCGCCAGTTTTTCCCAACCTCGTACTCTTTGGGAAGCGAGGTTTATGGGAAACGGCGGCTTGGAGCCACTGCCGTGCGAATGGCAGCGGCTCCAAGGCGCCCTCCCCCCCTTCCGCCCTCTACCTACCGTGGCCATCCGGCGCGTCGCCGAGGCTTGGGGACACGCCCCCCTGCCCTGCGACGCCGGAGCACTTGCGCAGGGCAAGGGGGGGCGTGTCCCCAGGCCTTGGCGACGCGTCGGACGGCCACGGACTTGGTAGGAAGGCCAGGCGACGGCGCTCTGCCGCGCCATCTTCCCGGCTGTTTCTGGGACCGTTTGTGCGAACAGTCCCAGGGGGGTTGGGTTGGCGTAGAATACGCCGACCCAACCCCCATCGTCGCCATGCAGAAACAGCTTAAGAAAGAGTTACAGATTTGACCTATATAATTGCAATCAACCATTTTTCCCTGGACATGGTCATTGACTGCACTGGTCGCCGCTATCTAAGACAAGAGTTGATTGTGCTTCGCTAACTTCATACTACGAACTGAGAAAAAAAACCCCTGAACCTCTGCTTGTAAAACCGTATTTCAGAAGCAACCTGTGCTCCCGTCGGCTGTAAAATCCATTGGCCAGGAAAAGAACATTAACTGTGGCAATCAGAGCAAACATTTCCAGCGATAAAAAGTAATTTTTCTCTATCAGCTGGGAAGTGTAACTTTCAACAGTTGAAGACTTTACCAACTACGTTCTTATAATTGAAACAGAAGGAAAGGAACCATCGGAATGATTAATATAAATCCCCGTGAGGGGGACTTGAAAGGACGCGGCACAGGTTAGGGACATATTTTATACCAAGATCAATTGCAATGTCACAAATGTTCTTTTCCAGCATTGCAGTTTGGAAGTCTGTATCAATTTGATTGCTTTCCAGTCGCCTCTTTTGCGAGAATTTTAGCGGGCACTTGAAAAATCTTTTCATTCTCCCCAGGAGGAGGGCTGGTGGACAGATAAGAGAGTCAAGGGTTAGTCTGCATGCACAAAGGGATTGCTGGCGTAGGCTACATCAAATGCTCAGACATCCTCAGTTCACAAATTTCCCCCTCCCCCCAGAGACACGGCTATCCTTATCGCATAAGATCCCCTAAAGTGGTTTCATATTTCAGCTGAGGACCAGATAGCAAAAATTAGGTATACGGGACAGACCTTCCTAGTAATCCAAATGCCACGGTTAAGGTTGTTTTTTGTATCTCTCTTCAATGCATAAAGATGAGGCTCATGAGCTTCCCTTTTTGCCTGCTGAAAACATTCTGCAGTCGAGAGCATGAGAATCAGCAGAGACAGGTGGCACAAGAAAACAGACAAGATTTTGAATGGTTGTGAAGTACCAAAAGTATTCTAATCACACTTGTTTGAAACAAAGAGGAAGTGGGGGGGGGGGGTGTTTCCCTGAGGAAGGGGGAAAATACTGCCAATCCCAAAACAAGTAATCTGACAGAGCATGAAAAGTCTGCAAACAGGTAAGGTGCTGACCTCCATCAGGTATTTGTACAACCAGGTATCCCTTCCATTTTCTCTGTTCCAGACTATAAATATACAGAACGTTAAGAGCAGGTGGGTTCTAATCAGGAGAACCGGGTTTGATTCCCCACTCCTCCACCTGAGTGGCAGAGGCTTGTCTGGTGAACCAGATGTGTTTCCGCACTCCTACGTTCCTGCTGGGTGACCTTGGGCTAGTCACAGTTCTCTCAGAACTCTCTCAGCCCCACCTACCTCATAAGGTGGTCTGTTGTGGGGAGAGGAGGGGAAAGGAGCTTGTCAGCCATCTTGTCTCCTTACAGGAGAGAAAGACGGGGTATAAATCCAAACTCTTCTTCTTTTTCTAGTGTATTCTCATTACTTCCTTCAAGTCATACAATCCAGTGACAATCTCTATATTTTGGGCATAGAGAGTTCCATGTTCATCCCTGCTCAACGCTTTGTTTCTTCTGTCTGTTTAGAACATTAGTCAAGTTTGTTGGGTAAGGCCGAGTTCTAAACGCTATTCAAAATAATCCTTCAAGATGATAAACATAAAGTACACCAGCTGCGGCCCCTTGATTTGAAGCAACTGAGTTCGCAAATGGTTCTGTTCTTCTGTATTCACCTGGGAACAGAGAGCCACTATCATGACGGTAGCATATTCAAAGCAGGCTAACAGTCCTAGGAGAGAAATAAGCCATCTAACTTTTAAATACATGGTGGGTCATATCTCCAGAGAGCCTGAAGATGTTTTCACTTTAACAGTCTTCCTCTGGCTTCACAGCAACAAGAAGCTGCAATTGTCAGAGGAATAATAATTCTATTAAAGTGTTTTGCCATTTCCACGTGTGTGTTTTTTTCAGAATGGCAATTGCTATTTAGCTAATTAATTGGACAGGGTTTGCCAAACAGAGGAACCCTGATATCTGCTGCAGCTTGCAACCTCCACGCAAACAAACTACTAGCAAATATCTAGCAACCCCTTTTTCTACCCCTGAAAAGCATCATTCAGCGTGCTGGAAGAGCATGAAAGAAAGACATAACGGGAATGACAGCTCAGATAGCAGGAATGATAAAGCAGTTCTTTAATCTCAGTGGAAACCATCAATTTCTTTGCAAATTCATCAGGAATTTGTCTCCACGCCGTGGTTTCCCGTGCATTAGATACCACGATTTCTGGGTCTGATATGAGATCTGAAAGAACATCTTGCTCTTGGCTCAGATAAACACATTAAACGATAACCTTTCTCATCAGCCAGGCAGTAATGAATAAATATAACGTGCATATCTTCTTACCCATAAATTCAAAACAGTGTCTTTGGCAACCACAACATCTACAAATTATAAGTAGCAGATTGTTCTTGTCACAGGTTGCCTGGATATTAGATTCCGCAAAGGGAAAAAATGGCTACCGGTGCACAGTCTATGAAATGGTTAGGAAAGCAGTTCATGACAGAGAGTCTGTCTAGGAGGCAGATGAGTCCCCATAATATGAGCCAGAGACTGCATTTTATCAATTTGTTTGTTTGCTTTGTGTATGTGTGCATTGCATGGGGATGTGTGGAGACTCATTCCAACAAAAACACTGACACATACTTGTTGGAAAAGAAATCGGCCGCAGCTCAAATTTGTTTAACATATAACCAAAACATTGAAGCTGGGCGAGCATAACAGAGCACATCCTGGCCCCCAGGCAGCAAACCGCTGATCCTGGTTATAGGGCAGCCCCAGCTGACCCCTTAGGCCCTTCGGACGTAACCCCTGTCCGGCACATCCCCCGAGGGAACTGGAACAGGAAGTTACTAGGTGCCACATGGATGCAAATCCAATTTGTGACACCCCTCCCTGCTGGGCAGCGGGAGCTCTCAGCGCGGCCCCAAGGCTTTGCTTTCAAGAGCTCTATCGCCACCACGGACCTCATATGGAGGCCCCGAGGTGGGAAGGTCTGGCATGCAAGCTACTGCCTTTCCAAAATAGGATGTGCTCTTATGCCCAAACCGCCCAGTGAACTGCGACAATATACAACACAATAAAGAACCCCAATAATCCCTCAAAATGGGAGTGGAGGGAGGGCCTTTTAAAGCAGCCGGCCTCGAAAGAGGCCGGTTCCCGCCGATGCCGCCTTTTAAAGGCGGCTTGAAGGCCCCTGTCACATGCCGGTACCTGGCCACGTGACAGCCTCGGCCGGCCGGCGGGGTACAAGGCTTCCATTTGTTCCTCCCCCCACGCAATGGCGCCTCCCGGCTGAAGCCTCGGGGCGCGATTTATGCACCATTGAGTCACTCCTGAGATACAATGTGGCGGAGTGGGGAATCAAATCCAGTTTGCTAGATTAGAGTCTGCTGCCCTTAACCACGACACCCTGCTGGTAAAATGTTTGACCAGCACTGACTTTTGACTTTCAAGGCATGCAAGACAGGACATCAATGAGTGCAAATGTTGTTGGATATAGTACAAAGGACCTGAGAAGAAGACCCAGCAGGGGCAGACAAGTAGTCGGCTAGAGCGGACTGTAAAGGTTAGTGACCCCTCTGTCCCTTCGTGCCACCTCTTGTCTGTCCTTGGACTGATACTCTCAGGTCTAACATCCCGCTTCCTCTCGCAAGTTAGACAGCAGCATGCTATCTTTCCCTCTCTCCTATCCTAAATGTAGTTCCTAGAACTCATTCACCTTTAACCCTTTTAATCAGCGTGTTAGCTGCTTCTCTGTGCAGTAAACTCCAACAAATGGAACCCATCAACATTAATGATGCCCATCCCTCTGAAGCCACGAGCTCTATAAAAAGCATCCCTGTAGACGGATATATAGTGCGAAGCCTGCGTCTTACCTAAAGATAGCAACGATTCATCCACATTTGTCCCAAGCCACTAAATCAGCTAATTAGTCATAACCCCCAACCATTCATGCCATTAATGTATTCATTACCTTGGAAGGCGTGGGAATGCTCCTGCTACGGAGAGGGGTTGCTGAAGTATGGAAGCCATTAACCCGGGAGACATGCAGGTCAAAAGGCCGTTTGCCATCTTCTTCCAAAATCCCTGCCCCAAATGCTTATTGAGAAGACGGGGCAGGAGGAAGACTGCAGCAGCCATGGCTACCTGTCTTTCCCATCCTCTCTGGTCGGCTTCCGTTCTTATTTTTAAATGTAAATTCTAACAGTTGATATTGCAAATGGCAATAAAATGGTCCAAAGGAAGATGAGATGGGTCTAACAGTGCAGCCCTGAGCTAAGTTACACCCAATTAAGCCCACTGACTTCAAGGGATACCAGCGTGGTGTAGTGGTTAACAGCAGGTGGATTCCAATCTTGAGAATCGGGTTTGATTCCACACTCCTTCACCTGAGTGGCGGAGGCTTATCTGGTGAACCAGATGTGTTTCCGCACTCCTACATGCCAGCTGGGTTACCTTGGGCTAGTCACAGTTCTCTCAGAACTCTCTCAGGCCCATCTATCTCAGAAGGTGTCTGTTGTGGGGAGAGGAAGGGAAAGGAGCTTGTTGAGTCTCCTTACAGGAGAGAAAGGTGGGATATAAATCCAAAACTCATCAAAAACTCTTCTTCTCAGGAAAGGAACCTGCCAGTACTCACTCCACAACTTCACATTGGTTTCGTCTTTATTTGTGGATTTAACTGACAAATGCTTACAAAAGAAGTCCTTAGAATGGTAACAAAACAGCCGTGCCAATCTAGGATAGCTCCCCATAGCTGCATAAACCAGATTTAGAACCATCTCTCCCATGTGAAACCTTAATACTGAGCTGCATCTGGCCTCTCACTTTGTGATACAAAAAGAAACAACAGCCAACCTAATATCATTATTAGGAGCAGCTCTGAATGACACAAAATGATGTGTCAAGTTTCTCCCCTCCCCATCCCTCCCCAGTGCCTTGCTTGGTGTCATTGAAATCAGTCCTAATAAAGGTATTGGGTGGGTTGTGGTTTGTTTTGGGGGATGTAATTTTGACTAGTGTGGCTGCAAACAGCTTTTGTTCTTGTTTTGTGCACAGCTTACAAAAAAGTATCCCGCCCTCCCACCCTCTCTCTCTCTCTCTCTCTCTCTCTCTCTCTCTCTCTCTCTCATACTGTGAAAGTCAACACAAGAGTTTTAATGTCGAGCTTTATGTCTCAACCATCCTTATAAAGCACCATGTGCACAATAAATCTGTTGGTCTTTAGTGTGCTGGAAGATGCCTTGTTATTTTTAGCGCAAAAAGCAAGCACAGCCATCGCACCAGAATACGCTCCAATTACTGCCCTCGTCCTGGATTCTTAAAGAGCTTTGAGTACATTTGACATGATACAGATTCATGCAAATTGGTCCAAATGAGCCCTCTTACAGGCAACAGGTCCACTTTGATGTGTTAAAAAACGGTCATACAAGTCAATCCTTATGAATAAACGTTTTCTGAAGAAGCCTTTCAGAGCCCAGAAAATTCAGTACCATGGACAGCGAAGCAATTCCGTGCACACTTCTAGTTTCATAGAGTAGTATTTATTAATACTGATAAATAATAATAGCTAGTAGATCCATGGTATAAAAAAAATCCTTAAAATTTTGCAGATCAAAGAAGATAAAGGTTAAAAGCAATTCAAAGAGAAAAGGATAAAGGATAAATATGAAGGTCTTCCCATTCTTTTAAAAGAAAACTTGTAACCACAGGGCGAAATATGTGAGTACAGTGCAAAGTAGGTGATAAAAGCCCTTTCCTTGAAAAATATGAATATTTATTCAGAATATCGTCAAGGAAAAAATACATTAATACACAATGTACTCTAAAGTACAACTCAAAGAAATGAAATATACAATGGGGGGGAGGGAAGCACCTTCCTTATGAGGACAGGCTGCAGCGTTTGGGACTCTTTAGTTTGGAGAGGAGACGTCTGAGGGGGGATATGATTGAAGTCTATAAAATTATGCATGGGGTAGAAAATGTTGACAGAGAGAAATTGTTCTCTCTTTCTCACAATACTAGAACCAGGGGGCATTCATTGAAAATGCTGGGGGGAAGAATTAGGACTAATAAAAGGAAACACTTCTTCACGCAACGTGTGTTTGGAATATGCTGCCACAGTGAGGTGGTGCATGGGCCACCAACCTGGATAGCTTTAAAAAGGAGCTTGGACAGATTTATGCGTGGAGTAGTTCAATCTGCATAGGCTACCCAATCTTGATCTGCCTTGATCCTCAGATTGCAAAATGTTTCCTTAGCAGACCAGGTGCTCAGGAGCAGCAGCAGCAGAAGGCCATTGCTTTCACATCCTGCATGTGAGCTCCCAAAGGCACCTGGTGGGCCACTGCGAGTAGCAGAATGCTGGACTAGATGGACTCTGGTCTGATCCAGCAGGCTAGTTCTTATGTCTTTATGTTCTTAAGCAGAATTCCTTTAGAGGGCAGTATATCCTGATCCACTTCAATCTGTCTTGTAACATCGCACTTCTTTTATATCTTAACAAATATCATGTTAATTTATTTTTACCTTCCCCAAAACTTAACGTATATTATCTTGGCAGCAGCTATTGTTTGATACAGCAGTTTCTTTCTGCTTTGGGTCTGCTACTTCCATGCGACATACCAGTTGAATCTTTAGTTCTAGATGGGGATTGAAATGTTACTTGACTCCACTACAGCTGAGCCCTTTCACATTTTGGCCAGTAATGAAGCAATTCTCTCTTTTCTGAACCACCTGTCTACTGGAAAGAAGGCCTACTTGGATGAGTTACAGAGTGTTAGCTACCACTGCCAAAAAACATTGCACACATTGAATAGGCATTCTTTTTTTCCATGTAGATTTTAAAACAAGCTTCCCAAGGCCAATTTGACCCAACAGGGAAAGCACTACTGTATGGTTCTTCAATGACAATGAGCTAAACTGTTGGTCTTTAATGTGCAGTTCTGGGCACCGTAATTCAAAAAGGATATTGACAATCTGGAACAGGTCCAAAGGAGGGCAACCAAAATGGTAAAAGGTCTGGAATCCATGCCCTACGAGGAGAGACTTAGGGAGCTGGGGATGTTTAGTTTGGTGAAGAGAAGGTTAAGAGGTGACATGATAGCCATGTGTAGATATTTGAAGGGATGTCATGTTGGTGAGGGAGCAAGCTTGTTTTCTGCTGCTCCAGAGACTAGGACCAGGAGTCATGGGTTCAAGGCGAAGGAAAAGAGATTCCACCTCAACATCAGGAAAAACTTCCTGACAGTAAGGGCTGTTCGACAGTGGAATGCGCTATCTTGGAGTGTGGTGGAGTCTCCTTCTTTGGAGGTTTTTAAAGAGAGGTGGATGGCCATCTGACAGGAGTGCTTTGATTGTGTGGGGTTGGACTTGATGGCCCTTGGGGTCTCTTCCAGCTCTATAATTCTATGATTCTAAACTTACAATGCATTGCCTGGAAACATGGGTAGAGGCTTAATTATGTGACTAAAAAGCCCTGGGAGGTGATCTTCTTGCTCTGAAGGCTGTGCTGTGCCTACTTTCCACTGACTTGGCTGCATGAGGCAGAGTTCTTGATCACAGCTACATCTACCATTTCCCTGTTTTCTTGACTGGCCATTTGCAAGGTGCTGGGGGTCAGAAAGGTAACAGCATGGTTCCCATTGATAATTGTGGGCATTTTTCATGTACCTAGGTGTGTGGGGGGGGGGATGTCACTATCCTTATAAAGAGAAATCAAAGAGAACTTGAAAGAGAACATCCTCTTTTGAAAGAGAAAGAACAGAATCAGACATAAACAGCTACATCTTTCAAAAAGAAAATTTCAGAAAAAGAAATTCCATGCCCCAAAACAACACTGAAACCTACATACTCTGGCTCTTTCCACACATGCAGAATAACACACTTTCAATCCACTTTCAGGGCACTTTGCAGCTGGATTTTACTGTGCGGAATAGCAAAATCCACTTGCAAACAATTGTGCAAGTGGGTTGAAAGTGTATTATTCTGCACTTGCGGAAGGGGCCTCTGCCTATTACAGGTAATCTTAAGCAGACTCACTCCAGTTTAGGTCCATTGAAATCAATGGGCTTAGAAGGGAATTTCTCTACATAGGATAGCATGGTTAAATTGATAGTATTGTTTCGAACAAGCTACAATCTTCTGTTTGATTCCACCGGCCAAGAGAGTCCCATCTCTCTTAGCTTACAGTCATATTCTTCCACCCAAATTGGGTCTCTGTAGGAATCCTGAAATCCATCTTCGGCTTTTGTCTCTAAAATCTACACCCATTTCCTTTCCCAGCAGTTTTCTCAAATAATATCAAAAAGCTTCTCAACACTGCAGTAGTTCTAAGCGAGACACCATCATCTGTGGGGAGCTGTCCAAAACTCCCTTTTAGCATATAAATCACCACAGAGGCTGTTAACACCACGGAAAAAAATATCTGTGAGCCTGGCCAAAATGTAGAGGATTGTTACCTGAGAAACACGAATAAGCACAAGAAGTGTTACTATAGCAACGGGGAGATATGGGGGAAATCATCGTGTTTGGGGGACCCAGCATGGGGTTGTGGTTAAGAGTAGGGGGCCCTAATCTGGAGAACCAGCTTCAGTTCCTCACTCCTCCACATGAAGCCAGCTGGGTGACCTTGGTAATCACAGCTCTCTCAGAACTCTCTTAGCCCCACCTACCCCACATGGTGCCTGTTTGTGGGGAGAGGAAGGGAAAAGAGACTGTAAGCCCCTTTGAGTCTCCTTCCAGGAGAGAAAGGGGGGATATAAATCCAACTCTTCTTCTGTGATTTTTGTCCACACAGGACTCAAAATCTCCAGCACAGTCAAATGGGGATTCTTTTCCTCCAGTGGAATAGCTGGCAGGATCCAACCTGAGGTCTCCAGCACAAGTCATGTGGTTCCTGGTGCCACTCTCAGAGGCCCTGATTCTTATGAACTTTAACACTGGGAAGGAAATAATGAAAACATGGATTGGTACATAACACCATGCGATACAAAAGCTCTATCATGCCCCTGAAGTGGTCTACAGTGCTTGTTGATTCATTCACTTCTTTCATACTCCACTTTCGTCCCCAATGTGGACTCCAAACTGGCGTGGTTAAGAGTGGTGGACTCTAATCTGGAGAACCGGGCTTGATTCTCCACTCCTCCACATGAGCAGTGGACTCTTATCTGGTGAACTGGGTTCAAATTCCCCACTCCTGCACATGAAGCCTGCTGGGTGACCTCAGGCTAGTCACAGTTCTCTCCAAACTCTCTCAGCCCTCCCCCCCACCTCAAATGGTGTCTGATGTGGGGAGAGGAAGGGAAGCCTTTTTGCGACTCTTTGCAGTTGAGAAAATCAGGGTATAAATCCAAACTCTTCTCCTCTTCTTCAAAGTAGCTTACATCGTTCTCCTCTCCTCCAGTTTATCCTCGCTACAACAGCCCTGTTGGGTAGGTTAGGCTGAGTGTATGTGACTGACCCAGGGTTACTCAACACGCTTCCGTAGCAGAATGGGGACTGAGCATGCTTCAGCTATCAGGACAAAATTATCAGCAGTCATTTGACAGTGCGAACTAGTGGCTAGGATACAGAACACTGGAAATCTAAATTCTTTCAGCCTAGCCTACCTCAAAGGGTTGTCGTAAGTGCAAAATGCCACTCTGAACCCCTTGAAATGGTGTGTTAGGAAAGGTACGAAGTCGATCAATTGAGCTACCAAGCAAATGTACTTCTACATTCAGTACCATTGCCTGGAATCTCAGCTGCCTTCTAAATGTATACATTCAGCACCATTCTCAGCTGCCAAGGTGCTTTACAAATAATAAATATTATTATTAGACATAAATTTTACACCAGCGGTGACCACAGTTGAGCATTAGCCTCTGCTAAGCAATTGCCAATCATTTTGATAGGAACTTCCTGAAACAGGAGGATGTAGAATAGTGATGAATAAATTGAGCCAAAATTGAGGTTTATACAGATACATAAATAAACAGAATGGAAACAGAGAGACATTTGAAGCACCACAATAAATCATAGACTCCTCAAAGAGCCAGAAAGAGGGAGACGAGCCGGGGAGAGGGAGGAGAAAGGTCTCCTGTGATCTGACTGTTGATCTTTGATCTGAGAATTTCTAGCTAGGCAGGAAGTAATTATCTGAAGCTAGAATCAAATTTCATTTTTTTGATCCAAAGGTGGCAGTGCCAGCCGATGTGATGGGAATCTCTAATAAGAAGTCGGCAGGTTAAAGAAGGCATTATCTCGCGGGAGGATCTTATATTCGGGTAAATCCAATCAGGGGCAAGAGTTTTTGTCCCCGCGAGTGTGTTCGTGAGACCCGCGGAGAGAAAATG
The DNA here is from genome assembly GCF_021028975.2 of Sphaerodactylus townsendi. Lineage (NCBI taxonomy): Eukaryota > Metazoa > Chordata > Lepidosauria > Squamata > Sphaerodactylidae > Sphaerodactylus > Sphaerodactylus townsendi. The sequence continues at coordinate 16,471,118 of NC_059438.1, forward strand.
CAATGTTCCAGTTTCTAGTATAAAACCACAGAAACTGACACTTATGTGATAAGGGCACATGAGTCTTTTAAAAAATAAAATAGAAAGGAGCTGAAAACTGGATATCAAACTGAATTGAAGAAGAAGAAGAAGAAGAAGAAGAAGAAGAAGAAGAAGAAGAAGAAGAAGAAGAAGAAGAAGAAGAATTCCTCTGGACCCATTCCCTTCCTCTGGACCCATTCAGCTTCTTGACAGAAGACACCACAAGATGTTCATATCATCAGAGCTGAAATGGAGTCCTTTAAAGCAAAGAAGGGACACCGGTCCTGCAGGCATCATCCATAAAACCTGATGGGAGACCAACATGGGCCGAAGTATCCATTATGCGCACTTTGCAGGAATTGGATGCATTGGAACAGTGCTTCCAACGAGCCGTGCAGCTATGCTCTAGTTGGCGCATACTGCTTTCCACCAAAACCCAGCTTTTCAAAGCAAGGGCAGTTTTCCATACAAAAAGTAGGATTTTGGGTACACGAAAAGAGTGGTTTCCACGATTGCCACAAACAGGATGGCAGATGTTAATGCAACATAGGTTAATGTTTTGCATAAGTCATATGAGTTAACCCTTTGGAGGCCTGATGCAGCACTCACACGTGTTTCCCCAAAGAAAATGAATCCCCTTGTCATTGCTTGTTAGATGATAATGATATCTTTGTAAGGAAATATCACATTTGTTAACAAGAGCTTTAAAAACTGTGACTGTTACCTTGGCAAATGACTGCTAAATGCATTTCATCTTCCTTACCCAGAAACATAAGGAAATACTTTGCAGAGATAAATTGCTTATGATTTGCCTCCTCCTTCCATGCATCTGTTATGTCAGAAGAAGGATTATTTGAATTTATGAAAAGGCACAGATGAAAAAGTTGTTTGCTTCTTTTTTAGGGGACGGGACCACATTCCTTGCTTACAAGAGTTGGGGCACAGTAGCAGACCAAGGGACGAAAAGTTCTTTAAGGACATTTCTAAGTGGATACAATGAATATGTGGAGCGTGGGAGGGAAATTACTGCAGCAAGCTCTGCCCTTGTCCGAGGTAAGTTCAGAAACATGTAAAGAAGGCCTTGGATAGTCTTCAAAAAACACAGTGATGATAGGCAAATATGTCATTAATAGCCTGCCTTTCTCACTGAGCCTCAAGATGGATTACATAATGTACATCAGTGCAATCAATGGAATAAGGAGACTTCTGATAAGCAATGTAATAAGACTAGGACTGCAGAAATCTCAAGTATGGCATAAGTATTAAGCCTGACATGTTAAACAAAGCAAGGAATGGTATTCTGGAAATAGAAGAACAATGTATTGACAGCAAGACAAATTAACAGTAACAGATAATGGATGTTAATAGTGTAGTCCAGAGTCCTGTTCACTTTATGACAGCATCCTTCTGAATCAGGCTGTTATAATGCAACTCTATTTCTTTGATAAAAATGCCTTCCTTGCATGTGTTTCTGTAAAAGAGAGCCCTTGGAAGACCTGAAAAGGCAGGCAAGGAACTACTGATAGAAGCAGCCCTTTAGGTGCTTGGAGACTAAGGCCCCTTCCGCACATGCAAAATAATGCATTTTCAAACCACTTTCACAACTGTTTGCAAGTGGATTTTGCCATTCCGCACAGCTTCAAAGAGCATTGAAAGCAGTTTGAAAGTGCATTATTCTGCATGTGTGGAATGAGCCTAAGTTATTAAGAAGAAAAGTAGAAGGGTTTTGATTTATATCTACCTTTTCAACTATAAGGAGTTTCAGAGCAGTTACAAACTCATTTTCCCTTCATTTTCCTTTTAAGTTAGTTGCAACTTGGACAACCAGAGTGATGTAGTGGTTAAGAGCCGGTAGATTCTAATCTGAAGGACCAGGTTTGATTCCCCACTCCTCCATCTGAGTGGCAGAGGCTTATGTGGTGAACCAGATGTGTTTCCGCACTCCTACATTCCTGCTGGGTGTCCTTAGACTAGTCACAGTACTCTCTGAACTCTCTCAGCCCCACCTGCCTCACAAGGTGTCTGTTGTGGGGAGAGGAAGGGAAAGGAGCTTGTAAGTCACCTTGAGTCTCCTTACAGGAGAGAAAAGTGGGATATAAATCCAAACTGTTCTGTCCTTCTTCTGCCTTCCTAGAAATAGCCTGTATGGTAAGCAATCTGCTACTGATGCTGCTCCGTATATATAATTAAAGCAATATGGCTGCAAGAAAGCATAGCTTGATGGAGCGTGTTCATCCTGTGCAAAACATTGAAGGCCACATCTCTGAACCCTCCACACTTAATTACCGGCTTGCTAATTAGGATCACTGCTTTATAATTTGTCATCTGCAAAATCCAGCATTTGCTCATTGCTTACCAAGTGAGAGGAGACACTGGCAGAGTGGTTTGTACAAACTTGCTTCGGCTGCTTCCTCAGCGTCTGACAACATTAGCAACCAAACGCACATTTGCCTTCATGCTTTGGCAAGCTTGAATATTTCATGGAAAATAATAAAGTAGATAGGCCATTTGGAAGGAAATATGATAAGAAAAACAAGCACCCGGTGAAAAGAATAATAATTTCTGACAGTAATGTGTATCGCAATGAAAACTCTCCTATTTCCTACAGGGGAGGGGGAGCCATCTTCGGAAGGTCTGAAAATGAGAAATATTTCATGCATGATGGGAGCTGTTCTACGAAGACTGCTTTCAAACACTGCCCTTTTTTGCTACATGAGAAACAATCAAAGCATTTTTTTTAAAAAAATATATGACTTGCTATTAGAGACTAACGGCAAAATTGTCAATGCATCAAAAGCATCTCTGCCCTCATTTTCAAAGCGTGTTGTTCGGTATGTGTCTCATTGTGTGTAATGTGTGTGCTATTTAACCTCAGTGGAGAAAATGATATGTAGTCATTTTATTAGGGGAGGGCGTAATGTGTAACATTTAAGGAGAGCATTGCACCAGAAATATTGCGTTTTCTAGGGCCCAGAGACAGATCCACAAGTACTTCTGATACAAGGGTGTAAGTGTGGTGTAGTGGTTAAGAGCAGGTGGATTCTAATCTGGAGAACTGGGTTTGATTCCCCACTCCTCCACCTGAGTGGCAGAGGCTTATCTGGTGAACCAGATGCGTTTCCGCACTCCTACATTCCTGTTGGTGACTGTGGGCTATTCATAGTTCTCTTCAAACTCTCTTAGCCCCACCTACCTCACAAGGTGTCTGTTGTGGGGAGAAGAAGGGAAAGGAGCTTGTAAGCCACCCTGAGTCTCCTTACAGGTGGGATATCCAAACTTCTCCTTCTCTTCTGCTTTTTCTATATAGAGTTGCCAGGGACTTGGGACTTGGCCACAACAGTCAGGTTTGGCACCTTACTCTCCGGGACCCAGGATGAAATCTCCATCCCATCAGCTATGCTCTGTGTGGAAATGGTGTAAAATGGTTTAAAACTGTGTAAAAGGGTTTACACCATTTTCACGCCACTGTTTTGGGCCCATGCGGAATCAGCCTCCGTCCTGATCTCTCGGCTGGCAGCCATCTTATTTGAGGACTTTAATGCATGCCTTCGTGTGATCACGAGAAGGAATTAACCACAGGGAAATCCAAGCCAGAAGGAGGACAAATTAGTCAGATCTAAAAGGAAGGACCAAAATGTTTGAATAAATAAATAAATTGTTGTTTGAGCAGTTGTTTGAGCTTCCCTGATTCTGACGGCATGCACACTGGCCAGTACACACGATGAATGTTTATCTCTGACTGGTCATAAAGTTCACCTGTGCTCATGGTCAACCTGGCATGACAGAGGAGATAACACAAACAGCATCCTGGTGGTGGAATGTGCCACCGAGCGGCAGCTGATGTATGATGACCCCGTAGGTCAGACCTGGGCATTATACGGCCCGCGGGCCACATCCGGCCTGCCGGATGACCCTGACTGGCCCCGCTGCCGTGCTGGGGAGCGAGGCGTCTTTCTGAAGCTCCCAGAAGCGGTTGCTTGGCTGCGGCTGAAACTTCAAAGCGCCTCGCCCTGCTGCCGTTGCTGCAAGGGGCGGCGTCTTTGAAACCCCCGCAGAAGCCGGTTGCCTTGGCTGCCGGCTTCTGCGGGGCTTTCAAAAGCGCCTCGCCCCCCTGCCTTTTGACCCGGCCCTCCACAATATTTTCTGTTTCTTATGCGGCCCCATGGAAAAAATAATTGCCCACCCCTGCTGTAGGTTTTTCAAGGCAAGAGGCACACAGAGGTGTTTGCCTTCTTCTGCGTAGCAACCTAGGACCTCCTTGGTGATCTCTCATCCAAGTTCTATACAGGGGGCCAACCCTGCTAAGCTTCTCAGCTCTGACAAGATGAGCTCGCCTGGGCTATCTAGATCAGGGCAAAAACCCAACATCCTTGCCTACTGTTAATCCAATCACATCTGCGACAGCCATAAAACTGAGAGCAACCTGCACTGAATTTGTTTTAACAACACAGCGGCACCGACAATAAACTAATTTTTATTGGCACAGTTCCTCCTCTTTGATGGCATGATACAGATGAAGCCCAATAAAAATATGATGTGCAAATGGCACCTTTATCCATCAAAATGGCAATTAATAGGAGTAAGATATTGCTCATGATGGCAATTCCCTACCCACCACCACTACCAAATGCTGTAGAAGGTGTAAACTCTGTGCTTTATGGATTATAAATGTGCGGATAATGGAGTCAAGTAAAGTTAAGCCCAATCTCATTAACACTTGAAACTGCAAAATGTGTCTGTCAGGTTGGCTCCATCTTGAGAACTCGGAAAACATATATCCCCACTGACTATAATGACTATCACGCCGGAGCACTTAATCGAGTAAAACAGTAGGTGGGAGAATGCTCGACAGCGTGTTGCCATACAATGTGGCATTAAACATGAGTGCTTAATTTGCTTTCCAAAACCAGAGGATTTAATAAGAGAAATGAATAATATTTATTCACTGCTTTTCCCGAACACTCTGGGTTGGATCCAAACCAAGCAACGGAAGTGACATCCCAGTGGAAAACAAGAGGAGAAGGAGGAGGAGTTTGGATTTATACCCCACCTTTCTCTCCTGTAAGGAGACTCAAGGTGGCCAACAAGCTCCTTTCCCTTCCTCTCCCCACAACAGACACCTTGTGAGGTAGGTGGGGCTGAGAGAGCCCATAGATCAGTGGTGGAGAACCTTTTTGAGACCGAGTGCCCAAATTGCAACCCAAACCCCACTTATTTATCGCAAAGTGCCAACCCATCAATTTAACCTGAATGCTGAGGTTTTAGTTTAGAAAAAAACAGTTGGCTCCCTCTTCCTCCACCCCACCCACTCGAGTAGGGGCCAGCCTGCTCTAGTCTCCAGCAAGTCTCGTGTGCACCACTCTGTGCCTCTCTAGCATCTCTGCCTCCTCTGCGCCTCCCCCCTTGAGCAGCAGCCACCCAGAGCACAAGCACCAGGCCCACCAGCCGAGTCCTTCCTGCTCGCCGCGGTGCGCGCACGTTGTGCTCAGTGGCCCAGGCCAGCCTAGATGTGTATGTGGGGGTGGGGTGTGTGTGTGATTTTCCGCCCCCCCCCACATGACAAACTGTGTGTGCGAGTGCCCACAGAGAGGGCTCCGAGTGCCACCTGTGGCACCTGTGCCGTAGGTTCACCATCACTGCCATAGATTGTCCTCTGGCCCCATCAGTCCATGGCAAACCTACACCTCCCAATGCGCTAGAGAGAGCCAGCATGGTATAATGGTTAAGGTACCAGACTAGAATCTGGAAAACCCAGGTTTGAATCCCCACTCGGCCAGGGAAATTTGTTGGGTGACCTTGGGCCAGTCACATGCCTCAGCCTCAACCCTAGCAAGTATTTGGATGGGAGACCTGCAGGGGAGTTCAGGATCGTGACACCGAAGCCAGCAATAGCAAACCACCTCAGAATGTCTCTCATCTTGAAAACCCTTCGGAGGTGTACGTCAGCTGTGCCCTGATGGCAAACAAATACCACCCAACCTTAGGCGAACCTTTATGCTTGCCCACTTGAACGCACTCCCCTCGGCATATTTAAGCGGCAGATATCTACCGATCCCTTAATATCGGAGAATTTGCCCTTGTTCGCAAAAGGCTATTGAGACAGTGGAACATAGCCTCCTGAACTGTGTTTTTTACTCCGCACAAATTCCACACATGCAAAATAATGCACTTCCAATCCACTTTCACTGTTTGCAAGTGGATTTTGCTGCTCCACACAGCTGCAAAGTGGATTGAAAGTGGATTGAAAGTGCATTATTCTGCATGTGCGGAAGGGGTCGTATAGAAACCTTTACATTGATCCTCATATCCGGAAATGCCCTTTTCTTTCCCATAAGGACAAGACCTACTTTTTGCTCTGCGATCTCTGTACGTCAAGGTCTCTAGATGTAGCGAAATGTTTAGTTTTGGCCCAGCAAGCCTGTTTTAAGAGACAGCTAAATTAGCCAAATATAGTATATAGTACCTTGATTTCAAGCTATAATTATTTTTAGTAACCCTGAATTCAAATGTATATTTTTATGCCAATAAAAGGTATTGATGATGATGATGATGATGATGCTGAGACAGCCACGCTAAGCTGTATGGCATTAACTCCCACACAAAGGGCCGGTAAAAGCCACAATAAGCTTGTCTGCTTTGGTCTCTGCAGAAGCTTCATGCAAATAAAAGGGTCGGGGGGAGTTCTTTTTTTAAGACCTCTGAAGCTATTTGTCATGGGATGCGGATCGTTTCTCAAAGTACTTTTCTTTCTTTGGACAGGCGTGTTTCTTCAGGGGCGCGGCGGTAGCCCTGCGCCATCTGCTGCGATGCTGAAATCAGCTTTCACTCCACCAGCCCAGTGTGGGAGAGGAGAAATCAAGCGGTGCCTGTAGGTTACGCTTCTGGGAGAGCGAAGTCTTTGCCCAAGTGACAGATGGGTTAACAGTAGCGGTAGCATGAATGATAAACTGTTGCAGGGGAGGAAAAAATGATGCAGAGGAGGGAAGCAAAAGGCTAGAGGGGAAGAGAGAAACCCGAGAAAGGCTACAGCCGAATTCAGAAATATCACATCATGGTAAGCAAGACAGGCAGTGCAGGGTAGTGGTTAGAGGGTAGCAGTAGGATCTGGGAGAACCAGGTTCGAAGCCTCACTCTGCCACAAAAGCTCATGGAGAGATCTGGGGCCAATCGTTCACTCTCAGCTGAATGGAGGAGGGGAAAATGATGTAAACAAAAGGCAAACAAATTAAAAATTTAGGGATGCTGCCGATTTTGCTGTGCCCATGTACAACTGGTAAAAGTGCCATGTTCAGTGCCATGTTCAGAGGTGACAATCAGATGGGAGGTAGTTACTCAGTACGTTCGGTTAATATCGAGAAGAAGAAGAAGAAGAAGAAGAAGAAGAAGAAGAAGAAGAAGAAGAAATCCAGCTGCCAAGTGCATTGAAAGTGGATTGAAAGTGCATTCTTCTGCATGTGCGGAAGGGGCCTTAGTAGAAGAGAAGAAGAGAAGAAGAGTTTGAATTTATATCCCCCCTTTCTCTCCTGCAGGAGACTCAAAGGGGCTTACAATCTCCTTGCCCTTCCCCCCTCACAACAAACACCCTGTGAGGTGGGTGGGGCTGAGAGAGCTCCGAGAAGCTGTGACTAGCCCAAGGTCACCCAGCTGGCGTGTGTGGGAGTGCACAGGCTAATCTGAATTCCCCAGATAAGCCTCCACAGCTCAGGCGGCAGAGCTGGGAATCAAACCCGGTTCCTCCGGATTAGATACACGAGCTCTTAACCTCCTACGCCACTGCTGCTCCACTGCAGCCACAGATGCCTACCATACTGATTTGCAGCTGGCTTTCACAAAACTGTGCATTCTCAAAGATGCCCCTGATTCAAACTGGTTGGTGGCCAACAGTTTCACTACCTGGTTTCCCATTATTAGGCACGGTATACCTAGCACCTGGCAATCAACTCCCATCCAAAACAACCAATGTTCAGTGAAGTAAGTTTTTTCTAGGCAGAAGTGCCCAATTTTGTATAGTGGTTACAGAGCCAGTTTGCATACGGGAGAACCAGATTCAATTCCCGCACTCTTCCATGGAGGTTCTCTGGGGATCTGGCACCAGTCACGTATAGTGGTTAAGAGTGGTGGACTCTAATCTGGAGAACTGGGTTTGATTCCCCACTCCTCCACATGAGTGGCAGAGTCTTATTTGGTGAACCAGATTTGTTTCCCCACTCCTACATTCCTGCTGGGTGACCTTGGGCTAGTCACAGTTCTCTCTGAACTCTCTCAGCCTCACCTACCTCACCAGGTGTCTGTTGTGGGGAGAGAAAGGGAAAGGAGCTTGTAAGCCACCTTGAGTCTCCTTACAGGACAGAAAGGTGGGATATGAATCCAAACTCCTCCTCCTCCTCCTCCTTCTAACTGGGTTGGAGCTATAAAGTCTCTCACTGAAAACTGAATCTTTGGCGATGACTGGAGGGCTTCAAGAGTTGATTCCTTGGTCGACGAGAAGAGGACACTTCATTGTGCTGCAACATCTGCCTATTTTTTCATGCTCAAATTGTAAGTCAAAAGATATCCAAACTATTCCTTACTCATCATTATTCTCTGCTCAAAAAAAATAAAGCTATCATATGTAAGGAGCTAGGGAGAGGGAGTCGTGAAACAAGCAATGCATAATGAAATGGTAAGTGAGGGATCGATATTGGTTATCGATCGCTATGCTCTCAAGGAGACAATTAAGTAATGAATTAAGTTGTGCACTAATGGTGTGATTGGCAAACCGAATGGAGTGGCCAAATAAATCCTGCTGTTTTAAAAAAGGTGAACTCAAAATGGGTTTGTTGGGCTTGGAGGATTCCCAACTCCATTTTCCCGTAAGAGGCCCAACACAATTTCTATTCATTAATGTTCAATAGACAGCCAGCGTGGTGCAGTGGTTAAGAACGGTGGACTGTAATCTAGAGAACCGAGTTTGATTCCCCACTCCTACACATGAAGCCTGCTGGGTGACTTTGGGCTGGTCACAGTTCTCTCAGAACTCTCTCAGACTCACCTACCTCACAAGGTATCTGCTGTGGAGGAGAAGTGAAAGGAAGGTGATCGTAAGTCACTTTGAGACTCCTTTGGGAGAGAAAAGCGGGGTATAAAAACCAGCTCTTCTTCTTCTTCATTGGGTAGAGCTACAGCTCAAAGGCCCCTTCCACACATGCAGAATAATGCATTTTCAATCCACCTTCACAATTGTTTGCAAGTGGATTTTGCTATTCTGCACAGTAAAATCCAGCTGCAAAGTGCCTTGAAAGTGGATTGAAAGTGCATTATCCTGCATGTGCGGAAGGGGCCAAAGGTAGACCATTTGATCTGCATACAGAAGATCCCAGGTTCAATCCCAGGCACCTCCACTTCAAAACTATGAGGGTACAGGTGATCTGAAAGATCTGAAAGCAGTGGCGTAGGAGGTTAAGAGCTCGTGTATCTAATCTGGAGGAACCGGGTTTGATTCCCCGCTCTGCCGCCTGAGCTGTGGAGGCTTATCTGGGGAATTCAGATTAGCCTGTACACTCCCACACATGCCAGCTGGGTGACCTTGGGCTAGCCACAGCTTCTCGGAGCTCTCTCAGCCCCACCTACCTCACAGGGTGTTTGTTTGTGAGGGGGGAAGGGCAAGGAGATTGTAAGCCCCTTTGAGTCTCCTGCAGGAGAGAAAGGGGGGATATAAATCCAAACTCTTCTTCTTCTTCAACTCTGAAGAACTGTGTGCATCCAATCAAGGGTAGACAATACTGACCTTGACACACCAATGGTGTGACTCAGGAGAAGGCAGTTTCGTGTGTTCACATGCATAGGGAACCAATCGCAGCATCAAATGTAATGGTTTCTGCCTGTAATAGGGGGAAAAAAGCCTTGCTTGTCTGGATTTCCATACCGCAGTATATTACTTAAAGGCAAGTCAAATCTCAATGGAGTTTGCTTCCATAATAAAAACGGAACGAGCAAATAGAATACTTTCTCCCTTGAATATTTGCAATTGTCAGATTCTACAAGACACGGTTATTAAAAGTTAACTGTTCCACAGGCCAACGTGCTCCGTCACCCTCCCTGCAACAACTGCGAACAAAATTAGTGTTTTAATATAAAAGGGCATCCTCGGGGACTTGGCTTTCAGAGCCGTGCTGCCATTTTTCATTAGTGTCCTAGCAGAAAAGGTAACAGTTTGCTGGATAAAAAACCCACCTCTTTCCCCCAGCTGTTTCCTTTTTCTACACATTCCCAACAGGTTCTCTCTCTTTTTTTTGACAGAAAAAAATGGCTCCTTGCCAACATCTATAGCCGATTGCAGTTATCTTGCTTTTAAAAACTGCAAATATTTAAACCTAAATTCAGACGGGGTTCTTGGGTACAGACTTTGTGCTGTGGCTTCTAATCCGTTCATTGGGAAGTTGTCTGGCATGGGGTTGCGTTGAAATGAATGAGAATTTGGGTGCTGTGTGGTTTCCGGGCTGTATGGCCGTGTTCTAGAAGCATTCTCTCCTGACGTTTCGCCTGCATCTGTGGCTGGCATCTTCAGAGGATCCTCTGAAGATGCCAGCCACAGATGCAAGCAAAACATCAGGAGAGAATGCTGCTAGAACACGGCCATGCAGCCCGGAAACCACACAGCACCCAAGTGATTCCGGCCGTGAAAGCCTTCGACAATACATTGAATGAGAACTGATCGTCAAGAAAGAACATAATCCACGTATCCAAAACTGCCTTGCTAACAAAACAGATAATATCTATTATCTGTCGATCTAGTTCATCCTACTGCATTGCTAACAAAACAGATAATATCTAGTATCTGTGGATCTAGTTCATCCTACTGCATCTGACTTGGAAGATATTGCTATGTACTTATCGCCTCCTAGTTTGTATTCAGAAAAAGCCGATCTTTTTGTTTAACATACAAGGGCTAAATATATCAGAAACTGGGTTATCTTTATAGATTAAAAAATAGCCTCGGTTATCAGCTCTGGAGGCAAAGCTGTATTCATTTTTTCTTTCAAGAATTCTTTTGATCTTATTAGCTTCCATCCACCTGGTGCGGCATTTACACAAAATAATCAAACAAAGGATTTGTCTTTTGGGGAATATTGAAAATATATCTTCAAAGGTGTGTTTTTAATTCCCCCTCCCACTGCCCTCCTTTTAACTACAAATATTTAGGAGTTTCATGTTGTACAAGGTTAAGAAGACCCAAATCATCTTTTTAGAAGTGTGAATTAGTAATGTTCTTGGCCCTTTGAACAAAGAAGAGGGTGATCAGTTTCAGAAAATGATTAAATTTACTTGTACTTTCAGCATACCATTTGGAAAACTTCGTATCTAGAGATGCTCAAACAGATGAACGTTTCCAGTCCAGTTCCGCACTCCTCCTCATGAACAGCAAACTCTTATCTGGTGAACTCGGTTCAATTGCCTACTCCTCCACATGAAGCCTGCCAGGTGACCTTGGGCTAGTCACAGCTCTTGCAGAACTTTCTGCAGAACTCTCTGGAAATTTTCCTCTCTTTCTCACAATACTAGAACCAGGGGGCATACATTGAAAATGCTGGGGGGGAAGAATTAGGACTAATAAAAGGAAACACTTCTTCACGCAACGTGTGATTGGTGTTTGGAATCTGCTGGTACAGGAGGTGGTGATGGCCACTCACCTGGATAGCTTTGAAAGGGGCTTGGACAGATTCATGGAGGAGAAGTCGATTTATGGCTACCAATCTTGATCCTCTTTGATCTGAGATTGCAAATGCCTTAACAGTCCAGGTGCTCTGGAGCAAAAGCCGCAGAAGGCCATTGCTTTCACATCCTGCATGTGAGCTCCCAAAGGCACCTGGTGGGCCACTGCGAGTAGCAGAGGGCTGGACTAGATGGACTCTGGTCTGATCCAGCTGGCTTGTTCTTATGTTCTCTCAGCCCCACAGGGTGTCTGTTGTGGGGAGAGGAAGGGAAAGGGACTTGTTAGCCCCTTTGAGTCTCATTACAGGAGAGAAAGGTGGGATATAAATCCAAACTTCTTCTTCTCCAAACCACAATCATATTAAAAAAAATGCTGCTTCAAAGCCAAACTTCAGCCATTTCATATATGCACAGAAGCATGGGACTGCAAAACCTCTTTTTAAAATATCAAGGCCCTGGGTCTTATGCAGTGGTGGGATTCCAATAATTTAACAACTGGTTGCATACAAGCACCATTTTAACAACTGGTTCTGCTGAAGTGGTGTGAACCTGCTGCATCCCTTCACTGGTCCTATGTATGAAAGTTGAGAGCTAGTTCCACAGTGTCAGACCCACTATGGAAAAAGCCCATGCCATCTAAGCCACAGACCTGATCCAAGCCGGCAACACCGGCAGATTGTCTGGGGTTGATCTCATTGAGTGAAAAGGAACACAAGGGAGAAGATGTTCCTTGAAGGAGCTGAGGTCAAGGCCATAAAGGGCTTTGACAAAGATGTCAGGACCTTAAATCGAGCCCAGAAACACACTGATAACTACAGCAGCCGGTTTAAAGCTGATGTCACTCGCTCTGTGCCACTTACAGAGGAAATCTGACGCCTGCAATTTGGACTAATTCATGGCCTGCCCTTCAGGGGAGTCACGTGTAAAGAATGTCCCAGCAGGCTGACAGGGAGGTTATTAGGGCAAGCGTAGAAGCCACCCGAATGGAAGATGCAGATTTGATTTTGCCGTCAGTGGGAACGCTGGAGATTTTGGCACAAATGCGACTGACATTCAGGCTTTCTGTGACAGCACTTTTTGTCATGATTAATTATTATTAGCTTTTTTTATTGTTTGGTAGAGTGATAAGAGGACCCATTGTTAGCTGCTGCGTTTTCAGTTGGGAGAAACAAGCTTTTTGCTATTTCTTTCTGCAAAGAAGTCAGGGTGTGATCTTACGCTGTCATCATTTTCATTCTTCACAAATCTGCATGTCTGTTCAGCAGTGTGTGAGCATGTGTGTGTCTGTGTGTGTGTGGAGAGAGAGAGAGAGAGAGAGAGAGAGAGAGAGAGTATACAAAGTGTTTGTGTGTGTATAAAGCAGACACAAAATTATAACAACAGTGGTGGCAGATGTACATGTATTTCTATAAGAAATTTCTAAAGCTCCAAATTGCTGGCTATATGCCTTATGCAATTGCTGGCTATATGCCTTATGTTGACATATCAATAAAGTTGTAAGCTCTTACAGATGAGCATATCAGGAATCTAAACCTTGATCTTGCGTTATCATTAGGCCCTGTGTTTCCATACTTTGTTTATATGCCAATAAACGCCACCCAAAAGAGAGGTGTAAGTCCAACTCCAGGTTTATCCAGGTCAAAAGGCTGGTCGAAAGGCTGGTGGAAGTTGACTAAGGTCGGCTGCACCCCCAGGAATTACCTGGGAACACCCTTAGCCATGTTGGAATATCATGTCACAGTAAAATGTGTTTCTCTCCATGGGATAGTGGGGAGGGATTGTGTGTGTGGGGGGGGAGGGGGGTGTATTTTTGAAATATTTGCATTCCAAATGCTTTTTAATATCAGACATCAGTTCACCATTTTGCGGGCCCTGAACTGGGCAGAAATACATCATCGAAACGTTTTAAATAGATACCCTGTTTCCCCTAATATAAGACATCCCCTGAAAATAAGACGTAGTAGAGGTTTTGCTGAAGTGCGAAATATAAGGCATCCCTCGAAAGTAAGACATAGCAAAGTTTTTGTTTGGAAGCATGCCCGATGAACAGAACACCAGGAAAAATAAGACATCCCCTGAAAATAAGACATGGCGCATCTTTGGGAGCAAAAATTAATATAAGACACTATCTTATATTCGGGGAAACACGGTACAATTGTTTGTTGCACAACAGAAAACTCAATACTTCCATAAGTAGTACTGTCTTTCTGTCCTGTAAATATCCCCAGCCATGGAAGAAGAAGTTGTAACAAATCATTTTAAAGGGGTACATATATATATTCCGTCTTAGCCTTTATTTAACCAAATACAAACTTTTCCTCTCTTCTTTGCTATCTTTTCACTTTGCTTTTTCCCAGGACGTCTCTTCCTTTTTACCACATTTCTTAAAAAGAGAAAAATGCTGCACTGATGTGATTCACTCAACGTGGGTCGTGACCCTCCAGTTGAAACACTGCCAACGTTATAAATCCAACGTATCAAAAATTAAACTTTTTTTATTATTATTCCATCCCCTTCGTATGACCCCGTCTGTGAGGCTGGGTCTTCTGTCTGTTTTGTATTCATCAAACTGTTAGGTTTCTCTCCAAAAGCTTCCCAGCTGGCACATTTATTCCCAGCTATGTGGCGTGAAGAAGGCCTGACTTTGATATTAGATATGTAGATCCCTGAGCAGTTGGCACTGAGTCATGAATATCTCAGTCCCTGGGTGCAGAGAAATATTCTGCATCGTTTCCTCTTCTGAGTGTTCCTGAGATGCAGAGCTATACCCTGTTCAGGAGAAAGATGACAGATTTGTGACTTCATCCGCCATTTCCTGGGGAGGGGTGGAACCTTAGGAGGGGAGATTTTGGAGAGAGGGGAGAACTCAGTAGTGACTTCATAATCTCCCCTTCGAAGGTGCCATTTTTTTTTCCTCCAAGAGAACTGATCTAGTGTGGTGTTGTGGTTAAGAGCAGGTGGATTCTAACCTGGAGAACCGGGTTTGATTCCCCTCTCCTCCACCTGAGTGGCGGAGGCTTATCTGGTGAACCAGATGTGTTTCTGCACTCCTATATTCCAGCTGGATGACCTTGGGCTAGTCACAATTCTTCGGAACTCTCTCAGCGCCACCTACCTCACAAGGTGTCTGTTGTGGGGAGAGGAAGGGAAAGGAGTTTGTAAGCCACCTTGAGTCTCCTTACAGGAGAGAAAGGTGGGGTATAAATCCAATCTCCTCCTCCTCTTCTTCTTCTTCCTCTTCTTCTGATCTCTATAGCTTGGAAATCAGTGAGAATTTGGGGACAACTCCAGACCCACCAGGAGGAAGTCAACCCTAGGGTTCTACCCAGAGGTGGGATCCAGCAGGTTCTCACAGGTTCCCGAGAGTAGGTTACTAATTATTTGTGTGTGCTGAGAGGGGGTTACTAATTGGTGATTTTGCCACGTGATTTTTGTCTTAGTAGCGCGCAGAACTTGAAGCAGTCTAGCAGGAGGTGCACCGGCGTGCGTGGCAGCCTGCGCCTGCGTGCATTCGTTTCCCGCCCAAGGACCGGCGCAGTGGCTGCGTCCTTGCCACAGCCCCGCCCAGGAATGCCCAGCCCCCGGAATGCCTGGCCATGCCCCCGTTGTGCTCCGCCCTGCCCCATTGGTGCTACGCCACAGTTTGAATCCCACCACCATGGGAACCTGTTACTAAAACTTTTGGATCTCACCACTGGTTCTACCCCTCACACCGGGGCATGTATGTTGCAGGCCCCAAACAGACAAACTTATTTATTGAGTCCGGAGGACCATCTATTTTAAACGGCTGCGTACCCCACAGCCCTCCCCAGGCAATGAATGATGTTTCCAATTCTTTTCATATTTCTGAAAGGACTTTTTCTTTCAAGTGTAGAAAAGTGTGATAATAAAGCGGGAGAGGGGTCCCACCGCCCGCCCTGGCTGACAGTTTCCTGCTTTGTATAATACCACACAATAGAATCCTCCGGAAGAACGATTATAGAAATAGAAGGGGACTTGTAAGAAAAGAGGCCTCTCAATAGATTCCTGATGATACAAAGGAGGGCCTTCCTTGAAAAGATTCAGGGTGGCTCTTTCTTAAAAAAAAATAAATCAAAGCTCATCTATAAAATAGCATTGCAAAAATAGCACACACAGAAGTCCCTGACAGTAGTTAATTTTACAATTCACTCACCTTCAGGAAAAGCTGTTTTTTTAAAAAAGAGAGTTGATAGAGGGTTCCCCCCCCCTCCCTAACAGCAGTGTTTCCTTGCAGTTTTTCCCTCCCGTCAAATAGTCTTATTGTGCAGAATTGCTTTCCCGTCATTTTCCAATTTTGCACTCCTTTGTTAGACACCAAACTATGTTCCACCTTTTCTCTGCACTTCATTCGTTCTCCCGGCTGTCAGAGATTCTCATTCACCAAGGGCCGCAGCTCTCTCCCAAACAGTTCCTGTATATCTTATGACCAGAGGTGGGGGGCAGTTGTTCTTGGGCAAGATTACAGGAGGGCAGCATTTTCCATTTCTTTTGTTACATTTTCGCCCCATCGTTCCAGCAAAGGGTGCTGTTATCCCTTGTTCCAGGGGCACATTGGCCGTGAAGGGCAACATTGACTCCAACCTCAGCAGTGGTGCAGTAGGTAAGAGCAGGTGCACTATAATCTGAAGAACTGGGTTTGATTCCCTGCTCTGCCACTTGAGCTGTGGAGGCTTCTCTGGTGAACCAGATTAGCTTGTGCACTCCAACCAGTGACGAAAAGAGGGGAAACTGTGCCTGGGGCATGAACTGCCCATGCGCCCTCTCCTCGCCCCCAGCCCTGCGTCCCCATATGACTGCAATGGCGGCGCCCAGGACAAGCCGCCCCAGATGTCCCCATCGCAGCTACGCACCTGCCTCCAACACACCCCAGCTGGGTGACCTTGGGCTAGTCACAGTTCTTCGGAGCTCTCTCAGCCCCACCCACCTCACAGGGTGTTTGTTGTGAGAGGGGAAGGGAAAGGAGATTGTAAGCCCCTTTGAGTCTCCTTACAGGAGAAAAAGGGGGGATATAGATCCAAACTCTTCTGCTCTTCTTCTTTGTGATTTGAGTGGGAGCTGCCACTGCAAGATGGTGGCCCCAGTCCCATGGGGGGCAGGTGGGAGTAGAGATGCCCACCACCAGATGGCGCCTGGGGATCCCCCGGAATTGCAGCTCATATCCAGACTATAGAGATCAGCTCACCTGGATGCTTTGGAGGGTGGACTTGGTGGCACTTTGTCCCACTGCACCACACAGACACATGGTCACCACGAACCCATCTTTCCATCCACCCCCCATTTCCATGATAGTCAAAACAAGACCCATAGTACTTTGGGTTTCAGTCCAAATGGCCTGGGACCAGGGATCTTTCCCATGGAGTCAGCTCTCAAATTCTGCTGCCAATCATCGGCTGTCCTCAAGTGGTACTCCAGCGTGTGTGTGTGTGCAGGAGGCTCAGATGTGCAGCGATGAGGTGTCAGATAGCCAAGAGATGAGCGTGCACCCACGAACCCTGTTTGAACGTTTTCACAGAGTGGAATGACACTTAAGCTCCTTTCTCTTGCTTTTGCCTCTGAATTTTCGGATGAGCCTGAACAGTCGTTTGTATAAGAGTAACCTGAGATGTCGCAGATGATCCCTGAAGAATTTGGGGAAGGTCAAAGTCAGCCAGCTTTCATCAGCAAATCCTTCTGTTCCTTACAGAAGAGAGAGTGTGTGTTAATATTCAGCAAGCATCAAACGTTGCCTTTTCGTTAGGGAGAGACTTCATATCCTCGTGCAGAAGGGTCATATTTTAAAGGTTTCTGAGCCTGAGTGATTTCATTTTCTGTTACTGACTGTTTAAACATTTTTATAGAATGCACAAAGGAGGAGAACTTGCCATCCTGTTGCAACTGAGGAGGAGGAGGAGGAGGAGGAGGAGGAGGAGGAGAAGGAGAAGGAGAAGGAGAAGGAGAAGGAGAAGGAGAAGGAGAAGGAGAAGGAGAAGAAGAAGAAGAAGAAGAAGAAGAAGAAGAAGAAGAAGAAGAAGAAGAAGAAGAAGAAGAAGAAGAAGAAGAAGAAGAAGAAGAAGAAGAAAGAAGAAGAAAGAAGAAGAAGAAGAAGAAGAAGAAGAAGAAGAAGAAGAAGAAGAAGAAGAAGAAGAAGAAGAAGAAGAAGAAGAAGAAGAAGAAGAAGAAGTCGTCCACTGGGCAGACTGCAAACAAATTCGAGTCGGGATTTTTTGGCTGGGATTAGCAACTAGAAGAAGAAGAAGAAAAGTTTGGATTTATACCTTACCTTTCTCTCCTGTAAGGAGACTCAAGATGGCTTCCAAGCTCCTCCCCTCCTCTCCCCACAACAGACACCTCATGAGGTAGGTGGGGCTGAGAGAGAGAACTGTGACTAGCTCAAGGTCACTCAGCAGGCATGAAAGGGTGCGGAAACACATCTGGTTCACCAAATAAGCCTCTGCCACTCAGGTGGAGGAGTGGGGAATCAAACCCAGTTCTCCAGATGAGAATCCACCTGCTCTTAACCATTGCGCCATGCTGAGACAAGGTGACCCCATCCACAGGGCATTCTGAGGGAGACTGTGGCCCCTTCCGCACATGCAGAATAATGGACTCTCAATCCATTTTCACAATTGTTTGTAAAATCCCACACAGTAAAATCTAGCTGCAAAATGCATTGAAAGTGGGTTGAAAGTGCATTATTCTGCAGGTGCGACCCATAGAAGAGAGCCATAGTAGAAGTCCATGGGAATCTTCTCTATGAACATACAAGAGAGGAAAGATCATGGCCATAATTTGGGAACATTAGAGAATCAAGTCAAGAAAGGAGGGAAAAGAACAAGAATGGGGAATGGGGTGTGTGGTGGACAATAACAGTGGGGATGGGAGGAAACAAAGGAACCGTGCCCCCCCTCCCCAGGCAATACACCACACTACACCCATTCCAATGGGTAGCTTGATGTTTGCAGGAACCTTGCCTGAGGAGTTTAGGGGATGCCCATCCATGGTTCATTTAGAAGACGGCATGCTAATTTTCAGAAATGTACATCTAGCAGCACCATCAGATGGCTCTTGCATTATACAAAACCACTTTAAAAGCCAAAAATACATTTTTTATCGGCTGTGCAGCTTTTTGAAAACAACTTAAGGTAACCAAGGCGCCATCTGGACGCACTATTTTTCCCCCCCAAAAAAGCAGAACACGCACAACTTTTTATTGTGTTGCATATTAAACGGCAGGCATCAAAGCGCAACCTGTTCCAAATTATAATTATCATTAAAATTGACAGACGATTCCGTTAAGTATCGTCTTTTTATTAGAAGTGACGTTTCTCCCCCCCTCCCGCCATTGTCTAATGGGAAGGGGAGAGAAGCTCTTGAAAAGGTTTATCAGGTTTCTGTGCTATTTGTATGTAATTATGCAAACGGTATGCAAGTCAATTAGTTTTGCAAAAAGGGGTCTTTTATAGACTAGGTAGTTTTGCATGGTTTTTGAAACGGCGCACGTTTGATGACAGAACTCTGCTCCCTGAAAAATGTCACTTTTAAAATTTTGAGTTTCCAAATGTTCAGGAGACCTCTTTCGAAATGCACTCCCATGCATCAGAATTCCTGCAAGACTTTGAGCGTGTCAAACGCAAACGGAAAACTGAAAATGGCGCTAATAACACAGCCAGCAGCTATCTCCTTTGATATCAGCCGCTGGATGTCAGACAAAGGAGTTCGGGTTTTAGATGCCTCGTTCTCCACCCAACGCTTCTACGATTGGTGGAAATAGTAAACAAAGGGTGTTTTCACACATGCAGAATAATGCACTTTCAATTTACTTTGGCCGTTTCCCCACTCGCCTTTTGTTGCGTGCTACTCACTCCAAGTAACGCAGGGTTCAGCGGCACTCCCCACTACCGGAGTGGCGACAACACAGCCACCCCGATTCTGCCACCCTCGCAACCCCTCAGCGCGCGTCATTTCTGCCCCTGTTCAGAATGGCGCCTTTTGCAAAACCCCGCACTGAGTGGGGAGCATGACTGCGCGCTCAGAAACACCCACGGTTAACGAAGCCCGGTAAACCTTGCTTTTCTTTTCAAAGTGGGGAACGGCCTTTCTCTGCAATTTGCAGCTGGATTTTATGTGGCCCCTTCCGCACAGGCTGAATAATGCACTTTCAATCCACTTTCAATGCAGTTTGCATGACTGTGTGAAAATGGATTGGAAGTGCATTATTCAGCATGTGCAGCAGGGCCTGTGTGAAACGGCAAAATCCACACGCAAACCTTTGTTAAAGTGTTTTGAAAGTGCATTATTCAACATGTGCGAAAGTGCCCAAATAGTACAGAAAGGTGATGTGAAAGCCCTCTTGGGGCCTTTCCCCACTTACCTTTTGCCCCGCACTACTGTAGGCAAGTAGCGCGGGGTCCCCCGGCACTCCCCACTACAGGGGCGGCGACAGCGCAGCCGCCCCGACGCTGCCGCTGTCGCGCCCCCTCAGCGCACGTCATTCCTGGTGCTCTTCCAAATGGCGCCTTTTGAAATTAGAAGCCCGGTAGCTGGCGCCAGGAAATGGCGTCACGCTGAGAGCTTAGCGGAAGGGCATCACGAGAATTAGAGTGGCAAGTGGGGAAAGGCCCTTGGTCTGAGACCCCGAAGAGCTGCAGAGTAAAAAATAGCAACCTCGATAACACTAGTAGCCTGATTCAGTGCAAGACCATTATGTATGTGTGTTCAACAGGGGCCCATGACTGTGACGCCCTCCCGGCAACAGAGTTCTATTTGCAGACGATCAATCATTCCCTTCCTTATGACCCCTTTTGTCATTGTCACGACTGTTTTGCCTGCTGGAGTTGTCTGGCATGTTTGTAGATTCTGATCTGAAATACTATCAAAACTTCATTAGCTCTCCGTCTCTCTCAGCGGAGGAATCTTTAATCTAATTAGTAATTCCAAGATCTTATCCTGAGGGAGGAAAGGAAAGCACGGCTTCTGTCGCCCCTCGGCTTTGTTTTCCGGTTCTTAGCCCTCTGTCTCCGAAAGGGCAATGCTTCATGTGTAAATGGGATCACATCGCGCTCTGTGACCAAAGTGCTGGCGGGGAAGAGGGTGAACGGCTTTTCCCCTCAGGCAGCCATTGACAAGGCAAGAGGGGAAGGTGCCAAATGAGACCCGCTACAGAAGAACATATGTATGCAACTGGATAATGTACAAGATTACACGAGGTGTGAAGACCTGGATGGCCCCAGCTGACATGAGCTCATCAAACCTCAGAAACTAAGCAGGTTTAGTATTTAAAATAAAAAGACCATCAAGCAAGTACAGGGTTGCAGCACAGAGGGAGGTCATGGTAAACCACCTCTGAATATTGCGTGCCTTGAAAACCCCACGGGGTAGCCATAACTCAGCTGCAACTTGACGGCCCTTTCCACCACCTTCATGAAGAAATAGCAGCAACTATTTGAATCAGCCATAATAACAGAAGAAGATGCCTTGTGAGGTAGGTGGGGCCGAGAGAGTTATGAGAGAGCTGCGACTGTTAGGCTTCATGTGGGGGAGTGGGGAACTGAACCCAGTTCACCGGATAAGTTCACCGTTCATGTGGAGGTTCACCTGATGAGGTGAACTCTAACCTGGACAACCGGGTTTTTTTAATTGATAATTTTATTGAATAAGAAAGATTGACAGTTTGAATTTCAGTTATTGCAGGATTAACAGAAATGGTTACATATAAGTTTTTGTATAAAGTTATTACATGAAAAAAATCTATCCATTTAAAAACAACTCATTCTAACTTATGCATTACAATTTTTAAAATAATATACTTCCCGCTAGGATACATATAATCTAATACATTTAATTCAGTTCAATTTTGATCTATTTATTTAGTATATATACTTGTTGCTGTTTTATGCAGAAAGAGATTTGCATATTAAATTATAACTAGATGACCTGAGATACATATAAACTAGTCCATCATATCTATATACTTCGTCTTTGTTACTTAAATCTAATATTTCCTCCTTATTTATTTATTTATTACTTAAACTTTTAAACCGCCCCATCCCCGAAGGGCTCTGGGCGGTGTACAACACAAAGTGTAAACACAGCTAAATAAATTACTAAAACCATTTAAAACAGCGGTAACGGTAAAAGAGGCGTCCGGCAACCCCAATTTTAAAAATTCTCCCCGGGAAAAGAGAGGGGGAGGTGGCGAGCCATGTTAGATGGTAGGCCCAGGTGTAGAGTCAGCTAGGGGCCAAGCTTAATAATTGAGGTTGAATAAGGACAACCGGGTTTGATTCCCCATTCTTCCACGTGAGCAGCAGACTCTTATCTGGTGACCCAGATTTGTTTCTCCACTCCTACATTTCTGCTGGGTGACTTTGGACTAGTCACAGGTCTTCGGACCTCTCTTAGCCCCACTTACCTTACAAGGTGTCTGTTGTGGGGAGAGGAAGGGAAAGGAGTTTGTAAACTGCCTCGAGTCTCCTTACAGGAAATATAGGCTGGGTATAAATCCAAGCTCTTTTTCTGTCATGGATGAATACAGATTTATACCCCAGACATGGTCAATCATTCTAAACACTGCACCATACTGGTTGGAGCTCAGCTGCTCACAGCTTGTTACCTGTCAAGGTGAACTCTGCTCACCACCGGTTTGATAAACGGGTTTTGATGCTTGCGTCGGACTGAATAAACAGAAAAATTGTTCAGTACCTGGTACCGTACATAGCCACTGAGCTCCATTGGAGTTGGTGGGACACATGCTGGGCTGGACTGATACATCAAAATCATCGGATATTGCTTCTTCCTTTAAAAAATAAAATAATGATCTGACACAGAAGCACATAATGATTTTTCCATATTCCCTCCTGGACTTGGCAGAATTGAGCCTGCAAACCAGCCTCTCTTCAAAAACCTCCAAAGAAAGAGACTCCACCACACTCTGAGGTAGTGCATTCCACTGTCGAACAGCCCTGACAGTCAGAAAGTTCTTCCTGATGTTTAGGTGGAATCTCTTTTCCTTCAGCTTGAACACATGACTCCTAGTCCTAGTCTCTGGAGCCGCAGAAAACGAGCTTGCTCCCTCACCAACATGTCATCCCTTCAAATATCTACACATGGCTATCATGACACCTCGTAACCTTCTCTTCACCAAACTAAACATCCCCAGCTCCCTAAGTCTCTCCTCATAGAGCATGGACTCCAGACCTTTTACCATTTTGGCTGCCCTCTTCTGGACCCGTTCCAGCTTCTCGGTATCCTTCTTGAATTGCGGTGCCCAGAACTGTACACAATATGCAGACTTTCATGCATACTCTCTTCACATACACACACACCCAAGCTTCATTACTAGTTGAGCGTGTGACCTTTATTCTCATAGGAGTGAGCAGATGATTGCAGATAAAAGTAAATTAAAAATAATGTCCAGTCAGGGAAAAAAAAATACAGGCTGTTTTGAAGGCAGGCTTGGAAAATGTCTTACACCCTGAGTTACAGCCCTGCTTCAAAAGTGCTTAAATTCACATTAGCACCTGTATAAACACCCAGACTAAAATAAGCAGACCCTAAAATGAAACCCACAGGGCACGCGTTGAGCTGAAAGAGCGGAGGAAGCAGATGAAATCATCCTGAACAGCTTATGTAAAGCAACACCTATTGTGTGCTATTTGGTCCTTCGGCCCTTGAGGGGAGATGAATTCACTGACCTTGACAGAATTGCAAGAATCACAGAAGTTGCCTTTTTTAAAAGATCCTGTAAGATATAGTGAAAGGAGCAGGTGCTCTAAAATCACTGTAGAGACTTTTATGTACTCATTTAAACACTGGCTGGGTGGTATAAAGACTTTTCACACCATCTTCGCCACTTCTACAATGCAGATATCCACAAGGAATGCTTTGGGAAAAAAACCTCATCCAAATTTTACCCTAGATTTTGGAATTTCAGAGGGTAGCCATTGCATGGAATGAAGTTCCTCTCAGTTCTGTCTGTTCATATGTATCTTTGTCCTTATGTATTGCTGATGTGCATCAGTGAAACACTGCAAAAAAAGCAATTTGAATTGATTGGGTTGCTATCTTTGGGTTGGGGGATTCCAGGGGTTATAGGGGTGGATTCTGTAGAGGATGTAGCCAGAGGTGGGATCCAGCAGGTTCTCACAGGTTCCCGAGAGTAGGTTACTAATTATTTGTGTGTGCCAAGAGGGGGTTACTATTTGGTGATTTTGCCACGTGATTTTTGCCTTAGTTACACCCCTCCTCTCAGCAGTAGCGCGCGGAACTTGAAGCAGTCTAGCAGGAGGTGCACTGGCATGCGTGGCAGCCTGCACCTGCATGCATTCGTTTTCCGCCCAAGGACCGGAGCAGTGGCTGTGTCCTTGCCACAGCCCCGCCCAGGAATGCCCCGCCCCCGGAATACCCGGCCACGCCCCCGTCGTGCTCCGCCACAGTTTGAACCCCACCACCATGGGAACCTGTTACTAAAAATTTTAGATCCCACCACTGGTGTAGCTCGGGGAGAGATCTCAAGGGGTTGGACTTGATGGCCCTTGGGGTCTCTTCCAACTCTATGATTCTATGATTCAACATAGTATAACACTACAGATTCCACCTTTCAAAGCCTCCATTTTCTCAAGGGAACTGATTTCTCTTAGACGAGGGACGGTCATTTTATGTATTGTTCTGTTATGTTTTTGTAAAATTAGAAAACTAACTAAATTATATGGGGTATAGTACCTTACATTATATTATAGTGCTTTATATTAATATTGATAGTAATAGATTTTAATGATGGAACTAGTGTAATTTGCAGTATCTCATTAACTGCTAATGTTCAATTTGTAGACAATACACCTAGCATTCTGCAGGTGCTTTTTTTTTAAAAAAAAAAGATGGTTAAACTTAAAAGAATAATTCTAGCTAAATAATTATTAATAAAGGCTTTCTAAAACATAGAATGTGATAAATAACCAATATTTGCTTTTTTTATATAGATGCAGTAGATGTAATCTATTGTTTTCAATCTGCAAAGGCTTATTTTTTTATATTTACTTTCACTTTCATATTGTATGTTTTGCTATTCTTTTTCATATAAAATCAATTAGAAACAAAAAGTAGACCGGAGATTGTAATTCCAAAAGATCTTTGGGATCTGCCTGGATGTTGGCAACCTTATCATGGGCAGATATGGGAGAGAGATATTTATTTACTTTAGGCTGATTCTGCATGGGCCAAAAACAGCGGTGTGAAAATGGTGTGAAAATGGTGTAAAAGAGTTTAAAATTGTGTAAAAGGGTTTACACCGTTTTCACATCACTTTCACACCGCTGTTTTTGGCCCATGCAGAACCAGCCTTACTTTACTTATACCCCACCTTCCTCACCAAGGTGGACCCATGGAGGCGTATATTGCTCTCTTAACCTCCCCTTTATCTTCACAACAATAATCCAGGAAGATAAATTAGGCAGAGAAGATGTGGACTGGCAGTGGCCCACCACTCTTAGGCTCATTCCGCACATGCAGAATAATGCACTTTCAAACTGCTTTCAGTGCTCTTTGAAGCTGTGCGGAATGGCAAAATCCACTTGCAAACAGTTGTGAAAGTGGTTTGAAAACGCATTATTTTGCGTGTGCGGAAGGGGCCTTAATCACGACCCCACATGTTGTGGTGGTTAGGAGCAGGTAGACTCTAATCTGGAGAACCAGGTTTGATTCCCCGCTCCCCCACCTGAGTGGCGGACTCTTATCTGGTGAACTGGATTTCTTTTCCCACTCCTCCACATGAAATCTGGGTGACCTTGGGCCAGTCACAGTATTCTCAGAACCGTCTCAGTCCTACCTACCTCACAAGGTGTTTGTTGTAGGGAAAGAAAAGGAAGGAGTTTGTAAGACATCTTGAGTCTCCTTACAGGAAAGAAAGGGGGTGTACATCCAAACTCCTCCTCCTCCTCTTCCTTCTTCTTCTGCTCTCTTTGGGGGATGAGGGCTTTTGCTTTGCTCTAGCTGGTCCGCTTCCAAGAGAGAGATGGAATACCTGCTCAGTGTCATGTTCTGCGGCAGGTGACTAATGGGAACATAACGTTTATGAGCTGCGCGTTTTTGTATTCTTTAGAATCTCAAATTAGCCCTGTTTTTATTATAACAATAATTGTATTAGCATAATTCGCTCACTCTTTCTTCTTGAAAAATTGCCCACCGAAACAAGTTAAATGGCTTCAATTATAGACTTTCATAGTCAATTAAAACCACTTTGGGAAGCCATATTTGTACCCAAAATGACAAGGTGGGCTTTAATATTGATAGTGTGATCCCTGAATGTGTGCTTGCCCTCTTTCTGCAGAGTGTCTTCTTCACTCTACGTTTTATTCTCTGTGATTTGGACTCAGGGACTTGGGTGCCACAAGGGACTTTTTGACACGCCACCAGGGGCTCTTCTCAGCTCTGTTCCTCACTTTGGCACCTGCTACATACTTGAGGATGTGGGCAAGGCAAGGCCCCAGTGGGGCTTGGGTTTGGCAGGTCGCTTCCATCTTGAAACAGCCACTAGAGGAATGGGGAAGATTATAGCCTCTTGCCAGGGATGGAAGTCAATGTGGTTCTTTTGGTTGATGGTAATGCTAATATGGCTCTCTGTGAGCTGTGGAATGATGGACTTTTTTAAACAGGGAAGTAGGGCTGAGTAAAGCACTTCTCAGATTTAACAGTTCTTGCAAAGACAGGTGGAGTAAATCGGCACATGTGACCACTGTCCACTAGTGATGTGATAAATGAGAAATGTGTTTTCCACTCAGAATGAAGAGATGAGTCATAAGGGAAGATGCTCGTGGCAGGACAAGATAAGACCGCTGGATGACTGGGCTGGAGAGCGAGGCTGGTATCAGATTGTACATATTGAGTATGCATAGTAGGCTAATACGTATTAACTTCTCCTCCTGCTCTGATGACAAACTGTATTATAATGAACATACTGGAAGAATATGGGAGGGGGGCACATGTAATTAGGAGGAACATGTAATTAGGCGGATCGGAAAGCTGTAACTCTAAGTGCCCCTAAGCCAATAGGGTAACAGAGGAGGTGTGGCAAATTCGGGAGAAGATATCAATGTGCTGTAGATATATTGTTTCACAGGCAGACAGGAATGGACCTCCACAGCCACACTGGTGTCCCTGTGCCCCTGTGTGGCTACGCAGCTGAGAAATGGGGACTTTTTTAAACAGGGAAGCAGGGCTGGGTAAAGCACTTCCCAGCAACTGTTCGCTGGCTGGTGGCTGCAACACGCATTAGAATCAAAGAATCGCAAATAGCAGGATTCTTGAATAACCTGTTTTGGGGGAGATAGCACAGGGCTTTAGGGGTGGGAGCTGTGTGTTTTTTCCCATCTCCAGCCCGGATTTATTGGCTCATGCGAAGAGGCCTAGGCCTGTGGTGGCAAACCTTTGGCACTCCAAATGTTATAGACTACAATTCCCATCAGCCCCTGCCAGCATGGCCAATTGGCCATGCTGGCAGGGGCTGATGGGAATTGTAGTCCATAATATCTGGAGTGCCAAAGGTTTGCCACCACTGGCCTAGGCTGTGCACCCAAATCACCATCAATTTCCAAACCTGGAATTGGCAATCGTACTGTGCCCTCCTCCAGAGAATATATTTCTAGAGGAAATAAAAGGGGAAATGCATCTGGCATTTCTAAAGGAAATGTTTGTAAGTCCTGGAGCAACCAACCCCCCCCCCTCTCCAAAACTCCCAGGACTTTTTTTTCGCTTACATTGAAGTAATTTACTTCTTACTTCAGCCAGCCTAATGGAGCAACTCATCTCGCCTGCAGGGTATTTTGTTTTTAAAAAGAACTATTATTGTGAACAGAACTCTGTGTGAGTCAGGGGGGAAAAAACGTTCATTACGTTATTTTCCGGGATGTAAATCCAAAGTGCATTTCAAATAAAATGGCATGGAAGACGGCATCACGAGCAGGACTTGGTGTCAAACGCTACAGAGAGGCGAAAATATCCACCGTCAGAAGCAGATGCTGGAAATCACGTTTACTGCCGATAGAATGGTTTGGGAAATCGGAAAATAATTAAAAGGGAATGGGAGGCAGCTATATTTAGCCGAAGTATGGAATGATGCTGTAATCCCGTGGCCAGCAGGTTAACACCCCCCTCAAGGTGAGGCCTGCGGCTGCCGTGAAATTACAACTGGTTTCCTGAAATTGGTTCCCCGGGAGGTGGGGGGAAACATAAGCAGCCTTACTACACAAGAAGCAAATATTGTTTCTGAAAAGTGTAATGGAATTATCAGCCCATTAACCCAGTCTGGCAATTGCTTGCTGACAGCCCATTGTGACCACGCGATACTGTCTGAGTTTAATATAGACTCTGAAGACCCTCCAGTTTAACACCCAACTAGCAAGGCCAGTCTTGTCTGCTCTGAGAACCTAACTAGAGGGTACAAGCTACATGAGTTTGGCACAGAGAAGTGCAGCGATGACATGGCCGCTAGTTCCTGATGCCAGCTTAGAGGCAAACATGCAGAAACTCCTTTCCCTTCCTCTCCCCACAACAGACAGCTTGTGAGATGCCTTGTGAGATGCCTGGCTAGTGCCCCCCCCGCTCCCTCTGACAGCTGGAAGCTGGAGAGCTGGAAGTTGGAGAGCCAGTGTGGTGTAGTGGTTAAGGGAAGGTGCGCTCTAATCTGGAGAACCGGTTTGATTCCCCGCTCTGCCACTTGAGCAGTGGAGGCTTATCTGGGGAACCAGATTAGCTTGTGCACTCCAACACATGCCAGCTGGGTGACCTTGGGCTGGTCACAGTTCTTTGGAGCTCTCTCAGGCTCATTCCGCACATGCAGAATAATGCACTTTCAAACTGCTTTCAGTGCTCTTTGAAGCTGTGCGGAATGGCAAAATCCACTTGCAAACAGTTGTGAAAGTGGTTTGAAAACGCATTATTTTGCGTGTGCGGAAGGGGCCTCAGCCCCACTCACCTCACAGGGTGTTTGCTGTGGAGGGGGGAAGGGAAGGAGATTGTAAGCCCCTTTGAGTCTCCTACAGAAAAAAAGGAGATATAAATCCAACTCTTCTTCTTCTTCTTTACAGAATTCTTACCTATTCCTTCTCTCCAAGGCTGTGAGCAGTACATCTCCAGAGGCGTCATTTCAGTGCTATTTATATATAGGGAGTATTTTAAAAAAGCCCAAGGGGAACACAGTGGCCCAGATCTGGAACTCAGCTTTCCGTAGGCTGTCTCTTTAATCAATGGCTTACAACCTAGAAACTCCTTTTGTGCAAACTCCAGCTCTAAAAAAAAGGCCAATCCCTTGGCCCTTCTCCCGCTGCCTTCTGCCTTCCTCAATTTTACCGCCTGCCTCACAGAATAAAATAAAAGAGCCTGAAGGTGAACAGAAAGTTTTGCAGAGCGAAGAACCCAGACGGTAAATCCTAAACGGAGAATATCCAGGGTCAAAGCAGCAACTTAATAATAACTCACCTCCCAGAGAGAAGCAGAAGTTCTATTCTCCAAGGCCCAACAAAAAAAGTATCTGCAGCAGAAAGCATATGATACAGTCTGCAAACGGTAATGGGGTTACTGGCTGCTGCTGCAACTATTAACACCCAAAATGTTGAGATGCTCTGGGATCAACCAAACAGGGGGGAAGACGACCTGATCTTTCCAGAAAAAAAATAATACTTGTATTTATCACCACCAGTCAAGTACTCGGCTATTGCTTATGTTGTCTGTGGCACCGTCGATGTCAAAAATAATCTCCACTCCAGGGAGCGTGTTTAACCTCAGTTTGTGAATTCCGTGGGGCAGAACTCGGAATGGACCTTGCAACACTTCAAAAAGACCAAAACATGTTTTGCTTTTTTACTTTTCATTCAACAACGTAGCACGCAGCAACATAAAACCTAGCAACATCACAGAACTAGGTTCTTTTCGAGGTGAAATCCGAGCTCTGCTTCAAAGTGCGTTACTTACTTCCCAACCCAAAGCTGTCGGCCCTAAGAAGATCCCATGTCCTGTCTCATAGATGGCAGATATGGAGAAGATCCTTGCTTGAGATGAGGGCATTGCAGTTGGTTAGAGTTTGGGGATGTCAACTCTGGGTGGGGAATTTCTTGGAGGTGTGGGGATGCAGCCTGAGAGGGCAGGGTTGGTGGAGGGAAGGAACCTCAGTGGGATATAATGCTATGGAGTCCACCCTTCCCCTTCCTTTCCCCACAACACCCTGTGAGGTAGGTGGGGCTGAGAGAGTTCTGAGAGAACTGTGACTAGCCCAAAGTCATCCAGAAGGCTGCATGTGTAGGAGCGGGGAAGGGAACCTAGTTCTTAGAGTCTCTGCTCATGTGGAGGAATGGAGAAACAAACCTGGTTCACCGGATTAGAGTTCACTGCCCACGTGGAGAAGTGGGGAATCAAACCCAATTCTCCAGATTAGAGTCCACTGCTCTTCACCACGGCACCAAATTGGCTTTGGGCCTTTCCCCACTTACCTTAAGCCCCGTGCTACTCGAGGAGAGTAGCGCGGGGTCCCTCGGCACTCCCCACTGAGAGGGGTGGCGACAGCGCAGCCTCCCCGAAGCTGCTGCTGTCGCGCCCCTCAGCGCGCAACATCCCAGGCGCTCTTCTTAACGGCGCCTTTTGATGGCCCCGCGCAGAGCGCGGGGTCTTGGGGACGGCCGGGCGCGCGCCTGGGATGCTGTGGGCTGAGAGCAGCGCGCGGCATAGAGGGGAACGAGAGAGTGGGGAAAGGCCCTTTGTCTAAGACCAAGGTGAGCTTTGCATGGAAACAGTGGTTCAACTGGAAAAAAAAACACCTGGCTGGTAATATTTCACAGCTCAGTGTTGAGATCACGGTCTGCAATTTCTTTTAAAATTGTGGTTATGAGTCTGCACAAAAACCACAGTAGGTGTTTACTGGTACACATAAACTGTAAAAAACTCAGCAGCAGTGAAAAAATTATTACCCTATTATCTTTCCCCAAAGATGGGTAGGATTATTGTGCCGCTGTTAAGGTAATAAATGCTCCCCTTTTTTATTAGAGCTGCATCGCCTTAGGAATCCGCTTTTTTTGGTTCCTTTTGGACAATGGCTGCCACTGAGGGCAGATGTAGTTTTCACAGTCAACAAGCAATTGTATCAGAGCCAATGGAACCAAGCGATATTATCAAGGACAAAAACTTATTGGGGGAGGGGGGTGTTTGCTTTTTACAGCCCTGAAGAAACACAAACTGTAGCATCCTGTTCTTGCTTTTGACAAATGTGACGCATCTTTGCATTTCATCCCACGCAAGCCTGATGAATAGCTGCCATTTGGCCCAAGGCCTATGCAATTCCATAGCCTGCCCTATAGTCATTTTTAATATCTTTGTGCATATGCCAGGCCATCAGGAATATTTGCACCCCGAGATAGCAAACGATAGGAGGAGTACATTTATCCTCCAAGCAGTCTTGCTCCAATAGAAGAGCTACTGAAGTTGGAAAGAAGCTCCTTAGGTTAGAGCAGACCTGGGCATTATACGGCCCGCGGGCCACATCCGGCCCACCGGATGACCCTGACTGGCCCCCCTGCCATGCTGGGGAGTGAGGCGCCTTTGAAAGCCGCATGAAGCCCGACTTGCTGCCGGCTGCCTATGCCGCCGCCCCCCTGCATTGCTGGGGAGCGAGGCGCCTTTGAAAGCCCTGCAGAAGCTGGTTGCCTTGGCTGCCGGCTTCTGCGGGGCTTTCAAAAGTGCCTTGCCCCCCTGCCGTGCTGGGGAGCGAGGCTCCTTTGAAAGCCCTGCAGAAGCCGGTTGCCTTGGCTGCCAGCTTCTGCGGGGCTTTCAAAAGCGCCTCTCCCCCCCTGCCTTTTGGCCCGGCCCTCCACAATATTTTCTGTTTCTTATGCGGCCCCATGGAAAAAATAATTGCCCACCCCTGGGTTAGAGGAAAGTTTCAAACTTGAACCAAAATGGAAATGGGAGCATAAATATTTAAACAAACTTTGGTCAGGGGAATGGTCACAAAGGGCTAAGATCCACCTCACTAAGTTATAAGTGATTGCTTTGTTTCAGTCACATCTTAGCTATGGGAAAATGTCATCTTTCAAGTTGTAGTCAAATAGAGAAGGGATAGGTGGTTTTGTTTTGCTTTGTAAAATGCATTGATTCCCAACACATTTTGAGCACAAAGTTATTTCCTAGCAGGAAGCTAGAAAACTGGAGGAAAACAGCACGATCCATTTGCAAACACTTTGTCAGAGGAAGAGAAAGTCACAGGCTAAGCATCTTTGTCATGCCTGAGTCTAGCTTGGATTAAGCACCCCTTCTGAAGGAAGAGGGAGGAGGAGGAAGAGTTTGGATCTATACTCCATCTTTCTCTCCTGTAAGGAGACTCAAAGGGCTGTACAATCTCCTTTCCCTTCCTCTAATCACAACAAACACCCGGTGAGGTGGGTGGGGCTGAGGAAGCTCCGAAGCTGTGACTAGCCCAAGGTCAGCCAGCTGGCATGTGTTGGAGTGCACAAGCTAATCTGGTTCCCCAGATAAGCCTCCAAGGCTCAAGTGGCAGAGCAGGGAATCAAATCTGGTTCTCCAGATTAGAATGCACATGTTCTTAACCACTACACCACGCTGACTCTCCAGCTTCCAGCTGCCATCAGAGGGAAGGGAGGCAGCAGCCAGACATCCTTCCATTGTTCCTGGACCCAGCTGCAGCTGAGGACCTTCTGACATCAGAGGACCTTCTGACATCAGAGGGAAGGCAACAAACTGTCCTACTGGACCCAGCTCCCTCCAACTACTGTCAGAGGAAGGTAAGGTGGTATCCCTTCACTGTGCTTGGATCCAGCTCTAGTGGTGAGGTTCTTTCCTTCAGCTTCCATTGATGGATTACCAGAGAAAAAGAAGATTTTGGATTTATATCCCACCTTTCTATCCTGTAAGAAGTTGGCTTATAAGCTTCTTTCCCTTCCTTTCTTCCGCTCCTTTCCACCTGTCCCCAGTCTCAATTTCCCATAGCCAAGGAATGTAGGAGCAGAAGAAAAATGCCATACACATAATGATGATTTAGGGATTTCTAAAAGCCA
The DNA here is from genome assembly GCF_021028975.2 of Sphaerodactylus townsendi. Taxonomy (NCBI): domain Eukaryota; kingdom Metazoa; phylum Chordata; class Lepidosauria; order Squamata; family Sphaerodactylidae; genus Sphaerodactylus; species Sphaerodactylus townsendi. The sequence goes on from NC_059438.1 coordinate 16,503,880, forward strand.
TAGAAACTAAGCAAGGTTGCCTAGAATGTCACCCAAATGGGAAAGGAGGGAAAGGAAGGGCCGGAAACTGGTATCCATAACAACCTGTCTCTCTCCAGCTCCATTCATGACTAATTTTTAAGTTCCACAGTGCTTCATTTACTTTTTCCATAAACCATTTCGAGAGCACGTTGTTTGAGAAATGGTCCATACGGTAAACAAATCAATGTTGCCAATAATTGCATTTGGTACGTATTTCTTTCTGTGAGATTGTTATGTGGGGCAGGGAGTCAAGTTTTCCCCCCATCAATCTGGAACGGTGACAAGAATCACTGGTCTTTCCACACTCTAGGAATCAAAAGTGACACAAATATCCAGCCACATTCATCATTCCTGAAATTACACTCGTACGTGAGCGACCAAAAAGCCACAGGAGTTTTCTATCCCACTGTAACTGTTTCCTTGGCAGGTATTCCTACCTGGCAGAAAAACAACATTCTGTCAGAATTAATAGGCAGTCTGTGAAAAGCCCCCAATGACAGTTAATGGAAATCTGAGCTCGAAAGCAGTTTACCCCTGATTTTTAAGATCTCAGGGTAGACCACCAGCCTTACAAGATGCACTATGATGGCACGGTTGCAAACATCCGTCTATGGAAGGAGGGACGGCCATGCAGTGGCATACCTAGGCAAACTGGAGCCCTGGGCAAAACCCGAGAAAGAAAGAAAACAAGCATTGGCAGGAAGGGGTGGATTTAAAAGGAAAATCTGGGGAAATGCCTGCTGTCAGGGGTGCAATTATTAAGATAGCAGCACCAAAATTTCAGAGTATCTTCGTGAGACCCTACTGATGATACCACCCAGGTTTGGTGAAGTTTGGTTCAGGGGGTCTAAAGTTATGGACCCTCAAAAGTGTAGCCCCCATCTCCTATTAGCTCCCATTGGAAACAATGGGGGATGGGGGCACTCCCTTTGGGAGTCCATAACTTTGGACTCCTGAACCAAACCTCACCAAACCTGGGTGATATCATCAGGACAGTCTCCTGGAAAATCCCTGAAATTTTGGTGATGCTATCCTAAAAACTGCGCCCTCTGCAGGCCAAGAACGGAAAAGACACTGAAAATATAAAAAATCCCACAAACAAACTTGCAGTTTTTGCGCCCCCCCACAAGGCGGTGCCCAGGGCAACTGCCCACTTTGCCCAATGGGAGGAACGCCTCTGCTGCCATGTTTTAAAGACACAGTTTCTCACAACCAACAAAAATGTCTATCAGTTATAAATGTCAAACATAGAAGCGGCACAAGGGACAGTTCGTTTTACATGAAGAAGCTTTTATCTGTCTACACAAAACCAAACACCCCCTTTCTTTTTTTTTAAAGCAAGATTGTGATCTTAGAAATATCAACCTGGAACCAGGCGGAGAACCAGTGTCTATTATGGACAGTGTTGGACTAGTAGTGGGAAATCCCCACTCATCCCTGAAGTTCACCATCTAGTCTTGGATCTGTCACAGATCTGTCACTCTCTCTTACCCCAAACCTAGCAAATAGGTAGGACTCCCATTTACCCACCTGCAGTAGAGTTTTACCTGTCCCCAGTCTCAGTTTCCCATAGCCAAGGAATATTGGAGCAAAAGAAAAATGCCATACACATAATGTTTTGGGGATTTCTAAAAACCATAGAAATTAAGGGAGGCAGCCTAGAATGTCACCCAAAGGGGACATCACATCCTCCCCAAACTCTGCCCTCTGGAGACACTGCCTCCAAACCTCGTGGCATTTGCAGAGACCATTGTTGGGAATAATCCCTACACACAGTTATTTGGAGGATTAAATGGAAGAGAGGAGAACCAGATACACTACAGGTACCTACAGTCCTCAAAGGAAGAACAGAATTTAAAAATTAAAAGATAAAATATTGTGTTGTGGAGTGCTGAAGAAGAAACGTGCACATTATTTTCACCTGCCAGCACTCTAGTGGCTAGCAGGAGAGAAAAAATTAAATCACTGTCAGTAGCAGCATTACATCTCTTCCAGCAAAACAGATGCCTTTCTAAGAATCACTGGAAATTCTATGGTTTTACCATAGAGATTTCAGCAGTTCCTAGAGAGGAGTGATGTCACTTCATCATTTTCCTGGAAGTCCATCACTGATGGCCAGAGGTGGGATCCAGCAGGTTCTCACCAGTCCCCGAGAGTGGGTTACTAATTATTTGTGTGTGCCGAGAGGGGGTTACTAATTGGGTCTGCTTTTCCATTAGAAATTCCATTAGGTCCAAAAATCATGAAGTCCTGTTGTTTCCTATGTAACTGGTTAGCGAAGGTAGAAAACGGGATAATTCTCCCTGTTGGGCTGTTTTAAAAACATGCTTTAGAAATATGGTAAAAGTTCCTTGTTTAAGGAAAGTATCCTTCTTTTGATTTCTAGAAACAAAACTAAGTATTTGAAAGTATTAAGTATTTGACAGGCAGTCAATTAGAAGTAGTTGTTTCTGTTGGCAGTAGACGATAGGACTTGCTATAATGAGTTTAAATTATGGACAGAAAGCTACCAGCTTGAAATTAGGAACTTTTTTTTACAGTAAGAGTTTTTTACAGTAACAGAGAAATTATTAATGCCCACCCCAGAACGCCCGGCCACGCCCCCATCGTGCCCCGCCCAGCCCCATTGAGCTACACCACTGTTTGAATCCCACCACCATGGGAACCTGTTACTAAAATTTTTGGATCCCACCACTGCTGATGGCTGCCTCCTCCCTGGTCACCTTCTGGTTGCCAAGCTGGGGAACTGTACTCAAAAGTCATGAAAGTCTTCTTTATCTGAGTTCTCAGAATCATAGAGCTGGAAGAGACCCCAAGGGTCATCAAGTCCAACCCCCTGCAATGCAGGAATACACATTCAAAGCACCCCTGAGATGGCCATCCAGCCTCTCTTTAAAAACGTCCAAAGAAGGAGACTCCACCACAGACTCTAGGAATCAGTCCTCATAGAGGCACTATTTCCAACCAATATGGTTCAATTTAGATACCACAGATACCATATGGTTCAATTTAGATACCACAGCTAAGGGCCATCAATGAGCCCACTTTCAGAAATTTCTCTAATGCCCTTCCAAAGTCAGTCTTTACCAGCATTTTAGGAATCTCATAAAAATTCTAGTCGATGTCCACAATATATTCATGCTGTTACCAAAGTCAAAATAGATTCAGAGAGTGTGGCCCAAACCTCTCAAAATGCTTTGTAGGAGAAATATGGTAGCATTGTTTCAAGATGTAGAAAAATAAGACGAGTGTTAGCTAAAAGATGCATTCAACTTTCTCAAGACATATACTTTATCGCAGAGAATTTGATGTGAGGTTTTTTTTAAAAAAAGACGCATCCCTTGCAGGCCATACTTTTTAGAAACGTTGCAATGCCTTTGAAAGACCTTCAGAATTTGTACTCTTTTAAAGATCTCTCCTCCCCCACAAAGAAAAAGAGCCTTGAAAACCAAACAGTAGTGTATTAATATTAAACAGAGTACCTTTGCCCTGCGATGCATTTTGGCAAAGATTTATATGCAAGCTCTAGGGGGCTCGGCTGTGCTGAGAGTTCTCGTCGGAGAGAGCTAGGAACAAAACCCGCAGCAGCTGTCTTGGGTCGAAAACGGCCATTTTCCTTTGTACCAACGAGCACCTCAAGAATTGCTTGAGGCTCATGTCGATGAACTCAACTTTCAACAGCAGGATATAACTTGGTAATAAATATCTCGGCGAAAGAACTTTCCCGAGTGAGGAATGGGAGCTCTGCAGCAAAACGAAGCTCGAATTCATCTTGGAAAATCATTTTTTTTTGTCCAGATTAAAAAGCTCATTTTGATTGTGAGGTATTTCATCTTCCCTCAGCCGACGACTCTCAAAAATCCACATAAAAGCCAGGCACTGTCACCAGAAAAAAATAAAAGGGAAAACATTAGATGCTCATGTGTAAAACATACACTTCCGAAAATGTGACTTGTTTACTCGAGAATCACGCTGTAAGTAGTAGGCGGCTCAAATTTGTATCTTGCAGTAAAAACACACACACGACAATCACAAAATCAGAGAAATGCAAGGGAAATGTGACAGAACAGTATTTATTATATGATGTTAACCAGAGTTATCCTAATTTTGCATGCCACCATGTCAAATTTTGCCCCCTTATGTGCTATTTCATCATTCTTATCAGAAAGAAAAAAGTGCAAAATAATACTGCCTATGTCATCCATGATGACTCATAAGGATTGGTGTTATAAGGGCACTATGATAAAGAAATCTCGTAGGCTAGATAAAGTTCAGATCGTGAGTCTACAACGGTTACGTATTTAGTAGATGAGAAGAAGAAGAGTTTGGTTTTGTACTTTGCTTTTCTCAACCGTAAAGAGCCTCAAAGCAGCTTACAAACTTATTCCCTTCCCCTGCCCGCAACACACACCTTGTGAGGTAGGTGGGCGGAAAGAGTTCTGAGAGAACTGTGACTGGTTCAAGGTCACCCAGCAGGCTTCATGTGGAGTAGCAGGGAAACAAATCCAGTACTCCAGATGAGAGTCCGCCCCTCTTGTGGAGGAGGGAAAAATCAAACTTGGGTCTCCAGATCAGAGTCCCCCGCTGTTAACCACTACTCCTCGCTAGCTCTTGTTATTTACCTAGTTCCTTGAAACGTCTTCCAACAATCCGAGACAAGGAGCTGGAGCATGAAAGGGAGGCAGAACTTATTTGAAATTCAAAATGGCTTTCGCGTTCCATGCATTGCGATTTCACTCTTATTTTCAAGTGGCTGAGATTATTTTGCAATCTGTCATTGAGGGTCCTTGGAATTCATAATAGTTTATGATTAACCTCTCCAACCGCACGTTCTTCCCCCTACTGGAGGCAGCCATTAAAAACTTCAGTACAAACACACACATAATGTATTCATTTGTTTTCTGCTCAGGTATCCCATATCTCAAAGTCTTTGCTATAGCCAAGTATACATATATTTCCTCTCCTTGCCTTTTGCTGTGCATTCATGAATAATTCTTTTCACCTATTGTGTTTTTATAGTGCTTTATAACACTCCAATAAACTGCTTCATCCATATCAGTTAAAATTTGGAACCTGTGACTTCCCGCTGGCAACAGTCTTAACTTATCAGGGTGATAAGAACCCGGACAGATCAGGCGAAGAATCCTTATAGGTTGGAAGAACCGAATTAACAATGTCAGTCTGTTTTCAGGACTCATCCGAAACAACTCCCCAAATCCACCTTTGGCTGAGGGTGGTTTGCAAATAAAAGCAAAACCTCCACCTGTGATGAGACAGCAAGAAGGGCAGGTTTACTTCTGCCTCTGTGGTTGGCTCTTAAGGTGAGCCATCGTGATGTAGTGCTTAACACAGGTGGATTCTAATCTGGAGAACCGGGTTGATTCCCCACTCCTCCACCTGAATAGCAGAGGCATATCTGGTGAACCAGATGTGTTTCCACACTCCTACATTCCTGCTGGGTGACCTTGGGCTAGTCACAGTTCTTTGGAACTCTCTCAACCCCACCTAACCTCACAAGGTGTCTGTTGTGGGAAGAAGAAGAAGAAGAAGAAGAAGAAGAAGAAGAAGAAGAAGAAGAAGAAGAAGAAGAAGAAGAAGAAGAAGAAGAAGAAGAAGAAGAAGAAGAAGAAGAAGAAGAAGAAGAAGAAGAAGAAGAAGAAGAAGAAGAGTTTGGATTTATATCCCCCCTTTCTCTCCTGCAGGAGACTCCAAGGGGCTTACAATCTCCTTGCCCTTCCCCCCTCACAACAAACACCCTGTGAGGTAGGTGGGGCTGAGAGAGCTCTGAGAAGCTGTGACTAGCCCAAGGTCATCCAGCTGGCGTGTGTAGGAGTGTACAGGCTAATCTGAATTTCCCAGATAAGCCTCCACAGCTCAAGTGGCAGAGCTGGGAATCAAACCTGGTTCCTCCAGATTAGATACACGCGCTCTTAACCTCCTACACCACTGAGGAAGGGAAAGGAGCTTGTAAGCCACCTTGAGTCTCCTTACAGGAGAGAAAGATGGGGTATAAATCTAAACTCCTCCTCCTCCTCCTCCTCCTCCTCCTCCTCCTCTTCTTCACAGACATAAGCCAAAGGAAATAAGTGATGTCACAGGGGGACTTTGTCCCTAGGGTATGCTCAGGCACATGTATATATACATACATAAAGATCAATGGTTTTCCTTCCATACTCCTTTCAATTACTGATCTACTGCTTAATTTGCGTCGTTGAGAGACAAAGCACTTTCCATCTGTTTGCAAAAATTCACGATGCCTACTGGAAGAATTGCAACTCGTTCAGGCCACTTATTAAACAATGTTTACTCCCTAAAAGTATTCTGAATGTTTAATCAAAGCCACAACAGATGCTAAATTCATCCAAACAAAGTCACTTTCCTGAGCTAGCTAGATCGCCTTTATCAGCTGCCTCGAACATGACACTAATTTTTATCCTTCAGTTGCACGTGGCCCCGTTAGCACAACTTCGGTCCCAGCATTTCGTTCTGCCATGGAACATTTTCTTGATAAGTGTAATCACCGCTACAGGATGAAAACAACGAGAGATGCCTAGACCTGACTTGAAATCCGAAGCAAAATTATGGGACAATTTCCAATAGAATTACCCAGATCCATCTCTCGGTTTTCTCCAGGAAAAATGCCCTCTCCTTGAAGAAAAAGTATCCATCAAAATAATGGGAACATTGAAACTCGCAAATAAGTGTGTACATTTGTATGTGGTCTTCCTGCTGGGAAATTTCAAATGAGTCCAGATGTCTTAATTGTACATTCTCCAAATATCGACTGCTTTTGCCACTGGTAAGAATTTCTTCTCAGCATAGATTCCCCTGCTACTTTTTTTCAAACTTATAAGAACCTGAGGCGTGTCAAGTTCAAATTCACCATCCAGCGTGCATCAAATCTTGGACCTCTGAGTAGGCCAACCAAGGAAGCTTTCTTGTTCCACTGGGCAGAATGCAAACAAATTCAAGTCAGGATTTTTTTGGCTGGGATTAGCAACTAGAAGAAGAAGAAGAAAAGTTTGGATTTATACCCCAACTTTTCTCTCCTGTAAGGAGACTCAAGGTGTCTTACAAGCTCCTTTCCCTTCCTCTCCCCACAACAGACACCTTGTGAGGTAGGTGGGGCTGAGAGAGTTCAGAAAGAACTGTCACTAGCTCAAGGTCACCCAAGCAGGAATGTAGGAGTGCGGAAACACATCTGGTTCACCAGGTAAGCCTCTGCCATCCAGGAAGAGGAGTGGGGAATCAAACCCGGTTCTCCATATCAGAATCCACATGCTCTTAACCAATACATCCATGCTGAAGAGGAGGAGGAAGAGGAATTTGGATTTATACACCCCTTCTCTCCTGTAAGGAGATTCAAATGAGGTTTACAAACTCCCTCCCTTCCTCTCCCCACAACACAAACCTTGTGAGTGGTGAACTCTAATCTGGAGAACCAGGTTCGATTCTCCACTCCTGCAAATGAAGCCTGCTGGGTGACCTTGGGCCAGTCACAGTTCTCTGGAACTCTGTCAGCGCCACCCATCTCACAAGGTGTCTGTTGTGGGGAGAGAAAGGGAAAGGAGCTTGTAAGTCTCCTTACAGGAGAGAAAAGTGGGGTACAAATCCAAACTCTTCTTCCTGACATTTCTGCTACAATTAAGAAAGGGGTTAAACAAAAACCCCAAACCTACGACAACAGGCTTGACTGACAGAAATCTATATGTTGAAATTGGTCCTCCTGATGCCTCCATCTCAGGAGGTGCCCTGCTTCTATCCCTGCCATGTCAGCAACGTGTTGCCTGTGTTGGCTGCCATTCACAGCCATCTCTCCCTCCCCTCTCTGAGTGACATGGCACATCCCTGTAGTCTTGAACAAAGCCGTACGGCTTCAGCATTTTCACAGATGACAGCTCTGAAGCCATCGTGTCTCTGTGCATTGTGTCAGTCTTATTACCTTATATAAGCAGGAGTGACAGATTCAACCCGACATCCTGGATCAATTGGGATTTTCTTCCAGGTCAACATATTAAGGGGGGGAAATTAACAGAAATAAATCTAAGCAAGAACAAAAAAAACACCCCACTCAAAACAATAGATCTTCTGAAACAAGGGACTGAACCAGTGGTGGCGAACCTATGGCACGGGTGCCAGAGGTGGCACTCAGAGCCCTCTCTGTGGGCACGCGCAAACAGAGTGTCCTTCCCCATCTAGGCTGGCCTGGGCCACTGGGCTCGATTATTAGCATTAAACCTAAGACCTAGTTTTGGGGAAGCAGTGTAGATAACCCTGTTAAGCGCTGTTAAACCCCACTGATATTCATGCAAAGAACTAAAGCGCAATCCTTTACCTGGGAGTAAGCTCGGTTGCTGGCAATGGGGCTTGCTTCTGAGTAAACCCTCCTAGGGTCGTGATTCACCCATTGGAAGAGTTGTTCGGTTGCTTCAAAGCCAAGCCACCAACTACCACCAAGCTTACTCCCGAGTAACACACACCTCGGAACCAACCTTTTTTTCTAAACTAAAACCTCAGTATTCAGGTTAAATTGCCGTGTTGGCACTTTGCGATAAATAAGCGGGTTTGGGGTTGCAATTTGGGCACTCTGTCTCGAAAAGGTTTGCCATCACTGGACTGAACTATAACCCCTTGTTCTTGGTTAGCCTCAGTGTCTGTGATATAAAGTAAGTTAATCTACTAAAATAAACAGAAAGCCGGTGTGGTATAGTGAATAAGAGCAGGGGGACTTTAATCTGGAGCACCAGGTTTGATTCCCCACTCCTCCACCTGAGCTATGGACTCTGATCTGGTTAACTAGGTTTGTTTCCCTGCTCCTACACATGAAGCCTGCTGGGTGATCCTGGGCTAGTCACACTTCTCTCAGAACTCTCTCAAACAAGAGGCTTTCTGCAGGAGGAACTGAGGCCACCCTGCTTAGGAGGGGCAGGAAAGTAACGGTGCAGGACTTCGAAGATGGGCCCAGTCAGCAGTTCAATGATGCAGTCAAGTCATCAATTTATCATTCTGTGGAGCCGGCACCTATTTCTCCACACACACACACAAAAGGAGAATTTCTCTTTGAAAAGGCTCTGGGCCTTTGGGCCTTATTATTGTTGGAGAAGGACGCCAGGCTACATAGCTGATGGGAATCATTTTGGAAATAGGAATCAAAGAGCCAACCCTCACGCCAACCTACGCCTCTGCTCTGGACTGACCTGATTGATTCCGCTTTCATAAGAACATAAGAACAAGCCACCTGGATCAGACCAGAGTCCATCTAGTCCAGCTCTCTGCTACTCGCAGTGGCCCACCAGGTGCCTTGGGGAGCTCACATGCAGGATGTGAAAGCAATGGCCTTCTGCGGCTGTTGCTCCCGAGCACCTGGACTGTTATAACAAACACACACGCACGCACACACGCTCCCAAATCACTTGCTTTCTATTGCGGGCCATTTCATACGTGCATTTTGATACAAGTTACTGCTATTCACTTACGGTATGTTCTTGTGTGTGTATCTGATATTTATGTTGTGTTACAATCTATCGTTACAATATTAAATTTGATTAACCTTGATTAAGCTAACGTGTGTGTTAAATATGTTTTGAAAAAATTATACTCAGTCACAGACACACTAGGAAAAATAAGTCAGGGTCTCAGAAGGGATCCAAATACAGACTGACAGTTTTGGTTGCCAGAGAGAAAGGAGACATTCCCTTCCCCTACCTGAGGTTCTAAGTACAGCCCGAGGACAGGATGTGGACTCCCATCAAATCCAAAGGTCATTTTGTATTCATTTATATCCCACTCCCCCCCCCAAATGGGTCCCAAAATTAGCTCACAACATTTTCCCCCTCTTCATTTTATCCTCACAACAACAACCCTGCAAAGTAGCTTAGACAATATGTGACCAGCCCAAGATCATCCACGAGGTGCCAGCTCAGGACTGAGAAATTCCTGTCAACTGGGGGGCAGAGATGGGATGAGTGGAATTTAGTCAGGGGAGGAAACTCAGACAGGATACAACATCTAGAGTCCAACTCCTGAAGTTGCCATTTTTCTCATGAGAAATAATCTCTGTCATCTGGGGCCCTTTCCCCACTTACCTTAAGACCCGCGCTACTCTCTTCAAGTAGCGCAGGGTCCCCCGGCACGCCCCCTCAGCACGTGGCATCCCTGGCGCTCCTCGAAACGGGGCCTTTTGATGACCCTGCATCGTGGGGACGCCCGGGTGCGCACCAGAGATGCCGTGCACTGAGAGTAGCGCGCAGCAAAGGGCAGCAAAGGTAAGTGGGGAAATGCCCTGGAAATCAGTTGTCATTCTGGGGGAAAAAACCGGTCCCCACCTGGAAACTGGCAACCTTGTTACCCACCGAGCATCCATGGCAGAAACAGGACTCGAACTGGGCCTCTCAGATCCTCGTTCGACACTCCAACCACTACAGCACACAGTTACAGTGTCTTCTTTATCAGTCACTCTAAAACTAGGGCTGGAACATGAATGTGGAAGAAGCAGCCATTTCCTTGGAGATCTCATTTATGTATTGAGTATGTAACTCCAAATTTAATTATTGGGCGATTCCAGTACAATAGGTTATAAGCTAGCATAGTTCAGATATATGCTCACCTGCCCAATACTCTCATTCCGCCTCCAAAATAGAGTCATACACGTGTAGAAATTATTATGAACAGGAGCAAATGTCTGTGTGACTCAGGGCTTTCCCTGCTGCGGGGTTGATCAGAAAAAGTTTTTTATTCTAGCCCAAATTCACTTGCTATCAACTGTCCCTTCCTGTTCTCCCTGCGCAGCCGGCAGCTTTTTAGAGCGCACATCTGAAAGATTCCTGTGGGGTAAGATGGAGAACCAAGCCATTTTTCATCACCGCTTCTGCAAATCCTTAGTGTCTCGCCGTGGCTGCCCTGAGTATTTGCTAATCCGGCATGCCATTTTAGACAAAGTACCGTCACACGGCGCTGGGTTTTCCCTTAGCAACAGCTGTAACAGCTGCGCCAAAGAGGCAATAAGCAGGTAAGTGTTCCAGCAGAGTGGGAATGCCCCTGAGGAAAAGAGACCAAAATAAACTCGGCTGCTGTCGCTCTGCCAATACGTCAGGGCTGAAAAGGGGCCATTCCGCTTCCCAGGGAAGCTGCAAAATACACAGGAACCCAGCTGAGCTTCTGTGAATAACACATATTCATTCATGGTTCGCTTATACCAAGTTAGACTATTGGTCCATTTAAGTCAGTGTTACCAACTCAGACTGGCAGCCTCTTTCTAGGTTCCCAGCACATGCAGAATAATGCACTATCGATCCACTTCCAATACACTTTGCAGCTGTGCGGAATAGCAAAATCCACTTGCAAACAATTGTGAAAGTGGACTGAAAGTGCATTATTCTGCATGTGCGGAAGGGGCCTCAGGTAGAGGTCTATTCACATTAACTATAACCTGGTCTTTTTAACTGGAGGTGCTGAGTCAAATTAGTGATCTATCAAGGGCAGTATTATCTACTCTGACTGGCAGTGGCCCTCCAAGGTCTCAGCCGAGGTCTTTCACATCAGTTTTTACCTAGTCTGTTAAACTGGAGATACCGGGTATTGAACCTGCCACCAAACAGATGCTCTACCATCTTGACAGCCAGCGTGGTGCAGTGGTTAAAAGCAGGTGGACTCTAATCTGGAGAACAGGGTTCGATTCTCTACTGCTCCACGTGAAGGGCAGACTCTAATCTGGTGAACTGGATTTGTTTCCCCACTCCTACACATGAAGGCTGCTGGATGACCTTGGGCTAGTCACAGTTTATCCTACTGCTTTGATCCTTGGTCCCTTCCTGTTCCCTTAGCTAGGTTGATTTACCATCATGGGTTATCACACCAGGAACTGAAACTGTTTGTATTTTAATATCGACTACCGTAAGCTACCCTGAGCCCATAAGGGGGGGGGGGGGCTATAAATCCAACAATAAAATTAAGTTTAAAAAAATGTATGCTGCTCTGAAGGAAGAGCAGGATAAAAATGTAGCAAATCTACTGGAGAGGGAGCACAGAGTGGTAATTAAAATGTTAGTTTAGGGTCTGAAAGACCTGGCTTCACATTCCACTATGAACTTCACTGGGTGACCTCGGACCTCTCTCTCTCTCAGCCTAACCTGCCTTACTGGATTGTTGTGGGGATAAAGAAGAAGAAGAAGAAGAAGAAGAAGAAGAAGAAGAAGAAGAAGAAGAAGAAGAAGAAGAAGAAGAAGAAGAGTTGGATTTATATCCCACTTTACCACAAGGTGTGTAAAGGTCGAATCCACACTACCATCTTAACCAGGTTTCAGAACACAAACTAACCAGGTTTGAGGGACGACCTCCGTTTCTGGTGCTCGTTCTCCCCGTTAATCCGCGTTCCGGCAGGACCTGGTTGCAGGTGGCAAAGACCCCATTAACACGGTTCAGAGCTGATCCGAGGAGAGGGATGTGTGCGCAGCCTTTCCTTGGTTTCATTTCCGCTTTTGCGATTGGCCAGCAGAAGGGGACGCAAACGTCAAACAGTGAAATGTGTAACTTTGAATCATTAATGGTTTACACAGGTAACGATTAACTGTTTGCACAATTAAACAGTTAAACGTTAAACTTTTACACGCTGGTTTTTTGATCATGCCCCTACAATGTACGTTTCCACAGTGGGAAAAGGTCCCGCCCCATCAAGGCACGCCAGCCAATCAGGGGAGACCAGTGAAGTGAACTCGCCTGGTAATGGGGATTGCTAAGTGTTCTGCAACCGGGTGTGTCTGCTGTGTGCTTGCTGCGGTGGGGAGGGAGAAACTCTGATGAAGAGGACATGGTTTCACAATGAACAGGTTTGGATCTGCATGCAAATTTCAAGTGGGGATTTGACCGTGGTTCACAAATTCTTCTCCCCGTTCCCCTCCGCACAACAGACACCTTGTGAGGTAGATGGTGCTGAGAGAATTCTGAGAGAACTGTGACTGGTCCAAGGTCTCCCAGCAAACTTCATGTGGAGGAGGGGGAAATAAATTTGGTTCACCAGATAAGCCTCTGCTGCTCAGGTGGAGGAGTGGGGAATCAAACCCAGTTCTCCAGATTAGAGTCCGCCTGCTCTTAACCATTACACTATCCTGGCTCTCAGACAGGAGTAAAGAGGTATGGGATGCTGGGTGAGAACGCTTGAGAGAAACAGGAGGGATTCTTGAGGTTATCATTGTTGGCAGTGATGGAGGACATGTTTTCCACCTGACAAGTGAACATTCATCTGTCCTTTCAGCCGAAGTCTATTTTGGAGAAGAATAAGAAACCGGTGAATCTGATGGATGGCAGGGGAGATCCGGCTCACCTCTGCGCTTGTGAGGAGAAAAGACTGCAACATCTATCGCGAGCCAGAATAGAAGGGAAGGAGAAGAGAAGAATACAAAGCAGCAGACAGGGCTCAAAATGATAAATCCAGAAATGAAGAAAACAAGTCACCGTTGGAAAAGAAACATGATTCCAAATGGTCAGATCTTGACCCCTTCTGACTTTCCTTGACAGAGACAAAAAGCAGGAGGAATTAGGACGAGAGATTTAGTGAGCGATTGGATTGGAAGATGCAAAATGTTACAAGTAAAGGTACTGGTGGAAGAATGGAGGGCGCGCAGGGTACATCCAGTTTAGTGTCGCCTACTCTGGTGGGCAGCTGCTCTGAAGCAAAGACCCTCCCCCAGTCTTCTATCTAAGGTCCTTTGAACGGAGAGAGAAGGAACCAGTTCTGAGATCTTTTGTGTGCATAGATGGGGAGGAAGTGCCCCTGATCATGGAAATTAAATATGCACCACCTCCAGTGGTGGGATTCAGCAGGTTCGCACCACTTCAGCAGAACCGGTTGTTAAAATGGTGCTTGTAAACAACCAATTGTTAAATTATTTGAATCCCACCATTGGAACCAGTTATTAAATTATTTGAATTCCCACCACTGACCCACTCCCTGTTTGGCCTCATGCTCCCTCAGAGAGCCCATTCCTTCTCCGCAGAAATCCATTCCTGATTTCCCTCCTATGCCACGTCTAGATAACCATGCTTCCCCCTCCCCCGGTAACATACCAGTCCCCAGAATGAATAACTGCTCCATTTGTTGGTTCTACCTAGAAGTACATAGTGCCAGAGCTCAACAGACCTATAGAGTTTCAACTCACACAAAAGAAATCCACTCCGGATGTTCCCCTCATGGCTACTTTCTGGTCTGCTCTCCCTCTGACCCCCTCCCATGGAGAGACCCTTCCCATTAATTTTCATGTTCACCAGTGCATTACAGTATATGGCGGTATGATTGCAGACTGGGACGATGGGCACATGAGCAGACTGTATGGTGCTTGAACTGGGAGAGGGGATGATCTTGTACCCTGCCTTTTGGAATGCCCTTCATTTACTGTTCTGGAAAGCAATTGGTGGAGGGGAGGAATGGGTGGGGCTTAAGGGCTGTGTCTTGTGGACTTCGTCAAGGGATCCCCTCATTTTCCCCCTCTCCCAATAATTTGAGCACTGAAGCAATATGATTCTGAACACCAGATTGGGGGGGGCTTGCTGTACCCTCCCCCACCCCATCCCAGCTCCTCTTAAAAGATCTTGCTGACCTTTTCGGGAGGTAGCTGGCTGGTCTAGCTATGGTTGCCGGGTCTCCCCAGCCGCCAGTGGTGGGTGCTTCCTCATGCACCATGGTCTGATCCAAAAACCCATTTGGGATCCTTAAAGTCTACTATTACTGCTCTTGGTTTTGTTTTGCTTTTGTGAACAATTCGCACATTTGCTTGGGGACTGTTTTTGCCCTGCTTTGATTCCAACCTACCTTTTTCTCCTTAAGTTTGCATTTGCTAGACAGCTGTTCCCAGATGCGACTTCTGCTTGGAATGTTTCCTGCTGGCTCTTCTTTAATGTTTTTGCTAGTTGCAGTTTAGACGGATCTTCCTCCTACGCCTCCATGGTGTTCTGAGACGCGCGGCTGGCCCGTCGGCTCTGGAATCTAATAGAATGTTTACCTCGATAATGCCAGAGCAATTAAAGAAATCAGTGATAAAATTTTAATGCAACTTAGGCAATTAAAGGGAACCTTTGTTGGCAAATTTAAACTAGAAGCACTTGTAACCTCAGCTTGTGGGTTCTGTGGGGCAGTACTTGGAAGGAGTTGCAAAGAACCAACAAAGAAACAAAACAGTTTACTTCTCTTTACAAATAACATTAAACATCAACATTTAACATTACAATTCAAGGTCCTGTTCAGGTTGCATTTCAAGTCCTTCTAGTTACAGTCTACTGATACTGCCAAGTCCATTTCTTCTTGCAAGTGGGTTGGCTCCTGAAGACTCCAAGGGCTTGATGAACAGGATGCAACATGATGAAGGTTTCCAGGAGAACTCTCACCCATTACAACCACAAAAAGAAACCCTGAAACAATAAACTCCAACATTTACAACATAGCAAAAATAAACTACCTTCCCAGTAGTTCCCAACAATATTGCAGTTTACCTTAACAAGGTGTCAAGGGCTTATACAACCAAGGTCCGAGTCTGGTAGCCATGTCTTCTCCAAAGAGCTCTGCAGCCTTTCTGCTGCTCTGAGTCTCCACCCCTTTCTGGGTCATCCCATTCTTACACAGGGGTTACACACTCTTTTCTGAGTTCAAAAAAGCAAGCTATTACAGATTTTTTTTAACGTGACACGTATTAACATAGATCCAGTTCATACCAATGTGGAGAAGGCTTGTCATTTACCCACCTGCAATAACTTGAGCACTGGTGAAAATGCAGGGAATGGTATCTACAGCAAAACTCTAGGAATTTTGCCAGATCTCTATGGTCTCTGCCATAGAGATCCAAGGGAAAATTCCTAGACAATCATCTGGACTTTACTTCAAATCCTCCTGGAATTCTACCCTTTCCACGCACCACCAAATAGTTCCCAGCACAGGGCTGGGAATCCTCATGTGGAGATTCATGGGACAGAATATGTTCTTCATACAGAAGGTATTGAGCTATTTTCCCAGAGTCTCTGGTGAACAGGATACCAGGCTGCAGAAAGGAGAAGGTGGAACATTTTCTTGAGACCCCAGAATGCTGCTAGCAGTCAAGGTAGGCAAGGACATTTGATCTGTATCTCGAGTGATCTATATCTCAAGTGCTCTGCACTCAATTGAAAATTGATCTGTAATTCTGTGACCTTTTTTTTTAAAAAAAGTCTTCTTTATTTTTCATACTAACATAATAATGACAATATAAAAGCAATGAAGCAACCAAAAAATTAGAAGCAAAAAAATGAAGCTTAGCTTAATTACAATTCTGAATATAAAAGAAGAGTCAATTGAGTGGTAAAAATAGTCTCCTGTAAGGGCATAAGTTGGTCAAAACAGATACCTGGTGCACCATCACTATTATTGTTATCTTCTAAATGTTTTCTGACAAAATTGTGAAAACCTATCAAGTTATAAACTTCTTCTGTCTTTGCCTGTATTCTTCAAGCCGTTTTGATTATGAAATTAAACTGCTTCAAACAGCAGCAAATATTAAAAAGGTGTCAGGATGGGACCTCACTGGGATTTTGTTTTTGGAATTTTGTTTTGGATTTTGAAGGGCAGACTGTCTAGCAACTAGCCATGGTCAGACTGTCTAGCAACTAGCCATGGTATATTTTTATATATATAAATTCTACCCTTTCCACGCACCACCAAATAGTTCCCAGCACAGGGCAACTTAGGCAATTAAAGGGAACCTTTGTTGGCAATATATATATTTCCTCTCAGCATTCAGGAACAGGAATATTCTATACTAGCACCTTGCACCTGTATCATGGATGGTCCTTGGTATATGCAGAGCACAAAGTTATGAAGAGGAAACAAAGTTTTAAAAGGCTCTTCTCTCAAGCTCTCAAGTTAAAGTGAGGGCTACTGTATACTGCCTGAGGGTATGAGAGCTGTTTCCAACGGATGAAAGTGGATTTTTTTTTCATAAAACGGAGCGACTGCTGTTTCCAGCCTCCTAGCTGGACCTCTGCTTCAAGCTGACCACGAAAGAGAGAAGAGGCTGCAGCTATTTATCATCCCGATCACTAGAGCTGAATTTTCGAGCTGAAGTCATCACTGTGGAATTTGCTGCCAGGAGCCACAATGGCATCCACAAGTATAGCCTTTTGAGGAAATTAAATAGATTTGTGGAGGACAGGGCTGTTCATGACTACTAGCCGTGGGTAACCATGTTGGTCTGAAGAAACGGGGGGGGGGGGATTAACTGTACTTCTGTTTTCACTGGATACGTATCACAAACTAGGGTTGCCAAATCTTGGTTGGGAAATTCTGGGTGATTTGTGGGTAGAGTCTAGACTGTGTGGGGTATTGACCTGTCTTGGCAGTTTATGGCGCATTGCCAGATTGTGACATGGGTCACCATCCCATAATAACGACTGTGATCATGGCAAAAATTCTCTCCTTACAGTGATTAAAGAGAAGCAGCGCAGACTTCACTGTTAATTTTGCGTATCAGTCGTACCAGACTTTCAAGGACTTGGACATTAAATATGAATTGTTCCACGAAGAACTGGTGGGCTCCGAAGACAGTTTGTGACAGGGATGTCTGCAGCGAATCCTTTCAAGCCTCGAAGAAGCTCATCATTTGAGACTTCAAAGCATTGTTCCAGTCCCCAAGTCATAAATAGGGACTCTGATGATATATAATTTATTTTACTTGCTGTTTAGAACAGGTAAACAGGTATAGAACAGGTATAAGAATTGAGATAAGGTAAGGTAAGGTAAGGTAGGGGAGGGGAGGGGAGGGGAGGGTAAGGTAGGGGAGGGGAGGGGAGGGTAGGGTAGGGTAGGGTAAGGTAAGGTAAGGTAAGGTAAGGTAAGGTAAGGTAAGGTAAGGTAAGATAAGATAAGATAAGATAAGATAAGATAAGATAAGATAAGATAAGATAAGATAAGATAAGATAGGCCGTAGTCCAAGAATAGGTCTATGGTCAGTTTTAGGTTTCGGGTTTTTGTTACAATTTTGGAAACAATTTATGACTGAATAAATTAAATAAAAATAATAAGTTCAGGTTAGAGTTAAGACAAGGGCAGGGGCTCTGGCTTGCCTTAAAGTTATCTTGAATTCTAGGGCGCAATCCATGAATAGGGTTATGCTCAGTTTCAGGTTTCAGGGTTTTGCCTTAACCTTTGCCCTTGCTTGCACCTCAACCCTAACTTAATATTTTTATTTAATTTTTTCAGTCATAAATTGTTCCCAAATTTGCAACGAAAACCCGAAACCTAAAACTGACCATAGCCCTATTCTCGGACTGTGCCCTAGAACTCAACGTAACACTAAGGCAAGCCTGAGCTCCTGCCCTTGTGTTAACCCTAACCCTAATTTATTATTTGTATTTAATTTATCCAGGCATAAATTGTTCCCAAAATTGTAACAAAAACCCAAAACCTAAAACTGACCATAGCCCTATTCTCGGACTACGCCCTAGAACTCCACGTAACATGGAGGCAAGCCTGAGCACCTGCCCTTGCCTTAACCCTAACCCTAACCCTAACCCTATCCAACTATTTTTACTTAATTTATTTTTGTTACATATTTGGGAACAATTTATGACTGAAAAAATTAAATAAAAATAATAAGTTAGGGTACGGGTTGAATCAGTTGAATGATCCCTATAATCGGATAATATTTTTTCCAAAAGGAAGTGACTGGATAATATTTTTAGCATGCCAGCCAACACCGGTGGTAGCAACGAAATGAACCTTCCAAAAGGAAGTGGTCCGATAATATTTTTCATGTCAGCCAACACTGGCAGCAACCAAATGAACCTCCAACGAGAATATGGAACAATCCACAGTGAACTGCTCTCAGCAAAGAATTTCACCGAAAACTGGGGGTGGGGTGGGGGTGGGGGGAATTAGCCCACCCTGTTTTTATTTCCTCAGCTCCAAGATAGCTGTTGTTATCAAGCCACGTCTGCAAAATTAAACAGCGCTTTAAATTGGCTTTTCAAAACACTTTTTTGTTGAGTTTTGCGGTAATCGTGTATTTAAATGTGGGGATGGGGTTTTTTTTACCCAAAAAGGACCGACAGTTCTTTTGCAAGCTGTGCAATTATGTAGTACATAATGCCTAATTACCCCCAACAATGACCCGCTTCCTTGCGACGTGGAACAAATCAAAGCGATTCCCAAATAACACATTGTTCAAAGCAAATGAGAGGGAATGCAGCTTTGTCTCCGAGCTGGCTTGCAAAAACACATACCTCCCTTGTCTCTTTCCGTGAGTCATTTGTCAGTGGAGATTTTTAAACACACAAGTTGCTGGCATATGCAACTTGGGGCTGGTACGCACCGCCACACAACAGCTGGGCAGGGGTGGCGATGAGGGTGGATTGTTCAACTGTGCAGCTGCATCGCTCCACCCCTCGCCCAGGGTGCCTCGTCTCTGTGAGAACAAAAACAATTAAAATTTGTCAAGCGTCGAATTCTGAATGCAGAGGTAGCTGGTTACATCCCATCGAACTGGGATGGATCAAGACGTTCGAGCGGCACGGAAATAAATTGAGCCAAGCGGTCCCTCCCAAGCAGAGAGACCGTGCCCTGTGGTTCTGACGCACCACTGAGACTCAGCTCAGCTTTCTCTTGCTAAAATATTCCTGTTAACGTCCCCAGAGCTTCCCCAAGCGGAATACGAAAATCTATGATATGGTTTGGGATACAGAGTTGCCAACTGTTGGGTGGGGCCTGAGGATCTCCTAGAACAGGGGTCTGCAACCTGTAGCTCTCCAGATGTTCATGGACTACAAATCGGCCATGCTGGCAGGGGCTGATGGGAATTGTAGTCCATGAACATCTGGAGAGCCACAGGTTGCAGACCCCTGTCCAAGAATTACAAGTGATCTCCAGATGACACAGATCAGTGGAGAAAATGGCTGCTTTGGAAGGTGGGTTTTATGTCATTCTACAGGTCCCTTCCGCACATGCATAATAATGTACTTTCAATCCACTTTCAATCCACTTTCCAGCTGGATTTTACTGTGTGGAATAGCAAAATCCACTTTCAAACCATTGTGAAAGTGGATTGAAAGTGCATTGTTCTGCATGTACGGAAGGGGCCACTGACTTCCTTCCCCTCCCCAAACCCCAGCAGCCCTGGGCAGCACCCTCAAAATCTCCAGGGATTTCCCAGGTCAGTTGGCAACCCACTAGGAATAATGGCACACCATAATCAAGGCTGGGAAACCTCCCAGGAGTATGTGTGTGCCTTCCCGGAGCACTTCAGTCATAACGTGAAGAGATGGTTCAATGTAACTCTGGTTAACCCAGGACTCTGCTTGTAGTAAATTAGGGTTTAATCATATGAGGGTCACACCAAACTGTTTATGACCAAACAAACACTGTGCTCTCCTAGCTTCCCTGAATGCTCTATGGCGCCTATTGCCTACAACTCCTCCTTCCTAGTTCACAAGGAGGCTCTGTAAACTCCCATCCTATATGTTCCTAAAAGCCAGCATGTTGTCGTGATTAAGAGCTGGTGGAGTCTAATCTGGAGAACCGGGTTTGATCCCCCACTCCTCCACCTGAGTGGCAGAGGCTTATCTGGTGAACCAGACGTGTTTCTGCACTCCTACATTTCTGCTGGGTGACCTTGGGCTAGTTTACAGAAGGGAAAAGAACCTGTCCAGCTCTAGTGCAAACTTAAAAACTCTATTTTTAATTAAAATAATTAAAACATGTATATAACAGAACCACAACGCTTAATCAACAACAAAGTGTGTATATTATAAATAACAACAAAACAATGAATAGTACACACACAGGCGATCCCAAAGACAGTAATATCAGGTCTCTGAAATAATGGTATCACTTTCAAAGAGATCCACTAATGGTGTAGATGTGAAGGATACCAAGTGTCTGATGCCTGAAAATAGTCAACTTCTGTGGA
The DNA here is from genome assembly GCF_021028975.2 of Sphaerodactylus townsendi. Taxonomy (NCBI): domain Eukaryota; kingdom Metazoa; phylum Chordata; class Lepidosauria; order Squamata; family Sphaerodactylidae; genus Sphaerodactylus; species Sphaerodactylus townsendi. The sequence continues at coordinate 16,524,819 of NC_059438.1, forward strand.
TGACCTTCATGTGAACATACAAAACGTCAGGATGATGGAGAAATTCTTGGCTCCAGTAAATTAGATACTGTCTCTGCCTCATTGTATATATTTTTTCATGACCTTGGGCTAGTCCCAGTTCTTTGGAACTCTCTCAGCCCCACCTACCTCACAAGGTGTCTGTTGAGGAAGGGAAAGAAGAAGAGTTTGCATTTATATCCCCCTTTTCTCTCCTGTAGGAGACTCAAAGGGGCTGACCATCTCCTTGCCCTTCCCCCCTCACAACAAACACCCTGTGAGGTGGGTGGGGCTGAGAGAGCTCCGAGAAGCTGTGACTAGCCCAAGGTCACCCAGCTGGCGTGTGTGGGAGTGCACAGGCTAATCTGAATTCCCCAGATAAGCCTCCACAGCTCAAGCGGCAGAGCTGGGAATCAAACCCGGTTCCTCCAGATCAGAGTGCGCCTGCTCTTAGACACTACTCTTAGACACTACGCCACTGCTGCTCCTGAAAGGAGCTTGTAAGCCACCTTGAGTCTCCTTACAGGAGAGAAAGGTGGGGTACAAATCCAAATTTCTCCTCCTCCTCCTCCTCCTCTTCCTCCTCCTCCTCCTCCTCTAAAAGGATGTCTAAAATTGCAGTCGTCACTACATAGGCTGCAGACCCAGCACTCAGTCCTGGTTTCTCTTGGCAAATGTGCTTTCCCCATCAGGTCAAAGTGATGGTCAACCAAAAGGCAGCCAAGGGGTGAGGAAAGGAAGGAGGGACTGGCCCCTTTGTGGACACTGTTAACCCACCAGCAGCTGCCCGGAGCCCATTGTATTGTTCAGCACAAAGTGTGCTCTACTGATAATATGGCAGCATAGTTCATCATGCCAGAGACCTTCCCTAGTTTACTAAGCTGTCTGCTGTGCAGATCTTGAGAGGATACCTCCCCCCCCCCCGCCGCCGCCAATGCCGCAATGGCTTAAAACTGTTCTGAAGTCTCCAGTTATTTCCAGTACCGTTTCAGGATTGGGGGTGGAGGGAACAGGCCTGCATTTTTCTTTTTTTTTAAAAAAAAAATCCTATTTCAATATTTATGAAGCTGCTTCCGCCTATAATTACAAACAGGTGCAATTATCACCACCGCCCCATTCATTAACCTTGGGAATTAGACAGCTGATAAGTAAGAATGTTATTTATTCATTAAAACCGGGGAGATGCTTTTGCTCCTCCTGTTTTTTTTGGGAGCTGACGGCTGGTGCCAAGCAGGTGCCAGCTGCCTGGAGCTTTTCCTTCAAAGACAAAGACATAAACGGAGAAACTAGAGGTGGCTTTTGAAGCTACTCCATTTCAGAGCACCTGTTTCTTATTCCAGTGTGGTGGTTTCCAGTGTCCCAGTGTGGTGTTGTTCGTCAGTTGCCATTGCCGCTGCCGCCGCCGTCAGCTTCGCCTTTCTTCTTCTTTCTTCTCTTCTTCTTCTTCTTCTTCTTCTCTTCTCTCTTTCTTCTCTTCTTCTTCTTCTTCTTCTTCTTCTTCTTCTTCTTCTTCTTCTTCTTCTTCTTCTTCTTCTTCTTCTTCTTCTTCTTCTTCTTCTCCTTCTCCTTCTTCTCCTTCTCCTTCTCCTCCTCCTTCTTCTCCTTCTTCTTCTTCTCCTCCTTCTTCTTCTTCTCCTTCTCCTTCTTCTTCTTCTCCTTCTTCTCTTCTACTTCTTCTCCTTCTCCTCTTCTCTCTCCCTTCCTCCTTTCTCCTTCTTCTCCTTCTTTCTTCTTCTTCTTTCTTCTTCTCCTTCTTTGTTCTCCTCTTCCTCTCTTTCTCCTTCTTCTTCTCTTCTTCTTCCTTCTTCTGACAGGGAATTTCCCCACTTACTCTTCTACAAGTGCCACAACTCCGTGGGAAAGTAGCGCAGGGGTCCAGCGGCGCCTTCCCCACTCTGGCAGGGGTGGCAACCACGCAGCTACCTCCCGACGCTAAGCTCTTTGCATTCCACTCATACAAGGCACATCATTCCTGCATGCTTGAAGAAATGGCACCTTTTGATGACCCCGTGCAGAGCGCGGGGTCATGGGGAACCCCGAGAGCGCACCAGGAATGACGCGCGCTGAGGGGGCACGAGAGTGGCGCGCAGCAGAAGGTGAGTGGGGAAAGCCCCTAGGACTCAGGAGACCCAATTTTGAAGCCCCAGTCTGCCATGGAAGCTTGTGGGGTGACATTGGGCTAGTCACACTTTTGCAATCTAACATAACTCTTAGGATTGTGGTGAGGTTAAAAGGGGGGGGACACCTTGGCCTTTTCTCCACCGACACTATAAAACGTTTTGAAGCAGAAAATAAAATGTTTCCTCCGTGGAGCTCCGCCTTGTTTTTACCCCAAAATGTTTTACTTGGAGCCTCAAAATGGTTTAAACAAATGCCCTTTTAAAACAATTCTTGACTTGAAATGTTTTCAAAATGGCTGCATTTGCCTGTGTGGTCCCTTTAAGACGTTTCCCAAGCTTCTCTGCCTTCCCTGCACTTTCCCACTGACACCCTCGTTTCCTTTCTCAGCCTACCTCTCTTTGCTCCTTGTTCGTTCTCGTTTTTTTCTCCTGCAGGTTTTTCCTGCTGTCTTCTTTGGGATGGGGTGTGTGGTAATCATTGAAGGAGAGACTGCAGAAGGTGCAGAGAACTGCGGCACTCCACTGTAAAGCATAGAAGCAATGTTCTCAAACAAAAAGGGAGAAAAAAGGGAGAAATCACAAAATGGTGGCCAGGAATCATCTGGAGGGATGAATGCAGACATATATCATGGTTGTGGGAGGAGAGAAAGGTGGGGTATAAATCCAAACTCCTCTTCCTACTCCGCCACTGCCTCTTCTTCTTCTTCATCTTCTTCTCCTTCTCCTTCTTCTCCTCCTCCTTCTTCTCCTTCTCCTTCTCCTCCTTCTCCTTCTCCTTCTCCTCCTCTTTCTTCTCCTTCTCCTTCTCCTTCTTCTCCTTCTCCTTCTTCTCCTTCTCCTTCTTCTTCTCCTTCTTCTCCTTCTTCTTCTACTTCTCCTTCTCCTCCTTCTTCTTCTGCTTCTCCTTCTTCTTCTTCTTCTCCTCCTCCTCCTCCTCCTCCTTCTTCTTCTCCTTCTTCTTCTTGTCTTTCAGTCTTTCAGTGAATTGTTATCTCTGTCTCCAGTGATCTCAGAACAGCCAGCACTCATGGTCAGCCATGCATCTCTGTAGCCTCACTAGAACCCTGCAACCCAAGGTTACCAGATAAGTTTCATGGTGCGTCTAGATTGGAATCCAGGTCAACACCCAACACTCTAATCATTATATCACTCTGGCTCTCAAAAGCTAAAAATAAAATCTAGGAGTGGATTTGCTTGGGAAACATCCATGGGGGAAAAACACAAAGGACTCAGGATTTTGCTTGGAGTTATAATTTGCCCTGGAACGTTGACATATGTGCTCCTGGACAAATGAGTTGGAGACTACCTGTGCTTTCCTCATGACACAAGAAAGGTTTACTATCCTAATTCTGCACTGAAATGTATTTGGCTAGGCAGACCTTGCTTTAAACACATGTCTTTTTATTCCAGTCAGATCCACAGCTTTTAGTGTGTTTTTTTTCTTTCCTTTTTTGCAATTAACAGGGCAAATTTAAAAATCCCCATCTAATCCTGAAGTGAATTTGGCAAGATGGCAGCGATACCACGGTGTAAATTGTTTACAACTGATGTTAACAGTTGCTCATTTGATGGAATGCATTGAATGTCATTCAATTGCTCTTGGAGGGGGGGGGGGCTTCATTCTAATAGTCAATCTTGTCCATAATTGCAAACCGCCCTGCCTCCATCTGCCTTCCGCAGCAAACGTATGAATGGAAAAGTGCCTCCAGGACTGGGAAACGATTCAGCAGCAATCACACCACAAAGCAGACTGGAATTTGGGAGCAGAGGAATAAGCATCGAAAGCCAGTCTTTTGAAAGAGAGTCACTCGCTAGTTTAACAGCTGCGGATCAAGAGCCTCTCGGTTTTTAATAAGCCTCTCAGTTTTTAATAAGTCATATAAGATGTTAATGGCCAAAACAGGATGGGATGCAAGGCTTGAAAGATCTTCACCGGCTTCCCATCTGTTTCTGTTAGGGTTGCCCTTGGCTGGCAACTGGCCGGAGGCTTACCGGGGGGGGGGGAGAGGGACTTTGGTGGGAGAGGGAGGCATGGCACTGCGCAATGCCACATCATCATTTCTGGTCACAAAACAGGAAGTGACATCGTATTGTCAAAGGCTTTCATGGCCGGAATCACTTGGGTGCTGTGTGGTTTCCGGGCTGTATGGCCGTGTTCTAGCAGCATTCTCTCCTGACGTTTTGCCTGCATCTGTGGCTGGCATCTTCAGAGGATCTGATAGTTGGAAAGGATCAGATAGTAGGATAGTAGGAAAGGATAGTAGGAAAGGATCAGATCCTCTGAAGATGCCAGCCACAGATGCAGGCAAAACGTCAGGAGAGAATGCTGCTAGAACACGGCCATACAGCCCGGAAACCACACAGCACCCAAGGAAGTGACATCACTGCACTGAGGTAACAGTCTAGGGATACTACAGATTACTATGGCACAACCATGGAGCTCTGTGGCATTTCTAGAGCACTGCATTATTTCCAGTTTGGAGCCAGAGCTGACATCATATATACCCCTCCTTTATTTCCTCCAGCCAATGAATTTACTGGTGACATGCAACAGGTTGCAATGGTGGGCAGTTACCACCATTGGACACTTGGCAACCCTGGATTCCAGGCACAATTCAGATTCTTACCTTATGGTCCTAATCAGTTTGGGGCTGCAGAGCTTGAAGGACGGTCTCCTCCCATATTGCCCAGGCCCCACCCACAGTAACATCCTCTTTCCAAACCCTATTCAAAGGTGAGGTGTGTGTGGCAACCCGAGACCGGGTCTTTTTAGCTTTGGCACCTACTGTTTAAATTTAAGACCTCTTTTCAATTTGAGACTGAGATTAAGATGTCCCTCCTACTACTGTTTGTCCTGGTTGACTCTGGTCCCAGCCAGTCCAAAGGTCTGCTGTTTTATCTCAGTCCCAGAAGCTGATATGGCATAACCCTTACGGATCTTCAATCTTGTAGGGCTGTGATGTTCCTAGTTCCCCTTTGAGAGTCCCTGACAATCTTTCAGCAAGGCAAGGTGCAACTTAAGGGCCCCTTCCGCACACGCAAAATAATGCGTTTTCAAACCACTTTCACAACTGTTTGCAAGTGGATTTTGCCATTCCGCACAGCTTCAAAGAGCACTGAAAACAGTTTGAAAGTGCATTATTTTGCATGTGCGGAATGAGCCATGGACAGTCTCTTGAAACCACTGTAGCCTGCCCCTCGAAGAGCAATGCAGGGTCAAAGGCTCGCCACAGGCAACACAAACTTCGTCCAACGATGAGGATTTCTTCATGCTTTCCCAGCTGCATGTGTTATTTCCCTCCTTTGTTGTGTTTAAAAGGAGAATTGAAACGGGGAAGGCAAATAAGTCACAGAATCATTCACTTCGGACCCCTGAGGCTGGTTACGCCAAGAATGTGACAACTGGAGAGGAAAGGGAACATTAAACTGTTTCCATCTTCCGGAAGCATCCCCAGAGTCAGGCAACTGGGAACGAGGCAGTTGGAGGAAAGGCAGGCCGGATCTGAAATGTTTGCCTCTTAATGGCTCACTCTTATCTCTTTTACGTAACTTAATGCAACCAACCCTGTGAGAACGTTGCAGCCTCAACAAACACAAACTCTTTGCCATTCTTAATTTAATTTAATTTAATTCAATTTATTGCTAGTTCCCTGAGCTTTTCTAAAGTGCCTCTTCCATCAGTGAGACCAGGACTGGCTCTTTGCTTTGGAGAAGAGATGCTTTGGCTTAGGAGCAAGCGGTACCAGGAAACAGAGATGGCATCAGCAGGCATACACAATGTGCCATTTCCCTCTGCAAATTCCCCTTTAATTGCCCAGAGTGAGCTCAATATACCACCTGGTTCCACAGCCTCCCTGGAACTCCAAAACCAGGAGGACAAATACTTAGCAGCCATAATGCAGTTTGGATGGTGTAAGGAACCTCGAAGGACCCGAAATAAGTAACTTGGAACAGCTCTTTATTTCATAAACTTCAGTGGTCGCATTACACGGAATGCAGATTCTGACCTTCCCAGACACAAACTGTCGCTTTTACGGACAGAACGGCCCCTCCCCAGACTCCCAAACACAATTCCCACGATAGAGCAATAGCAAGCTTCACACATATATGATAAGCGCAAGAAGCAAGGTTAGCTGCAGCAATCACCCTGGGCACACAGCCCAGATTGTGGAATGTGCCAAGGCCAGGATGGCAGAACAGAAACACACTTCAACCGCCATCCTTACAGATGGGGATTTTCCAGCTTGGGTCAGCCCAAAGGGATGATTACAAGAAAATACCTTATTCTGAATCAGGCCGTTGGGTCCATCAACGTCAGTCCTGCCAGCTCAGACTGGCCATGGCTCTCCACAGTCCCAGTTATTTTATTTATTTATTTATTTTTCAGACTTATATACCGCCCTACCCCCGAAGGGCTCTGGGCGGTGAACAACATAAAATCAAATACAAAACAAGCTCTCAATAATGTAAATTAAAATGCAGGAAATAACATATGAACAATGCCCACGAAAGTCCTCCTTAAACCCTCCAGAGAGGAGAAAAGAAAGGATGGGTCCTATAGATGATAATGGCCCCTAATTCCATGGAAATGGATGGGGGCACTTTCAGCGGCTGGACTTTCCAAAAGCCCGGTGGAACAACTCCGTCTTGCAGGCCCTGAGGAAATCACCAAGATCCCGCAGGGCCCGGACAGCTGGAGGAAGAGTGTTCCACCAGGCAGGGGCCAGGGCTGTAAAGGTCCTGGCCCGGGTGGAGGCCAGCCGCATCATTGAGGGGCCTGGGACTACCAGCAAATTGAGGGACCTGGGACTACCAGCAGAGGCCTAGTAGGGACATATGGGGTGAGAAGTTTAACGCTATTTATTGCCAGTTTTTTTAAGCTGGACATTCCAGGGATTGAACCTGGTTCTTTCTGCATGCCAAGCAGATGTTCTGCCACTGCGCTATGTGTGGCCCCTCCCCAATAATAATAATTGTGCTCTGGTAGGCTGCAACCAACTCATGGTGGCCCCAGGACCGTGGGTTTTCTAGGCAAGAGAGGAACAGAAGCAGTTTGCCGTGGCCTTTCTCTGCGTAGCAACCCTGGACTTCCTTGGGTGTCTTCCATCCAAGCATTAACCATGACTGACCCTGTTAGCTTCCAAGCTCTGATGAGATCAGGCTAGTCAAGACTATTCAGGATACAGTTGTGGGACTTGATTGATTCACTCCACTATCCAAATCTTGAGATGATGTCTACTAACCTTGTTTCCTCCATGTCCTTGTTGTGGGACCAGTCAGTTGGTGGAGTTCTTTAGCCAAGTGTTTCCTTTAGTTGGAAAACTACTTCCATGAGATCATAAGAGCCAGCGTGGTTAGCGGTTATGAGCAGGTGGACTCTTATCTGGTGAACTGGATTTGTTTTTTCCACTTCTGCACATGAAACCTGCTGGGTGACCTTGGACTAGTCACAGTTCTCTCAGAACTCTCTCAGCCCCACCTACCTCGCAAGGTGTCTGTTGTGGGGGAGAGGAAGGAAAAGAAGTTTGCAAGCCCCTTTGAGTCTCCTTACAGCAGAGAGAAAAATCTAAACTCTTCCTCCTCCTCCTCTTCCTCTCCTCCTCCTTTCCCTCTTCATCCTAGCTCAGCTAACTTTTGAGTAACATGGACCAATCCACCTTCGCCACCCTTCCCAAATAGGGAGCAAATCATGGGTAACTTTGTGAAACATTTGGCCCTTGGAGTTAACCCTTTCACTTCCTTCGAGGAAGTAAGATATCACAATCTTAATTGTTCTGGTTGGTCTAGTGCAGTGGTGGCGAACCTTTGGCACTCCAGATGTTATGGACTACAATTCCCATCAGCCCCTGCCAGCATGGCCAACTGGTGCTATCACGGGTCTAGTGCTATCTGTAAGTGGGTTTGTCATTTGCTGTTACAAACAACCTTCAGCTGCAATCGTTGCATTCTCCGGGGTGTCCAGGGCTGGTCCCCAACTTCTCCAAAATGAAAAAGCCGGAGGCCTTTTAGAACTCTTCTCTGCCTTTGGAAGCCAATTTGCATCAGACTCCGCCACCCCCACTCTTCCAAATTGAGTGCGATCATGGCAAGGGAAGCCGAGAGGTTTTATAACAGGCCTCCCGCTATTCTCCTTATATAACATCACTTCTCCCATTTGTAGGCACAATTAATTTAATGTAGCAAAGAACATAACAGCCTCCTTGCAATCAGCCGCATCAAGGGAGACAGTTATCTCCGTGGCCCCTGCTGGCTTGATGAATATTGAAAAAGCAGCTTCCTAAGGCCCCCGTTGAACAAATGTACATTTATGCAGCAAAGATCCCTGGGACCTACTCCAAGCGAAAAATTATGGAGAGGAACAAGACACCCACTGGGTGCCAATTTGTCTTTTGCCATTCACAGTACAGGAATAATTGGTAGGCTTTTATAGCACCGAACTTGTACACCTTTTGTCTTTGCTCCAGACATGACCTGGCAACTTTCCCAGCGTGCTCTGCTCTGGCCAAGGTGAACCCTCCTGGCGCTCAATGAGGTTTGAGAGGCACCAACCTGGAGAAGATCATAGCTGGAGAAAGATGTCATTTGTTAGTCTAGAGCAGGGGTCTGCAACCTGCGGCTCCAGAGCCGCATGCAGCTCTTTCAGCCTTATTCTGCGGCTCTGTGGGCCTGGAGGTCGGAGGGTAGCATGGGCATGTCCCTCCAGCCCTCCAGAGCAGCGCTGGAAGGAAAGGTGAGTGGAGGGGCCAAACCGGAGGCGGCTCCATACAGAGCCGCCTCTCTGGCTCGGTAGATCTTCGGGACCATGGAAAACAGGTCCAAATGGCTCTTTGGGTGGTAAAGGTTGCAGACCCCTGGTCTAGAGCGAGGGTGTCCAACTCTGGCCCTCCAGATGTTCGCAAACTACGATTCCCATCAGCCCCTGTCAGCCTGACCCACAAACAAGCCGAGATATGTTTATTCCGCCTTGGTTGATGTTATGGTGCTGCTGGTGCAAATGAGATGCTGATCTACTATTTCGTTGTTCTGGATTATTCAGTGGTTTCACGGAGCATTTTACGGTGTTATCTAATTAACTGTTGTAAGCCGCCCTGAACCCAGAAGGAAAAGGGCAGCGTATAAATCAAATCAAATCTTGTCACACCATTCTCTGAAAGGGTAATCCCATCGGGAAAGTGAGTTTTCCTGTTATGAAAAAAATTGATTTGTTCTACATTATGTCTGCCCTGACCTGGATGCCTCAGGCTAGCCCAGTGGTGGCGAACCTATGTCACGGGTGCCAGAGGTGGCACTCAGAGCCCTCTCTGTGGGCATGCGTGCACAGAGTTTGTCATAATAGTGATAATAGTGTAATTAGTGATAATAGTGTAATTATTTCAGGTAGATTATTCAGGTAGCATTAAACGTAAGACCTAGTTTTGGGGAAGCAGTGTAAGTAACTCTGTTAAGCGCTGTTAAACCCCACCGATTTTCATGGGAAGAACGAAAGTGTGATCCTTTACCTGGGAGCAAGCTTGGTTGCTGGCAACAGGATTTGCTTCTGAGTAAACCCTCCTAGGGTCGTGACTCACCCGTTTGAAGTGTTGCACAGTTGCTTCAAAGCAAAGCCACCAACTACCACCAAGCTTACTTCCGAGTGACGTGTGCCTTGGAGCCAACCGTTTTTCCTATACTAAAACCTCAGTATTCAGGTTAAATTGCCGTGTTGGCACTTTGCGATAAATAAGTGGGTTTTGGGTTGCAGTTTGGGCACTCGGCCTCGAAAAAGTTTGCCATCACTGGGCTAGCCCAATCTTGTCAGATCTGGGAAGCGAAGTAAGGTGGGCCCTGTTTAGTATTTGGATGGGATACCTCCAAGGAAATCCAGGGTCACAACACAGAGGCAGGAAATGACAAACCATCTCTGAACATCTCTTGCCTTGAAAACTCTATGGAGTAGCCATAAATTGGCTGTGACTTGACAGCATTTTCCTCCAACGCCACCACATTATGTTTTTAAAAAGACATAACTTCCTTCTTGTTTTGGTCACATAAAATGTTCTCCCAGAGAATCTGTTCTGACATTCCTCTGGCTTTTTCACTCCATTTAATGTGGCTCCACGGATGCTCCCGCAGAGCATTTGGGCTTTTGCTGTGTGCAGCGCACTCCCGCCGAGCACCAGTCAGCAGAGTTGAGCAACCTTGCGTGAACCTCCCATCCTCTCGGGTGACTATAAATGAGAGAGGACTCTCGGCAGCCAAGTTGGCAGTCACGATGATAAAAACAGAGCTGTTCAAAATACATACATCTGTGGAAACCAGAAGTCACTCTGAATCATACTCCTTAGCTTTTGCAAACCCGAAAGAGGCATTTTTAAATGTGAGAGCCAGCGTGGTGTAGTGGTTAAGAGCAGGTGGATTCTAATCTGGAGAACCGGGTTTGATTCCCCACCCCTCCACTTGAGTGGCGAAGGCTTATCTGGTGAACCAGATGTGTTTCTGCACTCCTGCATTCCTGCTGGGTGACCTTGGGCTAGTCATAGTTCTCTCAGAACTCTCTCAGCCTCACCTACCTCATGAGGTGTCTGTTGTGGGGAGAGGAGGGGAGAGGAGCTTGTAAGCCACCTTGAGTCCTCTTGCAGGAGAGAAAGGTGGGGTATAAATCCAAAACTCTCTTCTCTACTCTAATCTACTGTATTATAATACAGGGTTCTTCCTGCCTTTTCGTACAACAATTTCCTTTCCGTCTTTTATTTCAGGAGATTTACTGATCTTATTATCCCCCCCCCAAATAAAATATTTGGGGCACACTGATTAATGTTTTACTCAGCTTGTTAAAAAAACGGGCTCCCTCCCATCATATACTGATAGCATAATGAGTCCCTCTACCTATTTATCATTCGACCAAAACAGCTGTTCCGTCATTTCTCATTGCATGGGCTAATGGTGGGTTATTTAATTTTATTACATTTATATTATGGCCTCGTCTTTGCATTTTCATTTATAATAGAAAATTATACACTTAGGCATCACCGGCGAAGATAAATGTTGTTCTTTTAAAAATAATTCCAGAGATAAATGACCCAAAATGGGTCTCGATGCTCTTTAGTGGGAAGGGGGAATGGGGAGGGGGAATCGTCACTTCAACTCTGGTTTTCCATCAGGAGGGTTGATTTAATAGCACTTGCGCTATTTGAATGTTTGGAGAGGACCCTTCCTGTCCCACGTGGCAGCAACAGAACAATGGTGTAAGAAAGTTGGATGAGGCTAATTCTATATTGAAGCAATGAGGCTACGGACTTAGGGGGCAGGGCTTGGGGGTATCATTAAAGGACACCAAGTAGTTGTTAATTTAACATATATTCACATACCCCAGAAAGCACAACTTGTCTTTCAATGCCCTGATCTTTGAGCCTACATTGTCTGACGTTCAACTTATGACAACACAAGACAGGGACTTTTCGGTGTTGGCACCCTTGCTAATGAAAGCATTCACAGCAGTCTCAGGTAAAGGTTGTTCTGTTTCAACCAGTTTGGCCGAACTTACCACCTAGATAGCTGGGTGTGTATGTTTGTTTGGTTGGTTTGTATGCAACTGTTTTCTGGCTTCTGTTTGGATTTTAGAATTTACAGGATGGCATCACCTTCAAGGAATCATAGGAGGAATAAACAATTGGTATCTTTCTTGCCTGTCCAAATCTAACCTTCCAAGATTGGATTTTGAGCTTCTCTGGACCTTTAATGGACCTTTGGTGTTCTCAACTATTTGAGAATGTCATGTGAGTTTCTACTGCTTTTACAGAAACGGTGGGAGGGGGAGGAGGCTTAATCATCTCTAGTCTGCCACCCCTCTGCCATAAGTGGCATTTATGCTAGCAGGAAGGGTAGACAGGGAGGAGGGTGGCTGCAATGCAGGTCTGCAGCACCTGACCAGAAAGCAGGCTCCAGCCCTAGAGCTGTGCTGCCCAAAAACTGCTGCTGTAAGTTCAGCCAAACTCGCTTAAGCAGAACCTTTACCTGTCTCCTAATTTCAAATGAGATTACAAGGCATTCCGCTCTTTGGGTGCCAACACCGAAAAGTTCCTGCCTCGTGTTGTCACAAGTTGAACCTCAGACAGGGTGGGTGCAAAGATCAGGGGCTTTGAGAGCCAGCGTGGTGTAGTGGTTAAGAGCAGGTAGATTCTAATCTGGAGGACCGGGTTTGATTCCCCACTCCTCCACCTGAGTGGCAGAGGCTTATCTGTGTTTCCGCACTCCTACATTCCTGCTGGGTGACCTTGGGCTAGTCACAGTTCTTTGGAACTCCTGCATTGTCTCCATGTTCCATTTCTGTCCATTGATTGGAAGCATGGGCACAATTTGAGGGCAAGGGCACAGCAGGCTGGGAGGAGGCTTCTCTGGTGAATCAGATGTGTTTCCACACTCCTATGTTCCAGCCGGGTTACCTTGGGCTAGTCACAGTTCTCTCTGCCCTCTCTCAGCCCCACCTGCCTCACAAGGTGTCTGTTGTGGGGAGAGGAAGGGAAAGGAGCTTGTAAGCCACCTTGAGTCTCCTTACATGAGTGAAAGGTAAGGTATAAATCCAAACTCTTCTTCCCTTTATGTTTTTGCAGCCCATTCTGATGTTGCTGGTACTCAGATTCAGGGAACTAAAAAACAAATCTGTAAGATGCATTCACCAGCTGAAGGGAGCTGGAGAAAGCAAAGGGGAAGCCCAGCAAAAGCAGGCTCAGAAACTGGTGGGGAAATGACAAGATTAAACGAAGGGGAAATATAGAAACGCTGCATTATTAATCAACTTGTCTGGCGCAGCTTCGTCCCATCTCGGGAAGAGCTGGCGCCAAGTTGCAACTCGCAGCCTGGTGACTGGCTTTCAGGCGATGATGAATTATAAAGCCTGGAAAATTCCCCCTGTAGATTTAAAAGAAAACCAGAAAGGAGGGGCAGGGAATGAGCCCAAGTTATCAAAAGGGGGAAGGAAGATGGAAGGGGAAGGCAAGAAAGTAGCTGTAGGTGCTGGTTGAGGTAATGCTTGCTTTGTAAATAGTCACCAGGTTGGTACACAGTGATCATGCCACACGTTTGCTTAGTAAGCATTTGGAATGATGGCAGCAAGAGAGTTCTGAGAGAACTGTGACCAGCCCAAGGTCACCCAGCAGGAATATAGGAGTGTAGAAACACATCTGGTTCACCAGATAAGCCTTTGTGACTCAGGTGGATAGTGGGGAATCAAACCTGTTTCTCCACCTGCTCTTAACCACTATACCATGCTGGCTCTCTACACCATGAGAGAACTGCATGATGTGCCTTGTTCTTGGGGCAACAGAACTGCTCTTTACATCAAGGCACAGCTGTTGTCTTCTGGGTCTTAAATGTATCCCTTGTGTTGAAAATTATCGAATTTCATTTTTCACTACCCACCTGGGGTCTCACTAACATCTTGGGAAGAAGGGGTAGCGTGTACGGTCAAGTAGCTGTTGCTTTCCTCTGCATAGCAACCCCACTCTTCCTTGATGGTCTCCCATCCGATGTGGACCATGACTGATTGCTTAGCTCCCACACTCCGATGAGCCCTGGCTAAACCTGGCTAGTTGGTCTGCCCCGGGGAGAAAGGCAGTTTATATTTTAATAACGGCAGCAACTGAAACAGGCATAGATCAAAATGAGGGCTCAAATGGGAGACCTCACTTGAAACCACCATTTGTAGCCTTGAGTTTAATGATGGAAGAAGCCCAAGATGCTAAGGTAGAAGTAACGCAGTATCGCAGCATAAGATGTAGTACCATGGACAGCTCCCAAGGAAGGCCAAGGTTATTTTTCCATCCTTTAACCTGCTCAGATGAGTTCAGATTGCAGAGGGGCATTTTGCAATGAGATGGAGGACTCCCTGAGACGATGTTCATGGACCCCCTCTACTGGCCAAGCTGCTAAGTCAGAGGTCAGCGACCTCTTGCAGTTGAAGAGTCGAACTGGGTCAAAATTCAAATTTCAAAAAGGCCATCTGTTTAACTCAAACTATGCAGCTGAACATTACAGATACTTAGTGTGTTGGTTAATAATCTACAACCTTTCCCCTTTCCCAAGCTGTCAATTCTCCAAGCCATCTACCTCTTCAGCCTTGTGTGATCAAATAGACCTGAATCAAGTTCTTGGCTCTGCAACCAAAAGTGGAAGTGGGAGGCAGAGGTTTGTGAAGAATTCTTGCCCTTTAATCATCGAGATTAATCATAGAGTTGGAAGAGGCCACAAGGGCCATCAGGTCCAACCCCCTGCAATGCAGGAACACAGAATCAAAGCACTCCTGACAGATGGCCATTCAGCCTCTGTTTCACAAAGAAGGAGACTCCACCACACTCCAAGGTAGTGCATTCCACTGTCGAACAGCCATTACTGTCAGGAAGTTTTTCCTGATGTTTAGATGGAATCTCTTTTCCTTCACCTTGAACCCATGACTCCTGGTCCTAGTTTCTGTGCACGCGTGCGCACACGCACACACAAGTGCAAACAACAGAACATAAAAAGACTGGATATGCCTCCAATTGTTGGTTTTTGATATCAGGAGCCTCAGCCAAGGAACGTATTCATAGAGAAGCCAATTATGGCAAAGTCACCCTAGTCCTTTAACTGCCAATAATCCTCTTCTTCTTTCATACCTCATTCCTGAGCTTTACTGTTCCTTATAATCCCCCAGAATTACAAGGACTGTTTAAGCAGCACGTACTTTGTAACATCTGTCGCGATTGTTGTAGAGCAATTTGAGAAACATGTTCCATTTGAAAGGCCCAAACGGCTGAACAACCACACTTTCCATTGCAACTAGCCTGCAGGACGGGATGTATCTGTGTCTTTGTCCAGCGTACAATGAAATGGGTCAATGAACTAAAATCCTCTCCTCAGACAAAAAGTGTGACTTTGCTCCCTTTTCTGTGTCCAAAAGGATACCTGAAGCAGCATCAAGGCCCTAGTGCCAGGTTTCTTCAATGAAATTTGGGCACTTTTATCAAAGAGCAGGAACCTGGATGGTAGGATGAAGTAAACATTGGAAGACTTCTCAAAGTAAAAACAAAGAAAAGGCCATGCAGAGGTAATGTCAGCCAGTGTGGTATAGCTGTGAGACTGACAAGGCTAGAATCTGGGAGAACTAGGTCCAAATCTTTCCGCTCTAGGATGGCAGTTCGCTGGATGACTTTGGACCTGTTCATATCTCTCTGCCCAACCCTACCTCTGGTGAGGACTATGTGGAAGAGAAGAGATCAATATTTTAAGCCATTTTGGGTCCCCATCAGGCAGACCCACAACTCTCCCCCTAAGAAGTATTTGTGTACAGAAATAATATCTACATATGAACTTCCTTGCCAGATTGGGAGCTGCGTGGGCAAGCTCGAACCCAACGAGCATTCAAATATTTGTCCACATCTCAATGAACATGTAAAGTGTGACCTTATTAGGTCTCGATCCTTGAATCAATAAACAGACTCTGTACTGTTGATCGGCAGTGTTTATTGGAAGGCAACGAAGCACTCAGCTTATCAAAGCCAGTTCTGACGAACCTGGCTTTTGCTATCCCCTTTATTCAGAAATAACCCCCCCTCCCATTTTCCCAAAGAATGTGAGAAAGAGTTACTTTGAAGCCTAGGTGCCCCAAGGTCAGCAACAGATAGAGATAAAGCCACCTGGCCTCTTGCCCCCACAGACCAATGGAAACATCCCATTTCCCATGGGAGTAAGAGTGTCAGGGGTAAGCCTAATTATCTACGTAGAGTGTGAAGCCATAAAAAAGAGATCAAGGAAAGAATGTCCCCTTACAGCAGTGGTAACACATAGCAGGCTGGTTACATATATCTTGTAGTGATTACATTGAAGGAGGAATGCATCTCAATAGATACAATCACCAGTAATATATTTTGTAACGACTACATTGAGCTAGAAATGCATCTCAACCAACTAGGTGCTCCTCCCCTCCCTTGCATGCCACCCCTCCCTCCTTCTCCTCCCTCCCCTCCCTCTGCTAGGGTGGGTGGGCCATGTCCAGATGCTGGGCTCCCTCCCCCTCCCTTGCATGCCACCGCTCCCTTCACCATGATACATGATCACCAAGGCGATCCGGCTGGCCTCTACAAGGGCCAGGGCTTTTACGGTTCTGGCCCCTACCTGGTGGAACAGGCTTTCAGGTGAGATCAGGGCCCTGCGGGATTTACAAAGTTTCCGCAGGGCCTGTAAAATGGACCTGTTCCGCCAGGCATTTGGCCAGCCGGGATGATATCAACTGCAACAAAAAGCAAACATCTGGCCTCCCGTGGGTTCATAAAAGGGGGAATAGAATAGCTGAAGCCATCTCTAGTCTAATATTTTATGTATTTTAATTAACTTATATATATGATGTTTTAACTTTTTATTTTGTTGGAAACCGCCCTGAGCCTTCGGGGAGGGCGGTATACAAATGCAATAAATAAATAAATAAATAACCAGCTGTAGGTATTCAATCAGTATCATTTCACCCACAAGGGATGGGATGAAGATACGTTTCTCCTTCTTCATTGCAACCCAGAGGAAAACCCAGTCTCCAAAATATAGCTGGGGGTTGCCCATGCAATGCTGTGTAAGGACAACCACTATATTGTCTTGCAACTCTCTCTCTCTCTCTCTCTCTCTCTCTCTCTCTCTCTCTCTCTCTCTCACCTCTCCCTCCCTCTCTGTGAGAAGGTGGAAACACATTCCAGATGGAAACACATTCCAGAATAAGTGAAGTGTTTGGTTAGAAGCCAGTTTGGAGACGAGCACTTCCAAGAAATCATTTGAGCCTTTTCTGCTTCGAAGAAAATATGTGCAAGCCAGCACAACTGCCCAGGTCAATTGTAAATATTTCATGCCTCCAAGCTTCAAGGCAACTCCTATCAATGTTTCATCTCTGCAATCTTGCTCTTTTCTTTTCTCCTTTTGTATGAATGAAGTAGTCGCTTGATCTGTAATATCCTTTCTGGCTATCTTTCCTGCTTTGCAGTTCTGTTACTCTAAACCCATCTTACAGATCTGAGAACTGGGGCTATGCAGTTGGGGCTTCCCCTTACCCACCAGAACTTGCAGCTCCTTTGGACTTTGAATGCCTCTCTAGCCATTCAGATTTCTTTGAAATCACTATCTGTAAAGCTCCAGCCCGCATACAGACTACCTTTGCGTCCTTTGTGTTATTACATAATATAGAATGGAGACATCATTTTTTTAAAAAAAACAGTGAAAGTGGGCCTCTAAACCTGGTGTCACTGAAAATTCACTGGGCATCTCAGCAGTAAAAAAAAATGGAAACATGGGTGAGCAATAGCTAGATTTGAGTCCAGTAGCACCTTAGAGACCAACAAGATTTTTGGAGTGTAATCTTCCAAGAGTCAAAGATCCTTTCATCAGATAAGAGTCAGAAGGGATCTGATAAAGGGAACTTTGGCTCTTGAAAACTTATACTCCCAAATCTTGTTGGTTTCTAAAGTGATGAACTTCAGTCTCGATGCTCTGCTGCAGACCACCGTGGCTACACTCATAAACTGTGGGCCAGCAAGTTGTAACGTGCTGCAATTCATCAGCATTTGCCAAAATAAAGCTTTGGTAGGTCAATGGACTTGCATAAGGTGCCCTGCAGACTTTTCCCAGCATGCTCATTCACCCAGCAAGCTTCCATGGTGGAATGGAGATTCACACCCAGATCTTTTTTCATTGCCATGATCATTAATCTACACCACAGGTGTCAAACTCGTGACCCTCCAGATGTTATGGACGACAGTTCTCATCATCCCCTGCCAGCATGATGCTGGCAAGGCGATGATGGGAACTGTAGTCCATAACATCTGGAGGGCCGCGAGTTTGACACCTATGAGCTACACTTTAGGGTGATTCTGATGCAAAAAAACAGCATGAGGTCATATGTTGAACCCTTTTTTAAAAAAGGGGTTCTGATCACACATCTCTGTGTAACATGTAGCTTGTCCAGAGTATTGTTGAAGGCTTTCACGGCTGGAATCAACTGACTGTTGTGGTTTTTCTGGGCTGGGTGGCCTCGGTCTGGTAGGTTTTGTTCCTAACATTTTGCCTGCCAGCCGTAGATACAGGCAAAACATCAGGAGCAAAATCTACCAGACCATGGCCATCCAGCCCAGAAAACCCACAGCAGCCAGTATAGCTTGCCCCTTAGAAGTGGAGCACAGACACTCTGCTCAAGCTCAGAGACACTGTGTTACATTCAGCCATCAGGGCAGAGGTCAGGCCCAAATGGGCAAGTCTCGGGTTAAATGTAGAACCCTAACTTAGAGGAGCGGACAACAGAATAAAAAAGTTCTGAAGGCTGCCGGCAAGGAAGAAAGGAGGCGGGGGCATTTAAAAGGTCAGACATTGGAAATATGACAAACCCATCAGGTGCTTTCTCTCAAAAACATATTAAGAGAATGTGGAGAAGCCAATTACCACCGGCCATGAATAAAACATGGGCTGGGAACGGGGCCCTGCTGCTAGCTGTTTCTTAACAGAAGTGGAGGAGCTCCGGGTGACCGGCTGCAATGCAGGAAACGCAAACTGGCATTTTATTGTCAAGCCGGCTGAAAACGTCTCTCCAAATGAGCAACATTTCATGCAAGCTGCTCTGTGGCTACGCTATATACAGACTTGGCCAAAAACTTTGTACAAGAGCTGCTTCGTGCTCTCTGCGCAAGCGACAGAAGACCCCGCTGTGCAAAGAGGGCACCTGTTTAAAACAAGATGAGGGGAGGGAGAAGGAGAAGGAGAAGGAGGGCCCAATGGAGACCAGAAGGGGGTGGAAACTGGGCTCCCTGCCACTGTTCCGTTGACTCAAAGGGAGGTCGTAGGAGAAGCAATTTGCCAGTCCCATTTAAACAGAGGAAAACAAACCTTCCCATTGAAAACCTCCTGACTGCCGATTATAAGAAGAGATTGATACGGTTTCAAATGGGAAGGAAATCAAGAAGCAGGAGGGACAGAGGCGTCTTTCCAAGTTCCCCCACTGATATAATAGCTGGCTAAGAAAACCATGGGTTTTTAATAGTTTAAGTGGTCTTTTTCTTGGATAGACAGACGTAGACGTCATCTAAAGCTACTGGAGCTCCCTGCTACAAATTCTTTTCTCGTGATGAATGATATACATTTAGATAATTAACTCTGGTCCCAGTGAATGGGTTTTGTTTTTACCGAGTGTGCTAAAATGGCCCAGAGACTGGGTATAAAGAATGTGACTGGCACACCTTGCAAAGCCAACTTAATAATGCTTTCCCAGGATAAAAACCCACTGAGTAGACCTATATAGGACTGCACTTGTAGGCTGATATCCTAAGGGCTCTTCCTTGGCAGTAAGCCCCAGAGGAAAACATGAGACTTACTTTTGAGGAGATGTGCTGAGGATTGCTCCCATCCCATTCCCTCTTGTGACCAAACCTAAATGTGTACAATTTGTTTCATACAAAATATTTACAAATTGCTTTTCTCCTAAACAACAGAACTCCATTCCAGAATGTTCTCCCAGTTCGTCAACCCTCCAATTCCTTTTGTTGTTTCCCTTGTGCCACATTTGAGACAATCAATCAATCATAGGAATGTGGGAGCAGAACAGTAAACAGATATCTCTGCAGAGTTTCAAGTTTTCAAGACTTGTCAGATTTCTTTCACATTCAATAATCTGATGCCATTAGGACTAGAAGCATGCATTCAAATACAAAAGAGGTGTCGTGATATTTAAATACTCACAGTGCATAAATCTTTCGCCTTTTTTCTAAAAATGTGTTTGCCTTGATGTAGAAGATGTAAGTAATGGGGGTAAATGATGGGTTTCCAGGAGACAGTAACCAATTCTGCTTATTTTTAAAATACTTCCAAAGTATTTAGAGATTGTGCAACACTTTGGACTGCCCAAAATGCTGGGCATACAGTGTCTCAGTTTACCTCACAGCCATGCAACACCACAACTGGCATCTCTGAAATCCTTATGTGAACATCACAACCAGTATTTTCATAATCCTCACAACAACCATATAACATCACTACCAGCATCTCACCAGGACATGTCTCAGAAGATGCCAGCCATAGATGCAGGTGAAACTATCAGACCCCAGCCATGCAGCCCCGAAGACCCACAACAGTTGAATCTGGCTGTGGAAGTCATTTTGTGGAAGCCTTCAACCATACGCCACAACCAGTACCTCAGTAATCCTTGTGACTCCCATGCAATGTCACTCAATAACCCTCATGACTACATTATAATACAGGGGTCTTCAACAGCCAACACCTTTTCTGCCAGCACCTTTTCTGAAACCCACCAACTGTTTTTGGGAAATGGGAAAGGCCAGGTAGCCCTTTTGCAGAGCAAGTTTTGCAGAGCAACTGGCTATTTGAGATTTGATAGGCTGTGCAGATTTTTTTTTAAAAAAATGTTCCTTTGGCAGCAACTGCCACCACAGCACAAGGGCCTGCCCTGTGTGACTGAAGGCAAGCTGTGTCAGTCATATTTGGCTGGCTGCCTCCTGCAGCAGCCATTTTGTGGAAGCCATTTTGTTTCTGAATCCACCATGCCACGTCAGAATTCCAAATGTGCCCATAAGCTCAAAAAGGTTGTGTACCCCTGATGTAAGGAGATTCAGTATCATTAGCCCCATACAGCAAATTTGAGGATGATGAGTCAGAAAAAGGCCATGAGACAGCCTGTCAGATTGGAATCTGTGCTCAGCCGGGAAAAGCAAAAACTATAGGCTACTCAGGGGCCTCCAGTAATCTCCATAGTGGAGTAGGGATTTGGGCCAACAGCCCATACCAACTGCCCCATATTAGCTGTAGTGGTCATCTTTGGTTTGAGATAACAGTAATAGCATCGCAACTTTAATTCATCTTGAAGTCTGAGAACCTGTCAAATCTCTACGAAGCTAATAACGAAGCCCTGAAATTAAAGTTATTTCAACTTACACTCCCGGTATCTGGGATATTAATTGAAGCCACAGACATGGAACAAGAGAATGTCACGTCCTAAGGATTCCACCAGCCTTTGAATGAACGACTGCTCGAGGCCACAAGGAAAGAGGACAACATGCAATCTGACCCAATGAATTAGCCATCAAAATTCATTACGGGAGAAATGCTGGCAAAAGGATCTTGGCTACAGGAAAATCCATCTTGAGCCTTCTGTTCAGGCAAGCTGAACTCAATAACAGAATCTCCAAAGCAATTTGGAACCTGTTTTTGTTTGGCTTCCTCGGGACTTGAATAGTAATAGCTCAATATGACTCCGCTTATCTTCCTGCGGCAAAGTCGGACAGAAAGCAAAGATGTGCAAACCGATATAAAAACAGAAGACGCCCAGAGTGGGGGGGCAGGGCGTGGGACGGGACAGACAGAGCTTCACAGACATGCTAAAAAGATCAAAAGAAAATCAGAACTCTAAGCCAAGCTAAACCATGTTTGATGCTGCAAAAACCTGAAATCTGTATAAATTCCAACCACCTGAGAGGCGGGGTATTTAAATATGCACATAAGTTCTGTGAATCCACACATCTATGCTTACTTTAGCGAATTCTTGCTGCTCCTGCTAGCCGTAGGGAAAAGAACAGACACGTTAAAGACAGTGAGGCCTCTGCCAACAACTACAGGATCCAGCACAGTCCGCCCCCTTCAGCTTCTGAGTCTACCAGATTTTTACAGCCCAATGCTTGGAATCTTATGGAGGAAATTATTTTGAAAAGATGAAACCACAGATCCTTAATTGACTGAATTCGGCTCCCGTTATCCATTTCTGTGCTCACCCAAAGTGTTTGCAGAACACGCTTGGAGAAGAATTGAAGCCACAGAATTGAAGAAGGAGAAGGAGAAGGAGAAGGAGAAGGAGAAGGAGAAGGAGAAGGAGAAGGAGAAGGAGAAGAAGAAGAAGAAGAAGAAGAAGAAGAAGAAGAAGAAGAAGAAGAAGAAGACGAGGAAGACGAGGAAGACGAGGAAGACGAGGAAGAGGAGTTTGGATTTCTATCCCACCTTTCTCTTCTGCAGGAGACTCAAAGGGGCTTACAATCTCCTTGCCCTTCCCCCCTCACAACAAACACCCTGTGAGGTGGGTGGGGCTGAGAGAGCTCAGAAGAGCTGTGACTAGCCCAAGGTCACCCAGCTGGCATTAGTGGGAGTGTACAGGCTAATCTGAATTCCCCAGATAAGCCTCCACAGCTCAGGCAGCAGAGCTGGGAATCAAACCCGGTTCCTCCAGATTAGATACATGAGCTCTTAACCTCCTACGCCACTGAAGCACTAGTTAATATTGAAGCTGCAGAAATGTTTCATTTCTATGAGAAGATAGGAATACCCCAGAAATTATCAATGGCTCATTCCGCACATGCAGAATAATGCACTTTCAAACTGCTTTCAATGAAGCTGTGCAGAATGGCAAAATCCACTTGCAAACAGTTGTGAAAGTGGTTTGAAAACGCATTATTTTGCATGTGCGGAAGGGGCCAATGTCTCTCCACAGATGACTCTCCTTTGCACTTCATTCGATTTTGGTCAAACGTTCACAGAACGTTTGTCAAGATAATGAAAAAATTTTTTTAAAAAAAAAATTAAATGCTTTAAACGATCTTCATGTTTTTAAATGTATTTATAATGTTTTGAAATGATTATATTGGTTATGTTTTAAATGGTTTGTATAATGTACTGTGGAAACGTTGGGAGCCATCCTGAGTCCATTGTGGGAAAGGGGCATACAAAACCAATAAAATAAACACTATTTAGGCAGGGGTTTCCAATCTATGGCTCTCCACATGTTCATGGACTACAATTTCCATCAGCTCTGCCAATTGGCCATGCTGGCAGGGGGGATGGGAATTGTAGTCCATGAACATCATAGGTTCGAGACCCCTAATCTAGCAGGAAAGGTAGGGTCTCTGTTGAAGTTTCAAGAATTTTACCTCACTGAGGTCCCTGGCTTCCCCAGGATCCATATATAAATTTCCAGCAGTTTTGGAATCTGGATTTAGCAACCTACCCCTTCTCCCATCCCTGGCCAGGAAGGACCTGACAACTCTAGATCAGTGTTTCCCAACCTTTTCGACGTCACGGTACCCTTGATCTCACTCTTCATGTCGCACAATACCCCTGCCACCCCCCACCTTCCCCTCTCGGTGCCCCTGCTTGCCACCCCCCCACTTTCCCCTCCGAGGTTGAAAAGAAGCACTGGGGGTGGGGCGGGAAGTGGCTGCTGACCTTGTGGCAGGCCCTGCCCCATGGGCCAGCTCCATGTCCTTTCTGGCACCGGTGAGAGACACCACAAAAGTGAGGGGGGCCAGTGGCATTGCCACAGTACCCCTGGGACATCCTCACGGCACCCCAGGGTACCACGGAACCCTGGTTGGGAATCGCTGCTCTAGATCCATGTAGTACCTGTGACCTTAACCTGGTCCATACCTGCAGCAAAATGGGGCAGAACTATGGTGGCACAGTTGTACATGGGTACAGTAGTCCGTGCCCCTTCAAACTGCTGGTGGTCCCTGGCATTGTTAAAAAAAATCTGCTTGCAAGCACATATTAATCTCCCTTATACAGATAGCTAGAGTCATGTTCAAGGTCAACCTTTCCTTGGAACAGAAGGAGCCCAGCACGGATACCTGGAAGTCTTCCTGACCCTTCCTATATTCCATACCGCTTTTGCTCTTCGGGAAAGAACCCAGTGCCATGAAACAGATGAGTTGCTTGCCAGAAGATCCCCATGGCACCCCACGGATAGCAATTAGTAGACTCACAACAGCAGAAACAGCCAGAAAGAAGTTTCCTAAGGCATTCCCTGATGTGAAGTTGCATTTCATAAGCTCACCTGGGGCCTGCGTGCGCCAAAGCATGTGCTCAGCTCCACTGAAATGACCCAACCGTACAAGAGGCTCAAAGAAGCCAATGGCTCCAGTCAGGCATCACTGTCAAATCAAGGGAATCTTGGGAGCGTGGGAGAGGAGAGAAATTGGAACACGTGCCCAATGAGCAAGCCCTTCAGCTAACACCAGCATAATCTTGAAAACTATAATTCATCTGACACGAGAGCCAGGAGCCCGCCTACAGAAATTGGCACCTTCTTGCAAAAGCCCCACGTCTTTTCTGCCTGTGTGGCAAAAGAACCAGAAAAGATTAATTGCTTCCAATACTCCCAGAATGCAAGAAAGATGCTTACAGAGTGCTGACTGGGCTGCAGTTGGGATGTTCTCTATAAAGCCTACTTATTCTTCTTCTGTTGGTACAAAGTGGGGGGGGGGGGGGAATCCCTGTCAGATACATACAAGTCAGCTCCCTGGATTCTGTTGTTGGGTGTGGTAGCGCTTTCAAGTGCTGTGCCTCCTCCAGCCCTCTAGAGGGTGCTCGTGCACGCGTGCTTGCACACACACGCGTGCATGTAACCCCTGTGTAAGAATGGGATGACCCAGAAAGGGGTGGAGTCTGAAAAGAAGCAGAATGCTGCAGAACTCATGAGGTTGGAAGAAGCAGGGCTACCAGGCTGGGACCTTGATTGATTTTATTAAACCCTTAACACCTTGTTTAAGGTAACTGCAATGTTGTTGGGAACTAGTGGGAAGGGAGTTTATTTTATTTTTTTTGCTATATTGTAAATGTTAGAATTTATTGTTTCAGGGTTTTTGTGTATGTAAATGGTGAGAGTTTTCTGGGAACCTTCATCATCTTGAAGCCTGTTCACCAAGCCCTTGGAGTCTTCAGGAGCCAACCCACTTGCAAGAAGAAATGGACTTGGCATTACAAGATTTGTAATTAGAAGGACTTGAAAATGCAAAACCTGAACAGGACCTTGAAGTGTGATGTTAAATGTTGATGTTATATGTTAAGAAAGTAAACCATTTTGTTTTTAAAATTTGTTGTTGCAAACTCATTCCAAGTTCTGCCCCACAGAACCCACACATAGAGGTTACATGCGCGCGCGCGCGCGCGCGCACACACACACACACACACACAAGATTCTCTGCAGCTTTTTCCCGTGGAAGAACATGTGCTTTATTTGGGAATATTGCTGAACTGAACGCAAATCTTGGCCCCTGAGTATGTAACCCTCTTGCAAGTGCTTCCCTAGTGACAGTCCACTTCCTTTCTTCTATTCGAGTCAATGGTCTCTGTCAGGGATGGAGCGAGGGGGAAAACCGCCCGGTGCACTGGTGCATCCTCCACCCCTGCCATGCACCCGTCCGCCCCCGCCGAGCTAGGCCTCTGGTCCCTGTTGACCTACATAATGCTATGGGTTAACCCTGTGTAATGCAATTGGGTAGCCCAGATTTCATTACAGAAGAGAGGCACTGCTGGACCAGAGCACAAGTCCAGCATTCTTCTTTGCACAGTGGCCAACCAATTGCTCCAAAGGGCCAAACTGATCTTAGATGCTAAGATCTTCCCCTGATTGCTTCTTATTGTTGTCTGTTAATGGGCTTTATTCAGAGGTGGGATCCAACCAGTTCTCACCAGTTCTCTAGAAGTGGTTACTAATTTTTTCTGAGTGCCGAGAAGGGGTTACTAAAGCAACCTCCCTGCCCAATAGTGACTGGAGGTGTGTGTGTGCGGCGGCACCACTGTTTGAATCCCACCACCATCGGAACCTGTTATTAAAATTTTTGGATCCCACCACTGGCTTTATTGCTTCTGATGGTGGAGGTCCCTTTTAGTTGCCATGGCTAGCAACCACCGATGGATCTCCCCTCCATGAGTCTATCTAACCCCCTTTCAAAACCATCTATGCTTGTGGCCACCCAGTGGCAGTGAATTCCACAATTTAATTTCTTGCTGAGCAAAGCAAGATCCTTTTCGTCCTTCTTGAGAAGTTCCTGTCAACTATATTACGTATCCCTAGTTCTGGTATTATCGGAGAGGAAGGAGAAAAGTCTTCTCTGTCCACTTCCTCCATCCCATACATAACCATTTGCCATGACCCCCTTTAAGGATGCCAGCCTTCAGGTGGGACCTGGGGACACCATAGAATTACATCTCTGCTCTGGATTACTAAAAATCAGTTCCCCTGGAGAAAATGGGTGCTTTGGAAGGTGGGTTCTATGGCACTGTACCCAACTGTCCTCCCCAGGTTTCATCCCCAAGTCTCTAGAAGTTTCCCAAACTGAATCTGGCAACCCTACCCTCCTTTCCCCCAAGTAGTGGTCAGAGGGGACCTGACAACCCTATCTTCCCTTAGTTGTCTTTTTTCCAAACAGTGTAGCCTTTCCCCAACCCCTTCACCATCTTGGCCTGTGTCTTCTGTAGCAAGTTGGTGCTCCACGGGACAGAGAAACATTGTAGCCAGTTGTCCAGCTCTGAAAAATAACCCTTCTATCTTCCCATCTCAGGATATGGGATCTTTTCAGTGGTGGGATCCAAAAATTTTAGTAATAGGTTCCCATGGTGGTGGGATTCAAACTGTGGCGTAGCACCAATGGGGCTGGGCAGGGCATGATGGGGCGTGGCTGGGCATTCCTGGGGCGGGGCATTCCTGGGCGGGGCTGTGTCAAGGACACAGCCGCTGCACCGGTCCTTGGGCGGGAAATGAATGTACGCAGGCGCAGGCTGCCACGCACGCCAGTGCCCCTCCTGCTAGACTGCTTCAAGTTCTGCACGCTACTGCTGAGAGGAGGGGCGTAACCAAGGCAAAAATCACGTAGCAAAATCACCAATTAGTAACCCCCTCTCGGCACACACAAATAATTAGTAACCTACTCTCGGGAACCTGTGAGAACCTGCTGGATCCCACCTCTGGATCTTTTATTCGTTCGGCACAAAGGGGCTTATACATGGTAAGGATTCCCGTCCTCCCAGGTCAAAGACTTACCTCGATAACAAGGCCATCCTTCAACACTGACACAAACAGAACTATTTCCGGCAACCATCAAGAAACCCGCATTTGGAGCTCTCAGAAAGCTTAGGATCAAGTCTGTTAAGGTGGACACTGACTAAGCCATAAAATAGCATCAGGCCTCCATTTGAGTGGTGAGAAGCAAAGGCCATCGCTATTGAAATCCATGATTGGAACATTCCGCTAAATTTAGCAAGGCTGAAAGTGCCTCAAAAGATTGTCTGATGTGGCTTTTCCACACCTTTGC
Organism: Sphaerodactylus townsendi; assembly: GCF_021028975.2. Lineage (NCBI taxonomy): Eukaryota > Metazoa > Chordata > Lepidosauria > Squamata > Sphaerodactylidae > Sphaerodactylus > Sphaerodactylus townsendi. Next base: position 16,552,000 of record NC_059438.1, read on the forward strand.
CACCAGCTAGACACTGAAAGACAGCCAGTGCACATAACCCTTGGAAACAGATGAGGATTTACAGCTCAATGGTAATGGGAAACCATGCCAAAATTGCCCATGTACCTAAAGGGGCAACGCCCACAACAACCTTATAAGAGAGAGCTCAGTTCAACTGGATGAGTGCTATGGGTGACTAACAGCATTCTTGAGGGTGCAGAAGCCATTCAGCTCCATAGAAACAACCCAGTCCATCCCCAAAAAGCACAGTGCCTCAAAACAAACATATGTTACCGTTCCATTTGTCAACAAGGCAATTTATGCCAACATACGCAGGAGGGAATAATGGCCCACGGATGCAAGAATGGCTGAGGAAATTGTTGTTTCGGGATGGTGCAAGAGAATAAATACCTTTGAAAAATGGGAAAACCTTTAACCAATGCTGGATGTTCATCATAAAAATATTACAGGACCTTGTTTCCTTGGTATATGGAGCATATTAGATTTTACCGAATGTTGGTTTATGAGTTGATTATGGATACAAACTTTATTACTGTTGTTTTGTCGAAGGCTTTCGTGGCAGAAGTCAACTGGCTATTGTAGGTTTTCTGGGCTGTGTGGCCATGGTCTGGTAGTTTTAGCTCCTAATGTTTCTCCCGCATCTTCAAAGGCAGGTCACAGCAACATGTGTTCATAGCTGTGGGCAAAATGTCAGGAGCTAAAACACTCACACAGCCCAGAAAATCCCCCAGTTTATACTTTTGTTTCAATTTTTTTGGGTGTCAATTAGAAAAAGGAATCATTACTAATCTTTGTTACTATAGCTCTATGAAGTGTAGTAACGTTATCCTTGAGAAAAATTCGAAATAAATTTCCTTTGAATGTTCGATAAAGTTGAGAGAGGTATAAGTGTGCTCCAAACATCCAAAGTGGCAATCACTCCAATATTTCAGAGCTTCAGAACTCTGCCATATTATAAATAAAGTTTATTTAAATGAAATTATTTTAAAAGTCCAGTTATACGACAGGCTAGAAGAGGCTGGTGGCGTAAAACCATTTTGCAAGCAAGGGGGGTGGGGGTTGCCATGAAGTCTCAACTGAGTTATGGCGCCCTCTGGTGGAGTGTTTAAGGCAATAAATATTCAGAGGTAGTTTGCCATTGTCTGCCTCCGTGTCACGATCCTAGTATTCCTTGGAAGTCTCTCATCCAGGGTCAACTCTGCTCAGCATCTGAGATCTGGGCTAAGAATTACTAAGGAGATCTAATTCAAATATGCTCATGATCTCAGAAGGAACAGGAGGGATTTACTTCTCTCAACATGCCCTAAAGCAAAAAAAAAAAATCTCCCTGCCTGCGAAAAGTTTTAAGTCAGGAAGACAACTCCGGAGAAAAGGGTCAAATTCAATATTACGGTATAAGCTGGAGGAGATCCTAGAAAGATAAATTTCTTACAGCCACACTCCCATATCGAATGGGCCATAGAAGATAACCTTACACTCACCAGACCTGCCATTGTTGAGAGAGTAAGCTTTAAATCAGCTTTAAAGCCTGTCACGCTCCGCTAAGTGTGTTAATATTTTCACCCAATCTCTCTTGCAGCTGTTTAAATATTTGGAAGCAAAGAAGGCCAGTGGGATCTTTTTTATTCTTTATGGGTTTTAACAGCCTATTCTACAAGCTCCTTTCTCCGCCGTCGTTTCAGGACCTCACCTCTGCTCCTGGCTACAGAAGATGGAGATCTTCAGTTCTGAAAAGAGTCATCTCATTGTGCTGACACTGATCACACATATCTATTAGCTGTAGGAAGCTCATCTAATAAACACTGCTAAAGTGTCGCCTCAGTTCCACTCTACTTTTTCAAAGTTGCAATTATCGTGGTGCAAAGTGCCGGCGTTACGTAGAGGAAAACTTCCCAGAAGGAAGCCATATAACCAAGTAATTTTGCAGCAATTGCTCATTTCTTAGTGAAAAGTAAGACACAGCTTGCGTGCCACCGGGTTTGTGGTTGAGGAAGCTACAGTTGTTTGATCCTAATGGCCTTCCTTTCCCCCTTTTCCTCTTCTATTTATATTGTTGGGGTTATTAAGGGCTGCATTTAAATGTAATGTTGACTTAGCCGCCATGTGGGGTTTTAATTGGATTGGGAATGCATGTCTTTACGTTTTGTGATTATGTATTTTATGTGTTGGAAGCTGCCTTGTGCCTGTAAAGGGAAGGACGGCATATAAATGGAATAAAATAAATAAAATTGCCACCTGCAGTGGAATACATATGTAGGTTCCAACCAGTGGTGGGATCCAAAAATTTTAGTAAAAGGTTCCCATGGTGGTGGGATTCAAACTGTGGTGTAGCACCAGTGGGGCTGGGCAGGGCACGACGGGGGCGTGGCCGGGCATTCCGGGGGCGGGGCAAGCGCAGGCTGCCACACATGCTGGTGCACCTCCTGCTAGACTGCTTCAAGTTCTGCACGCTACTGCTGAGAGGAGGGACGTAACGAAGGCAAAAATCACGTGGCAAAATCACCAATTAGCAACCCCCTCTCGGCACATACAAATAATTAGTAACCTACTCTCGGGAACCTGTGAGAACCTGCTGGATCCCACCTCTGATTCCAACCCAGTGGTGGGATTCAAATAATTTGACAACTGGTTGTTTACAAGCACCATTCTAACAACCGGTTCTGCCAAAGTGGTGCGAACCGGCTGAATCCCACCACTGATCCAACCAATTGGATTGTACTGGTTTTACACTGCTATTGTAAGGAGAGTGTTCATTTCAATGAACTTAGACTGGAGTAACTCTGCATAGGATAGCTCTGTGAATGTATTATAATTTTATGCCTTAGGGTTTTTTTCTGTAAGCAGTCAATTGTTGCCACCAATTACACTGCAGCCAACCACTGTTTCTGAAAGGTGACATGTAAATGTTTTAATAAAAATAAAAAGCCGTGTACAGAGCAGAATTCCTTGGCGGAAGTCTCATTTCAGTCGTGAACACTGCAGATGGCCTTAGGCAAGTTACTGCGGTAATAACGCTGTCCTATTTTACAGGGAAAAGGTTACTGAGATAATACCTGTGAAACTCTTTGAAACATGCTGCATAAATGCTAAATGTTATCAGCGTGTATTAAAAGAATTAATAGAAGCCACTCAGCTATGAGTTGCCAACGGTTCCAGAGAAGGCAACAGAGTCCAATTTGTTAGAATATCGGATGATCTGTAAATATTAATATAAACCAGTATAAATTAATCTTTCTGACATTAAGCCGTGGAAAATAGATGAATACATACTTTAAAAAAAATGACCCCAAAAAGTCAGTGATGGCGAACCTATGACATGCATCTCAAAGGTGACACACCACAATATTTGGGGGGACACACCAGCGTTCACCGACTCTCAACAGCAACTTGAGTTTGTTTTACTCATCTTTCATTTTTTAAATTATTTGACATTTCTTTATATAATACATAACACCACACGTTTGGATGGTGTTTTTAAAAAATAAATGACTATGTAAATAACTGCTTCTGTTTTGTTTGGCAGGGGGAGGGGGTGACACGCCAGCAGAGTCAACTTAGACTTGTTCTGAATTTTTGACATGCCAAGCCCGAAAGGTTCACCATTACTGCATTGAGTGCTGCTCAGAAGACTCTTTCAGGAAGAATTCAACCCCTAAATGGGACCACCTGGCTTCCCATATCAATCTCTCTTCCATTTACATTTCTTCATGCTTCTCAGAGGAGAGAGGATAGAAAGAGAATTCCCTTGTATGTATGACCTCTTACATTTCACTGCTATTTTTGGTTACCCAGTGGGGAAAAGGTTTTGAAAGTAAAGAGAAAGCGTATGTAAAATCAGGGTTGTAATCCAGAGACGGTCAATGAGTATGCTGCCCCTCCCCGATCACTAGTTTGCCCCATCCAAGCGCGTTTTGTAAAACAAGCTCTTAAAAGTGGAGAAATAACAAAGCCAGTGTGGTGTCATGGTTGACAGCAGGTGCACTCTAATCTAGAGAACCAGGTTTGATTCCCTGTTCTGCCACTTGAGTTGCAGTAGCTTATCTGGTGAACTAGACTGGCTTGTGCACTCCAACACACGGCAGCTGGGTGACCTTGAGCTAGTCGCAGTTCTCTCAGAATTCTCACAGCCTTGCCTACCTCACAAGGCATGTGCTGTTGGGAGGGAAAGGGAAGGGAAGGTGATTGTAAGCCTCTGAAACTCCTTTTGGTAGAGAAAAGAGGGGTATAAAAACCAGCTTTTCTTCTTCTTGGTAGACATTACTAGGTGAGACTATTGCTTCAAGTGCTGTCGGGGGACCTCCTGGAGACACCTGATTGGCCGCTGCAGGAAACAGGATGCTAGACCGGATGACCTCTCAGTCAGATCCAGCTCTTCTTATGGAGCAGCAGTGGCATAGGAGGTTAAGAGCTCATGTATCTAATCTGGAGGAACCGGGTTTGATTCCCAGCTCTGCCGTCTGAGCTGTGGAGGCTTATCTGGGGAATTCAGATTAGCCTGTACACTCCCACACACGCCAGCTGGGTGACCTTGGGCTAGTCACAGTTATCTGAGAACTCTCTCAGGCCCACCTACCTCATCAGGTTTCTGTTGTGGGGAGAAGAAGAGAAAGGAGCTTGTAAGCCACCTTGAGTCTCCTTACAGGAGAGAAAGGTGGGATATAAATCCAAACTCCTCCTCCTCCTGCTCCTCCTGCTCCTCCTGCTCCTCCTCCTCCTTCTTCTTCTTCTTCTTCTTCTTCCTCTTCTTCCTCTTCTTCCTCTTCTTCTTCTTCTTCTTCCTCTTCTTCTTCTTCTGTGGTGGGATGGAGTTCCGCTTCTGGACCGATGCATTCGTAAATAGGACTGTTGGACCTTTCTTATTTAGACCACTCTGTCCAAGAGGATTTCTTGCTTTTCCCCCTTGACTCAATACTCCCCTTCATGGCAGGATAACTTAAACAGCTCCCATTAATGTGGGTGGATTGAAGCAAAGGAGGCACTGTCGATGGGAAGAGATGTTATATTTGTTAAAAATTAATTCCCTTCCATTTATATCAAATGCGTAGGCAGAAGCAATTATTATCCTAAGTAATTCTCAAACAGAAAAACCAATTACAGGCACGTTTTAAAGCAAATTTATATATTTTTAATACAGTGGGGGTGTTTTTTTCTCAACCCCTTACAAGTTTTGCTGGAACACTCAAGTCCAAAGCCATATCAACTTCATCAGAGCAACAAAAAACCTGACATCAAACACAGATTGACTGATATATTTTTTTTCAAATTTATGCTTATATGTCATTCATAATGTAGCCATTCAATAACGAATTACAATAACGATTATTGGGGGAAAGGAGTGTGAAAGCTGAAATATTCTGCAGTTCACATTTAGTCCGCTGTTAAATAAACACATTGTGTCACTGCAACCGTTTGTAAGCAACGCTCAACAGAAATTACAAATTCAGTGGATTCTTCTAACAGAGCCACGGTCTTAATCAGTATGCGCTACAGCGCATTTCATGCGTTCCCTCCACCAATGTACGAGTGTGACGCTTAAGTGGAACGTGCAGGTTGCTATTGGTAACCTACTGGGAGGGGGAACGGCTGCTTGATTAAGCGTCCTTTTCGGCTGCCACAGAATCAGCTGTGGTCTTTGCTACTCGAAAGCACCTGAGCTCATCCCAGCGACCATTTTTAGGCCTCCCCTTTCCCGAGGAGTAATTAAGTAGCACATGCCAAGCAACAACACCGCCCCCCAGCAAGCCGGGTCGCGTTCCACCTGGCGCCGCCAGCTTTAACTAATGGAGCAAGGGTCGTCCGCACAGGGCCGCACTTCCCCTTCCAGCAACAGATTCATCACTGCCTTTGTCAGGTAGCTGCAGGTTCCCCTCTTCCCCAGTGGAGGAGTGTTGTAAAAAGAAGTCATGTCATCCTGCAGGAATAAAACAGAATTGGATCTGAGCCACAGGTCTGATGGGCAACCACCTAGTCGACTGGCGGCAAGAAAAGACACAGGTGGGAAAGACTCTGCCGACGCACAATGAATTTCACACACTTGGCCCTGGGTAGTACTTGAATGTAAGATGCCCAAGGGAGTCCAGGGTTGTTATGCAGAGGCAGGCAATGACCAGGGGCGAACCGCCCACAGGGACATGGGGTGTCACATGTCCCTGGGTGCTTGCTATCTAATCACATGGAGGGGAGGCTGGACCTGGACTGCACTCGCCAGCTTCAGGTGGTAGACCTGGGTGCTGTCGGCAGCTTCAGGAGGTAGACCTGGGCGCCGTTGCCAGCTTCAGGAGGTAGACCTGGGTGCTGGGCTCCATTTTCCCTAGATATGCCTCTGGCAACGGCAACCCAACTCTGTTCATCTTTTGCCTTGAAAACCCCGTGAAGGGTCACCATAAGCCAGTTGTGACTCGCCGGCATTTCCTCCCACCACCGTTGCACTTACTTGCTTCTCAGTCCCCTTGAATTTGCTCTGGTCCTTCTGGAACTCCAGAAACGCCTCTTTCACCAGTTTGTCCAAGTCCACTTTATCCTGAAACTCTAACTCTGGGTTCCTTTCCAGGATCACAGAGATGACCATCAACAACTAAACCAAAACAACAACAACAAGTGTGTGGGTGGGTGGGGAATATATTCCAACAAAACAGGGGCCCCTTCCGCACACGCAAAATAATGCGCTTTCAAACCACTTTCACAACTGTTTGCAAGTGGATTTTGCCATTCCGCACAGCTTCAAAGAGACCTGAAAGCAGTTTGAAAGTGCATTATTCTGCATGTGCGGAATGAGCCAGTCTTTCAAGGCCTGCCAGTTTAAAAGCATACTGCATTATAGTGGCAATTAGCTGACCCAGCCCATGAATAAAAATGGAAATCTATGGCCAGGCCGCTGACAATTGTTACAGGGCATGATATGGCCCCAGTTAAAGACCTTAAGCTCTGATGATTTCTATGGAAGAATTCAGCACATAAAGGCTTTAGGTCAGAACTTGCTCTGTCGACTGCACCAAATGCTAGGAATTAATTAAGGCACGAAGAACACTAAAAACGTTACTGTAATGACTTGATGGAGGAATAATCATAGCCAGAGATTGGATAAAAGGCATAATTACTGGCAAACAGAAACATTTGCAGGGTTGAAACACAGTAAGAATACAAAAGTAATTTACATTTTTAGCAATTTTTTTCCCTTCATTATCTTCCCACTTTCTCTGATCTGCCTGCCTTCCTTTCTTTATTTTTCTAATTTATGCACCCATTATGGATAACAAGAGAGAGTTTTATTTTGATGTATAACAACATAATCTTGCTATTGATAATGTTGCAATTGATTTGTATCCCTAATAACGAAGCACACTGCTCAACAAAAACTCTTCTGAAACACACACACGCACACACAGCTTTCTCTTTTTTTCAGAACATACATTTCCTATGTCTTTGGGAGGGGTTCAGAGAGTCTCTCCGGTCACAGAAGGATTCGCAGAAGGGAGTCACTGGGTCTACCTTACTGGAAGGAAGTCACTGGGTCGAATCCTGTTCAATAGTCTCTACTGATTGCTCCTTCCCACCATGAGAACAGCACCCTCATTTACTTTACAGAATCATCTACTCTTCAAACAGTTCTTGCTGCAATTCTAAAAGACATCCGGCAGGGAGGCTTTTTTGCATTTTAAGGTCCCTTCCGCACATGCAGAATAATGCACTTTCAATCCACTTTCACAACTGTTTGTAAGTGGATTTTGCTTTTCCGCCCAGCAAAATCCGGCTGCAAAGTGCATTGAAAGTGGATTGAAAGTGCATTATTCTGCTTGTGTGGAAGGGGCCTAAGCCTCCCCAGACCGCTGGGAAGACTCCTTGGGAGCGGTGGGCCGCTGTGGCTGCAATGCTGTGGCCACGCGGCCAGCCTGTTGGATGGGGCTGGCCATGAAGGTCACTAGGTCAACACGAGCCAGTTGCTCTTTTCCAGCCTGAACTAATGGTCCTCTCGAGGGTGACATCAAGGACAGAAGAACCACATATGCTTTAACTTGGTTCCTTGTAGGAAGGATAAAAGAAAAGTATAACAGATAAATATTTACTAATGCTGCTGATGGTCTATGTAACCTTGCTGTAGCACTGCTGGAGCACTTACAGTCAAGCTAATATCAACAGAAAGGCAGGGCGAAAATATCATAAATAAATAAATAGTTTGAAACGCCTTAAGCATGATAGTGCTGGAACAGACTCGCTCCCCCCCCCCAAATGTAACATGAAACGTTTTATTAGTATTTTTTCAACACCGACCTCTACAATTGTTTGCCTGTATTCGGGTTGATCGATATTTTGTAGCATATCCTCGACCAGAAGGGAAAAGTTCATTTCATACATCGTCATGTCAGACAAGGTCGGTTGCTATAAAAAAACCCAAAGGAATAAAATATGCAGATGTTAGTGTGATGTCATAGTGATATCTGTTGAACATCAGGCAGGTTTAAAAGGAGTGGGGATCTTGATGCACCATCTTTGTGGTAATTGAATTGGTAGAGAACCTGATTGTATAGAACCAGAAAGAAGCAACTGGACATTTTTACAGTGATCCTTTAGTAAGCTAATTTTCTCCTGAGAAGAAGCCATTGTTTTATTATCAACATCTTACACAGCTATGGTTCTTCTGGCCTTAAAGACAGCAGAAGAGGTTTAGTGGTTAACTGAGTGTGGGGGGGCTTGCTGTTATTATTATAAGTAAGGGCCATCAAGTTGCAACTTTCTGACAGCCCCATGCGATTTTTAAGGCAAGAGATGAGCTGAGGTGGTTTGCCGACGCCTTCTTGTGATAATCCATTAAACCATATATGGCTGAGAGAGTTCTGAAGAACTGTGACTAGCCCTAGGTCACCCAACAGGAATGCAGGAGTACAGAAACACATCTGGTTCACCAGATAAGCCTCTGCCACTCAGGTGGAGGAGTGGGGAATCAAACCCGGTTCTCCAGATTAGAATCCACCTGCTCTTAGCACCATGCTGAGAAAGTATACTTTGGTCTGTAAGGTACTTGAGGCAAAATGGCTATTTCCTTCTTACTCTGTTGGTGATTCTCCTGGGAATATATAACTGAAGACCATGTCCTGGACAAGAGCAACCCTTTTTCTGAGACAACGTTGGCCGTTCTTGTTTTCCTCAAAACCACTAGGTTGGACTAAGAGCGTTTGTGCACAATATGTAGGGGAGACATAAGCCCTAGTGTTCCAGTTAAAAGCAAATTCTTTAGCTACCTAGGCCAGTGACGCCGAACCTATGGCACGGGTGCCACAGGTGGCACTTGGAGCCCTCTCGGTGGGCACTCGCACACACAGTTTGTCATGTGGGAAGCGGAAAATCACCCCCACCCCCACATACGCATCTAGGCTGGCTTGGGCCACTGAGCACAACATGCGCACACCGCAGGGAGCAGGAAGGACTCAGCTGGCGGGCCTGGTGCTTGTGCTCTGGGTGGCTGCTGCTCAAGGGGGGCGGGGGCGCAGAGGAGGCAGAGATGCTAGAGAGGCACAGAGCGGTGCAAATGGGACTTGCTGGAGACTAGAGCAGGCTGGCCCCTACTCGAGCGAGTGGGGTGGAGGAAGAGGGAGCCAACTGTTTTTTTTCTAAACTAAAACCTCAGCATTCAGGTTAAATTGATGGGTTTGGCACTTTGCAATAAATAAGTGGGGTTTGGGTTGCAATTTGGGCACTCAGTCACAAAAAGGTTCTCCACCACTGACCTAGGCCTATTAGTAACAGAAACAAAAGCAGGCAGCCCCAAAATTATTGTGACCAGATGTGTAATTTTACCTGCGGCAAAAACTTTGCAGCTACTATTAAACCGTTGGGGGTCCTCTCCAGAATCTGCCACACCCTGTCGTAGAATCCGCTGGGGGTCCGGTTGAGAGAGCCGTCGATCTGACGTCTGTGCAGCCAGCACCTGAAGACAAAAGGAAACAAAAAAGTTGACGGCCTTTAAGAGAAATAAATCGGTTTCCACATCAAGGCCACGCTTCCTTTGTGGATTAATTACACCCGGTCAGAAATAAAGAGGAAACAGCAATCCGTTGATAAAGCAAAACACGGCACAGAGTGGTGCTTTCCTGGTTAAATGTTTCTTAAGGTTATTTTAACCATAATAAAAAGAGACAAAGCTGCAGAAGCTAATGAGAACGAAGCAAGACGTTCGGCCCTGAAAACATGTGTGGGTGCTTAGACGCGAACTGTATTAATGGGTCTAAAGATCTTCAAAAAATAAGTTCAATTTCCTTAAGTGGAAAAACAAAGGCACTGAACCACATTAATCTCTCCGGGTCATGACCAGAAAGTTAATCTGATCGAGCAAAGCCTTTTGGTGCAGCAAAAGCATTTTTTGCTATTCACATATATTCGCATCTTGTCAAATCTGAAAAATTCAAGCTGAGCTTTGCCTGCGATTCGTCTCAGTTGTCATCAGCTCTCCCAGCAGCATCTTCTTCTTCTTCTTCTTTTTTAAAAAAGGTAATATTTAATTTACGAAGTGGCTGTTACTAGTATTTTAAGCGAATCAATATTCATAAGCATTTTTAGCAGGAGCAGGCAGACAGAAAAATCCTGGAACAAAAGGACAATACTGAGGTTTTTTAAAGGTGGAATGCTGAAGGGAAAACCAAATGAGATGCTGAAAACCAAATGAGATACACAAATGCCTCTTCTTTGGCTTCTTCCAAGGAGACAAACATGTCAACATCTAGAAACAACAAGATATAGGGGGGTGCAATATGGCCACACAAGTCCTGTGGAACGGAGAGGTAAGCTGCTAGCAAAGCTTTGCTAAAATCTTGAGTTTGATCCTGGGGGAAGTTGGTTTCAGGTAGTTGGTTCAAAGTCAACTCAGCCTTCCATCCCTCTGAAGTCTGTTAAATGAATGTCCAGCTTGCTGGGGGTAAAGTGTAAATGACTGGGGAAGGCAATGGCAGAGGCTCAGCCGAAGAGCCTCTGCATGCAAAGCAGAAAGTCCCGGGTTCAATCCCCGGCATCGCCAGTCAAAATGATCAGGTGGTAGGTGATGTGAAAGACTTCAGCCCAAGCCCCTGGAGAGTCAGTCAGACGAGGTAATACTGCCCTCAACGGACAACGGTCTGATTCATTACAAGGCTGCTTCATGTCTGCAAATGTTCGTATGAATTATCTCATTTCATACAAGGAAGCTGAATTTACACACATGCAAGCATATATTTGCCATCAAGTCACAATTGACTTATGGCGACCACGGGTGCGTTTTCCAAGGCAAGAGATGTTCAGAGGTGGTTTGCCATTTCCTGCCTCCCTATCACTACCCAGGTGCGTATAAACACACATGCTAGAATCCTTATTCCGCATTGCAGCCCTGAAAGGTCTATATGGCCATGACAAAGACTAACATGTTTTTGATGGGGAAAAGGAGAGGGATAGGCAGTTTCCTGTTTGCTGGACGTGCAGAGGTGGAGCAGGAGGAAGTGACTATCCCTTCAACCTGAGACAGGCAAGCAGACTGACGCCTGTTTAGCGTGTTCGTCAAGAATGCTGAAGGCCAACAGGGTGGCTTTCTGGTTTTGCAGGCAAAAGGGCCCCATTGTCTGGAGTCCATGAAACAAAGGGCACCACACTAGCTTCTTGTAATAGTGCTGCGTCAGGGGATGAATAATAGAAAGGATTAAAAGATTTCCACCCCTAGAATCAGGTTCTGAACACAAGAGGAAGATGTCCCATATGACAAGAAGAACCCCCAGCGCTGAAGTTGCTTGTTTCAGGTGGGAAATACCTGGAGATTTCAGGGGTGGAGCCTCAGGGGGGCGGGGTTTGGGAAGGGGAGGGGCTTCAACAGGGTATGATGCCATACAGTCCCCCTTCCAAAGTAGCCGTTTTCTCCAGGTGAACTGATCTCTGCCTGCTGGATATCAGTTGCAATAGCAGGAGTCTCCATTCACCGCTATTAAAAATCTGCCTGGGCTACAGCTGGACGTTTTTTTTGAAAGCTCCAAAGTTTTCTATTAACTTTTAAAATTATTCTAAGTGCATCTTTCCCTCCTGGCAGCAGTATCTCCTCGCAGCAGCACTTCCCTTTGAAGGTCTCTCTGTACATAGCCCAGAAAGAATTACTTTGCTGATTCTGTACAGAAACAGATTTCATAGAATAAGCTAAGGGGCTTAGGAGAACTGTTTTTTCTTGGAAATTTCATCTTCCCCAGAAGCAGATGGCCAGGAGAAAGTCAGCAAAGGCCAGTGTCTTGCATCCCTGTTTTATCAATATTATCGATGTTAAATCTGTTTTATCAATGCCATGCCGAGAGAAAATGAAGCACTGCCTCTTTAAGTGGGAAAAACACGGTGTTGATATCAGACGTGCAGACACGCGTGCGATTTTGTTGGCAGAAAATTTGCCGTACCAAATGTTCAGAGTTATTTAAAAACTTCCCTTTGTGCAAATAGACCCCGAAACCTAACTATTGATAACTGACATATTTTAAAGGACAACCAGGCAGTCTGGAGCAGGGTGTGGGAAAGTGTTTTGGTTTTTTTAAAAAGCACATTAAAATTCCACTTGATGGATTTCATATTTACAATGGCTCTCAATGCAGAGAACCAGTGTTTTAATAGTGCTTTATACCAAGGCTCCAAAGCAGTGAACAAAACGAAGGGGGGAAATTGAGAGTCTGAGTCAGATACCATCTTGGAAACCACGTCCTTTATAACAGCTGTTTTGAGAGATTTATCGGACACCTTCCTGGGCTGCATGCCAAAGTACGGTTGCCAGCTTTGAGTCGGGAGATTCCTGGAGATTCGGGGGTGTGGCCTGGAGAGGGAGGAGTTTAGGGAGAGGAGGAACCTCAATGGAATATAATAGACCCTCCAAAGTGGTCATTTTCCCCCAGAGAACCGATCTCTGCTATCTAGGGATCAGTTCTAATTCCAGGAGATCTCTAAGCCATACCTGGAGGCTGGCACCCCTATTCTGAAGGCTGATTAAAACTTCTTTGTCGTGGTTGGTCTGGGGCTGCTCCTTCAACTGGGGAGCCCCAGATTTCAGAGGCCACGTTCGAACGCTTCCCAAGCCGAATCAGAACGTTTTCCAGGTTGAGCGTGCCCCGGTTTGGAGTGACATCTGAATGGCACCTGCTCCTGTTTGCCCAGGAAACCTACATACGAGTGTTACAGCAAATTGAGGAAGTTTTCAATCATGCTTCATGCACAGGGGAAGGGAGGGGAATGCATCAGCACAGCAGACAAGCTGTGTTTGTGCCCAATGGGAGAGCCCCGTTTGTTCAGTTTGTTGTCATGTATCAGTACAGCCTCTGATTTCCACCCCTTAGCTTATGTTTAAGTAACAGCATGACTGCCGTACACATGCACAGACATGCTCCGTCTGCTAATATTAGCTAAGGAGGTGGTCTTGGAGAAACAATACATCCCAGGCATTGCGGCTGTGGCTTGAGCAAGCTGAGAGGGGATTTAATGACAACCCAGAAGGAAGAGGTCAGCGATCAGCAGCTAAGCCGTGCTGCGATTGAAACAAGCCCCTTAAGTAACTAGTCTCTGGGTTATGCTGGCTCCCTTCCCAGTGTCAAACTAGGTGAGAGAAATCTTAGACACCAGATGCCTGTCAACTGTGGTATCAAAATCTGATGATGAAGCAAAGCTGTGCACAGGGATAAAGCTGGGGCGAGCTCGCGTTCAACAGAGCCTTGAAAATCCTGCACAAATGAACTAATAGAAGTACCTTTGCTTTCTGGGAGGGAGGGAGGGAGGGAGGGAGGGAAGGAAGGAAGGAAGGAAGGAAGGAAGGGAGGGAGGGGAGGGAGGAAGGAGGGGAGGGAGGGAGGGAGGGAGGGAGGGGGGGAAGGAAGGAGGGGAGGGAGGGAGGGAGGGAGGGAGGGAGGGAGGGAGGGAGGGAGGGGAAAAGGAAGGAAGGAAGGGAAAAGAGGGGAAGGAAAGAAGGAAGGAAGGAAGGAAGGAGGAAGGAGGAAGGAAGGAAGGAAGGAAGGAGGAGGGAAGGAAGGGAAGGAAGGGAAGGAGGGAAGGAGAAAAGGAGGGAGGAAGGAGGGAAGGGAGGGAGGGGGGAGGGAGGGAAGGAAGGAGGGAAGGAAGGAGGGAAGGAGGGAAGGGAGGGGGAGGGAGGGGAGGAAGGAAGGAGGGGAGGGAGGGAGGGGAGGGAGGGAGGGAGGGGAGGGGGGGAGGGAGGGAGGGGAGGGAGGGAGGAAGGAGGAAGGGAGGGAGGGAGGAAGGAGGAAGGGAGGGAGGGAGGGAGGGAGGAAAGGGAGGGAGGGAGGGAGGGAGGAAGGGAGGGAGGGAGGGGGGAAGGAGGGGAGGGAGGGAGGGAGGGAGGAAGGAGGGAGGGAGGGAGGGAGGGAAGGAGGGAGGGAGGAAGGAGGAAGGGAGGAAGGAAGGAAGGAGGGAGGAGGGAGGGAGGGAGGAGGAAGGAAGAAAGGAAGGAAGGAAGGAAGGAAGGAAGGAAGGAAGGAAGGAAGGAAGGAAGGAAGGAAGGAAGGAAGGAAGGAAGGAAGGAAGGAAGGAAGGAAGGAAGGAGGGAGGGAGGGAGGGAGGGAGGGAGGGAAGGAAGAGTGCAGGCAGGGCAGGAAACAAAACAGGCTGAAAAAGGGAAAAGACCCATACAATTTGGAGAATGTGTCCTTTACCTCCCTTGCTGCTGGGGCTGAAGAATGTCCAGGAGAAGTTGCTTCACCTCACTTGGTGACATCTGGTATAAGTCCACGGGAGCCATCTCCCCAGCACGGATCTTCAGTTCATATTTCATGGCATGCACGATCCATCTGAAGAACGAAAACAATAGCTAAATCAAGAGCTGTTTTCCAGACCCAAACAGATTTAATAAATACAGGCAGCTCAAGATTCTCACTGGGAGGGCAGACAGCAGCAGAGGAGTTGAGTCTGGATGGAATACATCACGTTTGTGGCACTTGTGACCTACCCAGGTCCTAGTTTGACATCTTAACCACTACTCAACAATTTCCATTATGTCCAAGAACTAAAGCAAACAAAAACAAAGCACCGTGGAGATAGTGGGCAGGTCTCCCCATTACCCACTCTCCCTCCAGCCCAAATACTAAGCCAGGCTCACCTGCCTCCCCCCACCCGCAACTCATTGCTCACTCAGTTGCTCACCTACTCATAGTCCTTTGGGACTATTTTCTACTGTGGAAGCACGCACTTCTACCGCACCACTACTGACAGTGCTTTTATCCTTTTCTGAAACAGAGTACACATCAGACCCAAAACCAGCATTATTAGAAACAATCTCAGCAGCAACGTATTGTTAGTCCTATTGTATTATTATGTTATTGTTTATTTACTTTGTTGTGCACCGCCCTGAGCCCTTCGGGGGAGGGCGGTATATAAATTAAATATCTAATCTAATCTAATCTAAATACCTCATTTTTTTAAAAAAAATCTCTTCTTGTTGTTTGGAGAGAGCTTAAAAAAACCCTCCAACATTGAAGCACTTTGTATGAATAAATCTGTAGTCGACCCACGTGGTCAGCGTAAGAACGAGACGAGACGCGGAGATAACATCTGGTGGAGATCGCCAGCAGCGGGGAGGCAGTCCGTGTTCATGATCTCCAGCGATGCGGTTCCTGGCACCTTATTCTATCGAGCGTAGGAGGGAGGACCGGGGGGAGTTCCGGGAGAGCGGGAGGCGGGAGGTCGGGAGATCATCATGTGATGCATGATCTCACCTGGCTAAACATCTTGAGGAGGAGAGGAAGCGTGGCGTCACAGACTGAAGAAAATCCTCACCTGGGGGCAAGACCATTGTCCCTGCGCCCGGTGACTGAGCCAGACAGTTCATGACCCGTGACTCATAGGGGGATGAGGAGTGGGGGGGTCTTTGATGCGACCAGAGGCCCGTAGGTCCGTTAGGCGTTCAACGTTCTACCACCAGTGCTGTTGAGTCAGCAGTGCATTTATCTCCTCCTTTTTTTTACATTTAGAAGGGGACCCGAAATGCTAAGGGTGATTTAAAGGGGCGCTTGTCTCCCTCCGCCTTACGTCTGGTCAAGCTGACTGAGCTGCTTGTGTAACATTAGAACTTGTTTGCGGGGTAAGGGAAATTCGGGGGCTTCTTACACACGCTACAGGCAATATTAGACACACACTGAACGAAACAAGATCGATAACTTGAGGCACACATTAAACCAATGCAGAGCTGCACAATAGCACTCAACCATCCTCCCGGCAGCCAGCTCCAGAGGGCTGACCACCAATAAGGGCAAAACATCATATTTCAGATTAGATACAACTTCTTGCAGCTCGATACTTTCATATGAATCAATTGGGAATTATCAGAAAGATTAAAACAACACATATTATGTACATTCTCACAACCTTGGTGATGTAATAACAATAAGTAATCAATGGCGTACGATTGTCTAGGGTCGCTGAGAGGTTCCTGCTGCTCGGAGGCCAGAGCATCCAGAGCAATGGAGGTAGAGTTGATGGACTTCGCAAGGGGCACAGGCCAGCCGGCCAATAGTCTTAGCATTGTAAGAGAAGCGAGTCCGGGGACTCCCCACTAGGGAAGTGCGAGGGAGACTTAACTCCGGCCCGGAGAGAGGCGACCGCGTCATCCCGACAGGAGGGGTCGAAGGCAGAAGCTTGAGGCCTTGTGGCCCGTCGGAGCTCAGGGGTGGAGCCTGAGGTGGGAGCGATGGTGAGGCTTAATTGAGGCAACAAGAAGTTCAAGCAGAAATTAGTGAGAATGTAATTAAAAGCGTTCTCTCCCATGAGTCCAGAACCAGCCCCTAGAGCAGGATGTTTCCAGAACAGGGAATGTCACTCCCATGTGTGTACAGTTCCAATTGGCCGAGCCGATGAATGGGCCGAGGTCGGTTCCCGTTTAGCTGCGCCGGTGATGCGAGGCGCTTAGGTGTTAGAGTGATGGTTAGCTGACAGTCTTGGTGACAAGGGAGAGGCGCCAGCGAGGGAGTTTGGACGACGGTCCCACAGTCGGCTCACCAAAGTACCTGATGGACGAGGCATTCATGAAGGGGAGCTTAGCCAGACTCCCGCTTAGAAGTCTCCGGCTTTGCAGACGGGAGCAGGCAGCTGCTTGGGCTCCGACTCTAGAGTACTGGCCCAGGCAGAAAGATGAGACGTTGGCGAAGCAGCAAACTGCTCCCAGACATGTTGGTCTGGTGAAAGCTTCGTCAGGGGTGGCTCGATGCGCCATCGGCAGGAGGCAACAGAGCAAGGAAAAAACAAGTTGGATGGTGGTCAGCCGAAGTTGGCCGGTGATGATCGCATGAAGAGAGCTGACACAGAGGTTCCAGGTGTCTCTTCGGGTGGTTCTTGCCATGGGCGCAGCAGCTCTAGGGAGAGCAGCTGGTGGCTATATAGACGTCTCCCCAGGTCATTCGGGTCTTTAGGCGTTGGCGGCACGGGCGTTCCTGTTGAGACCGCTTAAGGATCCTTTAGAGAAGATGTGTTCCATCTCGGGATAGGTTAGTTTCCTCCTGAAGCCATTCCTTAGGTTGGCCTATCATAGCGAATGAGTCCCACAGGGGACCTGTAGGAAGAGGGACTGAAACACCTTCCCAAGGTTATGGGGGGGGGGGCGAGATCCCATCCAGGCTCAGTTGTTAGAAGCGGATGGCGGAGATCGCGGGATGCGGGTTTTTTGTTTGGGATTTAAGGGTTTAGAAGTTTAAGTTTAATATAAGAGCTTGTTTTGCAGCCTGTGAAGGTTGCACCCAGCCTAATCCTACTGGGGCCGCCCTACTCCCTCTTTCTTTGAAAATTGTTTGACAGGGGAGGGCAGGAGGTAGGCTGACCCTGGTGGGAATTAGCTTCAGTCATCAGTGCGTCAAAGCGAGGGTCGAACCTCGAGGGGAGAGGGACAGAAGCGGAGTCCTGGGGATTGTGGGTATGCATGCTTAATCAGCAACACAAAGGGGCTTTTTGGGCGCCTTTTTTGGGGAATGGAGTGCATCCGAGAATGATGCAATCAAGCGATTAGAGCAGATTCCTCATACACTACAAAACAAAAAAAGGGGGTTTCTGCTGCGAAATTGCACCCGTGACAGTGGCTAAGGAAAGCTGGATGGTGCTAAAAGTTTGTGATCCAATTATCTTAGAATTGCCGCCTGCAGAGACCGGCTCCCTTAAGGGTTTATTCACTCAGCAGCTAGCATTGGTACACTGATAAAGTTGCTTAGGCTGGGCAGCTCCCATAACTTAAAACAGGTTTGGGTATTAGGGCATAATGGTGGCAGCCCGCTTTTAACCAGGGCCTGTCCTGGCAGTGCTGCCCGGTACTTGGGACGGGCCCCAGATTTTAATCCAGGGAGGGCTAGTCCAGCCGAGGTGGCCCTCCCGCCTCTACCTGAGATGAAAAACAGGAGAGGGAGAAGAGGAGGGGAGGGAAACGGTTTCTTCACGGAAGAGAAGTAATTTTGGAGGCACGATTGAATCAATGATCTGTGGCAGGCTTTACCACCCATCCCAGACCAAAGTCGTTTGACCCTGACTCATGAGGTCCCTTCCCAGAGATTGTTGGATGTCACAAAGCGATGGGAGACTGTGAGCTACCTTCGAGAGTCCTGGGCTGTTGACCGTGGAGCTGGTAGCGGATGCTCCCGTCTAGCGGTTTGTCTCCCCACCCCAGATGTGGGCAAAGCCTACGGTGAAGCCACTGGTCGGGCCACTCGGCTGCTCTGATAGCGGTAACATCAGCGCCCGGTGTCCACCAGGCCTTGAACATACATCCCTTCTATGGCGCAGCTCCAGGTATGGGCGGGAGCTCCCGATAAGAAAGGCGTCTCCACGCTGCGGCGATTGGTGTAGGCTCTTGCCATGTTGGTTGCTGGGAGCTTGTAGCCTTTATTGGGTCGGCAGCCCGGGCAGCGCATGGGGCAAGAGAATCAACTGGCAGCTGGCTGTCCGACAGGCAACTCCTGTGGATGTTTGTCCAGACTTGGAGATGGATGGGTCACTTGGTGGCATTAGGTGATCCTCCGGGGACGATGAACAGTCCCTGTTCAGCGGCAGAGCGCCTACAGCAGCACTAGCCCAATAGTCCCGGTAGGGATGGGCTCAAATCATACTGGGTTGGGGCACGACAAGGCCACCGTGGGGAACTTAAAGGAGATGGGCTGGAGTGCATGCGGCGAGATGCCACTTGAGAGGGGTGGTTTTAGCAGGGGCCTTGGTGTTTGGGTCTGCTCTAGTATTCTCCTCCTTGGTCCTGGGCTGGGGAGGCATGGGACCGGGGAGTTTCCAGCCGGGCAGTCGTTTCTCCAGTGGGAAGCCTTTCTCTGGCACCGTGGGCACCGGGTTTTAGGTGGCCTTCTCCTCCTGGGGAGGACCTCCTCCCACGCCGGGGTTGTGAGCCCCCACCCGGGCTGCCCTACACTCCCTTAGGAGAAGTGTCGGTCTGCATGATTAAAAGCAGTCATCCTGAGGCTGCCTCCCCTTGATGGGAGAGTGCACTGCTTGTGAGGAAACTAACAGTGGTGGCGGAGGATCCGATGTCCCTGGCAAGCCTTAAGCATGTCGGCCAGTTCAGGATTTTTTGCTTTGAGCCGTGTGGTGCTCTCTGACACTCCATTGGAAGCGTTCTCTTTACTTGGTAGCATGAGGAGCTCGTTTGGGCCTCTTAAGCTATCTACCTGCCTCTTGGCTTCCTGGAGCCTGTTCCGCGAGGAACTTCGGCATGGGGCTCTTGGGGTTTTACCCGGATGGTGTAGAAACTCTGGGTTGGCTGGCCCGGCATTGGGGACTTTGATAAAATGCCTTATAGAGGCACTCAGAAGTGACCGTAAGGGTGGCCTCAGAGCAGGACAATCTGATCGTTGGGGTTGGCGAAAGCATGAAACCCAGTAAAGCTGAGCGGCTGTGTAGAGAAGCGCCCGCCAGAGGTGGCTGCCCTGTTGAAGCACTGCTGGCGGAACTTCGCTTTCCCAGATCACAAATTGCAGGGCTCCAGGAGCATCACGAGGTGGTTTTCCAGTCGTCGGGAACCATTAGGTGATTCCTCGCGATTACCTCCAGCATGCCACCTCTCACGTAGGGCTAGTGATTCCTCGTCTACGCACGCTTTCGCGGAGACTCAGTGAGGATGTTATAGCTTAAAGGCGGTACTCGACAACCAGCGAATGACGCCACCCTCCCACCGGTATCTGTGAAATGGGCGGGCACAATGCAAGAATATCGGCATCGTCTTCCGTCCAGGGTTTCTGCTTCTTCTGCAGATCGTGGCTAATACGTTCCTATAGAGTTTGAAACCAGCCATTACGATGGCGCTGACGGAGGTGCAGTGGCGGAAAATGAAGGCGAACAGGGGAGGCATGAGGAGAGTTTGAAATGGTGAAGAACAGGGGCAGAAGGGAGGACAAGTCCAATTTGAGTGGATAGAGAAAATTCGGGTTGAAATTGAAGGTGAAAGATCGAAGGAGGCTGACCTACAGCAAGGGAGCCATAGGTCTGCAGGCTGATGGCGACATAACATTGTCTCCACGTCAGTAGCAGTGACATCGGTAGCGAGGCTCTACTGTCACGAAGAGTCGCCCGATGTTTTCCCAGTCCTTAAGATTCAATGTCCCCCCCTCTGGGTACCATGGACACTGAGCTTCAATCTCCTCAACCAATTTCTTTGGCGCTCCCCTTCTCTTCACAGGGGACCCTGCCGCATTTCGCTTAACGCTTTCAGTTAGATCAGCGTGCTTGTCATAAGCCCTGCTTTGCAAGCTCCCATACTCACCGGTGTTCCGTCCGGACGCAGAGAGTGTCCTAGGGCGCTGTCTCTGGATCTGCGCCGATCCAGAAGGACGAAGCGTGCCGAAAGCGGTGGTCCCTGGATCGCCGATCCAGCCGGACTTCGTATCGTACTGGCGACGGTGATGCAGCAGGTGGAGGTTCGAGGATTCCCGGGTTTGGCACCAGCTTGTAGCTCGACCACGTGGTCAGCGTAAGAACGAGACGAGGCGGAGATAACATCTGGTGGAGATCGCAGCAGCTGGAGCCGGAGGTCCGTGGTTCCTAGCGAGTCTCAGCGATGCGGTTCCTGGCACCTTTATTGTTATTCTATCGGGTGTAGGAGGGAGGACCGGGGAGTTCGGAGAGCGGAGGCGGGAGGTCGGAGATCATCATGTGATGCATGATCTCACCCGCCACAGCTACACGCGTCTTGCGAGGAGAGGGCGTAAAGCGTCTGGCCTAATCCTCACCTGGGGGCAAGACCATTGTCCCTGCGCCCGGTGACTGAGCCAGACAGTTCATGACCCGTGACTCATAGGGGGATGAGGAGTGGGGGTGCGGTGCGACCAGAAGGCCGTAGGTCCGTTGGCGTTCCAACGTTCTACCACGGTGCTGCTGGGTCAGCAGTGCATTACTACATAAATCCTTGACACTCTTACATGTCTAAGAAAGTCCAAACACTTAACCCTTCTTTCCCAATGGGTTTAATTAAATTAATGGGCATTTTAGCTGAATTCCAGAAGGGTAGCTCTGTCAGTCTGTTGCAGCCCAAATGACCATGAACAGCGTGGCTCCTTAAGGACAACCAGAGGTGGGATCCAGCAGGTTCTCACAGGTTCCCGAGAGTAGGTTACTAATTATTTGTGTGTGCCGAGAGGGGGTTACTAATTGGTGATTTTGCCACGTGATTTTTGCCTTAGTTACGCCCCTCCTCTCAGCAGTAGCGCGCAAAACTTGAAGCAGTCTAGCAGGAGGTGCACCGGTGTGCATGGCAGCCTGCGCCTGCATGCATTCGTTTTCCGCCCAAGGACCGGCGCAGCGGCTGCATCCTTGACACAGCCCCGCCCAGGAATGTCCTCCCCCCGGAGTGCCCGGCCATGCCCCCATCGTGCCCCGCCCAGCCCCATTGGCGCTACGCCACAGTTTGAATCCCACCACCATGGGAACCTGTTACTAAAATTTTTGGATCCCACCACTGAGGACAACTAATGCGTCCGAAGCATAAACTTCTACGAGCCAGAATCCATCAGGCAAAGTGGGCTCTCAGATCACACAACCTTATGCCAAAACAAATTCAATTGTTGTGAACACGCCACAAGACTTTTGGTCATTTCAGGTGCGTGCCGGACAGGAGATTTGTGGACTCTTTCTTGATAGAAGCATCTCACTCGGTCAAAGGTATCGACAGCCCAGGGGCAATAAAGTGGGCTCCTCTAGGGAATGTTAAGTTCCTTCAGGTCAAAGGGCACAAAGCAAATGTTGCTGAAACAGCACTGAGCGGAGAAGAAGGCCCCAGTTCTCAGGCCCCATTACCATTCTTTTCAACCATGCAAGAACACAGCACTGGGAAAACAGCCTGAAGGATACACAGTGACGCAGCCAGGAAACGAACAGAGAGACATTCACCGACCCAGCCTTCTCCATCTGTAATTGCTTATGTGAGTCATTCTCTTGATATAAAAGAAGGGGGGAAGGAAACACAGCAAGCGCGAACCTCCCGCAAATCTTTAGAGCCACGGCCTGCCGAACCCTGAATGACAGGAGCTGGATAGGCGGTATTGGATTGGAAGTCTTTACAGTAATGGGGCTGTCAGGTTCTGAATCTATTTCTGCATGAAACCCAGCACACCAATCAATAACGAAGCACCAAATCTAATCATTATCGGGACCGGAATACTATTTCTGGAGAAGATTAATTTTGTTCACTGGAGTGGGTAAGAACGGTGAAATAAATGAAATGGGAGTATGGAATTAACCTTGGGACAGGGGAGGCGAACTGGTTCACAAAGAGGCAGGATATGTTTTTTTTTTAAAAAAAGGAATAATGAATGAGAAAGAGAAATGCAAAGGAAAAGTAAGCGGATTAAAACCGTTTCCCCAAAATAGGTACACTCCCTGGCCTGAAACTGGCTTCCTGACCTCTGAGAATTAGATTTTACTAGAAATGTGAAAATAATTTAAGAAAGCGAGGGGGAGTTTCCAGGGGTGGGATTCAAGTAATTTAACCACCGGTTCTGGTGGTGGGATTCCAATAATTTAACAACTGGCTGTTTACAAGCACCATTTTAACAACCGGTTCTGCCGAAGTGGTGCAAACCTGCCGAATCCCACCACTAGGAGTATCTCTACCCTACTGACTCCTTCCTGTTTTTCCAATGGAAAATTAGAACCACCAGGGAACTTTTAAAAGAGTTCCAAGAATTTTTTCTTTTCTTTTGGAAGTAGTAAAATACTTTTATAAAGACAAGGTGTTACTCAAAATGTGCAACAGGAAGATATTTATGTAAAACAAAAGATACTGGATAAGAACAATATCTGTGGATACTAAGGACGTACACAAATATATCCTCATTGTAGAAATGTGACCAGCGTTGTCCATAATTAATATAATGTCTAGAATAATATACTATTGGAGACCTCCAGTGTTTTCAGTGTTATGAAGTTTAGCTGGAAATCCAGATATGCTGCTGGTGCTATTATCACTGTCTCTGCACATATAATAACCCTTTTGTTTACTATAAAAGTTTGTTGGTATGTTTTACTTCTTTTTCCCTGAACATCCTACAGCAGAAATTGCGGCAATAGGCAAAGATAGCACAGGGTGCGGCGATTTGCAGCATTCTCTCCTAAGCATCAGTCTGAGGGACAGTGAACTGGCCCCCTGTTTAAAAAGTTTGGGGACTACCCTGGATAGCTTTAAAAAGAAGCTTGGACAGATTTATGGAGGAGAAGTTGATCTATGGCTACCAATCTTGATCTGCCTTGATCTCAGATTGCAAATGCCTTAGCAGACCAGGTGCTCAGGAGCAGCAGCAGCAGAAGGCCATTGCTTTCACCTCCTGCATGTGAGCTCCCAAAGGCACCTGGTGGGCCACTGCGAGTAGCAGAGTGCTGGACTAGATGGACTCTGGTCTGATCCAGCAGGCTAGTTCTTATGTTCTTATGTTCATCTCAGAAGCTAAGTAGGGTCAGTACTTGGAAGGGAGAAGACGGGTTTGAATTTATACCCCACCTTTCTCTCCTGTAAAAAGTCTTAAAGCGGATAACAAACCCCTTTCCTTTCTCTTCCCACCACAGACACCTTGTAAGGCAGGTAGGGCTGAGAGAGTTCTGCAAGAACTGTGACAAGCCCAAGGTCATCCTTCATATGCAGGGGCCTGGAAAGAAATCCGGTTCACCTGATAAGTGTCCACTGATCATATGGAGGAGTGGGGAATTAAACCCAGTTCTCCAAATTACAGCCCACCACTCTTAACTACGACACCACACACTGGCTCTGCAGAAGAAGGCAATGGCAAACCACCTCTGCTTCCCCCTTGCCTTGAAAGGTAGCAATTTCTCATCCAAAGGGATTGCTGAAAAGAGTAAGCACACGAGTGTTGGGCGGAGGGGAGGGATATTTATGGAATACGTTAGTCAAAAGCACATTTGCATAAAGTCTAGGGAAACTTGGAGAAAACAATCCAAAGGGAGGGGCTGTTATCCCAGTGAACTAAATTTAAATTCATTCCGAGATGGTAAACCAGCAGTGAGGCAGAAACATCAAAAGGGCAGAAAATATAGTATCGTAAAACCCCAAGAAACAAACTCCACTTTAAAGATTTGTTTAGGGCCTTGTAAAAGGACTCATCTGTGTAATGCTGGAGCTGGGATGCTCGTGCCACGCGCTGCCCGCTCGCTGCAGCAGTTCCGAAAGCATCTTAGCTCTGTCTTGGACAATCTATTACTGAAACCATCACGGCAATAATATATCCTACTGGATATCCCAAGATTTAACTGTGAGAAACCAAAGGAGTGAAATGGCAACCGACAAATCACTCTGAATGAAGCCAATTGGGGCGTGTCGGTTTAAGTACTTTTACAGTGTGTTAAGTTGGTTGTGAGTTACAATTGCTGTATGCAGTGGAGGTGAAGAGAGCATTCCCTTATTCGATTGCTCTTTGGATGAAACGGTACAGAGGGAAGGTACATCATCTCCTGTTTCCACCTCCTTCGAGCTACGGCCAGGCGCCCAGGCGTGCTGTCCATAATTTGTTGCCTTCTGTTGTGTTTTTGGCGCTCCAGTATACAGTTTTGATAGCTTCACAATCTAAAGCACTGTCAGGAAAGCACTATAAGCACAACACCGGCGTGGGAACATAAATAACGCAGGACTTGCAACAAGGAGCTTCTGCCGATGAGGGGGAGGGGGGAGACTGCCAGGCAAGTGGGACTTTCTCCACAAATGAAAGCAGCCATCTCTCCATCACTTTGAAACATTTTGATGGGCTGATTTATCATCATGGTTTGCTCCATTGCAAAGACTCCAAGTGGGTAACAAGAGAAAATAGCAAAGGAGGGAAAGAAGCCTTCCCTGCAAACCAGGACATTCACCAAAATAAACGACTGCTGGAATTTGAAGGACCAGGCTGAACTCCAGAGAGGCCTGCCCAAATAGTCAAGGGGTCTTGCAACTACAGATGTGGCCTGACTTGTCTCGGAAATCGCTTGGAAATAAGAGCTTCTGCATTTTGTCACGTGACACTGAGCATTACTGTCCCATGTTTTTTCTCTGGCTTCCTCTCCTCATCACACTTGGTGGTGGTGGACAGTGCCATCAAGTCACAGCTGATTTATGGCGGCCCCGTGGGCAGAGGTGGGATCCAGCAGGTTCTCACAGGTTCCCGAGAGTAAGTTACTAATTATTTGTGTGTGCCGAGAGGGGGTTACT
This sequence comes from Sphaerodactylus townsendi, assembly GCF_021028975.2. Taxonomy (NCBI): domain Eukaryota; kingdom Metazoa; phylum Chordata; class Lepidosauria; order Squamata; family Sphaerodactylidae; genus Sphaerodactylus; species Sphaerodactylus townsendi. Next base: position 16,577,642 of record NC_059438.1, read on the forward strand.
AATTGGTGATTTTGCCACGTGATTTTTGCCTTAGTTGCGCCCCTCCTCTCAGCAGTAGCGCGCAGAACTTGAAGCCGTCTAGCAGGAGATGCACCGGCGTGAGTGGCAGCCTGCGCCTGCGTGCATTCGTTTCCCGCCCAAGGACTGGCGCAGCGGCTGCGTCCTTGCCACAGCCCCGCCCAGCAATGCCCCGCCCCCGGAATGCCCGGCCATGCCCCCGTCGTGCCCCGCCCATTCCCATTGGCGCTACGCCACTGTTTGAATCCCACCACCATGGGAACCTGTTACTAAAATTTTTGGATCCCACCACTGCCCGTGGGTTTCATCCTCGCCCATTTTTTTGGTGCGTCCACCTGAATATCCAGATGACAAAACAAATATAGTAAAATACGGGTTTACTGACCCCACTCGTATCTTCAACATGCCATTAAACAATTCAGGAGAGTTGGAGATGATCCAGCCAATGTGAATGACAAGCTCCTGCTGAAGAACAGCTTCCCTCTCATCCTTCAAATTACACTTGTTGTAGATGATGTCCTTAATTGCGCCCGGAGACAAGGGATTCGAGATAATCTCTTCTTCCTGGGCAAAGGCCCCGAGAGTCACCTAAAGGAATATGTTAGCAGCAATTAGAATGACAACCTGAGACAGGAAAGTAGCGGAGGGCTACTTATCCATTGTATTCCCCTTTCGCCAACTCTCCCTGTCCTCATCAAGACTGGATCAAGGAGAGATAATTAGTGTGGCAGGCTAAATTTACGGCTGATGGGCAACATAGATTTGCGTGGTTTGGTTGCTTTGCATTAAAGTAGCATCCAGTAACAAGGCATTATCCCAAAAGGAACAGAAACCAGCTGGGAAAATGCATGCCTGGAAAAAGGTATGACCTGCCCCATAGGTTCCTTGCAAATGGAACTGATCAGGCATGAAAATATGGGGAATCTGTCTAGCTAACTTCTAGGGCACTGGGTAGGAGGAAGGGTGCTGCCCCCAATATACCATGATCAGGGATATAGGGCTGGTGCAGGGTCGCTAAGCTTGGTCTGAACCTTTCTAGCTTTCCATGAGCTTGTCGCTCCCGCTGCATTCTTCAGTTCCAGCATCTGGTTCTGTTAGTGGTAGCTGTGGGCAGTGGTGGGATTCAAATAATTTAACAACCGGTTCCGGTGGTGGTATTCAAGTAATTTAACAACTGGTTGTTTACAAGCACCATTTTAACAACCGGTTCTGCCGAAGTGGTGCGAACCTGCTGAATCCCACCACTGGCTGTGGAAGAATATGCCAGGTGAGTTTGTTTGGTGGCAAAAGGAAGGCACGGCTTCGAAGGGGTGGGGGGATACATCAAAATAAACAAATGACATTTGGTGCAGGTGGGGGTTAGAAACCGCTATGGAAGATTCACTGAAGCATTCGGAACCGGGGATCATGAGTTTAGCAGGTTAACTCTAAAAGAACATGCCGAAAGCACAGTCCTTGGGTCCCTAATATTTCATGGATAGCCTTGTGCCCGTTTCCAAAAACCACGGTGTGGCTCCAGTGTACTTCCCCTTGTACATTCAGTGCTCGTCCACACATTCAACAGATGGGGAAGGCATGCCACTTCTGCAACATCTGGGTTTATTTCTTCACAAGGCGATCTCAGAGCCAGTGCAGATATAATACTGCCCCCCCCATCCCATAATCGCGATTAACGAGCTGTGAGTCCCAAGTCCTCTTCTCGGCCATCGAAACCACTCTTGCCCTGGCGTCCACTGTGGTTAGTCGTTACGTTTGCACCAGTGTTAACCCCATTTAATCTCAACTAGGGGTCAGTCCCAGCCAAGAACAGAAAGCATGGAGGGAGCACAGAATCTTGCTACAGCCCCTGGTCTTAATCAGAGCTAACAGACGGGCAGTAATACATGTGCACCAGCCTTGGACACATGCAGAAGAAACAGGAAGTTATGAGGACAGGCACAGCCAAAGCAACAAAATTTTACCGATCACGTTAAATGAAGGCAAACCATTCAGAAGTATTACATAAACATATTTATGATAAAAGCTCTTTTTTGATATGAGACGTTCTCTATTTCTTTTTTTTAAGGTAACATCCCACTGTAAGGGCAGGCTTGCAGTTTGGTAAATTCAACGTGACTTTCAAAGCAATTATCTCTGTTTGATCAGGGAATCAGTGGACTGAAGCGCTCATCAAACGCAAATGTCCACACACTGACCTTTTTCTCATCTCAGAAGTCCATCTGCTCTTCCAAAGTGATAAACTCTGCATGCGTGGACTTTTTATCTTAGAGAGTACAGCTGAAGAATCTTTTTAGTGTATTATGTGAAGTCTAATACAAAGCAAGCACTCTTCACAAGAGTCCTGTCAATATTGGCGGTGGCTGGATGTACATCGGTTCTGCCTGAGAGTTTGGCTGAGTTAGTGTCTTGATAGCCAAACCTCTTTTTCTCTACCACTTCCTTCGAAAAAAGACTGCTGAAAAAAAATGATAGATTCCTGTCTATCGTGCACTCCAGATACATTAATTCCAGCTCGGTGTAAGAGTCAGTGTGGTGTAGTGGTTAAGAGCAGGTGGATTCTAATCTGGAGAACCAGGTTTGATTCCCCACTCCTCCATCTGAGTGGCAGAGGCTTATCTGGTGAACCAGATGTGTTTCCGCACTCCTAAATTCCTGCTGGGTGACCTTGGGCTAGTCACAGTTCTCTCTGAACTCTCTGAGCCCCACCTGCCTCACAAGGTGTCTGTTGTGGGGAGAGGAAGGGAAAGGAGCTTGTAAGCCACCTTGAGTCCCCTTACAAGAGAGAAAGCTGGGGTATACATCCAAACTCTTCTTCTTCTATGATAGATGTGCATTTTTTTTCACAATCAAAGAACAATGGGTTTTCACAATACTAGAACCAGGGGGGATTCATTGAAAATGCTGGGGGGAAGAATTAGGACTAATAAAAGGAAACACTTCTTCATGCAACGTGTGATTGGTGTTTGGAATATGCTGTCACAGGAGGTGGTGATGGCCACTAACCTGGATAGCTTTCAAAAGGGCTTGGACAGATTTATGGAGGAGAAGTCGATTTATGGCTACCAATCTTGATCCTCTTTGATCTGAGATTGCAAATGCCTTAACAGTCCAGATGATCGGGAGCAACAGCCGTTGCTTTCACATCCTGCATGTGAGCTCCCAGTGGCACCTGGTGGGCCACTGCGAGTAGCAGAGAGCTGGACTAGATGGACTCTGGTCTGATCCAGCTGGCTTGTTCTTATGTTCTTAACAATCTTTTAGTTGATATCTGATTTGATTGAGCTTTATTTAACAATTTTAGACCAAACCTGTTTTTAGGGGATCCCTTACTGGTCCATCCAAGCCTTTTTAATCTTAAATTGAACTATCTTCTGAATACAGAGAATCCCAAGCAACTGGACATAGTGGCCAAATTCTTGCTCACTATTACGAAATGATTTCCTGGTTTCCTCTTTCGCTCTGATGTATGCATTTTTGAAACAGGAGTACCTGTTTTATCTCGTAAAACTGTATTTGGATTACTTAGTTCTGCTATGTTTTAATGCCTAATAAAGGTCTTTGAACTTGAAACCTCCTATAACATACTACAAAAGAAGTTTTGGACACCAAAGCTCAGGTGTTCTATCTGATTGAAGGATTCCAAAAAAATGAAGGACTTACCTGCTTGCCCTGAACTAAAACATTAGTGATAGACGGAGCAAGGCTGTCCACTAGTTTACATAAAAGGCTCGCTGCGAAGCGCACAAGAGACCTGAGGGCAGAAAACAAAGCGATCCTACTGGATATCAAACACTGGAAATCAAACACAGGGAGCAGCAGTGGCGTAGTGGTTAAGAGCAGGTGTACTCTAATCTGGGGGACCGAGTTTGATTCCCCGCTCTGCCACTTGAGCCGTGGAGGCTTATCTGGTGAACCAGGTTAGCTTGTGCACTCCAACACACGCCAGCTGGATGACCTTGGCCTAGTCACAGTTCTTCTGAGCTCTCTCAGCCCCACCTAACTCACAGGGAGTTTGTTTGAGGGGAGGAGGAAAAGGAGTTTGTAAGCCCTTTTAAGTCTCCTACAGGAGAGAAAGGGGGGGATGTCGGATCAGTTCCCAAATGCTAAACATCTAAATATGCCTGGTATTTTTTGAACTCGAGATGTCACTTCCTAATAGCCTTTTTTTTTTAAGGCAAACTCTTGAATTATTTAAACTACTGAAGCAAGAATACTTTTAATGGTCACGTTGGGAACACAGTTTGAACTCATTAAACTGAATACTACATTATAGGCCACTGCTGTTCCTTTCTCTGACACGACAGCAAGATGGCTTGATACAATTATGAAAGTAAAAATAAAAAAGAAATAACCCCTTCCCCTGACCGTCTTGACAATTTGCGTGCGGCAGAAGCTCTCTCGGGGTCTGGCGTTTTGGATTTATTTAGATACAGTTGCTCATTTTCAATCAAATTCCTCTCCCGATCTTGCCAAGAAAATCAAAGCACTTAATTTGCTGAATTTCTTAAGTTAAAAAAAATGTGTTTTGAGACAGGCAAGAGAGGCTTTCTGTCATGAGAGAAAGTACAGAGCGTGGAAAATATGTTTACTGCCATTGGACAGTCTTGTGGCCTAAAAAAATAAGAATATTAAAATGCTTGCCGTTCATATTGTGTGTAGAACGTGGCCTTTGTGGTGGCCGCTTGTCAAAGACAGCAAGAGTTAATGCTGGATTTGGACACCCCATTCTGAGGGCAATATGTCCATCATATGCAAGCTTACCTCCTCATTAATGGTTGCTGATCGAGACATCATGGAGTCAAGATGAGATGCGCAATACAGTCCATGATGAAAGTTACAACTGACCAAATGATCGTCAGGATCATTCCCTGAAACTCCACTTCTTGGAATGAACAAGATGCACACATACTAACAGATAAAGCACACTCACAGCAGGTAGCCATGATGCATCTGTCGCTGGACTGTACCACTCTGGACTGCAGGGGGGGGGAGGGAAATATTGAATAGAAAAAATGTCCTATCCTGGCAAAACCAGCTTGCTGGGCTAGAATCGGCTTCTTTACATGCCGCTTTTGTAGGTCCGAGGAGCTTTCCGAATGTGAAGAGGTTTTTCAAAGTTTAATCACAGGCCAAGTCTGAAATGGCACAGTCCTGCTGCAAATATGTCACATGGAGCGACAGATAACAGACAGCATCCAACACCAGAGCAACGTTCTGTGCACGCCGGTGTAAACAGCTAAGGGATGCAAAAAACAAGTGCTTGGTTTTTAAAAAGGCCTGCTGCTTTGAGTATTTATCTAACTACTCTTACGAAAGAAAACCAAGCAAGAACTTTGTTGAGGTTTCTGAGGGTCAAAACAGAGGAGATGCTGGAAGAGCAGAGCGTTTTATTGCTGAACAACCACTGTGGGAAAGCTGGTTTCTTGTTTGCCATTTTTGCTTCCTTCTAGTCTAAGTGATGCCTGATGAGGCAGCCAAGAGTGCTTTTCATCAACTATATTTGGTTCACCACTTCTTGCCTTTCTTAGACACAGGCCCTTTCCTTACGGGGCAATTATACTGGGATAACACTGATAAAAAACCTGGGTTGGGGAAAAACTTTGCACGGATCCTGCTCCTAACGTGGATCCGCTCTGCGTCCTCCCCCCCTCCCCCCGGGTTATTTAAGAATCGTAATTTCTGTGATTCTTTTGTTTTAATGCACCTTGCAGTAGTGGCCTATGCAGCTGCGCTTTTTTGTTTCCCTCCTGGCTCCCATCTGCAGAGCCATGCAGGCATTGCTGGCTCCAGAAAGGCTCTGGGGAACATGTGCCTTTCCATGTAGCTGGACTTCGGAGGGAGGTAAGTTTTTTAAAAAAAGTTTTTTTAAAAGCACCTCCATGCAAAGGCGCATGCCCTGGCCAATGCATTGGCTGTCATGCAAATGGCCCGGGGCTATGCCGGGCTCATTATCCCGGCTCCAACCTGGTCTAAATTTGCTGTGTGGAAAGGGCCTCAGTCAACCTGGCCACACTAACCCAAGCTTGCGGAATCTCATGGTTGGATCACTATAATATACTCTACATTGAGCTGCCCTTGAAAGCAGCTCAGAAAGTACTACTGATTCAGAAAGTGGCATTATTGTCTGGGGTCAGACAACGGGAACGCATCTTGCTTATCTTAAAACAGCTACACTGTCTGCCAGATTGTTTCTGAGTTCAATTCAAGGTGACGGTTATGATTTAGGACCCACATACGAAAGGATCATCTTCTTCAATGTGTCCCTATGCGCCAGCTAGTGTGGTTCCTCTGTTTTAGGTAACCTACCTGATATTTATCTGAGCCTGTGCTTTTCTGTGTGTGTGTGTGTGTGTGTGTGAGTGTGTGTGTGTGTGAGTGTGTGTTTGTGTGTGTGTTTGTGTGTGTGTGTGTGTGTGTGTGTGTGGCGAGAGAGAGAGAGAGAGAGAAGTGATGCCAAGTCACTTCCAACTCATGACAACCTTATGAATCAATGTCCTCCAGAACATCCTATCAGTGGCTCAGATCTTGCAAGCTGGCAGCTGTGGCTTAAGGTCAATCAACAACCCCACGGCCATGATCCATGTCTCTCGCCCCCTGCACTACTTTGCTAGAATGCCTTTAATTTCCAGCATCTGATCTGCTTTGATCTAGAAACAACAGACACATACTAGGATGGGACATTTCATGTTTCCCGAGAAAGACTTTGCAGCCCGAGCGTTAATTTGTCAAGAGTTAACGAGCGAGCGGGGAAATATCCCATGAAGTTAGCGCAAAACCCATCCACCAAATTGACGCTGACGTCCATGACCCACGGGGGTGCACTCCTTAAAAACCCAGAGCAAAATGTCTCAGGTAAACAATGTCAAGCGACAACCATCCAAATACAAAAAAAGCCCACACATCTCGAGCAGCGGGGTTTCAGGCATCCAGGTGCACTTTACCTGCTTGCCATGTACGACCAAAGTGGTAATATGAGGGGCTAAGGAGGCTGCGAATTTCTGAATGTATGTCGCACTGCAGCGTAGCACCAACCTAGACATGGCACATGACAGTGATGAATGGGCAATGGAAAGGAAGGCTGTTTTCCATATTTATGCAGTACAAAATAGTTCTGTTATCTTTCAGTTATTTTTCAGGGCAGTGTGTCAGCGTGGTCAGAGTGGGGTATACCATTGGGTTTTTATTTCATACCGTAAGAGTTATTTAAGGGTGTGGGGCACTGTCGGAGACACAATCCAAACACTCTGCAATAAGGATTGGGACTGTGCTTTACGTGGTTTGGATTCTGCCATTTTTATTGGACATTCTTTATGCATCTCATAACTGATTTTCAGAATTCAAGTTTATCTACATAAGTCATCTTTGACTAATGGGGGGGCCATGGCGCCAATGTGGTGCCACCCTGCTGCTCCTAAAGGGAGCAGTAGTGGCGTAGGAGGTATCTAATCTGGAGGAACCGGGTTTGATTACCAGCTCTGCCACCTGAGCTGTGGAGGCTTATCTGGGGAATTCAGATTAGCCTGTGCACTCCCACACACGCCAGCTGGGTGACCTTGGGCTAGTCACAGCTTCTCGGAGCTCTCTCAGCCCCACCTACCTCACAGGGTGTTCGTTGTGAGGGGGGGAGGGCAAGGAGATTGTAAGCCCCTTTGAGTCTCCTGCAGGAGAGAATGGGGGGATATAAATCCAAACTCTTCTCTTCTTCTTGTAAAGAGGCTTCCCAGTGGCATGGGGAGGTTCTCAAAGTGCAAAATCCTCCCCACTGCTGAGAAGCCTCAATAGCCTTATGCCAGCCAAAAGTCTGGCTTAAGTCCAGACTGTGGCCCACTGGCAAAGACCGGGAGGGAGCCAACAAACTTGGCATCTCCCCTGCCCCGCCCCAGCCTGCTGCCCCGGCGTCAAGGGCACTGGGACTAATGAGGCCGTATGCTTTTTATTCTAACCCCTAACCAGAGGCAGAGCGCTCACAGGGACATGCGGGGTCACGTGTCCCTTGGCGCACATCAGCTGGTCATGTGGGGGGAAGAGAATCGCTCCTCACACCCTTCCCCTAGGCCCCACCCCATCCCACTAAGCTGCTCCTTCAGCCAGCAGACACTGCCCACGGAAAGCTCCCACCAACTAAGGTAAGTGGGGCACAGGGGAAGGGGCACAGGGGAAGGGGGCACAGGTGGCTGGAGCAGGTGTTGCCCCAGGTGCCATTCTCCCCCCCACACCTCTGCCCGTAATTGAAATAGTTTTCCTGCAGAAGACTGCCAGAATCCTTTTCTTCAACAGCTGACGGCGAGAGAAGGCAGGCACCAAACGTGCCCGATCACAGAGCACGAGGACCAGTCTAGGAACACACACACTCACGGCATCCTTATTGGACCGCCTCTGGATAAAAGTCTAAAGATATTGGAGCGTGGCAACGATATGGAAGCCATGGGACTAAAACTACACAGAGAGTGAAGATTGCCACTTCTAAAAGCCTGGCAGTAAATGACATTTAATGGGAGACAAGTCTTCAGAAAAAGGAAGAATAGTTTTCATCACATTCACAATGTCTGCATTCTGCAATAATCATGGGGATTTTTTTTAATTGCAGCATCTGCCTAATAGCACCTTGAATAGCGCAAATATTCTATTATTGCAAAGAGACTCTTCAGTGGTGATTTGCTCTCTCTTTTCTCTGAACCGGCACTCGGCTTATAATGCGGTTCCTTACGTGGACGCTCTCGGGGCTTAATCTGGGCCGGTTCTGCCACCTCTTTTCAGCACCAGCGCTCAATACTGATGAAGGGCAGATAAAAGGGAGGAGAGTTATAAAATGATGAATGGAGCAGACAGCTGGGACAGGGAGCATCTTTTCTCGCTCGTTCATAACGTCAGGATTGGGTGACTGGCTGCAGATTAAATGACCAATGAACAATGACTTCTTCACGCCAGCCATTATTAATGTACAGACTTTATTGCCACAAGGTGGCCTCTAGCTTCGATGGCTTAAAAAGGGAACCAGACAATTCATGGACGAGAGGGTCTGTCGAGATTTGCTGGCTGCGGTGGCTAACTGGAACTTTCACCTTTAGAGGTGGCGCACTGCTAAGCATTGGCTGCGGTCTTCTTGCCCTGCTTGTGGAAGCATTTGGTCAGTCGCTGTGGGAATCAGGATTCTGGATATGACCGAGCAGAGGAACGGTCCAGCAAATGCAGAGGGCATTTCTTTCACTGCTAAATGAACCCCCACGTGTCAAGGATTTTGAGAAATGGGCTCCAGATAAAAGGGCTGTGCTCCAAACTGGAACCCCAGCCTTTGACCACAAATGAAGCACTCTGGTCCCTTCTGCACTTGCAGAATAATGCGCTTTCAATCCACTTTCACAGTTGTTTGCAAGTGAATGTTGCTATTCCACACAGCTGCAAAGTGCACTGAAAGTGGTTTGAAAGTGTATTATTCTGCATGCGCGGAAGGGGCCTCTGTTAACATAACCAGCACTCTGCTTTTTTAAAAAAAAATCAAAAATTATGTTATTAAGATCTGTCCAACAGCATTCCCAAACTATGCATTTCCTGCGAAATTAATATAATAAACATCTTGCAGAAATATGAACATCTAATAGAAATGAGGGTCAAAAATTGGTAGCAGGGGCTTCAACATCACTATGTAACAAAGCTGATAGGAAGCAAGAAGAGACTTTATACCAACCAGAGTTTTTTGCTGCCAGCTTTTCGATAGATTCTTTCAATATGATCGGCGACAGTACCTAATTCACAAAGAGCAGAAACAAAGAAAGGAAGTTTTAAACTGCAAAAGTGCAATGAATTCGACCTGTTTTGTCGGCTCATTTCAAAGCCAGAGAGCAAGGGCTGCGTTAAATGCTAAAGACTGCGTTCAAACAGCAAACGGAGCTTAAAATTTATTGTCCAAGGCCTTCACGGCCAGATTCAACTGGTTGTGGTGGGTTTTCCAGGCTGTGTGGCCGTGATCTGGTGGATCTTGTTCCTAACGTTTTGCCTGCATCTGTGGCTGGCATCTTCAGAGGTCTTCAGAGAGAAGTCTGTTACACACTGTGTCTTGTGAGAAGGGAATGTTTAGTGGGGTATATATTGTCCATGTCCCAGGGTGGGGAACCAATCAGTAAGTGTTTGGGTGGAACTTGCTATGCAAAGGTGCATTGTATTGTGGGTGGGGTTATCAGTCCATTTACATTGTTAGTCACATTTGCATTCTCTGCAGCAGCAGCAGCATTGGTGAATGCAAATCCTGTGTCTGGGTGGAGTCCATTGTCCACGAACTTAGGATGCCCTTGGCCTTTGCTTATGGTGTTTTTAAACACTGGTGGTCAAGCTTTGTTAATTCTCAGAGTCTCTTCTTTCTTGTTGAAGTTGTGTTGGTGTTTGTGAATTTCAATGGCCTCCCTGTGCAGTCTCACATAGTAACCTTCTGAATTCTCCAGAATTTCAGTGTTTTCAAATAAAACGTTATGTCCAGTTCTAAAGACTGCGTTCAAACAGCAAATGGAGGTTAAAATGTTCACACATGTGACTTGTTGCTGGGCCTGAGCTTTGGTTCTCCATTCTGGCAAAGGAAACCATGAAGGAGACTCTGGCTACCTTGGGATGTACAAATGCTGATGGTGATCTTAAACAAAAATTCTTAAACAATGAGTTGGGCAAAGTGTCAGAAGACATGAATTCATCACTGGTCATGCCAATAATACACAGATTTTGGCTGGTTGCATCGTTACAAACTTTAACACAGATCATTGTGACGGCTAGTCGCAATTGTAGTCATCCCCGCAGGGTCGTCGCTAAGGAATAGGCGAGACGCGGAGGAGGTTTCATCTGGTGGAGAGCGTCAGCAACAGGAAGCGCGGGATTTCGTGATCCTGACAACTCTGCCCTGTGCTGGTCTCTGGCACCTTTTATTAGGGTTTCATTGTGGGCGTGTAAAGGAGGTGGGTAGGGAGATGAGCGGGGAGACCGGAGACCTGGAGATCATCATGCATGCATGATCTCACCTGGCTTTCACGATCTTGAGGCGAAGGAGCCGCAAGCGTCACGAGCCTAATCCTCACCTGGGGAGCAAGACCATTGTCCCTTGGCAGCCTCGTGACTGGAGCCAGACAGTTCACTGACCCGTGGCACCCATAGGGGGGATGAGGAGTGGGGGGGGTCGCGGTGCGACTAGAAGCGTCAGAGGGTCCGCTACGCCCCAACGTTTCTACCACTGGCGCTGCTGGAGTCAGCAGTGCATTACTACATCTCCTCGCTTACATTTTTTGTGAAGGGGACCGAAATGCTAAGGGGTGATTTAAAGGACGCTTTGTCTCCTCGCACGTCCGGTCAAAAGCTGGACCGCTGCTTGTGTAACATTACAAGGAACTTGGTTCGCGGGGTAAAGAAGAAGGGAAATTAGGGAGGCTTCTTACATAGGTTACAGGCAATATTAGACATACATTGAATGAAACAAGATCCGGATAACGGCGTTACGCTAATTAAACCAATGCAGGAGCTGTACAATAGCACTCAACCATCCTCCCGGCAGCCAGCGCCCAGAGGGCTGGACTAACAATGGGAGCAAAAAAACATCATACTCAGGATTAGATAACTTCACAGCAATTCGCGATTCTTCATATATGAATCAATTTGGGAATTATCAGAGAGATTAAAGCAACACATATCAATGACATTCTCACTGAACCTTGGTGATGCAACAACAATAAGTAATCGGCTAGCGCATGATTTTCATCTAAGGTCGCTTGACGGCAAAAGTTCCTGCTGCTCGAGGCCAAGGGCATCCAGGCGATGGAGGTAGAGTTGATAGATTCTCGCATGGGCACAGGCCAGAAACGTACGATAGTCTTGAGTGGGTTACATGAAACAAGTCCGGGACTCCCACGAAGGAGCTAGCTATGGAAACTCATACTCCGGCTTTGGCTAGATGCATTTCGCAAGCGCCGCCCGCAAAGGGGGCTGTCGAGGGAGGGGCGAGCGCACCGCAAGCTTGGGCTTCTGAGGAGGTCGAAGCCCTGACGAAAAAACAATGGTGAAGACGGGCAGTAGAGAGCCCCGCAGGCATGAATAGCCAGGGAATGCAACAACAGCTTAAACGATAACTTCTAAAAATTAAGCGGCGCGGTGCAACTTCAATATTAATCAGTCGGGTCATAGTATTCTCAACAATTCCCTTTGGAGGTCGGCTCCAATGGGCATAAAGGGTAAGGCATCGGAACATTGCGTTGGCAACAATATATACAAGACATGCATGTTTGTGATAGGCGAGCATCATATAAATGAAACTAATAATCATAGCTAAACAGTACCTGTAGAGCTGAAGATGTAAGAGGCGAAGGCAAACTCGCGGTTGCATTAATTCTCACCGTTACCAATGCATGGTTTCTTGCTGTTTGACTACCAAAGCTGCTATGAGCCGATGGCGCGAAGTCCATGTATACTTCTCCAAAGAGCTTAGGAGAGCTACTGATAGTCTTTAGCATTGTAGGTTCAGTGGACTCAATGCACGAGCAAGGTTGTGAGAGAAGGCTTGTTCCACCAATATTCAAGCCGCTGAGAACAGCCGGAGAGTTCCAAGGGTTAATCTATCAGGAACAACCCTGGCTGCAACTCCAAGCTTCAGCCAGGCAGAGGGAGAGAGAATAGCGATTGTAGATGAGGAGCAGCAACATCGGCATCAACCTCTGAGCCACAGCTGGCCCAGGCTGCCGTTTCCAGGGGGTACGACGGGGCTGTGATCCTTGTGGAAGAATGGGTGTGTTGCTCCAGAGAGATCCCCTCCCATCTCGCCCAGGCTGGGGCACCGGGCCCTCTCGCCAGGCCAGCGGGTCGATCTCCTTCCAGGGCGCTCCCATCCATCTCCGGATGGGGCTGGCCTGGCATGGCGAAGCTGGACTCCTGTATGGAAGAGAAAGACAAGCAACGCCCCAGGTTTTAAGTGCGGCTGATGAGTTAGTCCTTATAGATGATTTTATGGAAAGCCCTCGGTGCCCTGAGTAAGTAAGCAATTTTGATAGATAGAGAATAGAGAAGAGTACTTTGATATGGTCTGCTGGATGAGACCTTGATTGGGTCGAGCAGGGGACTACTCCCCTTCTTTCGGCTTTGTTTTGGCCAAGCTGCTAGCACCATTCCAACCATCACTTGCAACACATCTGCTTAAGATACAAGGTAGGGAATTGCCCGGAAGGCTTAGAAGCGGAGAGGTCATATCCAGGTCGATGTTTGTTTTGTAAACAATCCCAATCACCGCCTAAGGTGGGTTTTTTTGCAAAGCAATCTGAACACCTACAATTATAGTCATAGTCGTAATATAGCATCTATAGGAAAGATTTAGAGAAAGATGCAAAGAAAACAGAAGTTCCTGGGCTTGAGGTTTGATCACACGAAGCAATTTGAGAGGGTTTTGCAAGAAAACCTTTGTCAGATCCCAGATCTAGAGGTGGGGTGTGTCAGCCCATTAGAAAGAGGGAGGTGCAGAAAAGTGGAAGGCTGGGAAGGGTTTGGAAGTCAGCTCTGTTACCTTCCTCCCTCGGGTAAGGGGACTTTGGCTGCTTCTTGAGCTCGCTTCTACCTCACAGCTGAGGCCGTGTAAGATAGGTGTGGCTGAGACCCCCCTTGGCACTGTGACTAGCCAGGAGCCAGCAGAGAATGTGGGAGATGAAAATGATTTTGGCTTCATATGTAAACTTTACGCCACGCCAATGGCAGTGTAGGCCCAGACGGACGGCTGGTGCTGCTCCCTCATGAGAGGTTTCATGAAAAGTTTTGAAGGTTTAAACTAAGATGGAGGCCAGCCATGTCCCATCGGTATCCTGGGGAGCACGACGAAGCAGGTCCCATTTGCTACGATGCTGTAACAGCTAAGCCTTCAAGCGCATTGGCACACATAATCAGAGAAAACTTTAATTGAAGTACGTAAGAGCATAGCTTAGAAGCTAATGGAAAATCCCTATGAGGGGAAAACTTTAGGGTCTCTTTGAAAGGGGCAAGACATACAGAACATACATAGGGCATACAGAGCACATATAAAGTAATCCAGGAGGATTGCAACTCTGATTTGAGATTTTGCTCTCTGAGGTGCTGACGATTTTGTTGCCATCACTGGCTTTGTTTAGGTTTGCACAGGCTCAGAGGCTATGAGATCTGGTTTGAACCTTACAGCTGGAGAGGCCAAGGGGGCTTCTTCTTCACGAGGGACCTTTGGCTTAAGGCCATTGTGCGAAGATTCTTCCATGCCCCATTGTCCTGTAGGATTGGCTATGGGGTAATTCTGGAGAGGTTCAAAACCCGCAGTCCTCTTCCTCATCAGCATTTTTCTGTTGCAATTCAGTGACTGTGGACTCTGCAGAGATTTTGAATGCTGCGGCCATTCTGGGGCACTGGTGGAGTGCATGGTGACTTTGGAAGTAGAAGGGTTAGCAGAGTATGGCGACGAGGGGGGGCGCTGGCAAGACCAGCCCCATGGTCTCCGTGGGATGGGATCACTATACTGAGCTGGAAGCGTTAATCTCATGGGGAAGCCCGGGAAGGGTTTGAGGTGCGGATCTTGGTTCCGGCTGGGAGATGCCCGGCGCTGGCTCCAGCTGGGCATTGGGAGCCTGGTCTTAGACTTTCCTGGCTCGCCTCTGGGAGAGACCCTCCTCCGGCCAGGGTTGTAGGCCCCGCCGGCAGCCTACAATTCCTCCGCCGGTCCTGGCTTGCCGCACTGAGACACTCGGCCTCGGGCTGTCTCATGGCATGGAGAGGGCTGCCAGAAGGCCGCCTGATGGGCTTAAAAAGACCCGACATCCGCGCTTTTGGAGCATGTCGGCCAGCTCGGGTTCCTTCCTAGGCCTGTGATCGCTTTGCGCACTCTCGGCGGAGGCTTCCTTGGCAAGTGCCAAGAGTTCGCTCTGGGCCTCCTCGTTGTCAACTCCGTTCTGAGGGCCTCCTGAGCCTGTTCACAAACTCTGCATAGTGGGCTCTTGAGGCTTCTGCTTCGGTGCCAGAAAACTTTGGGTTGGCTGTCCGTATTGGGACTTTCAAAAACGCTTGTGGTGCCAGAGGCGACCGTATGGGTGGGCCACCGGCAGGCTAATTTTGTGCATTGGGGCTAGCTTAAAAGCTCGCCGCGAGCTACAAGCTGCTGCGGTGCAGGCGCCGCCAGAGGCTGCTCCTCTGCTTATGCACTGCTGGCGTACTCGCTTCCCAGATCACATACTGCGCTGGGTTTAAAAGCATGCGAAGCATGATTTCCAGTCATTCCTCCGGAACCATTAGGTGGTTCCTACACGTTTCCAACATGCCTTCCTCACATAGGCTGGTGATTCCTACGCCCGCATTGCTTTGGCGGAGCTCAGTGAGGATATAGCTTGGCATACGTACTGCATTAAACTGCAATGCCATCCTCCCTCGTATCTGTGAATGGACGGGCACAATGCGAGAATATATCGGCATCGCTCTTCCGTCAGGGCTTTCTTTGCAGATCGTATAATACTTCCGCGAGATTTGAAACCCGCCATTACGCGGGCGCTGACGGAGGTGCAGTGGCTTCGAAAAATGAAGGCGGAGCAAGGGAGGGGGTGGCTGGGCCGCGTATAATTTGAAAATGGGCGGAGGAGCAAGTAAGCAGAAGGAGGACAGGCGCCCAATTTAGTGGATAGAGAAAATCTCGCTGGAAATTGAAGGTGAAAGATCGAAGCGAGGGCGCTCACAGCAAGTGGAGCTCATAGGTTCGCAGGCTGATGGGCTTACATAACATTGTTCCCACTGGCCAGAAGTAGTGACATCGGCGCTACGAGGCTCTGTGCTAAGAGGCGCCTCGATGTTTTCCCAGTCCCTTAAGATTCAATGTTCCCCCTCTGGGTACCATGGACACTGAGTCAATCTCCTTCAACCAATTTGCGCAGCTCCCTTTCACGGGGACCTTGCTGCAGATTTAACGCTTTCAGTTCGCTAACGGTTTGTCATAAGGCCCTGCTTTTGCAAGCCCTCCCCATATTCACCGGGTGTTCCGTTGGCCGACGAAAGAGTGTCCAGGACGCAGAAACCCTGGATGCTACCGATTCAGAGGACAGCGATAATGTAAACCGTGGTCCCTGGATGCATCCGCCGGACTTCGGTATCGCCCCTTCCCAGGCGACGGTGAAAGCAGGGTGGGAGGTTCGAGGATTCCCCGGTTTCGCACCAGCTTGTAGTCATCCCCGCAGGTCGCCGCTAAGGAATAGGCGGTGACGCTGAGGAGGTTTCATCTGCGGAGAGCCGCCAGCAACAGGAAGCGATTTCGCGATCCTGGACAATCCTGCCCTGTGCTGGTCTCTGGCACCTTTATTAGGGTTTCATTGTGGGCGGTAAAGGGAGGTGGGTAGGGATGAGCTGGAGACCGGGAGACCTTGGAGATCATCATGTGATGCATGATTCACCTGGCTACGTATGAGAGGAGCGCTTTGTTTCCACCCTCACCTGGGGCAAGACCATTGTCCCCGCGCTCGTGACGGTTTCAGACAGTTCATGACCCGTGGACTCATAGGGATGAGGGCGGGGGTGCGTAAGCGACTCAGAAGGTCAGAGGTCCGCTAAGGCCCCAACGTTCTACCACGGTGCTGCTGGGTCAGCAGTGCATTACTACACGCAATTATATATTTTAAGTAAAATACAACTCTTTCTAGCTGTTGGTAAGGCGTTTCATCCCTCAAGCAAAATATTTTTGGAATACTGAAGGCAGAAGAAGCACAAATCAGCTCTTCTTCAGAACTGTCATGTGAATTTATTTGAAGAAATAGTTACAAAAAAATTAGCAATGCGGTTTATCTTACTTGATTACCAATACGTTCTGCATGCCTTAAAGAAACACGTTAACGGAGCAGGGCTCCCTAAGCAGCATATACATCGGCCAAAAATGGGAAAGCCCGGCTTGTATTAGGGCTCCACATTTATTTTATTTGGACAGATATTCTTGGAGAAAATTGCATCTCAAAACATGCACAGACTGCATTTTGCAAAATTCAGTCAATTTAGGGAGTGTTTGAGACCCATTGATTGAATCCTCCCTCCCCCTTTCTTGTGTTTCTTCAAAGGATTCAGGTTTTTTTCCTTTTAACATTACTAGGCCCCTACAAGATATATTTGCATATAAAGCAATTTGTATGTTCCACAGCCCAGGACAGTCCAAGGCAATAAATTGGCCTTCCAGCTTCACCTTACTATAGCAGACAGAACCTACTTACCCTCAAAGGACGTGCTTAGAATTATAAGCAGGGGGCATATGACAAGCAAACAATGAAGAAGAGTTAATACGTTTAACGGTTCACTCCACTCTGCTGTGCGCAAACGCGTGTTGCCCATTTAAAAGAGAAAGTGCGCTAATGGAGAGGGAAATAGCAACACGACTTCTAATGTGCATGCCCATTATTCATGTTCATCAATAGGTGTGCAAACATGCCTCCGGTAACATACCTTCCTTGGTGATGAAATTTGGGCCTTCCCGTTTGAGCAAAATGTTCAGCAGAATCGCTTGGCTGGCTAGGCAGCTGCAGTCCTGATGAGGGAAAGGCATCAAGTGTCATTAACCAGTGGGGAAATGCTATTTCTGACAAGCTCGAGCATAGCTTGAGCACAGCATTGGTTTTCATAGAGATATGTACGCACCACATGTTATTTTTAAATCTCTACTGTAGCCTTGGACGCCACCTTGGAATCCCACATAAAGAAAGGAAATGCCCGTGTGGCATGGATTCTGTGGAAACAGTATCTCATATGCTGTTGAATTGTCCTTTTTATGAGATAGGTAGGAAGAAGCACATAATCCCCTTCCTGCATGGAAGCGAAGGCATTACAGATAAACAGAAGGTTAAACATCTTTTAAACAGCCACAACTACGAGCTGTTGGAAGCGGTGGCTAAATTTTAAAATGGTGTTATTTTAACTCGTCAGAAGTTGTAAAGTTGAAAAGGCTGTTATTATCTTGCTAAGTTAATCTTAAACTATTTATAAGCCACTAAAGGTATTCGAAATCAAATCGAAATTTCTACTGAATTTCCTATGGTGTCAGGGTTTGGCTGAAATTGGCAGATGCACTATAAAAATTGAAGGTAGAAGTACAATTGTAAACCTGCCATCTTCCTTAGACATCAATCGTGTCCGACCCACAATACGAGCACATTTGAAACTCATTTTTACCCGTGAGCATCCAGCACCTTGCAAATATAATGCCTCAATATTGTTATGGGTTGGGGATATTGTGCCTCAAGGGAGGGAGAAAGGACTTCAGTTTCTCCTACATACTTACGTTCAGTTTCTGAAGAATCTCAAAAGTCGATCTGTTTTTCCAGTCATTCACGCTGATATCTGGCTGTTGTTCCAACTCGGTAACGTTTGGTGTGCTGGTCTGTCTCTTGACTTTTGAATGTTTCGGAAGATCGAGCTCTTCGAAGCTCTTGAACTCTGGAGGCCTGCAGAAAGGGACGATCGAAATTTCCAAAATCCATGGCTTGCTTCAACGATCAAGCTTTGCAATTTGATTTTAAACTAAGGGGGGGGGGGTTACATCTACAGGGAAAAGCTCATCTCATTCTTTTTTCTTCAAAAATTGATTCCAAGTATACATACTCATCTGTTTCACTGATTCTTAAGAAGTCCAGTTGTTCAACCACTGCTCCAGCAATTAATGTCTGAAATGGGGTGGGGAGGAAAGGGAAACAGGACAGGAAATAGACATAGCAATAATATTCAATACCGGATGATCCTGGATGAATGAATATAGGACCTAAGCTTCTCCACATACACCAGATACACCACAAAATGCTAGCAAAAACAGCCTGGTGGTATCAGATGGGGAATGGGAGTTCTAGATTCTGCAGGCTGACCTTCTGAGTGACTTTCTGGCCAGCATCTTCCTCCTTCCCATGTGGCAAAGATGCTCTAAAATTCCCATTTAGAATTTCTCCATTAATTTCAGGGGGGGGGGGGAAATGATGCAGTGCGGTGCTTGAACTTTCCTATCCCAGCCTGCTGTGCCCTTGCCCTCAAATTGTGCCCATGCCCCCAACCAATGGACAGCAACGGAACATGGAGACAATGCAGGAGTTCCAAAGAACTGTGACTAGCCCAAGGTCACCCAGCAGGAATGTAGGAGGGCGGAAACACATCAGAGAAGCCTCTGCCACTCAGGTGGAGGAGTGGGGAATCAAACCCGGTCCTCCAGATTAGAATCCACCTGCTCTTCACCGCTGCGCCACGCTGGTCACCACATTGACTCTTCCTGAAAATCGGAATGATTACTGCATGCCTCCAAAATGTGGGGATGAGCCCAGACATGTTTATGGGTGAAAACAGTGGAGCAAGGATCTCTGTCCACCAAGATGGATTTACTGGCGTGCCGCGTGGTTTCCAGGCTGTATGGCTGTGTTCTAGTAGCGTTTTCTCCTGACGTTTCGCCTGTGTCTGTGGCTGGCATCTTCAGAGGATGCTTCCTGAAATCCTTCGATGAAGGATTTGTATGAGGAAAGGAGATGAGATTAAGGGAACAGAAAACTTTGGGTATGTTGCCTCTACAAAAGGAATAAAGAGTCAAGGCCATCTTTGATGTATCAGATCTATTCTCTGACTCAGAATGTTCTAAGGCATTCTTTTAAGAGAACCAGTATTTGTTGTGTTAAAAAGCTTTCAGACCTGGGAATGACAACCAGCATTTCATGACTACTTTTTAAGCCTTTACCTCAGATCCTTCTTCCTTTAGAAATGCTAAGACTTTTGTAATTCTCCAAGGAGCCTGGTTTCCAGGCTGTATGGCTGTGTTCTAGTAGCGTTTTCTCCTGACGTTTTGCCTGTGTCTGTGGCTGGCCTCTTCAGAGGATGCTGGCCACAGAAGATGGATCTATTTTAAATAATTCACTGGCGATAAGATCTGCTCCAGGGGTCTTCCCTGAGCAAAGGCGATGGATTAAGCCTTCAACCGTAGAAAGGGAAAACAAGGCTCCAAATCCTGCTTACACAAAGATAGGGTTTCTCTGAGAAAAAGGGAACCCTGTTTTCCAGCCAAGGTATAACTTTATCCCGGAAATCAAGATTAACATTCCATATCCCTGGGAAGATGCTCTCTATTTTTTTCCCCCTTCTAACAATATGCTGTGTTACAGACAGCAAAACAGAGATCGATGGCTTTATCGGGCTGCCTTTGATCCAGCTTTCTCTCTTCTCTCCTCCCCTTCCAGCTGAATTCTTTCCACAAATATTTATGTTCTGTGGCAGGTGCTGCCAGCTTTTATTAATATTTTATTAAGTGAGCATTCACTGCTGTTAATTCGACGAATGTGCATATAAGATCCACGTGTAACTTTCAGGAAAAACGTATTACACTAAACCAACTGTAAAGTCTCCCCTTTTTATGAAAGGTTTTTTGCAGTAGCAAACAAATACAAGTACAGGGAAACTCTGAACTTATGTAGGGAAATTTATTTTGAACAATACAGTCACAGCTATTGGGGGGGCGGGTACTTGCTCGGTTTTTAGCGCCGATGTTGCCTTTCTGTGTCGAACCTGCATAATCCCTCTAAGCACAAATTATGATAAAAGAATTATAGGATGCAAATGTGGAAATTATTACAGCTAGGCAAGGGAACCTTTATACATCTGCAGCTAAAATGCATGTAAATGTTTTTTATGCAAATCGTTCAAGGAAAGATTATGCCGTTCTTCCATGAATTAACATCTAGAAGTCTCTTGTCATCTGCATAGAAATGCATACAGATGCACATACCGTAACTAAATTATGACCGTGCTATATTTATTCCTTTAATTGATAAATGCATTATCGGCATTTCACCATCTCAGTATTTCAGCTTGCCCTCCTCACTTTAATGAAATGGACAATATCCAAACGCTGATTAATTTAGAGGAGGAATAATTTAGGAAATCAGTGTTTTAAAATTAGCAAATGGGAAAGCAGTGTTATTAAAACTGGAGAAATTTACAATACAATCCTAAGCAGATTTACACCCTTCTGACTCCACTGAAGCGAACGGGCTCCAAAGGGTGTAACTCTGTGTAAGACTGTGCTGTTAGTGTGCGCAGACGGTGGGGTTTTAGTAGTATACACTGTGGAGCTTGCAAACATAAAACCGTGCAACAATATAATTAAGTGTATTGTTGAAGGCTTTCACGGCCGGAATCACTGGGGTACTGTGTGGTTTCCGGGCTGTATGGCCGTGTACTAGCAGCATTCTCTCCTGACGTTTCGCCTGCATCTGTGGCTGGCATCTTCAGAGGATCTGATCCTTTCCTACTATCCTTTCCTACTATCCTACTACTGATCCTTTCCAACTATCAGATCCTCTGAAGATGCCAGCCACAGACGCAGGCGAAATGTCAGGAGAGAATGCTGCTAGAACACGGCCATACAGCCCGGAAACCACACAGCACCCCAATACAGTTAAGCACTTCTATGGCAGACAACAAAGTCTATTGTGCAAATTTCTGTACAGGGTGAGGTACAGAAATGTTAAACATATCCCGCTATGACAGACAGTGTAAAGCTGTTGTATTGGTGTGGCCCAGTGTAGCTACAGGAAATTGGCCTTCTGCCTTAATAGAGAAATCTCTACCCGTTGAACACATGAAGCTGCCTTTATTTAGTCATTGGATTTATGGTCCCAAGGGCTTGGGGCATCTCACAACGACCAACTTATACAACAATAACATCACCTGTACAATTTAATGAATTCTTGGAAATTCTTCAGTTTTCTGGTGCCCTAAAACCAGTAGATAGACTGGAGGTTGGGAACATAACAGGGGCAAAAGGATCGCAAAAGAGTTCCTCAAAGGAAAATGAGGGAATGGGTCAAAGGAAATAGAGAAGGAAAGGAGGGGAAGAGAAGGGAGATCACGTGAAGAATTTGAGAGTCAGACATTGACAATGTTAAGAGTTTGAGAGTCAGACATTGAAAATGTTAAGAGTTTGAGTGTCAGACATTGAGATGGAACCATGATAAAGGGAATATGCATGGAAGAGTAGATGCACTTGCAACTGAAGGCGGTGGCCCCATAAGTTAAGCACTGCCCAGTGATCTATCAATAAAAGGGAAGCGAAGCTCCTGAACGAATGGGTTTTGTGAACAGCCAGCAGCAAGGAAGAAGTTTTGGACTATGGTTTTGGATCACAGTCTGATCCTGGATACTGGTGTGCAACCAGTTTTTCCGAAGGCAATGAAGCAGAACGCTTTGGGCCCAACTCCAACAGTTTCTACTGCAGCATGTGCCTCTGAGTAAAGTGCTGTCAAATCTCAGCTGACTTATATTGATCCCATAAAGTTTTCAAGGCAAGTGATCAAGAGGAGGTGGTTTCCCGCCGCCTCCCTCCGTAAAGTCTTCCTTGGTGGTCTCCCATCCGAATACAGACCCGGCTTAGCTTCCAAGAACTGACGAGATCAGACTGCATTATATCTTCCCACTTCCCCGACAGCAGCTTACTGTAGGAAATATTTGTTGCCAGCGACTGCGGCATGCCACTGGCAGTAGTTATTGATCTTCCCCGAGATGTAAAAAGGCAATATGGTGAAACAGCTGGTTCTGTTCACAGCACCCCAAAAGCTCAAAGCAGGATAGAGATCTTGATAAAGGCTAGTCCAATGCCAATCTTGCTTTAAATGTTGTTAAAAGAAAAACGAAGCACTTTTTTTTTGAAGTTAACACCCTTCATGAATAAGGCATACAACATAAACAGCAACGACTGTGAGAGAGATAAAACATTCTTCTAAAACGCTTATTAATTATTAAGCAAATCTTAGTGGAGAGGAGTGTGGAGAACAACTGTCCTCTAAGGACTCCAAAATAGCTCAGCTTTAAACAAAACTGCACAAGGGCATGCTTTGGGAGAGGACGTCTGAGGGAATTCCCACATGACAGCCTATCTTTTTAATCAGATAAAGTATAGCGTAAAAAAATATGTGCTCATTTCCCTCTGTGAGGGGGGAAAGTTTTTGAAAACCCCCACAAATATCTTACTGGGTTGTTGTTGTTGTTTTGTCAAAGCACGAGAAGAAGAAGAAGAAGAAGAAGAAGAAGAAGAAGAAGAAGAAGAAGAAGAAGAAGAAGAAGAAGAAGAAGAAGAAGAAGAAGAAGAAGAAGAAGAAGAAGAAGAAGAAGAAGAAGAAGAAGAAGAAGAAGAAGAAGAAGAAGAAGAAGAAGAAGAAGAAGAAAAAAGAAGAGGAAGAAGAAGAAAAAAGAAGAAGAAGAAGAATGAAGAAGAAGAAGAAAAAAAGAAGAAGAAAGAAGAAAGAAGAAAAAAAAGAAGAAGAAGAAGAAGAAGAAGAAGAAGAAGAAGAAGAAGAAGAAGAAGAAGAAGAAGAAGAAGAAGAAGAAGAAGAAGAAGAAGAAGAAGAAGAAGAAGAAGAAGAGTTGGAGTGGCCACATCCCTTGCCCAGTAAGTCTTGTTGGTTCCCACCTTGGAACAGTCTAGGGATGCCTGGTCCCTCCTGGTAACTGGCGGGGGACAGAGAGGACCTTTCAGCAGTGGGAATAGGCCTAGGCTGGAGTCACTTCAGATGCATGCTAGAAGTGATGTCACAGGTGACATGGGATGCTCTGGTATTTGGGCAAAACCTCTATGACAGAAGCCTTTTAAACCAAAGAGCTTTTGTCCGAATACTAGAGCTTCCTGCATCACCAGCAATGCTATGATGTCACTTCCAGTACACACCGGAAGCGACGTTGCCATGTCGCCAGCAATGTCTCGGAAATGCCAGCCTAGGCCTTCCCCCATTCCCCCGCCAGACAACTGATAGGCAGTGGGGGGCAGCAGTCAGGGGTGGGAGATTCCCTATCTGGCAGGCCTGAAACAACCACTGCTTCATGAGTGAGTAATGTCGAGCCCTGGATCTGTTACCAATATTGGACTCAGTGATTTCAATCAAAGTCTTTATTGACAGATGACATCATGGCCACCGAAGAAGCCAATTCTAAAGGCTGGTTTCTGAAACATTCTTTTATGCCCACCAATGTGCCCCCCTTCCTTCCATCCCCCGGAGATATCAAAGCAAAAGCCGTACAGAGCAGGAATGTGAGAGTCGCTACTTCTCAAGGCCACACGAAGGGCTATCAGTCCAACTGGCACTCAGGCGCAATCTACATTGCTACAGGTTACAAAACACAAAGGCGGCAGGAAACCGAAAGTAGAGAACACCCATTAGCATGACAGAAACCAGGATTCCTTTTGATGTCAGGTGTCCCACCTGACAGGTAAGCTGCAAGAGATGTAGGCCTCCTGCCAGGGATGAAAGTAAATGCAGCTCTTTTGGTTGATGGGAACTCCAAAAGCGACTCCCCGTGAGCAATGTGCTGCTGACCACTGAGGAGTTCAAGAAAACATACATGGACCTGACCTTCTCCAGTTTGTCTTTCTGACAATGCATTTGGTTCTTCACTTCCTACATTTGATTCCACAAGTATAAGCAAAACAGTCAACCTACCTGCAGTCTGTCGACATGAACCTTCACTCCTCCGACCTCTCCTTTCTTAAAGGCGGCCAGCATGTCCAGTATCGGATTGAACCTGCTTCCCCTGAGGATGCAAAAAACAAGGTTTGACGTTGCACACTTTATGACAGAAACAACTTGCGGTTTTGCACCTGAACGACCTCACCTTATATTGTCCTCCCGAATAAGCACCAGGAACAAGGGGCGGCCGTGCATTTTCCAGTACTGCTTAATGAATTGCAAAGCGTTCTATAGAAACATTAAAAACAAAGGTAAAAAATAGGAAGGGTAGGGTACATAAACTATGCTGAGTCCTGATGCACTTGCAAATGGGACAGGCGGGGTTATTAATAGCTTTTGGAAGGGGTCCGGGGTTGGCTCATTGGGGAAGGGTCTTGAGGATGATGTGGTAACGTGGCAACTGGACCCTGAGGAGAGGACTTTGCTAAATGGAAGCCTACCAGAGCAAGTCAACTGCACAAGCCCCGGGAAATCAATGGAAGTTATGCAGCGACGGCACCTGGCTTCTTGCTCCACCTTTAAGAGCCAGCAGACGCAGCACGGAAATCAGGAGAATGAAGAAGAAGAAGAAGAAGAAGAAGAAGAAGAAGAAGAAGAAGAAGAAGAGAGAGGAAGAGGAAGGAGGAAGAGAGAGAGAGTTTGGTTATATCCCCTTTCTCTCCTGTAGGAAGCTCCAAGGGGCTTACAATCTCCTTGCCCTTCCCCCCTCACAACAAACACCTAGAGAGGTGGGGTGGGAGGCTGAAAAAAAAACTCAGAAGCTGTGGTAGCCCAAGGTCCACCAGTTTGGCATGTGTTGGGGTGTGCAGGAGCCAATCTGAATAATGTGAACCAGTAGCCTCCACAACTCAGGTGGCAGAGCTGGGAATCAAGCCGGTTCCTCAGATTAGATACAGGCTCTTAACCTCCCTAGAAGCAGCAGATGCAACAGAATCAGGAGAATGAAGAAGAGAGAATGAAGAAGAAGAAGAAGAAGAAGAAGAAGAAGAAGAAGAAGAAGAAGAAGAAGAAGAAGAAGAAGAAGAAGAAGAAGAAGAAGAGGAAGAGGAAGAGGAAGAGGAAGAGGAAGAGGAAGAGGAAGAGGAAGAGGAAGAGGAAGAGGAGAAGAAGAGAAGAGTTTGGATTTATATCCCCCCTTTCTCTCCTGTAGGAGACTCAAAGGGGCTTACAATCTCCTTGCCCTTCCCCCCTCACAACAAACACCCTGAGAGGTGGGTGGGGCTGAGAGAGCTCCGAGAAGCTGTGACTAGCCCAAGGTCACCCAGCTGGCATGTGTGGGAGTGTGCAGGCCAATCTGAATGACCCAAATAAGCCTCCACAGCTCAGGTGGCAGAGCTGGGAATCAAACCCGGTTCCTCCAGATTAGATACACAAGCTCTTAACCTCCTAAGCCAGCAGATGCAGCACGGAAATCAGGAGAATGAAGAAGAAGAAGAAGAAGAAGAAGAAGAAGAAGAAGAAGAAGAAGAAGAAGAAGAAGAAGAAGAAGTAGAAGAAGAAGAAGAACAAGAAGAAGAACAAGAAGAAGAAGAAGAAGAAGAAGAAGAAGAGGAGGAGGAGGAGGAGGAGGAGTGGGAGGAGGAGGAGGAGGAGGAGGAGGAGTTTGGATTTATATCCCACCTTTCTCTCCTGTAAGGAGACTCAAGGTGGCTTACAAGCTCCTTTCTCTTCTTCTCCCCACAACAGAAACCTGATGAGGTAGGTGGGCCTGAGAGAGTTCTCAGATAACTGTGACTAGTCTAAGGTCATCCAGCAGGAATGTAGAAGTGTGGAAATTGGAGTGGGGAGCTGCATTTCATCTGCTTCTCTCCCATTATGGGGACCACAGAAGGCCAGGTTTAAGGAGTCCGTAACCACCCCATTGCATCATGGATTTTTATCTCTGAAGCTTACTTGTGCAATACCTGTTGCTGGCAGCACGTTCTGCCAGTTCAGCACCTTCCCTCCCGATACACCTCTCTTCATTTTTCAAGCATCTCTCTTACTGCACTTCCAGAGCTAATGCAATTAATTCTAAATTTAACAGTCATAAAACTTGTACTGGGTGACTATGAAATCCCACTTTCCTGTGATTTGTGTTGACATTTAACACCCGGTTGCATCCCTTTTATCAAGAATTATCCTCTCCTTTCGCACTAACCCTGCACCTCAGTTACTTAGGAGCGTCTGAAACACTGCCAGTTTCCTGCACTGAGTGCACCTTTGTGTAGGGGGAAAGGGCTCACGTAGACAGCGTTCAGCTTGGCTGGCAAGATTGCCAATGAGAAATGAGCTGCTAAGCTGTGAAGTGACATACGTGGCCTGATCCTGCGCATGTTTACTTAGAAGCAAGCCCACTGTGTTCCACAGGCTTATGCTCAAATATGTCTAGGATTGCAGCCATAGATTAAAAGTGCTAAGAACAGTGTCATTACTGAATAGAACACAGGGGCTCACAGTCTTTTGATCTACTGTCCAGGTATACATCCCATGTACCTTAATGTCATCAATAAGCATCATAACATCCTGGGACATGTAGAAATCACTCAGGTCAAAGATGATTGGGTAGCAAACCACAGTCTTTCCCAGGATTCGATAGATCTACAGAAAGGTAAGGAAACGTAAATCCATTTCTTTCACTGATAATCAGACCAGCTCTTACAGAATAGAAAAATCCTCATTCCGTTTTACCATTAAACACAGACTGATTGATTTAGCACTCAGATATCTCACTTTCCTCCTCAATGCAGCCCCAAAGTGGCTTGCAATATTCTCCCCTTCACAATTATATCCTCACTATGACTTTGTGAAGTAGGTTACACCAGTGGTGGAATTCAAATAATTTAACATCCAGTTCCGGTGGTGGAAATTCAAATAATTTAACAACTGATTGCTTACAAGTCCCAAAGTGGTGTGAACCTGCTGAATCCCACAACT
This sequence comes from Sphaerodactylus townsendi, assembly GCF_021028975.2. Lineage (NCBI taxonomy): Eukaryota > Metazoa > Chordata > Lepidosauria > Squamata > Sphaerodactylidae > Sphaerodactylus > Sphaerodactylus townsendi. Next base: position 16,605,043 of record NC_059438.1, read on the forward strand.
GGGTTACACCTTGACTGGCCCGAGGTCACCCAGCAAGCTTCCCTGGCAGAAGGAGAATTCGAACTCTCATCTCTCAGTTCCCAGACTGATATTCTAACCCAGGGGTCTGCAACCTGCGGCTCTCCAGATGTTCATGGACTACAATTCCCATCAGCCCCTGCCAGCATGGCCAATTGGGGCTGATGGGATTTGTAGTCCATGGACATCTGGAGAGCCACACGTTGCAGACCCCTGTTCTAACCTCTACACCACACTGGTCACTAACAAGCCAGTCATGAATAAACACCACTTGAATTAACCATTTTAATTAATTATGCTCTTAAACACATTTAATATGGCATCGTAAAGATTAGCACATTTAATACGGCAGGAATTTTCACAGACAAAAAAACTAGTGCCATCATATGTATGAAAGCCACTGAGCTGTGGCATCAATGAAATAACTTATCCTCAGTGCATCTGAATTAAGCGTACGAGACATTTTTAAAATGAAAAAAGCAAACTCAAAGGACTCAAACTGCTGTCCACGATTACAGGACAATACAGTCATTGTCCAATATTTACAGTAACTGTAATGCATTCAGGATCAGTGATTCCGTGTAAGAACCTTTGATGTTCCGAGGCAGCCAATCGGCCGGTCAGGTCTTCCCGAGAGGCCCAGCTTGTAATTGATCCCCAGGTGGAAGTAAGCCTGCAAAACAGGACGGTACATTAATGCTAACGAAAGAGATGGTTAAATTCAATAATCAAACGACAGGCAGAAATAGGCAGTGGCTAGGATTGGGTAGCTGAGGAGCCAGAATTGTCGAAGCTTGCATTTCAGGTTTCATAGCAAGGAGAGACTCCTTTGAGCCAAACCAGGATATTTATGGCCTTTGAGAAAAGAGATGACAAGTGAAGGCGAACAGGAGGGAGGAAATGATCTGGAATACCCCAATATATTTATATATATATATCTTCCCAGCTTGCACTTTTTTGCACACACAAGATTGCCTCATTGAACACATTAACTCTTCGGGCGCTAGCCAAGATAATCCATCTGCTGCTTTCTGAGCCAAGCAGAACGCGGGGAAGCTTGGTCAACAGTTCTGCAGCACAGTGACCTTTTCAGAAACAAAAGGTCATTTTGCTGCAGGAGAGCTAGGAAAAGAACATTCCCCTTCCCCGCTGGGAAATTACGGAGCTGCTCGGATAAGAAAGAGAGCAAACGCACAGCCTAAGAGGATATTTTCGAGGATAACCTTAACTCCTGCTTGTAGAAGAAGCGGCAAAACCCAATAAAAATGATAGAGGGAAGGCAGCCAGCGAAGGAAATCTGGGTTGCCCCTTTGCCTTGCAAAGAAGTAATCCTGCTCTTTATTGTGCTGCCCATATGCTTTATAATAAGTGCTACTCGATTCACAAGCTTCGTAAGAGATGGGATAAAGAGTCAAAAAAAGCTACTTTAGGCATGACCGAGGGTTGGTGCGCATAAGCTGATATTTTTAGGCTCTGGCTCTATTCAGATGACACTCTGAAGACTGGAAATGTGTCACAGGCTCATGCCCTCTTCCTGTTCTCTTTTCCCGCCTCTTCTACTTCAGGACTCGGGTTCCGGTTCCGGCTGCCGTTCCGTGCGGCCGCTCCCTGATGAGCTCCTCCGCATTTTTACGATAAGTTTTTAAAAGTTCTTTTACCTCACTCACTTTTTATCTACTAGCACTTCCTTTTAATCTAAAATTGTTTTATCATTCTTGCTTAATGCTGGCGACATGCCGGTTGCACTCATTTGACTGGGCTCTGTGTTACTGGAGTCTTTTAAAAACTTTTAAACCTACTATCTTCTAGATATTATTGGCTTTTAATTTAGTTTAGCTTTAGTATATTTTAACTTTTAACAATTTTATTGCTGGGCTTGATACCAGTGTCCTTTTATTAGGTAACTAGAGTCTGTTCAACTTTTTAAAAAAAGGTTTAACATTTTTTTTTTATTTTTTTTAGTAACTGCTACTTCAGGACTGCTCTCACCAGAATTTGCATGGACGTCTGCATTAAATAATTGTCATGACCACTGATCTCCAAGCCCAGGTTTGCAAGCCACGGCTTTGCATAATGATTTGGATATAGATATTAATCGTGGTTTGCCCAACTTGGACGTTGTAGCAAATACTGGACAGAGGAAACCAAGAAATGGAGAAGGCAACTGGTCAAATCGAGGGGCGGGGGAGAGAAATGAGGGTTTTAGAGAACGGTTTCAGAGAATCAGAACTGGGTGTCTCAATTAGGTTCTTCTTTGAGCAGCAGAGCTCATATGGAAGCGATCTTTCAAACCCCTCTACATTTCAAGGACAGTTGGACACAGCATGGAGAGTAGCTGCTCTAGAAAACAACACATCAGTCTCCTTGGGAGCCTGGAATAGTCGCGTGGTTCTTTGGCACCTGGCTACCATAAATCACTTGGAGGAGCCGGGCAAAACCAGATGTAGTATCAATAAACAAACCCAGCTCCATGAGCTAAAGCACTGAAGTCTGAGCTAGAAAGCGGTCAGCAACAGCAAGGTTGCTCTAGTAAGAGAGAAGAATTTTTTTTTTAAATAAAAAATCAAAATTCTTCTTTATGCTCACAAATGCTACTAGATTTTTACACCGTGAGGTCAAGGCACAGCCCTCCCAAAAACGAGCAGCTGCTGAGTTTTTTGTCGCCAGAGATGGGCACTCCATTAGAGATGTGCATTTTCACTTAAGTTTACCTCAAGAGTGCCCATCTTTGGGCCTTTCCCCACTCGAAGCGATCCCCCCCATGCCGCGCGCCCGGGCATCCCCACGACCCCGCGCTCTGCGTGGGGTCATCAAAAGGCGCCGTTTTCTCTAGCGCCAGGAATGCCGTGTGCTGAGGGGGCGCGACCGCGGCAGTGTCGGGGCGGCTTCGCTGTGGCCGCCCCTGTCGTGGGGAGTGCCCGAGGACCCTGTGCTACTTGAAGAGAGTAGCGCGGGGCTTAAGGTAAGTGGGGAAAGGCCCTCTGGCATAAACCCGTATTAGAATATAGTCCCGAATACGAGATTTATCATTATTTTTTACGGCTGCTTTTGCCAAAACTATTACATTGTGCTGAACTGAACATGGTACTTTGATGCAAGAGCTTTCATAATTCATCAAATGACTCTCAAACAGATGTGGGGGAGAAAGGCTACGTAGGCACTGAACCCAAGCGGAGAATTCTACAACAAAGAAGGTCTGGCATACTGAGCCCTGTGGCGGAGGAATGCACAACCCTACTAACATCTTTTTCTGAGACAGACTACGGAAGAAGAGTAGGCGAACCTTACCTTCACAAGCTCCTGTTGGGCCCATATCTGGATGGGTTCAACCTGTTGGGGAGTCTGTGTCTGGATCCCATACGTGTTCAAGAAAACCTGTAGGCTGTTCGGAAAAATGAAACGTTGAGGGGATTCCATACCGTAAAGTCAGAGCCTGCTTCTAAACAGGGTCCTTGCACCGGTTGCTTGTGAAATTAAATAATGGAACCGACGACATGAGGTTTGTAATCAGGAAGGCTATCTACACTGAGGCTCTCAAGTGAACAACTGAGAGCGGCACAGAAAGAGAAAACAAGATCGCAAAGGGTGCTTTTGCAATATGCACTTCTCCCCAGAGGTTCTTGGAAGAGCTTAACTTTCAAGGTCACTCTAGGACCACAAGTAGCTGTATTGGAACATGGGCATGGATCAAGAGATCTCAAGGTCCATTCTGGAGTTATGGACTTGAGCTGGAGCTGGAGATAGGACGAGGACTTGAATTTGACCCTAAAGCACAGCAGGGAGAACCCTGCTCACCAGGCAAGAACAGAACATCAAACTCCAGCGGCTTGCCTTGGTTCCTTGGGTGGAGAACCAACCCAACCCGGTCAAGCAAAAGGGTCTGCAAGCCATGTTCAAAGGTTGTCTATCCCTGCCTTGGCATTTATATCAGGTAGTGGTAAGGAACATAAGAACATAAGGACAAGCCAGCTGGATCAGACCAGAGTCCATCTAGTCCAGCTCTCTGCTACTCGCAGTGGCCCCCCAGGTGCCTTTGGGAGCTCACAGGCAGGATGTGAAAGCAATGGCCTTCTGCGGCTGCTGCTCCCGATCACCTGGTCTGCTAAGGCATTTGCAATCTCAGATCAAAGAGGATCAAGATTGGGAGCCATAAATCGACTTCTCCTCTATAAATCTGTCCAAGCCCCCTTTAAAGCTATCCAGGTGAGTGGCCCTCACCCCCTCCTGTGGCAGCATATTCCAAACACCAATCACACATTGTGTAAAGAAGTGTTTCCTTTTATTAGTCCTAATTCTTTCCCCCAGCATTTTCAATGGATGCCCCCTGGTTCTAGTATTGTGAGAAAGAGAGAAACATTTCTCTCTGTCAACATTTTCTACCCCATGCATAATTTTATAGACTTCAATCATATCCCCCCTCAGCCGTCTCCTCTCCGGTAGATTATGTTGTCTCCTCTCCGGTAGATTATGTTGTCAAGTGACAGCCAACTTATGACAACCCTGTAGGGTCTTCAGAGCAAGAAATGGGCAGAAGTGGGTTGCCTCTATGTAACAACCCTGGACTCCCTTAGTGGTCTCCCATCTAAGCGCTAACCAGGGCCAACCTTGCTTCACTTGTGAGATCTGATGAGACCAGGCTAGCCTGGGCCATCCAAAGCAGAACACTTTCACTAGACCCAGGGGTTTTACACTGTCATCCTATCAAACTGATTTTTCTTTCAGGAACGTGGCACTCAACACAGAAGCAGCGCTATGAACAAAGAGGGTTGGCTCTGAAGCTTAAGCACACACCATCAAGCCAGTTCCAACCTACAGGCCCTGACGTTCTCAGCTGAAGAGTTTCTAAGACCTTCGCATTTGAGAGAAGAGGCAGGTAACTGATATAAATGGCTTACCGTTGGCTTTCGGCAATCAATGCAACATGGACCACCAAGTCGTTTTCTAGAGGACCCTAAAAACATAAGAGTTTTTTTTTAAAAAATAAAGAGCTTAATATGTGAGGAATCTGCTTCAGATCCTCTGAAGATGCCAGCCACAGATGCAGGCGAAACGTCAGGAGAAAATGCTACTGGGACACGGTCACACAACCTGGAAAACCCACAACTTCCTAATCTGCGGCTTGTTTGCTAGATGCGACGAGAAACAAGGACAACGCCAACAACGCTTGAACCATTCATTAATACAACTGTTGTCTGGCTGCATTGCTGCTTTCCTGTGAACTTTGCTGCCTACTAATCAATTTGATGGTGCAGACAGGGAAATGGAGCACCAGCGAAGTTGACCACATAAATCTCAGTGCCACCTAAGGAGCCCTATTGTCGATGCACTTTTGAATGATGTGATCCCGGGAAGCTCAGGACAAGATCCTTCACTTTTTTAATACTTGGCAGCGAAAGGGAAGGGATCGCCAACATTTGATTTATTAGAATAGCTTCTGCGTTGCAAAGAGGGGGGAAAAAATCCCCTACTTTATATGCAGCAAACAGCCTAATGTTATTGATGGCTGTTTCAGCCTTTGGCGTCTTACAGTATTATTCTGATCGGTAACACACTTTCAACAATGCAAACAGCCTAACCCAGGTAAGTTCTCCCAGTCATGTTAGTGGTAAGAGCCAATCCCGCCACAGTGTAGGGGATTGGTGGTCTGGTTCTCCAGATCGATAAAGACTATACTCCCATCAGCCCCTGCCAGCATGGGCCAATTGGGAAACTGTAGTCCATAACATCTGAGATGCCAAAGGTTCGCCACCACTGGCTGTAGGAGTTATGTGTGGAGGGGTCTAATCTGGAGAACCGGGTTCGATTCTCCGCTCCTCCGCATGCAGTCTGCTGGGCGACCTTGGCTCAGACACAGTTCTTTCACAACTCTCTCAGCACCTCACAAAGGTGTCTGTTGTGGGAAGAAGGGAAGGTTATTAAAGCCGCTTTGAGACTCCTTTGGGTAGAGAAAAGTAAGGCATAAAAATAACTCTTCTTCTTCTACCACCCAGAAAAGCTCCCTCCATAGACATGAATGGGGGTGCTTGTGTGACCAAAAGAGCTGTGTGTGCATCAGAAAGCACACAATGCTCTGAGCCAGAAATCAAAGCACTGATTGGCCACAGGCTAGGAAGTTGCCATTTGTCCATGCCCTTGAATCACAGGTACGCACTGCAAGGTCAGCAGCAGCAACCTTATTAGGCACATAAAATAGGCTCTAGTACGTTACCAGACATTTGTAATGTACCAAGGAAGAATACGATTGAAACACAGAAAAACTGTATCTACCATTAGATGTTACTTGCAGAGTTCCGCCACTTTTAAGAGAAATTTTGCTACACTGCAAGGGTCAAAAGTAGGCAGTCTGTTTACTGGGTTGGTCTCAGGTTTACAGCAGCAGGGGTTCTCTTAAATACCTAGGGATTTCTCCAGGGCAAACATCCCTCACTCTTCCTCCTGGGCAATTAAGCACAATATTCCACAGTCCTATTCCTCTTCAGTTCAGCCCCAAGCTCCTCTTAGGACCCTTCCGCACATGCAGAATAATACAACTTCAATCCACTTTCACAGTTGTTTGCAAGTGGATTTTGCTATTCCGCACAGTAAAATCCAGGTTCAAAGTGCATTGAAAGTGGATTGAAAGTGCATTATTCTGCACTGTTTTTAACTGAGGTTGTAAATCACCCTGTGCCTCCCAGGGAAGGAAATCAAATAAATAAATAAATTAGATAAAGAAGTGACACTGGAATATAATCCAGCTATTCTACAGGCCTTTCCCCACTCTCGTCGTTCCCCTCTATGCCGCGCGCTGCTCCCAGCGCGCAGCATCCCAGGAGCGCGTCTCGCAGTCCTCATCGACTCGCTGCCAGCTTCGCGCTACCATCAAAGGCTGCTAAGCAAGAGCTGCTTCTGGGATGCTGCGCGACTGAGGGGCGCTGACATAGTAGCAGCTTCAAGCTGGCTATGCTGTCAGCCTCTCTCCTTGTGGGAGTGCAGGAACCCGCCGGGGCCTACTCTCCTTGAGTAGCGCGGGGCTTAAGGTAAGTGGGGAAAGGCCCTACAACAGACCAATGCAGCTACTCTCTGGAATACAAAAACATTGGTTCTCAAGACATTTTACATGGTTTGCTAACCCCTCAACAGGGCTGGGCTGCTCAGTTCTGGACTGGGTATCACAGGAAGAAATTAAACAAAGTTTTCCCCAGCAGAAAAAAGAATGTGCCTTCTGAGCCTCTCCCTGCCATTAAGCCGCTGCAGGTACAAGACTTCTCGCCGCAAATGCTGTTGCCGTCCCGATTCACCAGGGCCTCAGGTTCGGATAAATAGCTCCTTCCAGCTAAGCCTTAGCTGCAACAAGCGAGACGAGAATACAAGAGCAGAATGCAGAAGCTCACGTCTACCTGCGCCGCAGGTGATTAAATTCCAGTCAGGCAGCTCCCCGTGTTTGACTGTGCCAAGTTCGTGCTTCTCAGACAAAACAGCACAGAGCGCAGCCCGGGAAAAAAAAAATTAGAGAAGCTGGTGGACTCCTGCATGGGCCAGTCCCTGCTGTTATTCATAAGGTTCCGCTTTGATCTACTTGTTTGACACCCGGATTGCTAGTTTTCAAAGAGTCCTTCGAGAACAGGCTTGACAATAGGACTTTGGGCATCCCTATGTGCTAGACAGATCTTCTTTCGAAACAATGGCACAAAACTCCAGCAAAAATTGAGTGCGGAATGAAGGAAGACAGGGGCACAAAACCTGGAATCGCTGTAAATATGTACACTTGTAAAACAGCCTTTTCTTTCCTGCATTTTCACATAGTATTTACGAAAATGTGGCTGAAGGGAATCGTCATTCAAGCTGAAAGACGGGGAAACACGTTCACTGACGGGAAGAAAGACTGGGAGGGGGTCCTTCTATTCATATCTGCAGTGATAAGAGGTGTCTAGCTTGGTCCAATTTTCTGCTTTTTATTTCCCAAATGAAAAGAGAAAATAAACGACACTTGGGCAGGCAGAGGTTAATAGACAAATATTGCCCATTACCAGGCTAAAAACTGGGTAAGGTTTTTGCCCAGAAACGAATGGCTGCTTCTCTTATTTCTAATTTAAATCTTTCTTGCTGGAGAGCAAGATTTCATGGCTTGCCGCACTTGACGAAGTGCTTTATCAACAAGGGACTGCGATCTTTTCTCTAGGTGACTTGATGCGGCAGCCATTTTTTTTATTTCAAAGGGCCTGCTGGAAGAGAAGTCAGTCAGAAGGTGGGGGCGGGTGTGGTGGACTATTCAGGTTTGGCGCGTGAACTCTGCTTTGGTTTATTGTGTTAACAGCAGAGGTGGGATTCAGCCGGTTCCAGACGGTTCGGTAGAACCGGTTGTTAAAATTTTCTCAGTTCGCAGAACCGTTGTTAATGATTAACTCCATAAGGGACAAGGGGGCAATCTCTGTCTCTGGGTGCAACAAAACTCATCAAGTGAGGGATGCAAAATCATCCCCAGGGGCCCCTGCCCTCCACATGGCACTCCCCCCAACTTCTACCCCTCCCTCATTACCCCAAGTGGTGCCTGCTCCAACCCCCCACCCCTCAAGGCCACACTACTTACTGTTTCCTCAGAACGAGATAGGAATTTGGTGGCAGACGATCCCTTGAACTTAAGTCTCTTTTCCTACTGTGGCTGTCTCTTTCAGCTCCTCGGTCCCTCCCCGCCCCACAGCTAGCCTTGAGCAAAAGCAGAGGGAGAAGCAGCTGGCTGCCAGGGAGAGGAGTCCAGGTACACAGGGTTAGGAGGAGAGGCAGGCAGAGGGGCAGGCTGGAAACTGCTGGAAGGGTAAGCAGAGAAAGCGCCGCCAGAGGACTCCACCCAGAGGAGGAGGTGTGGAGGAGGATGGGCACGGTGGCTCCTGAGTCCAAGCAGCACCTAGAAGGAAGGCACCCCACCCACCCACATCGGGGCTGGGGCTCTGCTTTGTTGCTCATGCACAGCCAGGCAGGGCAGGCTTGGGATCTCTATAGGGCGCCACGCATGCCAGCCGGTGTGTGTGCTGGGGGGGGGGAGGCTAGGTTAAGTTTTACTTATAGCCTTAAGTAAGCCTCCTCAGCCTTTTCCCCCACTCATCCTTAGTTCCAAAGATGCTGCAGTCACAGAAGTCCTTTTTTTCTGACTTTCTATGCATTGTAACTCCAGTTTACTTCTTTCAGTTTGTGGAATTTGTCCTCTCCAGATTTTCAGTTGTAGGGCAAACCTGAGCAGATCACAGATTCTGGCACTATCAGGCTCTTCCATTTGGGGAGTTAACAATGCAGGGAAATCCGTGTTCCAGGATTTCAAACAACCTGTTTGGGGAAGTGGGCTTAGAAGGCCGGAGTGGGGGAACATTTTTCTTTTCTCCCAGATTTTTGCAAAGCAACACTCTGTCTCATTACCTTACGTTTTAATAAAAGCCATCACTTGTTGGAAGTTCTGAAGGAGATCTCTTAGTGCACACACATAATCTTTCCTTTAATGTTAATAAATTAAAGGGAGGTAAACTAGAGTTCTAAAACGATCTCAGAAGTCTCATTCTAAAAGCACAGAAGAGACTGGAGTTGCTAATCTGCAGATGGGTGGAATTACTACTGTATTATGCTGTAAAGCAAGACATCTCTTATTTTAAAAAGTTTGGGAAGGACACCATTTTATTTCTACTGGGAAGGGAAGTTTCTGCATAGTACGCCCAGAGATGCTGATTCAAAACAAAGGATACAAATATAATACATTTGAGGCATTATTTATTACTACTGTTTATATTCTAATATTTTAGCCCCTATGTGGAAGCCGTTTAATTTTTTGTTGGCCATGCTTCTTGTCCCTTTTAAATGAGTTGTTGCATATAATTAAACTTCATATCTTTTAAATAAACTTTAAATATAATTAAACTTCATATCTAATCATTAATTATGAATATGAGGAAGTTATGGGATTAGCAAAGGGCAGTTTCCTTTCCTGTTCATGAATTATAAGAGATTGGTTGTTGTGGTTTTTTCAGGTTAGCATTTGCCGGTCATGGGTTCAGATCTTGTTCTAACGCCACTTGCATCTGCAGCTGGCATCTTCAGAGGTGTGAATCACAACACACTTCTATGGGATACACTTCTCGAAGATGCCAGCTGCAGATGCAACGCAAAACTTTAGGAACAGGATTCCTACTAGACCACGGTCACATTGAAGTTCAGAAAACCCACAGCAACCAGTTGAATCGGCCATGACAGTTCTCGACAATTTAGCTGAAGTTCTTTGCAAATGAATGCCAGTGAAACTTGATGCTTTTGCTATTTGTGCACAATGGAAAGAAATAAATATATATAAACAACATGTTCTTCCTAGCATGACCATAACAGTCTATTTTCCCAAGGCTGGTACAAGAGTCCCATCTTAAATAGAAGAAAGCAGAGAACTATGTGCTGTAGAGAGATTCTATTTTTCTCTCCTGTTACTCATCCTGTTACCGCTAAGCGCGAGGTACAGTTTGGGAAATGTTTTGGTTGGGGTGGGGTTGTAACAGACCTGTACCCAGCTGTTCCTTAACACTTGAATATTATAGCACAGAGCAGCCAAATGCAGGCTGCATTACCTTTTGTATTAAAAAAAAAAACAGGGTCCACCTTGGACCCAGTTGAGAAGGAATTATTCTGTTACAGCATAAGCCAAAATGTATTAAGTTTAGACTTCTTTAATGAAGTTAAGATGGATGTTTTTAGTTCATCTGGGTTTTAAATAGTAGTGAATGTGATGATTTTATTGTTTATTATTATACACTGAAACTTCCCCTGAGCCTGGGAGGCTTAAGGGTGGTACGTAAAACCGTATAAAATAAATGCATTAAATAAAAGTAGACTGGAATTATGTGAGGGCATTTAATACCAGGAAAGCTTCAGTATGATGAAGTGGTTAGGATCTGGGAGACCCAAGTGTGAATTCCCACTCTGATATGGAAACTGACCAGTGCACTGTCAGGAAGGGATAATGTCGTAGTTTTCTTCACTTTGGGTAATCCCAGATCCCAACCAAAAAAAGCTTCTGCACTGCATAATACCTCTATAAGCTCTTTTGAAAAATTTAGTGTTTTGGCCATCTTCGCTCATGTTTCTGCTTGTTCCTTGATTGTATGCCAAGCAAGATTGTCTTGATAGTCTCTTTGCAACGGACCACAAAGAATCGCGTTTTACGCGAATGTGTGTGATGAGGTATGCCTTGAAGAGTACTCAGTTGATGGGCAGAGTTAAGGTAGAACTAGGGAAAAGCAGTTAGAGCCTGGGACTGGGAAAGTTAAGCATCTAAGAGCATTAGTCAGTATTAAAAATTCAATGTGTGCAACTACTGTGAAAAAAACATGACTTGAGATTTGGCTATCCCTGTCCTCCCTCTCCCTCCCTGGCTCTGGGCTGTGTTTCCAATGTTGGGGAGGCAATTGGGGTGTTGGATATAATTCCACAAAACGATTTCATCAAGCAGTAATAAAACATTTTGAAAGCATTTTGAAAAAAATGTTGTCAACAAATTTTACTTTTCTCTAGGGCACAGCCCCATTGCTGTGTTCAGATTTGTGAGTTGGGGCATGCTTCTATAATGTGATTGTGACTTTGATATGACCTGGGGCAAAAAAAATCATTGTTTTGTCATGGTGGGAGAGGGCAGCCACCGATGGGGGTGGGGACCTGAAAACTCAGATTTTGTCCCTCGGCTCCATTTTCCCCCTAGGATACATCTCTTCTGTTAAAAGAAAATATGACCTTCTACTTTCAGTTTTGTAGAGGCTAAGTTCTGCCTCATGAGGGAGGGCACTGGGTTTGAAAACTGGTGAAAGTACCAACAACAGTTACTGGAGGGGAGAGGTACAGAAAAATCCAGAGGCGGAGTGGGAGGGGGAATTGCACCTGGGCGCCGCAGAGACCCCTGCCTCTGCCGCAGCACTGCCCACCCCTGCTCTGGAATGCCCCGCTCTACAGAACGCCTTGCGTCACTTCACCGCGGTCAATCCCCCCTCCTCCTGGTCCCGCTGGCCCCTGCACCACCATCGAACCTGTTGTTGTGTACCTCGGAATCCCACCACTGGTTAACAGGCAAAAGGTAGCAAGCCCTTTGAAAAAACAGCAGGCTTCCCATCCCCCACAACCCCTTTGGGTATCTAGATTTGGCAGCCTGTAAAGAAAAAAGGCAAGCAAGTGGCTTATTCATCACTCTAAAAACTGGATTAAGTCTACTTAAGCCAGTGGATGTAGGATTGTTAGAAACTGTGTCTGAAGTGACAAGAAGAGCTCACGGGCACACAGCTCAAAGGGAAACAGCTGTGGCTTTATTGAGATTAACCTAATAACCAGATGGTTTGGCAATTATGACATAGGGACTCAAGGATCGCACACCAGAGACCAGAATAACCTGAGGTAACATTGCAGGAGAACAACATCGAGCAGAGGTTGATTCAGGTCACATTTCACTGTTCTCATCACTTCATGTAGGCATGGAGAGAACTTCGGAAGAATTCCCCTTTTAAAGGAGAAGAAGAGTTTGGATTTATACCCCACCTTTCTCTCCTGTAAGGAGACTCAAGGTGGCTTAGAAACTCCTTTCCCTTCCTCTCCCCACAACAGACACCTTGTGAGGGCAGGTGGGGCTGAGAGTTCCGAAGAACTGTGACTAGCCCAAGGTCACCCAGCAGGAATGTAGGAGTGTGGAAACACAGATTAGAGGCCACTGCTCGTAGCTTCTCCACCCTGCAGGCTCTCAACTCTGCCTGCCACGGTTCTCATTCCAAATTTTCTTGGTATTATAGTAAGTTGTTGCTTTAGTGGCACGCCACAAACGAGTGAATTAAAAAACAGAGGGAGATGGGCATAATTTATTTAGGAGAGTGCACAAGTGTTAAGAAAGAAAAAACCAACAATTTTGATATGCTTGCTCAGCGGAGTATTGGATTACTGTGCTTCTGTTCTGGAGTGGTCTCCAAAAGTGCCAGTGAGAGCTCTCGCACATACAAAACACCCGTCACTGTTCAGCAACAACTTCTATAGGCTTTAGAGATTTAGCCTCAGCCATAATAACGGCTAATGCATTTCCTCTCAATAATACTGCATTTACAGGCAATCTTTTGATAAATCATTCAGTGACACTATATTTTTATGTACAACATAGCGCAAACATGCACACATACACAAATCTTAAAGACAAAGATCTGCACTCTCAGCTGAAGACTCTTAAAGTGCAGATTTGCCCCGATCTTTTTTCTTGACACTTAAAAAGAATTCTTTTTTGGTGGGGAGGGTTTTTTTTCGTGATTTTAAATTCAGTTTCCCATGTAAGTATTATTTGTGTTCATTAGACTTCTCTTGTAAATCCTGACAGTTTTACCACCATTACATGTTTTCCAATACATCTCAACACCTTAAACAGAGATTTAAACTTCTAAACCACGACTCAATACGGACGCATTTTAAAAATAACATAAACTGCACTGAAAATGTTAAAATGAGTAGAAACAAAGCTGCACGGAACACATGAAGATGCCCTGTATTGAATCAGCCATAATAATTATGTAGAGATCATTGCACACAGAATAAATAGTATAAAAATTACACTGAAAAAAGCTCGCAGCAATTTTCAGTCTATTTTCAAATAAAGTTTAACAAAATTCTTCCATAAAGTTCTCTGGTGTGAATGTCGGGCATATCTACATCAATAAGGTTTCCAAAGGACATCAAGATATGTAAAACAGACCCTGTTAACACTAGTAAAAGATCATGTACAATAAATGTCCACTACGTTAAGCGGAACCCGGATATGGACCAGTCTTGAAATCCCTTCAAGGCTAGAGGAACATGAATTCCATACGCCTACACTTCCAAAGACCCCCAAATCGCCATTATGATATTGAACAGGTTTATAAGTTTTCCAAAGTGTGCTAGAATAATATACTACGAGGTTTGCGAATAACGGCAGAACTGTTTGAAGACTGTCAGGAAAATTCATGTGAGAAAGACTAGTCATGCCTCTTAGTAAATTTTTATAATTTTAAGATTTTAATCAGCTTTATTTAATTAATTTTAATTAATTTTATAATGACACAGGTATGATTACTTGTATTTTATTTCTTTTTATGCCAGTTGTCACTATTATTTGTTATTTCTGGACTGTAATATTATTTGGTGTTGTAGAGCTTTGTTGTATGGTTGCATAGTTTAGTAGCATTTTCCTGACGCTACTGCATCTGTGGCTGGCATCTTCAGAGGATCTTAAGATCCTCTTAAGATCTTCAGATCCTCTGAAGATGCCAGCCACAGATGCAGGCGAAACGTCAGGAGAGAATGCTGCTAGAACACGGCCATACAGCCGGGAAACCACACAGCACCCAAGTGATTCCGGCCGTGAAAGCCTTCGACAATACATTGTAATATTATTTGTTATTACTGGATTGTAATACAGTCAATGGACTGTAAATAAGGTATCAATCTATCTGGTGGGAAAGGTGGAGTACAAGTGACTTACATCAGTAAACCATCCTTATTAAGGGATCTGACAACTCCTAACGTTCAGAAACATCTATTATGTTTCCCTAACCAGCAAGGAACCTTTGGCAGCATTGGGTATCCAAAACAGAGACGGCTTAACACACAGGCTGTAAAACAAGGTTAAACATAAATGTACTTTAATAGATGCCTGACAAAATGGTTGTGGAGGGAGAGGAATGAACTTTTTATGTCTTATTTATTGGATTTGCAACTTGGTAGGGTTTATTTCTGAAAAGAAATAAGGATATTTTATGATGCAATATGGAAGATACAAATCGGCCAGTGTCCTCCTTCATTTTCTTTATTGTGATATTATGCCACAGTGCGCTCCTGATGGATAGCAGGCACAATGAATTCGGCCACCCCCCATCTCAGCCAAGCCTGAACAGGTTTATGCTAAAAAATACGCGACAGGAAAACCAAATTCTGGGATGAGGAAAGCAGTACCCTGCCCCCCCAAATCTATTTACTTGTTTAGATCCCTTCTTTTCCCCCAGTGGTAACCCGACGCAGCCTACATAATTCTCCTCTCCTCCATTTTATCCTCACAGCAACCCTGTGAGGTAGGCTACGTTGACTGGTGTTTGGTTGGCCCACAGCCATCCAGCAAGGGAATGGAGATTGTAAGCTCCTTTGAGTCCCCTTACAGGGCAGAAAGGGGGGATATAAATCCAAACTCTTTTTCTTCTCCTCCAACCAGAGGGCAGCTGCCTTGCTGGCACGGAGGGGAGAGGGAGAGAAGAGGCCTCAGCTTCATAAGGAGGTTTCCTGAAGTCTCGTCTGCAATCTGAATCAAAAAGCGGAAATACACCGCTGAGGCATCTGAATTAAATTTTTCCAGAACGTCAAAGGTGACATAAGCTGCCTTGGAGCTGCAAACGGAAAAGGACGTGCAGTTCAAGGAAATCACACCCCCAGCTCATCCTTCAGTTTATTACCTGAAATTACGGCCTCCTCTGCTCAGGAGGGCTTAACACCATGCAAAAGATAAGGTGGCTGAGGAGCTGCAGCCGGCATCTTTAACAGCCCACTCGAGGCAGATGTCTGATCGGCATTTTGTTGAATGGTGGAATGAGATCATTAGGAGCACCTGACCCCTGCCGGCTCAGCCCACTTTAGAGGTTTCCTGTTTTATTATGCGCTGGTGTGTTTTTATACTGCAAGCTCATTAGTAAAATGAAGAACCCACAGGATATTTCGCCCATCTACTGAGCCAGGACTCAGCCATTTTCACCTTGACTCATGTTCTAGCTGTGATTAGCTCATTGCTTTGAGATTCACATAGTTACTCCTTGACCTGATAATACAACCTGATTAAGCTGTTGTAAATGGTGTAAGCCATACTGCTAGGCAGCCCAAATACACTTTGCATCGGAAGCCACAATTCTTATGTGGTCGAAGCCACAGTTCAGGAATGTAGGAGTGCGGGAACACCTCTGGTACACCAGATAAGCCTCTGCCACTCAGGTGGAGGAGTGGGGAATCAAACCCAGTTCTTCAGATTAGAATCCACCTGCTCTTAACCACTACACCATGCTGGTCTTGATGGACCAACGTGAGTATATGCGTTTAAAGCACATGCGTTTAAAGTGCTACTAAGTTCCAGCCAGGTCATGACAACCCTGTTGGGTTTTCAACGCAAGAGACATTCAGGGATGGTTTTGCCATTGCCTGCCTCTGCGTAGCAACCCTGGCCTTCCTTGGTGGTCTCCCATCCAAGTACTCACCAGGACTGACCTTGCTTAGCTTCTGAGATCTGATGAGATCAGGCCAACCTGGGTCATCCAGGCAAGAGAACATAAAAACATAAGAACAAGCCAGCTGGATCAGACCAGAGTCCATCTAGTCCAGCACTCTGCTACTCGCAGTGGCCTACCAGGTGCCTTTGGGAGCTCACGGATGCAGATGAAAAGCAATAGCCTTCATGCTTAAAGTTGCTCCCGGAAAGCACTGGACTGTTTAGGGTGACGGTAATCTCAGATCAAAAGGATCAAGATTGCTGAAATACAGAGCTCTAATTCTCCTCCATAAATCTGTCCAAGCTCTTTTGAAAAGCTATCCGTGTTAGTGGCCATCACCACCTCCTGTGGTAGCAGATTCCAAACACCAATCACACGATGCGTGAAGAAGCGTTTCCTTTTATTCGTCCTAATTCTTCCCCCCAGCATCTTCTCAATGAATGCCCCCCTGGTTCTAGTATTGCGGAGAATGGACCAAAGTGGTTCGATGCAAAGGAAAACAACAGCTTCACATGGGCTACTTTCCCAGCACCCACTTTACAAAAAAGCCGTGGCTGATAAAGGTGCTCCTACCTGATTGGAGTATCTCATGCTAACATTGCGTTGATCTTGGGGTGGTATGTAACGCTTCACCGGGTCAATATCTTTCGCACTTAACAAACCGTCGACTGAAAAGTAAACCACCAATTAATCACTTTCGCTATTAAGCTAAAAGCATTCATCACTGAAAACAACTCACTGTTTCATACAGGGACCAACAAAAGGATGAAAGGAAGCGGTTTTAAATGAGAGAGATGTAAGCTCACCCTCCTTTAAAAATCAGATCAGATCAGCACATGGATATACTTCTCGGAGGAGGTAATTGATTGCCCAGGCTGCTCTCTGGATGGAGTAACATGACTCTATCTATTATGCATTATTATGTATTCATTTATCTTAATTTTTTTACTTCCTTTATATTCTACTTTGCTCCCCATCATTCTCATCTCATCCATTTTATTTATTTATTTTTTGAATTTGTATCCCGCCCTATCCCCGCAGGGCTCAGGGTGGGTCACAACAATCCACAAATATCATCCATAAAAACATTCAAAATAGAATCGTATGAAAATTAAAACGATAGTACAGAACGGCAATAACAATATACTACAGAATTATTACAAAAGTAGATGGTAGCATAATTCCTTCCAACTCACCCTGTTCCCCCTCGCCCCCACCCCCACCCCGGAGACCAAAAGAAGATGACTATAATTTGTTTGAATCCAACTGGCTAGATAGAAGCTCTGGCAAGGGCTCTGACATCCCCTGGAAGTTTGTTCCACCAGGCCGGAGCCAGGACTAAAAAGGCCCTGGCTCTTGTAGAAGCCAGCCGGATATCCCTTGGGCCGGGGATGGATAAAAGGTTCCCCTCCAATGGGCGGAGGGGCCCTCGGGGCAAGGCCATGGGGATATCTCAGTCTTGAGATATCTGGGCTCAAATCCAGTGGTGGGATCCAAAAATTTTGTGAACAGGTTCCCCTACGGTGGCGGATTCAAACAGCGGGCGTGAAGCCACCGGGGCCGGGCAAGCAGAACACGACGGGGGCGTGGCCGGGCATTCCGGGGGCGGGGCATTGCTGGGAGGGGCTGTGGCAAGGATGCAGCCGCAGCCGGGTCCCAAGCGGAAACTAATGCACGCAGGCTTAGGCTGCCATCATTTCAGTGCACCTCCTGCTAGACTGCTTCGCTTCTGCTGCTTACCATGAGGAGCAGGAGAGGGGCGAATTCAAGGCAAAAATCACATGCGGCAAAATCACCACTAATAACCCCCTCTCGCAATAATAACAAATAATTAGTAACCTACTCTCGGGAACCTGTGAGAACCTGATGAATCCCACCTCTGGGTCTAACACTGCTCAAGGCCTTACCTTCATAACAGCCCCATCAGATAGGTTAAGATGGCCCAAGGTCACCCAGCAGGCTGCCGTAGCAGAGTAGGGATTTGAACCTGCATCTAGCTGGACGCAATACAGCTTTATTATAGCTGTTGTCATCAATGGAAGCTAGGGAGGATTTCAGTCTACAAGGATGGAAACATTTCTGAGGTGCACACATGGGTGAGAATCACTTGAGAGTGTTCCCCAGTGGCCTGCACTGAAATTCAGATGTGAGAAATGCTTTGTCACGTGGGTCGCTAAGTTGGTACATCGCATCTAATCTATTTTAGAAAGAACTTTATTTCTCTAATAATCGATACTCCGAAGTATCGGAACGCAGAGCTTGCTCTTCCAAGTCTTCAAGTTTCCGTCACTCTTTGCACTGGCTCAAGAAGTTTTGCAATGATGTACAGAGCTTGCCCCCACAGGAAAAACTTTCCGTCCCGCCCGTGATTGCTCGGAAATCGTTTCTGACTGCCTGGGTTTTTCTTTTCCAGTTCAACAAAGTCTGCCGGCACGTAGTAATACTTGGGCACAACAGGGTAGCCTGCAGAATTTCAGAAGATAACGTTAGAGCTACAAATGACATTATTAACATGAAAAGAATGTCGCCCCCGTGGGCAACCAAGATGAAGGAAATATTTGCCACTTGTCATTGTTTTCGTTCTATGCTTCCGCCAGCCAAAAGCGCAAACGGCTGTCTTGAGGACAGGTTAATTTATGTCTCATTCTTTGATTGAACAAATGCTCTCTGTAATCTATTCAGAGAGAAAAAATGTAGTAATTTTGGCAGATAAAGAACTGCAATTAGAGGCACTATTGTTTCATGCCACAGAACAGGGAAAGTGTATTGAGTGAGGAGACATTTGACTAGAGAAATTGCTTTTGGTAATGTGGCATCAAAACTCTCAACCCATGCCTGTGAGGTGAAGGGCAATGTATAAAACAAACAAATAAACTTTATAAAGTCAGACTGAAAAGGAAATCTGAGGTAGAATGAGAGAAGAGCAGGTGCGCTCTAATCTGGAGAACCAGGTTTGATTCCTTGCTCTGCCATCTGAGCTGTGGAGGCTTATATGGGGAACTAGATTAGCCTGTGCACTTCAACACTACCACCAGTTAGGTGGACTCCTTGGGCTAGGCACGCTTCGACTAACCCAAGCCTCTCACAGGGTTATTTCTGTTTGGGGAGGAAGGCGGACAAGCCCCTTTGAGTCTCCTTACAGGAAAGAAAGGGGGGTTATAAATCCAAACTCCTTCTCCTCCTCCATCATAAGCTCCCTTTTGCTGCCAATAGCTGATACCTCAAAAATCTTGCGGGTCTCTAAGGTACTACGGGACTCAAACCTACCTTTTCTACCACAGATCAACATGGCTATCCTCTGAAACTATTCTAAGTACGTGTATCCACTAGCAGCATAAAAGTACAGGCACATTTTATGTGGCGGTAGGCTTGCCAACCTCCAGGTGGTAGCTGGAGACCTCCTGCTGTTACAACCGGTCTCCAGATAACAGAGATCACCCAGGGAAAAATTTCTCCGTGTTTTGATGGTAGATGAGGGTTGCAGAATTTGCTCCAGAGGTTCATCAAAACCTCCCAGCAGGGCCAATTGGCCATGCTGGTGCAGGGGCTGATGGGAATTGTAGTCCATAACATCTGAGCAAAGGTTCGCCACCACGCTCTTATGGCATTATCCCCTTACCGAAGTCCCTCCCCTCCTCAAAACCTGCCCTCCTCAGGTTCCAAATTCAAAATCTCCAGGTACTTCTCAATCCAGAGCTGGCAACATTATGTGGGCGGGGGCGGGGGGGGGGAACAGAAGGACCAATTGTTCAGTTCCTCATAAGGTACTCCATGATTCAAAGGTATAAAAAACCACTGAAGCAAAATAGTTTGGGGAAGAAAGGGTGGGTGAGGTAAGGACTGAATGCCTCATCCAACCCTACTTGAATTGGCAGGACATGAGCTAGATCGTGTCTAGCTACACCGCATTACCTTTTTGTTAGAAGGTGAGACCTTGCATGCCGTACAGGAAATAGTCCAGTCAAAGAAATCATTATTTTGTATTTTAAAAGGACACAAAATCTGAAGTGAAGCTTCATTAAAATAGAGTGTTACCTTGGTTCATGCACTGCATTTTGACTTTTTTAAAAAAAATGAAATTGTTTCAGGCACTTTGTACGTGTAATGAAATATAAATATTATTCTGTAACGGCCCCTGAAAGTTAAATACACCACTTACACAGGTGCTAGGTATAACAGGATAAGCAAACATTTTTTCATTACTTAGTAAATCTCCCGCAATATTATACAGAATGGCTGCAAGGATTTTAAATGTCAAAGACAAGCCAACATAAAAGCCTGTGAGAAAAAAACTGTCTGTTCATTAATCTTCTGTAATTGCTTGAAAATATCCAGAAATAAGGCTAAGAGAAAGTTGTCTGCCAATACAGTTCACTTTTTTTTGTGCATGGATTACTCATAAGGAGTTAACAAAGGCAAACTAAGGGACCATAAACCCGTAGTTTACAATAGAAATGGGGGATGGGCAAGTCAAATATCAAAAGAAATTCAGCAGGGTATAATGTTGTAGACTGCTGTTGTGCCAGAGAACAGAGAGGTTTGTTTTAAAAGAAAGGCTTGTTTGAAATAAAAAATTTAAAAGCACTCCCGATCATCAGGAAAGTAGGGCAGGGGAGGTAGAGTGGCGCCAAAAAGAGACTCTGCTTGTACTATTCATTGGAAAAGCCCTCTCTCTTACTATTATATTAAGACATCTCGAAAAAGTATTTAGAGAAGCAGGAAAGAGCCAGCAACATGAAAGAGCAGGGGACAAGGGGGAAAGTGTGGATGGCAGGGTGAATCTAGGTAGGCTGTCTGTGGGCAGAGGGAAGATGTCTAGGGCAAATCCATGCTCACTGGCAAATCTGTCCCACTCTGGTGATTAAGCAAATTAAAGTCGTACTAGAATTGGTCTCGCTTGCCGTGGAGAGAATGGAAAGTGAAAGCGGGGCTCCAGAAAATACATCCATATCTTGCTGCAAAAAACATTTGCCCCTATCGTGCAGCAGAAACGTTGTGTATAATCTGTCAGTTGCTTGCAATGGAAGAGTTTGCCACCTACTTTTTGGGAAGTTCAGATTGAGGCCTAGATCCACCAATAATCTTTGTGGATGGAAGGGATTTCTGCCCAAGGAGCCATGGCTCCCTCACCTCCTTCCCTCCTGCTATGCCTCAAAATTCTCTCTAAAATGGCACTTCCTTGTATTCAGGTATATCCTCCGTCGGATCCGAGCCAGTATGCAATGAAACCACATCATCTTACCTTCTGGTGACTGCTGCAGCAAAGGTTCCAGAAGCTGCTGATACTCTTTCACTTGCTCCGTATTTCCTCTAAAAACTCCTAAAAAGCAACAAAGCAACATTTCATGAACTCCTTTCGGCCACATGCACTCTTTGGTTTATTTCTTTAAGCATCTATTCCCTGCTTTTCTGCCCAGCGAAAACTCAAAGTAGTTTGCAACCCAGCCCTCCGTATTATCCTCGTAACAACCACCCTACAAGGTAGATTATTAGGTTAAGGTCACCCAGCAAGCTTCCATGGCAGTGTAGGGATTCGAACCTCAGACTCCCAAGATCCTAGTCCGACAATCTAATCGCTGCACCATTCTGGCTCTCTTTATGAAAGCCCCAACAAAATTTTAGATGTTTTTAGCTGCAAAAAAGATATTGAGAGACGTTCTTCAATGCTGATTTCAGCTACAGAGATATACAATGATCCATTTGCAGTGTGTGCTGGGTGTTTTTTTTTTGTCCCAATATTCTATAAATCTATGAAGTCAGTTTCTGACACATTCCTTTGATCTCCTTTGCTTTAGTGTACTTTGGGAAGAAAATAATTTCCCCAGGAGGCAGGGGTCTATATAATGACAAATGGACTTCCAGCGGGCTGCTCCTATGATTAAGCAGTGCGGGGCTATTTTGAGCAAGAGCAGCTTTCCTTTTATGACATTTGCCACAATTCACACTTTTCTGCTGTTCCATTTCATCTTTCCCGTCTTATTACTCTTCTCGGGTTCTTCTGTACACATTTCCTTTAGGACTGGGGTTGCAAACCTAAAATCATTTCTCTTTGTAGCATGTGGTTTATGGATAGAATCATTCTTGCTAGTGTTTACTGTATTGTAGAGTTCATTTCTATCTCTCCACCAATGTAAATCCTTGCAGTGGATGTATATCATTAGTGCCTTACTAAAGCAGATTCAATGGTCCTTTTAGCCCAGTATTCTGTTTCCAACAGTGGGCAGTCAGATGCCTCCAAGGTCGGTACAAAGGTGGTGTCATTTCCTTGTTCTTTGTCTAGAACATCTGGTGTCCAGAGGTGCACTGCCTCCAAACAAGATTCCATTTAGCCACCTTGGCTACTAAGCATGGGATGGATCCTCTGACTCTGTTCTATTAAGTGTGGATTCTTGCTCCGGAGGAAAACTGTTTTTGTCTCAGTCAATCAATTAATCCTTGGACAGATTTATGGAGGAGAAGTCGATTTATGGCTACCAATCTTGATCCTCCTTGATCTGAGATTGCAAATGCCTTAGCAGACCAGGTGCTCGGGAGCAGCAGCAGCCGCAGAAGGCCATTGCTTTCACATCCTGCAGGTGAGCTCCCAAAGACACCTGGTGGGCCACTGCGAGTAGCAGAGTGCTGGACTAGATGGACTCTGGTCTGATCCAGCAGGCTCGTTCTTATGTTCTTAATCAATCAATAATTTATCATGATCATTGACCAGCAAAATAAAACACATGTTAACAAAGAGCATTCCTTCCTTTAGACTAAGGTTCCTTTAGTGGAAAGGGATCAACACTATAACCCCAAGCATTTGCACTACACTTTTCAAATACCTTCTGGTAAGGACCCCTTACAACATCCAAGGCTCTCCTACAGTACAAACAATTTCTCTTTAAACCTTGGCTACCATGAATCCAAATGCAGAGAGTGGCAAATGCAGAATGTGCAGACCAGATACAAAGGTTTGATACAACGGATTAGCTTTAGTTCAATCCCTCACGATCACCACTTGCGAAAAGCGATGTACGGAAAAGATTATGATTCCTACCCAGTATCCGTTTTTATGTCCCCAGGTAGTTTTTTTCATGCCATCTTTTGTAATCTGTTTAAAAAGTTTTAATTTTTATATTTTTATATTATTTATTGTACTGTATTGTTTTGTAGGTTTTTATTTGTAAGTCACCCTGAGTCCTTCGGGAGATTGGCGGGGTATAAATGCAATAAATAATATTTTTTTCTTAGGGGGTGAGCGGGTTATTAAATTAGGGGGTGGGCGTGTTATTAAATTGAATAATTTAACCCCTTAGGGTGTGGGTGGGTTATTAAATTGAATAAACAACAACAACAACAACAATAATAATAAAAATGGCAAATGTTCATTCTAATCATTTCACTTAAAAGGAAAGAGTTGTCACTGAAAACTTTGACATAACTACGTTACAGTCTTCTTCCTTTCTGAATTGCTCCATTCCACAATTCATCCCCCGTCAAAAAAAGGAAAGAAAAGTCAAACTTACCATCAATCATCATGAAAATAAAAAAGAGGGGAAATTCACATTCAATCCCGTCAAAGAGCTAAAATTTTAAAAAAAGAAAAGAAAAATCAGGAGGGTGCTGCTGTCTTGCACATGCAGACATCTTATCACATATTCAAAGGAAAAAGAATAATTTGTTCGCAAGAGGTTTTGCTTTAAACAGCTCTATTTTTAAAAGAAAAGATGACTCCATCACTTATTACAAAAGATTAGCAGCTTTAAAAAATGTCACAACACTTTTATGTGTTTGTTTTTATTGCAGGCCGGAAAACTTTCCTTGAAACTAGAAGAGGCACGAATAAAAGTGTTTGACGGAAAAATGGCACCTTCCGTTCAAAACGCCTTTAATGGCAAGCATTAATATTCCAAAGCGCAGATTTTTGTTATTAATATACTGTAGTCTGTAGTCAGCTGTGAAATTAAATAAAATGATCTATAACTTGGCCATTTGTTATAGGGAACAAACTGCACATCGCCTTTGAAATGTAACCACGTTTACCTCTAAACAAATCAATCAGGAAGAAAAGTGCTGAGAGGGCAGAGTCTTCGGCACCCGTATCCAAATCGAGCACAGCAAGTAATGTCTGCTTCACCAAAATGGATTGCTAGCAAGTGCCACAGCTAACAGTTCATATGATTTGCTATTTCATCATTTCTCTTCCCATCTTTGTAGATATATTTTTTAAAGAAGGAAGCAGTGGAAGTCTCCCTACATTTGAGAAGCTCTCGTAGCCGTGTTGGAAAGGAATGAAAGAAAGGCTTCGAATTTAACAGGGGCTGGAGGCACAGAGCTTATGCCGAGGGGACCAACCGATCCAGCAAGCTTCTCCTCCCAGCCCAAGGCTTGAATAGACTGAGAGGTCCACAGCTCCACCTGCCTTTCCTGGGACTCATCTAGTCGGTTAAACTAGATCCAGACTTTTGCACAGGATTACATCTCCCATGATCTGGCCCAGAAAAACGGAACTGCGTTTTTGCTAACTCCCTCATTGACAGCTGTTCCTGATTAGTGGAGGTGGATTCTGGTGGGCTTGTGGACCAAGACCTGGACTAGAGCTTAGACATCCCAGTACCTAGGGGGGCAGAGGGAAGTTCTAGTGGAAGAGGTCCTTCTGCAGCGTGGTGTAGTGATTAAGAGCAGGTGGACTCTAGTCTGGAGAACCGGATTTGATTCCCCACTCCACCATACGAGGGGCAGACTGTTATCCGATGAACCGGATTTGTTTCCCCACTCCCACATTCCTGCCGGGTGACCTTGGGCTAGTCACAGTTCTCTCAGAACTCTCTCAGCCCCACCTACCTCGCCAAGGCAGGTCTGTTAGGGAAGAGAGGAAGGGAAAAGGAGCTTGTGTTCAACCTTGAGTCTCCTTACAGGAGAGAAAAGCAGGGTATAAATCCAAACTTCTTCTTCCTCGGGGCAAAGTTCTGGAGCAGATGGGCTGGTGCACCTGACCTGCAGGAATCTTGCCAAGTATCATGCTGTCCTCCATGCTATGTCTCAGGCTCCTCAGAGGATTCTGAGTTGGAGTCCATAGCTTAGTGGGGGGTCATGATATCATGGCTGGTGCCAGGAAAGATGCAAGTGGGCACCACAGCAACATGGGGGGGGGGGGTCTCTGCTTCAGTGGCTTTGCACTTACAAGAATCAGAAGACACTGGTAACTACAGAGTCACAGAATTAAAAGTGTTAAAAGGAACCTGAAAGTCATCAAGTGAAGGTTCTTGAAATGAGTCACAGTTTGAGAATTCCTGAAGATGTAGGCAGAGCCAGGGGAAGGTAGGGTTTGTGGAGGGGAGGAACCTCAGTTGAGGGGCTTGTGGAGGGGAAGGACCTCAAGAGGGGGGTTTGTGGAGGGCAGGGACCTCAGTAGGGGGGTTTGTGGAGGGGAAGGACCTCAAGAGGGGGGTTTGTGGAGGGCAGGGACCTCAGATGGGGGGTTTGTGGAGGGGAAGGACCTCAGGAGGGGGGTTTGTGGAGGGGAAGGACCTCAGGAGGGGGGTTTGTGGAGGGGAAGGACCTCAGGAGGGGGGTTGTGGAGGGGAAGGACCTCAGGAGGGGGGTTTGTGGAGGGGAAGGACCTCAAGAGGGGGGTTGGTGGAGGGGAAGGACCTCAGGAGGGGGGGTTTGTGGAGGGGAGCGACCCCTGTGAGGGGTTTGTGGAGGGGAAGGACCTCAGGAGGGGGGGTTTGTGGGGGGGAGGACCTCAAGAGGGGGGGCTTTGTGGGAGGGGAAGGACCTGGTAGGGGGCTCTCTTGTGGGAGGGGAAGGACCCCAGGAGTGAGGGGCTCTTGTGGAGGGGAAGGACCTCAAGAGGGGGGTTTGTGGAGGGGAAGGACCTCAGGAGGGGGGTTTGTGGAGGGGAAGGACCTCAGGAGGGGGGTTTGTGGAGGGGAAGGACCTCAAGAGGGGGGTTTGTGGAGGGGAAGGACTCAGTAGGGGGTTTGTGGAGGGGAAGGACCTCAGGAGGGGGGTTTGTGGAGGGGAAGGACCTCAGGAGGGGGGTTTGTGGAGGGGAAGGACTCAGTAGGGGGTTTGTGGAGGGGAAGGACCTCAGGAGGGGGGTTTGTGGAGGGGAAGGACCTCAAGAGGGGGGTTTGTGGAGGGGAAGGACCTCAGGAGGGGGGGTTTGTGGAGGGGAAGGACCTCAGGAGGGGGGTTTGTGGAGGGGAAGGACTCAGGAGGGGGTTTGTGGAGGGGAAGGACCTCAAGAGGGGGGTTTGTGGAGGGGAAGGACCTCAAGAGGGGGGTTTGTGGAGGGGAAGGACCTCAAGAGGGGGGTTTGTGGAGGGCAGGGACCTCAGATGGGGGGTTTGTGGAGGGGAAGGACTCAGTAGGGGGTTTGTGGAGGGGAAGGACCTCAGGAGGGGGGTTTGTGGAGGGGAAGGACCTCAAGAGGGGGGTTTGTGGAGGGGAAGGACCTTTGGGAGTGGGGTTTGTGGAGGGGAAGGGACCCTCAAGGGAGGGGGTTTTGTGGAGGGGAAGGACTCAGTAGGGGGTTTGTGGGGGGGAAGGACCTCAGGAGGGGGGTTTGTGGAGGGGAAGGACCTCAAGAGGGGGGGTTGTGGAGGGGAAGGACCTCAGGAGGGGGGTTGTGGAGGGGAAGGACCTCAGGAGGGGGGTTTATGGAGGGGAAGGACCTCAGGAGGGGGGTTTGTGGAGGGGAAGGACCTCAAGAGGGGGATTTGTAGGGGAAGGACCTCAAGAGGGGGGTTTGTGGAGGGCAGGGACCTCAGTAGGGGGGGTTGTGGAGGGGAAGGACTCAGTAGGGGGTTTGTGGAGGGGAAGGACCTCAGGAGGGGGGTTTGTGGAGGGGAAGGACCTCAAGAGGGGGGTTTGTGGAGGGGAAGGACTCAGTAGGGGGTTTGTGGAGGGGAAGGACCTCAGGAGAGGGGTTTGTGGATGGGAAGGACCTCAAGAGGGGGGTTTGTGGAGGGGAAGGACCTCAGGAGGGGGGTTTGTGGAGGGGAAGGACCCCAGGCGGGTATAAGGCAATACTCGTGAGTCTTTCACCTCCTCTGAAGGCAGCCATTTTCTAGGTGGCGAATTAGGCGACCTAGATAAGCGTGGATCATTACTCCCCATCAGCCCCTGCCAGCATGGCCAATTGGGGCTGATGGGAATTGTAGTCCATAACATCTGGAGTGCCAAAGGTTCGCCACCACGGCTCTAGGGGAACTGATTTCTGTCACATGGAGATCATTTGTAACGTCAGGAGATCTTCAAATCCCACATTGAGGTTGGCATTTATTTGTTTGTTTATGACATTTATGAACTGCCTTTCTTCCTTCCAAAGCTCAACAAGGCTCAAAATACAAATTAAACGTATAAAATAAAGAACGTTAAAAAAAACTCTTACAGTCATAATCGGCACTGCTAGAAGATTAACGTGCAGGACTGCGATCATGCGGAAGAACTAGTGCTGAAAGGCATCTCATGCAGAATTCAGCGGTGCCCTTTCATTAGCTGTGGGAGAAGCAAGCTTTTCTCTGCCAAGCTCAAATATTCGCTGTCTGCCCTGGGCAGCGAAGGATGCAGAAGAGAAGAATAAAACAATCTGATCACGGGCATCTAACTTGGGGCTAAGTCTACAACAGGACTGCTGTCATTTTCTGTTGAAATTGCACTGGAAGGTCTGGAAGGCCTGCATTCAAGCGTGCCCGACCGTACTGGTATAATACAGGTAATTAGAAATTAAAATTTGACATTCAGAGTCATAGCAATTAGCCGTGTAAAAACTGTTCAGAGTGGGCAACGCTGGAATTTCTTAATCCGGTAATTATACCACGCAAATTTCAATAAATGAGAAACAAAACCTCGCAAGGGGACGCGCGTTTGAACTGCTAGATGCACATCGATCAATCTCTCCCCATCTTATGTCAGCAGCCGCATTACCTTAATTTCTGCAGGTTTATAGTAATGGCGGTTTTTGTCCTCCAGCGCAGTTCTGTAGCCATCTCTCAAAAATCGCTTGAATCCGTATTTCCCTTTTAACTTCCTGACCACCTTGTCAATGGTTTGGCTGTACAAAGCGTCATCGTCTACAGCAAAGGCAGGATAGCTAATGCAGGGTAGGAGGGCAGCATCAGTATTCTGGAGGGAGAGGAAGGAAATATTGGTCTCAGTAACAGGGGAACGAGGGAGTTAAAGAAGTAAATGAACCTTGTAACAAGATTCCAGACAAGTAGGATGCTTACTTATATTTTAATATCTATAATGGGTTGGATCCCAGACCAAGGCCCCTTCCGCACATGCAGAATAATGCATTTTCAATCCACTTCCACAACTGTTTGCAAGTGGATTTTGATATTCTGCACAGTAAAAACCAGCTGCAAAGTGCATTGAAAGTGGATTGAAAGTGCCACACCCCCACACCAGCATGCACCCAGGGCAAGACACACACCCCTGCCCCTGCCCCCTGCCACTGGATGGGACACCATTAAGGAATTTCAAGGTCATTAAGCAAAGAAAGGCAATGGCAAACCATCTCTGTTAGTCTTCCGCCTTGAAAACAGTACAACTTGATGGCACCTCACAAACACACACACACACACCAGATCTCAACAAACACACCACCATCTTCTGGGACACACAAGCAAACTATTACAATGCTCAGACTTGCATTCCCCACAGAAATGGAATTTCATTTGAAATTAGGAGCGGGAGAAAATATAAACAAAATAGTTGCCAACGCCTCTCCCCCTTCTCTGTAGTAGTGACTGACATATAATTCTTCCATGAGGCACATACAGAAGTCAGGGCGGAGATTAATGGGTCGGTTTAATTTGTGGAAATGCCACGAGAATCAGAAATGGAGGAAGAGGCGCCGTGCCGTGACTGCTAATTTAAGACGCTGAAAGGCAGCGCTCGTGATGTTAATGGAAAGCACCTAATGCTAAATTAGCATCCTTGGTGAAAGCTTTCTTAGATTTACTCACTTGGCCTCCCAGAACGCCTTCCCCATATAATCAAAAACCCACATGGAAATCGGCTAGCCCAAACACTGCTCACATATTACTCCATCCTATAGGAGCCCCCAAACTGGACAGTGTGCAGTTCTAACGTCCAGAAAGCGAATTAAAGAAAAAAAAGGCAGCACATCCCCCATCCACACTATTTATTTTATTTTTATTTATTTATTTATTTCAATTTATATACCGCCCGATCCCCGGGGGGCTCCGGGCGGTGAACAACAGGAGCAATCGTACAATTCTAAATACATAGGCCCCATCATAAAATAACTTAAAACTCATAAAAACAGCGAATACTAGAATACGTAATAAATAAATAAATAGAAGGCGTCTGGCCCAATTTAAAACCTACCTCCCTGAGGGGGGCCGGTGGGGCTCCTCATGTGAGGAGACCCTGATGTAACCGCCCCAGGCATAGAGCGGTGAGGGGGCACCATGTCAGCAGCTGGACACTCCAAAGGCCCGGTGGAACAACACGGTCTTACAGGCCCTGCGGAACTCACCCAGGTCCCGCAGGGCCCGGACAGCTGGAGGAAGGGTGTTCCACCAGGCCGGGGCCAGTGCCGTAAAGGCCCTGGCCCGCGTGGAGGCCAGCCGCATCATAGAGGGGCCGGGGACCACCAGCAGATTGGCCTCTGCAGAACGCAGAGGCCGATTTGGGACATATGGGGTGATGCGGTCCCGAAGATACGAGGGCCCCAGGCCGCGCAAAGCCTTAAAGGTCAAAACCCACACCTTGAAGGTGATTCGGAATTCAACCGGAAGCAAAATTTAGAGACAATACAAATTGCGTATTACAAACATAATGGGCTCAGCACCAAAGAACATCGGAAATGTGGTAAATTAACAATTTCCAACACTATAATATTGTCAAAGGCAGAGGTGGGATCCAGCAGGTTCTCGCAGGTTCCCGAGAGTAGGTTGCTAATTATTTGTGTGCGTCGAGAGGGGGTTACTCATTGGTGGTTTTGCCACGTGATTTTTGCCTTAGTCACGCCCCTCCTCTCAGCGGTAGCGCGCAGAACTTGAAGCAGCCTAGCAGGAGGTGCACCGGCGTGCGTGGCAGCCTGCGCCTGCGTGCATTCGTTTCCCGCCCAAGGACCGGCGCAGCGGCTGCGTCCTTGCCACAGCCCCACCCAGGAATGCCCCGCCCATGGAATGCCTGGCCACGCCCCCATCGTGCCCCGCCCAGCCCCATTGGCGCTACGCCACAGTTTGAATCCCACCACCATGGGAACCTGTTACTAAAATTTTTGGATCCCACCACTGGTCAAAGGCTTTTACGGCCGGAATCGCTAAAATGTTGTGGGTTTTCCGAGTTGTGTGGCCGTGTTCCAGTCTCATTTTCTCCTGATGTTTCACCTGCATCTGTGGCTGGCATCTTCAGAGGATCCTCTGAAGGTGCCAGCCACAGATGCAGGTGAAACGTCAGGAGAAAATGCGACTGGAACACGGCCACACAACCTGGAAAACCCACAACCCCTTAATTTCCAACACGGTTGCACCTTACAACCATTATTTCCTAACCAAACAACAGATCTCTGGTATAAAGTATTTATCATGAAGGGATATCAGAGGTATCAGTTTGTCATTAAGGGCGATATCTCTCCAGGGCACCTTAAAAGTCTTTCCTGGATTAGTATTTTTTTTGGTGGGTGGGGGGGACCCTTTTGTGGGAGGGAATTTTTCCTTCCCCAAATCATGGGATAGGGTGAAAAAGCTACCCCAAGGATAAAATACACACAGTTGTGGAATGGTTTGTGTACCTGAGTGCTTTTTTGTTCATAGAAACAAAATACGTGGTTATTGTATGAAACCCTGTGTCCTATCTAGACTACTTATGTGTCCCACCGGATGTATGCATACCACTGGTTCAGAACCACTGGCTTAGATCACATTTTACACATAGATATATGCGTCTATCTATTATAACTCAGTGGGGAAAGTCCTATTGCCCACTCCTGCTTTATAAAAGGATTTCATGCTATCTACTGTTGTGGAAGACATGTCCATCATAATAATTAGCTCCTAGAACGGCCTCCCTTGTGCAGTAATATTTAAAGAACAAATTCTAATTGCTCCCTAACCATCAACTTCAGACCCTTTATTAAACAGGATATTAAAACCGCAATACAGCTCAGGACTATCTCTAGTCCATTCCCTCCCTATTCTGTTCAACTCAATTTCATCAAACATTACTTACGTGAGATCGTGATTCTCGGGGAAGCAACGAACAAAGAGTTTGCCTGTTCCGATTGTGGGCATCAAGATCTACAAATATGACAGACCAGGAACAGCCCTGTAAAAGGAACAGAAAATTCACACTACAGAGGGCATGTATAGAAATGCCTGGGGTAGAAAACACTAGTAAAGCCAACAGCTTCCTATCACAACTATCATCTGCAACCATAAGCCAATCATTTCAAATAAACAATGACGTTTTCCAGGACAAATACACAAATGTTGTGTGCCATCAAGTCATGTCTGACTTCTGGAAATCCTATGCATTAATGAACTCCAAAGAATCCTATCATTAACAGGCTTTCTCGCTCCAGCACACTCCAGCTGGGTGACCTTGGGCTAGTCACAGTTCTTTGAAGCTCTCTCAGCCCCACCTAACTCACAGGGTGTCTGTTGTGAGGGAGGAAGGGAAAGGAGTTTGTAAGCCCTTTTTTGAGTCTCCTTGCAGGAGAAAAAGGGGGGGATATGAATCCAACTCCTCCTCCTCCTCCTCCTCCTCCTCCTAACAGACCAAATAAGAATTTAAAACCAAGTTCGTAGATATAGGGTTTGAGATTATGAATAGCTGCACCTGTGGCAAAGGGAGGAAAGCTTCCGTGTTGAATGCAACAGCTCATTAAAGACAAACAACCTCATCAAATAACTGAGCTCCAGTGGAAGAACTGGGGATTTGATATGTTTAGAAAAGCATCAATTCTGTAAGGAACTCCAGGAGAATGTGCAGGACAATTTCTTTTGCAAAGCAAGTCAAATGTCAATCAGCAGCATAAAGTCATTATTCATAGCCGATCCTCATCAACTGGCAAACAAGGACCTTGCAGTAAAGTAGCAGAGACATATTCTGCTGTTCTGAAGCAAAGTCCTACGGTGGACAGTCCTACAGTTTTTGGCAATCCCATACCACTATTCTCATGTACAATCTGATATTTACTCACTGGGTATTTATTACGTATACACTTCACATTTCTGCCTCAAAACTTGCAAGGTGTCTCACACCAGCATGGTGCAGTGGTTAAGAGCAGGTGGGTTCTAATATGGAGAACTGGGTTTGATTCCCCACTCCTCCACCTGAGTGGCAGAGGCTTATCTGGTGAACCAGATGTGTTTCCGCACTCTTACATTCCTTCTGGTCACAGTTCTCTCTGAACTCTCTCAGCCCCACCTACCTCACAAGGTGTCTGTTGTGGGGAGAGGCAGGGAAAGGAGCTCATAAGCCACCTTGAGTCTCCTTACAGGAGGGAAATGTGGGGTATAAAACTTGCAAGGTGTCTCACAGTGAACACAGGAAAACACAAGCATTAGTAAAATCAGAAAAACCACCATTAAAATATTTGAAAAACAACAACATAAAACAGCAAAAAATCCAGCTTTTTCACATGAACTAGAAGGTCTCCAGAGATTGTGACAATTGTACTTCCCAAGGGAGGAAGGTCCATAACTTAATGGACAGTGCAGCAGATGACAGGATCAGCCAGTTGTACAAAGAAGCAGATGAAAACTGTGTCTATTTTAATATCCTTAATGCACTTTCCAAGCTGTCAACAGGAGAGTTGCCTTTTCCTCAAGCGCTATCCAGTGTGTTCCAAATCAGGAATGTAATCCTACATGTTGCTGATAAATGAAACAGTTGAATATGAACGTCTGCCAACACCTTCTACATTAGGTATGGCCAATTGGATTCTGGGGGGGAAAATCTGAATTTAATTAGCTTCTATCCCTCTCCCAACAAAAAAAGAATTCTGAAACCCCTGCATGCATAGCAAGGGGAACCAGCACGGTGTAGTGGTTAAGACCAGGTGGATTCTAATCTGGAGAACCAGGTTTGATTCCCCACTCCTCCGCCTGAGTCGCAGAGGCTTATCTGGTGGACCAGATGTGTTTCCGAAACTTCTACACTCCTGCTGGGTGACCTTGGGCTAGTCACAGAACTTTCTCAGCCCCACAAGGTGCCTGTTGTGGAGAGAGAAATGGAAAGGAGCTTGTAAGCCATCTTGAGTCTCCTTACAGGAGAGAAAGGTGGGATGTATATCCAAAGTCCTCCTCTTCTTCTAACTCCCTAGTTCCTTGTTGGACCCCTTTTTTAAATAAAATTGAGTAACATTTGTTACTCTCTCATCCTCTGGTACAGCAGCTGATTTTAACAACCATTTACTTATACCTGTCAGTAGATCAACCATTTCACATTAGAGTGCCTTCAGAACCCTCTGGTAAACAGCACCAGGACTCAGAGAATCTTTTAAAGGACTGGGTTCTTAAAAGTGCAACTTATTCCTTGTTTCTTTTCACCATCTGGACTGTCTTTCCACAGTGTCTGGCATTCCGTTGTTGTGCTTTTAATAAAACCAGCGATGATTCCGCATGAAAATTCCATGAAGATAACACATTGTCAACGCTGTTGCTTTTTCGTCGCAAGCTTTTAAAATCTGGGTAAGAGGAGCAATGTTTAAACGACTGACTTTGGAATGACTCTTCAAGGGAAGAGAACTGACTGACAAGATGGGAGAGATGTTCTGCTTTTAGCTCTTCTCAGAGACACACGAAGAATATTATGGAAATTGGGAATAAAGAGCGGCAAGCAAGAGAAAATCGATTCACACGCCCTGGGCTGTTTATGGTGCTTGCCCACAGCCAACTCACAGTTTAGATGAATGGTAAACAGGTAGTGGTGGCCATGAGAAGAGCAATATGATTTTCTGGGTTTGTTTGTGGGGGGAGGTCCTAGGCCTTCTCGCTTCTTCAAAGAAACCCTCCTCTAAAACTGGCTGCTGACCTGGGGCACAAAGGACCCATCTTCATGTTTAGTCCTTCCTCCGAGAAGCTTCAGGTAGCATTTGTAGTTCTCCTGTCCCTTGTTTTATCGGCACAACAATCCTGTGAAGTAGGCTAGACTGAGAGTGACCGCTCCAAGGTCATCTCACTGAGGGTGAACAGGGATTTCCACTCAGGTTTGTACAATTCTTGGTCCGGTACTCAAAGCACCTCACAATAGTGAGGCTAAAGACTTAAAAGGAACAAGAATATCTGGGATTAAACCTTGCTCTTGTGCTTTTATCTGCATTATCCTGTGAGCTGCAAGAGCCTGATCAGATTTTATGAGAGCATCCACATTGCAAGAGAAAGCCTGCCGATTTAACGGCCAGCAAATTACTAGAGGGGGTGGGGGACTGAGGAACATGCAGTTGCCAACTCTGGGTTGGCAAATTTGTAGAGATTTTTTTTTGTGGGGGAGCCTAAGGAGGAAGATGGGTTGAGGAGGGGTGGGACCTTAGTGGGATTTGGAGCCTGCCCTCCAAAGCGGCCATTTTCTCCAAGGGAACTGATCTCTGCCATCTGGAGATCAGTTTGTAATGCCTGGAAATCTCCAGGCTCCACCTGGAGGTTGGCAACCCACAGGAACCATAACAAAATCCATTAAAACACCTCTAATAAAGGTATGATGTGAGCCAGAGACAGCAACAAGCAACTAGAACGGTTTAATACTGGTTAAAGGGACTGAAGGAGAACACAGGAAAATTCTAGAAGTTTCACTTTTAAAACAAGAGCAAATTGTGCAAAATAAAACAAAGAAAGAATTGATCTTGATGGGTTATGAATCCTGTACCCAAAGAAAAGGAAAGAAAGAAAGAAAAGAAAGAAAGAAAGAAAGAAAGAAAGAAAGAAAGAAAGAAAGAAAGAAAGAAAGAAAGAAAGAAAGAAAGAAAGAAAGAAAGAAAGAAAGAAAGAAAGAAAGAAAGAAAGAAAGAAAGAAAGAAAGATGGACAGGCTTTATCATATGACTATTTGACCTTCTATGATCTACAATGAAAGCAATTTACTCAAGAACAAGCAGTTAATTAAAAATGGAAAATGAACAAATACTTAAATATTTTTACTACCTGATTGCCAAAGAGGTTGAATCCATTAATTGCTTCTAAGGCGGCCTTTGCTAGCCCGACAGAACTGAAAGACAAAAAGAAAAAGAAAAGAAAAAAGTGTGAGAGAGGGAGCAGGGGCCAGGGCCGGGGGAGTTGTTTACTTCACTTATCACTCCTGAAATAAAACTCACTTTCCCTGAAGACTGACTTGTACGACAGATTTCTTCTGGCTCGGAAGACTTTTTTTAAAAAAACTGAGGCTAAAAATTATGATACGGTAGGCTTATTTTATTCTTTTTAGCAACTTTTAAAGGTCACCTGTCATATGTATATGGAATCGCTTTGAATTTGGACATCTGGTACCGAGAGGGCAGATTAGTGAACGAACACCACAGACATTTTGTTAAAGACCTTCGCTGGAAAGCACTTGTACTTTTTCACTTAATTTAATGTTAACACACGTGGGAATCTGACCCCAAATACATTTTTACAAAATGCCATCAGCGACTATACATGTACACTGCGCTTGACAGAGCAAGAAGCTGATCTTCTGAATTTTGACACGAGGCTCCTGTAAAAATGCAACTGAGGATCTGTAGGGGGTTGTTTTTTTAGGTCTTTATTCTCCCTCGTTCTGTCTCCCTGACAGGAAGGATTCAAAACGTAACAGTATTTACTGCTGCTACTTTACTATCCGAAGATCTCGGAAAACACCTGATCAAGCCTCTCATAAAAATAAATGAAGAATCTCAGGCGGATTCCGCATGGGCCAAAAACAGCGGTGTGAAAACGGTGTGAAAACCCTTTTATATTGTTTTAAACCCTTTTGCACCGTTCTCACACCGTTTTCACACTGCTGTTTTTGCCCATGTCTCAGTGCCATCTGTGCTTTATCTTCCCTGCCTTTTCCCGTCCATACCACAGAATTTCCTCCTACTCTCAGGCTACCATTTCAAAATGATCAGAAGGGCTTTTAAAAAAATTAACGCTGTAGGTCTAATGCTGGAGAGAGAACTCTTGTGAAATTGACATGATCTAGCGATGTAACACTAGACCAGGGGTAGGGAACCTTTAACACTCAAAGAGCCATTTGGACCCGTTTTCCATGGGAAAAGAAACGCTTGGAGCCGCAAATAATTTTTGACATTTAAAATAAAGATAACACTGTATATATTGGGTTTTTTTACCTTTTACTCCGCTCATTCTGAGAAGCACATGGATGCGTCCGCCCTGCTGTCTGTAGGGCGGGCAAGGATGGGGCCAGCAGCTCGGCCTCGCCGGCCGCCGGGAAAGCACCCGCCCCGCTCCAACGGGGCGGGCAAGAGGGGAAGCCCGCGTTACGGCCCAGCCGGCTGCGGGCCATTTGGTGCGCCCGCCCTGCTGCCTGCAGGGTGGGCAAGGATGAAGCACTGGTGGCTCAGCCTCGCCGGCTGCCAGGAGAGCGCCCGCCCCGCTCCAACGGGGCGGGCGAGAGGGAAAGCCCACAGCGTGGCCCAGCTGGCCGCGGGCAGTTGATGCGCCCGCCCTGCTGCCTGCAGGCGGGCAAGGATGAAGCCGGCAGCTTGGCCTCGGCGGCCGCCGGGAAAACACCCGCCCCGCTCCAACGGGGCAGGCGAGAGGGGAAGCCCGTGGCGCAGCCCAGCCGGCCATGGGCAGTTGGTGCGCTGCCCTGCTGCCTGCAGGGCGGGCAAGGATGGGGCCGGTGGCTCGGCTTGTGGAGCCGCAGCGCAAGGGCAGAAGAGCCACATGCAGCTCTCGAGCCGCAGGTTCCTACTCCTGCACTAGACCAAATGTATTAGCCAGACCTGTGCCGAGACGGGAGGGCCCTGTCTTTAGGAAGCAGTGTCCTTACCTGTTTCTAGGAAGGAGTGTCCCTACCTGTCTTCCCCTT
Source organism: Sphaerodactylus townsendi (assembly GCF_021028975.2). Taxonomy (NCBI): domain Eukaryota; kingdom Metazoa; phylum Chordata; class Lepidosauria; order Squamata; family Sphaerodactylidae; genus Sphaerodactylus; species Sphaerodactylus townsendi. Next base: position 16,642,283 of record NC_059438.1, read on the forward strand.
AGAAGTGCCTTAGCAGTACAGGACAAAGATGGAAGCCATCTCCTGAATCTGCCCAGTGGTACCAATAGAGAAGGTATCTGCCTGGGCAAAGTTCTCCTGACAGCCACTGGAGTGTGTAGCTGCCAGCTACACCTTTCCTGAAGACATTTGGAAAACAATAGCCAAGCCTGGGAAAACAAGTCCCTGCCTCAAGACTCAACATACCTGCCCTCCTGCTCATAAAGGATATGCCAACACCACCTGATCTAATGCAATCAAGATTCCCTGTCATCTATTCTTTATCTCGCTAAACCTATAATTCCTTTCCTGCTTTAGTCATGGGTAAGACCGCCTTAATCTGAATTGGAATACCCCGGAATTGTGATTCAATCAGTTCCACCACAAATGTCATCAGTCTCTGGACACTCCCTAGGTTTGAGTCATCAAGTCAAGTGCCACCTAACTGTTTTTCTCCAAAAGACAAGAGCTTTCTTCATAGCTCTTATAGCTAGAGGGTCAAATTTCCCTGTATTAGGACTGCCTGCCTTGCAGTCAGTGCCAAACGTTTCCTGCACTACACTCTGGTTCAGATGTGCTGTGTCCAGTGAGTTGCAATCCTCCTCCTCCCCCTCTTGGAGCTCAGTGCAGCCACTGAACTCTGCTTCTTGGACCATTCCTCTACTGGACAGGTAACTATCACCCTCACTGGCCTCACTCTAGTCCAAACCCTAGTCTTCCTCCCTTTCTAAATCCTAGGACTTCCCAAATACGCTTGCGTGTCTGTGTGTGTGTATTTATCCCAATCGTGTATGTAACTTCTATTATTATTTTGCCTTCTCAATAAAACTTGTTAAACATTATTCCTTGGCCTCCTGTGGATTTCTAATGGTGAAAGACCCTGACATACACTGGTAGACAAACTCAGTTACCTCCTCTTGCAAAGCAAGGTCTGCCCCTCCCTAATTCCTCATCTGAAAAGGGAGCAGAGCTGATCATTTCAATTAACACAAAGATGGCAAAAAAAGTGACAGGCAATCTATCCAAATGGAGGCTCTATGGAAAGAACAAAAAAGTGGCAAACAGGCAAAATGGTGGATTGGCTGTGCCTCTCCAAGGCACAGATGGTTTTGTACCGTGATATAATATGATATTTATGGCCATGTGAACAGATGTTGTCATCTCATGACGCAGCACAGTTGGTGTGGACAGACCTTGAAATCTGCACCAAGAAGGGACAATGTGCTTAAATCTTGGCCTTTTCAACAACCTGTAAGAGTTCAAACAGGTAGAACTAAACCCTCACACAAATCACTTTCCTTCTCCTCGTGCACAGAAACACAGGTATGTGTGTGCTGACACTAAACGCAAGCCAGAAAAACCAATCAAGTCCAACATAAATGCAACCTTTGCTAGGCAATTCTGCCAGAATCGCACAAAAGATGCTTCGAGCAGAACGGAAACAAGATCAAGAGCCCGGCTGCTGGACCGCATGTAGCATATTTATTATAAAAATAGCTTCTGTTGGAACATTTTCATTAACAGCTTACCATGAAACATTGATTTTCAACTGCTTCTTTATTTCTAACCATCATACCAGGTTTCAAAGCCTTTCAAAAACTGTGCCAAGGGGGGAAAGAAAGGCTTGTGGGATTTAATTCTAATTGGTTCAACAAGGAAAAGCTGATTAGCTTGGCTACAAAAACTCCGCTGCAAGCAGCGACCATCAAAGCGGGTGAAACCCGACAATTCCGCCACCTTCTGCTGACGAGAAGTCCAAGATCGCATGAAGACACATTAAGGTAACCTGGACTGACTTGTCTGGTGAGATGCCACCTTCAGTGCCAAGCCTCTAAAGCAGGAACGGATGACAACCTTTTTAGGGAAGCATACGGCACATCAAAATTAGAGACGGCACATTGGATGTCCATTGCAGAACATGTTAAATTATTTACCCGCTGTATGGTTATACCCCTTCACAGCTTTGAGTATGGAAAATAAAGGAACCAACTGCAAGGATTCAGACCACTTCAAACCACATGACCCAGGAGAGCCAAAGTGGTGTAGTGGTTAAGAGCAGGTGGATTCTAATCTGGAGAACCGGGTTTGATTCCCCCACGCCTCCACCTGAGGGGCGGAGGCTTATCTGGTGAACCAGATGTGTTTTCGCACTCCAACATTCCTGCTGGGTGATCTTGGGCTAGTCATAGTTCTCTCTGAACTCTCTCAGCCCCACTGACCTCACAAGATGTCTGTTGTGGGGAGAGGAAGGGAAAGGGGCTTATGAGCCACCTTGAGTCTCCTTATAGGAGAGAAAGATGGGATATAAATCCAAACCTCCTTCTTCTTTTTAAAAGGAGATCTGACATATTCACAGAAGATAAGTCCCGTCAAAAGCTGTTAGATACAATGACTAAATAAAACCATTCAAGGTGATCTGATATTAATGGAGGACAAGTCCCATCAACCGCTATTGGCCACAATGACTAAATAGAACCAGCATATTCAGAGGCAGTAATATTTTGAAAGCCAGTGCAGGGTACATTGGACCAGGGGGGTTGGGGATCTTTGGTCACCATGCCTTCTTCTATACCTTCCAAAAGCACCATCTGATGCTTTTGGAAGGCCTAGAAGAAGGCATGGAGACCAAAGTATCCTGGACAACATGGGCCATTTGTCAAATCTAACATGGCTGCTTTTACATTGTTTATTTTCTTCATTTATGCCCCGCCTTCCTACCCAATGGGGACCCAAAGTGTCTTACGTTATTCTCTCTTCCATTTTACCCTCAGACCAATCCCTGTGGGATAAGTGGGGTAAGGTAAGCAGCTGAGAGCCTGTGACTGGCCCAAAGTCACCCAGTAAGGTTCCATGGCAGAGTGGGGATTCGAACTTGGATTCCCAGATCCCAGTCTGAGACCCTAACCACTACACCATACCGGTTCTGTTCAAGTCAGGTTGTGGGCTAAAACCAGGCCTACGGTGCTTCCTGCTCCTTCACAGGGTGCTTATAACCTCCTGTTGCCAGAGGAATTTGCCAGAAGCTGCCTTACAATGTCCAACGAGCTCCAGCTAGTCTAGATAGGCTTGTAAATAAGCCATTTTGCAAAGGAATTTTAAACACAAGCAGACTCTGAGGCACAGCAACTTCATGAAAACACCATTCTCCGTGGGAATTACAGGTACATAGACAAGCAAAAGGCGTGATAAACCCATCTCATGGGTAATTGGATTAGTCAATAATGGAGATGCTTCTGCTTTAAACAGCACGAATTAACAAGTTTTTTGAGAAAGAGGATTGGCACTGACCATCACACACACACACACACACCCCTCAAGTTTAGGGTAGCAATACAGAAATAATGAAGGCGGAAAAGAGGAATGGTCATGTTACCTCCTGCCTTTGCTTTGCTGAGAGAGCAAAAAATGTCCATGCAGAGGTGGAGGCAGCGCCAGCCAAATGCATAGACAGCTTTGAAAGGAGGTTAGGCAGACCTATGTAGTGTTTTTGATGGAGAGAGCAGTTTAATTTTAGATGTAGATTTGGGCTTTGTCCTCCTGTTCAGTCTTAGGACATAGTCAAAAACACTTTACCTCTACGAGCAACCTGATCAACGCCTTGAGCGCCTTGGAAGCCAGTTACATTTTTTCAAAATTGCCATGAACGATAGCGCCAACACGAAGATCGCTCTTAACTGAGACGGCCATAATTCTTCAAGTCGCCTTCCAACCTGGCTGTTCACCCAGCCCAGCAGTTCATTGCTCACAGACAGCTGAACGTTGAACTCTTCATTTATTTAGGACACGACGGCTTCTAGCCATAGCTAATTAAGTGATTGAAAGTAACCGCAAGAGACTAAATACTGGGGCGAGGGTGTGTGTGTGCCTTCAGCTCGGCAACAATGAAAGCAGATTAGAAGGCATAGTAAAGAAACTCAGCGAGCAAAATGTGGAACCCGCTGCTCAGAAACGCCTTCTGTATCCAATTTGTACATTTCTCTTGTTTTCCCAAACTGTGGATCTCTGGGAATGGCGATGAAGAGCATAAAAATAAACCAGGCATAGGTGTTAGGGACAGAAAGTTGCATCGAGAAAGGCTGCCAGGCAGAGAAACAAACACAAAATAGCCTTAATAGCAACAGACAACATGACAGCAGCATGTAGGCTGGAGAACAAAGAAGAACAAGTTAAAGATTCCGGTGCTTTTTAAGGCTCGGAGTATAAAGATGCCGCATCTCAGAAACACCCCCTTTAAGAGCTACACAGATGGGAGATGTCAAAAATGCTTTTGCAGAGGTATTCGGCAGATGCTTGGAAACAGCTTGATCAAAATGGTTACAGGACAAATGAATATTTCAGGAGCCTGAACACATGGGATGAGATTCGACTGAAAGACATTAGGAAACTTGCGTTATCAAAACTCCGCGGAAGGCTGCAGACTCTGCGCTGAGAACTCAGCAGGAGAAGGAATGGTGCACGTGAGGAACGGTAGCAGCAGGCGTCCCAAATGAAGCCTTTCAGCCCCGTGTGGATCAGGTGTGGCCATCGTAGCTACAGATGGGGCTGTTTAATTATCACGAGCCAAGGCTGTAACCGCTTTGAACAGATCTGGCTAGCTCAGCCCAACAGTAGTTTATAACCATAGGAATTTCCTTTTGTGAACCTGCGATGACCAAAAAAGGAAAGCTCCAGAGATCTCCTGGGATGGCTTGCCCAATTCCACCTGACTTAGCTATGCAGCTAAGAGCATCGTTCAGATGGGCTTACAATATCATTCGTGTTGAATGACAAGGATCTCGCCTCAGTTGGCCAGTCCAGAAATAATGGCTGGAAGAGCAGCCCAACCAAATATTTCCTTAACCTCCATTTCTTGATCCAACCAGCCTTCCTAGTTCCTGTCTCTTGATGAGTCTACAGATGTTTTTATGGCTGTGTCATGCCCCCACAGAGGCTTTTGTTATTTCCCCATTAAGCTTCAGTTTCCCCATAATCAGCATGGGTTTAGTTCATTGTAAAGTCTTCTAAGGAAGGGAATTTTAGTTAGCCCCTGTCCCTCTAAGACATTTCCCAAGAGGCAGTCTTCCTTCTTTACCCAGCAATCCCCTGTTTTGGGTCTAGCCAGTCAGTCAGAGCGAGGTGCCAAGGGTAGCTGGAGACTGTAATATTCGTGACGTATATGGGGGTCCATAGTAGTCTATGGTGATATATAGAGCACATGTTAAGGTTAGCAGCAATTAGGACCAGACAAAGACTGAAAGGACTAAAAGGAAGCAAGACCCAGTGGACTTTCTTGAAAGCAGCCAAGAGAAGACACAGTCTACAGCTTCAAATCTGCTCAAGACAAGCAAGTACTTTGATTTAGACAGACCCAAGGGAGGAGTTGGGGTCTTAATTCTCTTAAGTAATAAACCTATTGTTGAACTGTTGAACATGGCTTGTGTCTCCCCCACTCTGTCCTAGCCAAGTAGTGGGCACCAAAAACAGATTCACTTGGGGGGGGGGGAGGCAGAACAGGCTGCCAGTTTCTGACTGAATCTCAAATACTGGACCGGTTGCCAGGGGCGTAATGCCCATTGGGCAAGGTGGGCAGCTGCCCGGGGCACCACCTTGTGGGGGGCATCAAAATGCAGGGTTCGTTTTTGGGTATTTTTAGTGGTTTTCCATTTTTGGCCTGCAGGGGGCGCAGTTTTTTAGGCTAGCGGCACCAAAATTTCAGTGTATCATCAGGAGACTGTCCTTATGCTATTCCCCAAGTTTGGTGAGGTGTGGTTCAGGGAGTCCAAAGTTATGGACTCCCAAAGGGGGTGCCCCTATCCCCCATTGTTTCCAATGGGAGCTAATAGGAGATGGGGACTACAGTTTTAAGGGTCCATAACTTTGGCCCCCCTGAACCAAACTGCACCAAACCTGGGGGGTATCATTAGGGAAGTCTCCTGATGAGACCATGAAAGCTTTGAGACTGTGCCTCCAGAAATGTGCCCCCCACAGCCTGCAACCCCCATTGACAGCAATGCAGAAAACTCAATGCAGAACAAAGATTCTTGGGCAAATTTCTGGGATGTTCCTGCAGGGGGTGCATTTTTGGACGTATCAGCAAAGGGGGGGGCATCCAACTCAGGTTTTGCCCAGGGCTACAGTTTGCCTTGTTACGGCCCTGCCGGTTGCACAAGTCCTTGGCTCCCTGGTACCAATAAGATTCTACTCAAGGAACAGCTCTGGATCATAGGCTGCGCTCGGTCGCAACCCTACTTCCAACCTTATCAAATGATGAGCTCTATTCCCTTTTCCACGCTCAGAGGGAAACAATTTTTTCTTTGCGTCATTACCTCGCCAGCAAGTAACTTGGCTACAGATTTGCTTAGCCCAAATAAAGATTCAGCAGGCTTATAAATCACAGTTTTATTGCTGCACCATAAATCCAAAGTGCAGGGGGAAAATCCAGCCCCAACGGCCTTCAAATTTAAGGATTTGGATTGGCACTTTTAAGATACAACTAAGACACTATTTATTTAATTAACCCTCAAGCCAATTTATACCCTGCTTTTGGGGTTACTGGACACACAGGGGGCTAACACGTTTAAAAATACAATCTGGTCTAATCCTAAAACAATAAAACCATCAAGTCAAACGGTTTAAAAGCAGGAACAGGCTGGCTGACATCATGGCAGCATTTCCTCAAGGCCATCTAATTGGGCCTTGGATTGATCAAATACAAAGTCCCCAAGATCCTCTGTTTTCAGCACTCCAAATTCTGGAATCCAGAAATGTTAGTGAGAACGTGCTACAAATTACCATAACTTAATTATTGGTATTGGTTGCTTGTGCTGTTGACGTTCCACTAGATCCAGCTGGTTATTCGTAAATTTTTCTTTGCTTTTTATCCTATTCTGAATGCTCTAAGCTGGAAGGTCTCCACAGGCAGCTTCTGGCAATAACTCAACAACATATCTGGGCAGACTGTCATAAAGTTTTCACCCTCTTTTGCCGTGTCTGAATGTCTTACACTTGGCTCATGCCACACAACTGCATAATCTCTCTGCAGCAGAAATTCTAGGCTTATGAGGTTGACACTTTCCCAGAATATATCCACTGAACTCCAATAAAAAAGACTACAGGCTGACAGGGGTTTGTTTTTTTTAAAAGTTATAGTTTAAGATATAAGGAAACAGTTTGGAGCCCTGGCTAACCGTTAGCCATGTAATTTTAACACGTACTAAAGCAATGAAAGGGAACAGCTAAAATTAACACGAGTATCTCATTTTTATTGCAAGGAAGAAGTTACAAAATACCTGATATCGCTGAGACATGCACCCGCCTGACTCTTTTAACGTTCCTTGCATGCTGAAATAAATGCACCGGACCAATATAGCACATTTTATATCTAACAACTGTCATGGTGACTTCCCTTTTCAACTCCAGTATTTGTAAGCTATTTTCCCAAGGAAATTATTACCGTTGTCATTTTTTAAAGGCCACAGTTCTACTGACTTGAGCGCTAATGGAGCACAAACAGAGGTAACGTATAATTTCAGAATTTTATTTCAAAAGGGTATGGGCGATAAAAAGAACAGTTACAAAGAATATTGGTATTTTAAACACAGAGAGCAGATGGGCCATGGAGGTTTTATATTACCTAGGAGTCGGTAATGATTTGGCTACGTGAACCAAAAGGTACACCTGTTTGAACACGCCTGGAATGGGATATTCGGGGGTGACGTTTAAAAGCTACGGGGTCATCCCCTTGGCACTTAAAATTATAACTGGATGAGAAGTGAAGTGGCTGGGCAGGCTCATTTCAGCATGGTAGGGGGAAGGGGCAATTTGTCATTCCAGAGTTGGGCACTAGCAAGGCAGAATATCCCCTTTATACAATATACTCCCTTTTCGGTCCCAAGAAAACAGAAATTATTGCATTCAAATCAGAAGCAGTGTGGAAACGAGCCTGCTATACAAATAGAAATGGATCAAGCTGCACGTGCCAGCGTGGCGTAGTGGTTAAGAGCAGATGGATTCTAATCTGGAGAACCGGGTTTGCTTCCCCACTCCTCCACCTGAGCGGCAGAGGCTTATCTGGTGAACCAGATGTGTTTCCACACTCCTACATTCCTGCTGGATGACCTTGGGCCAGTCACAGTTCTTCGGAGCTCTCTCGGCCCCACTGACCTCACAAGGTGTCTGTTGTGGGGAGAGGAAGGGAAAGGAGCTTGTAAGTCACCTTGAGTCTCCTTACAGGAGAGAAAGTGGGGATATAAATCCAAAATCTTCTTCTTTAATGCTGCTGCTGACAGTACATTCTCTATGGTTGATCACTCATATGGATGATGAAAGCAGCCAGACCAAGCAGTGCACCAGCTGGGGTATCTACAAACCCAGGATTCCCAGGTGTGCAGGATAATATAACTTTTGTTTATGCTTTGTATACTTCTCAACGTGGAAGTAGGCACCCGGGATGGACTGAAATGCTCCAGAGAAAAATTGAGAACTGTTGAATGTCCTTTAAAGGAAAGGGGTGTGTGTGTGTGTGAGGTGGTAGAATTAACATGTCAAGCCCCCGAGAGCTCATCAAAAGCTAGTGGAGAAGGGGTTTTGAGGTGGTCTTAGAGATTTCTAACTTTCTTCCCTCTCCTGCGACTCCTAACAAACTTCTAACTTTTGGGCTTTAAATGGATCCAACGCACATCTCCCACCTCACCCCAAAGTAGATGAGAAACATTATGATGCAGAAACTGTTTTGGTCTCTTTTAAAAGTTCATATCCATTCCCTTCCCTCCGATAGGTGTGCAGGGGGGTGGAATCTAAAACCAACATTTTCCCAAAATACCTTGAATGAAGTTCAGTGCTGCCGTTGTTATATTTGCTTCCTCTTTCCCACACACCAAAATCTGGGACCCGGTATGCTCTTTCCACACAAAATACAAGATTTTGAATGAAGGATACCTGAAAAGGGGGGGGGGTGTGTGAGAGAAATACAGAACGGTTGAAACGGACCGATATTTCATCCATGTTTACAGCCACTGCCCTATTTTTAAATGCTCTCATCATCTAAGTCCACTTTATATTCACATGGGGATAGATTAAGACGCATGCAACGTATTTTAATTCTTAACATCAGGATGGCAAAAAAGCATTCAGGTGGTATTTGCCCATCCCCTACTCCACTCATATTTGGTCATTGACCATAAAGTCGGTGTCGTCGTCTTCTTCGTCTTTGTCGTCTTCGTCTTCTTCGTCTTCTTCGTCGTTCCAGCCTCGTGGTGCCACTGGAACAATCTAGAACTGAACACACTTAAAACCGTAGAAATGGTGGTAGATTTCAGGAGAAACCCTCCCATCCTACCTCCTCTCACAATACTAGACAACACAGTATCAATAGTAGAGACCTTTAAATTTCTAGGCTCCATCATATCTCATGACCTAAAATGGTCACCTAATATCAAAAATGTCATCAAAAAAGCACAACTCAGGAAGTTCAAACTGCCCAAGGAGCTGCTGATACAGTTCTACAGAGGAATCATTGAGTCTGTCATCTGCACCTCTATAACTGTGTGGTTTGGTTCTGCAACCCAACAAGATCGACACAGACTTCAGAGAATAATCAGAACTGCAGAAAAAACAATTGCTGCTAACCTGCCTTCCATTGAGGACCTGTATACTGCACGGGTCAAAAAAAGGGCTGTGAAAATATTTACTGACCCCTCGCATCCTGGACATAAACTGTTTCAACTCTTACCCTCTAAACGTCGCTACAGAGCACTGCACACCAAGACAACTAGACATAAGAACAGTTTTTTCCCGAATGCCATCACTCTGTTAAACAAATAATTCCCTCGATAATGTTAAACTATTTATTATATACTTATTATATAATTACTGCACTACTTTTTTCATCATTCCTATTACCCATCTCCTCCCACTTATGACTGTATGACTATAGCCTGTGCTGACATTTTATTTTATTTTATGATTTTACATTTTATGTTTTCATTACTACTGATTGTTTCCTGATTGCTTACTAGACCTATATGACAATCATTAAGTGCTGTACCTTATGATTCTTGACAAATGTATTTTTCTTTTATGTACACTGAGAGCATTTGCACCGGAGACAAATTCCTTGTGTGTCCAATCACACTTGGCCAATAAAGATTCTATTCTATTCTTCTTCGTCTTCTTCGTCTTCTTCTTCTTCTTCTTCTTCTTCTTCTTCTTCTTCTTCCTACTCCACTCACCAGTGTGGATGGTCTTCTCCTCTCCTCCCCAAACCAGCCCTTGCTTCGTCCCTCAGCAGTACTCTCATTGCAACTGCCATTACTGCCTACACCAATCTCCACACCCCAGCTCTCTTGGGTTGCCAACCTCCAGAGGGTAGCTGGAGATCTCCTAGGATTACAATTGATCTCCAGGGGATAGAGATCAGTAGACCTGGGGAAAACGGACACTCTGGGAAGTTGGACTCTATGGCATTGTACCCTATTGAAGGCCCTCCCCTCACTCCACCCTCCTCAAGCTCCACCCACCCAAATCTCCATGTATTTCCCAACCTGGAGTTGGCAACCCTAGCTGGTGAAGTTAATGTCTAAAGAAAGACAGGGAAGTCCAAAACTGCTACGGTGACACTATATTTCCTGCCCTCTTCTCTTTTCCCCCCTCTTCTGATGTTAACCATTATCCAGTCACAGCTGCTTTGTCATTCCGCCTAGCTTTTGCTCGGTTGTAACAACTGTCTCATGTTTGAAAGGTGTTGCTGGCTGTTACCAAGGCTCACAGACAATTATGTTCTGCGGATGATTTATTCGTAGCCAAGGGAACTGGCCTGCAGCGGAAATTATAGCTGCCAGCTACGACCGCCATCTGTGCATCTGTAACCATGGGTTTTACGGCACTCTTCGTAAATTGAAATGAAGAAAACCATGCCCAACTTGGCACTGTGGCAGGAGAAGAAAATGGAAACCTGGCTGTTCAAATCGAAAAATGGGATAAACACATCAATTTTTGAAGGGAATTCCAAAGTCACCTTTACTTTGCTGCTGCCACCCTGATTTTCAAGAGACGACAGCCATTCACTAACATGCGTCTTGCCATATGGATGAATTCTTGTTAACATTCTATATCAACCACTTCAGTTCCTTCCCTGGACCAATATTTTAATATTTTTAAAGATGGGGCATATTTACCTGAGAAGGCCCCTGGTGCACAGGGTTGCTAGCTCTGGCTGGGAAGTACCTGGAGATTTTAGGGGCGGAGCTTGTGAAGAAGTTTGAGGAGGGGAGAGACTCCAGCAGGGTATAATGCCATAGAGTCCACCCTACACAGCAGCTATTTGCTCCAGGTGAACTGATTTCGGTCATCGTGAGATCTACTGTAATGCTGGGAAATCTTCAGGTTCTATCTGGATGCTGGTAGCCCCATGGGCTGGACCAGTGGTTCCCCTAGCCCAGCATCTTTACACAGAAGCCAACCAACTGCCCTTGAGGGCCAACAAACAGGGCCCTGAAGCCAAGACCTTCCCCTGATGTTTACAATCATACAGAACTAATTTTAAAAAATGTCCAGGGCTTTCACTCCACAATCTGAGGTATACGTTTGAATCCAATACATGGGACAGTATCCCAAAATATCCTTTCGCTTGTGAAAGAAGGCCCTTCCGCTCATGGAAAGAGATCTCTGGAGCCAACCCGCAAGCTTTCAAATCAATCCACGGTTCATAAATACCTTGTCTCCTAATTTCTTTTTAAAAATAATTACACGAATAATAATTATATCGCAGTTTCGTGTGGAGCCTCGAAAGGACATTCACATACAGAACAAAACGGTGGGTACCTCACAAGGCAAAGGGTGTTGTACGAATTTACTACCTGAACAGAAAACTAAAAACAAGATGGGGGGTTGTTTTGTTTGCTCTTTTTAAGGATGCAACTAATAATGCTGTTCTAAATTGGAGGACAAGCCCCATTAAATTTACCCAATCATTTATACTTGCTCAGCATTTTTTTCTATTACTAGAGACAATTTAAGTTCCAAAGGGAAAAAGGGATAAATACCAACTTGTTTCACTGTAGTCAACAGGCACAATGAACTGTCAAAACGTGAAATGAAAGGTTAATTTTTTGAAGAAAGGTCCGAAACAGTCTCAGAGGATCAAAAGAAACTCATCCATCTATTTAAATAATGCCCCAAATCATTTCTAAGGCTGATTCCGCATGGGCCAAAAACAGCAGTGTGAAAACAGTGTGAAAACGGTGTAAAGGGGTTTAAAATGGTGTAAAAGGGTTTATACTGTTTTCACACCGTTTTCACACTGCTGTTTTTGGCCAATGCGGAATCAGCCTTAGAAAGAAACTGAAAACCTACAATGCCACTGGGTCTGCCTCTCAGCTTCCCGTCAGCAAACTGGGGCAAGAACACTTACAAGGTTGTTGTAAATATTAGGAAACTGTAACGATTACAGGAAAAATAAATATAAAACACCCTGAACATAACTATATGCTATTTTGTTGCTAGAAATATTTTAGTTGCTAGAGATATTTTAATCTGATAAAGTCAATAAGCCCACTAAGCATTATTATTAACAATGACAACCAGCGTGGTACAGTCGTTAAGAGAAGGTGGACTCTAATCTGGAGAAACGAGTTTGATTCCCCACTCCTCCACGTGAGCAGCAGACTCTTAACTGGTGAACTGGGTTTGTTTCCCCACCGCTTCACATGAAGCCTGCTGGGTGACCTCAGGCTAGTCCCCGTTCTCTCAGAACTCTCTCAGCTCCAACTACCTCACAAGGTATCTATTGTGGGGATCAGAAAGAAAAAGGAGTTTGTAAGCCACCTTGAGACTCCTTACAGAAGAGAAAGATGGGATATACATCCAAAACTCCTCGTCCTCGTCCTCGTCCTCGTCCTCGTCCTCGTCCTCGTCCTCGTCCTCTTCTTCTTCTTCTTCTTCTTCTTCTTCTTCTTCTTCTTCTTCTTCTTCTTCTTCTTCTTCTTCTTCTTCTTCTTCTATAAATAGTAGCCATGACAGTAGACCACGATTATAGCACAGGAAGGTATAACCAATCCCCCTCCTTCCAGTAGTCCTTTGGAGCTGATACAGGTTCAAGGCAAAGAGCAGCTCTGGGGAGAAGTCTAAGGTTAGAAAAATGACCCCAGGAATGAATCAAGATCCTCCATAACTGCTGTTTATAAAGGGTGGAAATGTTTGGAAAGTTACAGTGCAATCCTATGCAGATTTATTCCACTCAAAGCCCATTGATTCCAGAGATCTTAAAACTAGGATAGCTCCGTGTATGATTGTACTGCCATTGATAGATCTCTCAGCCATGCAGGCGGTTTGGCCAACAAAAAAAATACACAATTCTTGTTACAGGCTAAAAACGGACTTCACTTGGGGAATGGAAATGTCAGATCGTAGCTTTGTCAACATAGAAGGCGGTTGCACACCTGGGATGATCAGTGCACAGCCTATGTTTAGGGCTGTGTAAACTGATTCACAGTTGCAGATGCAACATTTGATGCTTGAATTCCTTGTACATATGAATGTTGCACACAGTTAACTAGCAGGCCAAGCACTGAGCATGTAGGATCTATTTTGTAGCATGAGCAGCAGTAGTATCCGGCTTGTACTACAGCTGAGAGCATCCTGCATGATTTCCCTTGACCAAGAACTTGAAACAACCCAAGGCATCTGTTTCCCTATGTAGCTTTTGATATCCTACAGTCTGAGGAGCAGCTGCAGGCTGAGCCTTCTGCCCGTACCCGAAATCATCAGGTATTTGGATTAAAAGTGACGGCCATTCCACAATTCTCATAATCGCAGGAATACACAGCTGGTTTTGGACAGCTTTGGACTAAACTTACACTGACTCTTTCAACAACAGTTCTGAACAGAAATAGGACACAAGGAAGAAAATATAAGGAAGGAAGTAATGTAAATAAGGAAGTAAATGAAGAAGAAGAAGAGGAGGAGGAGGAGGAGGAGGAGAAGGAGTAGTCTGGATTTATACCCCCCTTTCCTTCCCCCCCCCCAACAAACACCCTGTGAGGTGGGTGGGGCTGAAAGAGCTCCAAAGAACTGTGACTAGCCCAAGATCACCCAGCTGGTGTGTGTTGGACTGCACAGGCTAATCTAGTTCCCCAGATAAGCCTCCACAGCTCAAGTGACAGAGCAAGGAATCAAACCCGCTTTTCCAAACTAGAGTGCACCTGCTCTTAATGACTATGCCACTGCTGCTCTTGGCAGTAGATTTTGCCTTTTTTGTGCAAGAAAGTAGCCAGCATTACAACTTTACACTGAGTGTGATTTATGTTTGCTCGAGAGCTATTTTCTAAATCCCTACCCCCTTAAATCTAAAACATGAGTTTGAAGAGTGACGTTTTTAACCCTGCAGTCTGAAGTGTGTTTACTGAAAAGTCTCCAGAGCTCACTGGGACCCATGATTTTGATTGCTGCCTTCATAGCAAACACGTAGATAATAAACTATTGAAAGGATCTCACATATTTTATTTGCAGTTCAAATTTGCAGCACAGTCCGTGCAATAATGTGCATTAAAATATATCTGTTTACCTGAAAGGAAGATGAGAGATTTTTCCAGAGTGCCATTGAGAAATAAATGGGAGTCATCTTAAGTTAGAAGAAGAAGAGTTTGGATTTATACCCCACCTTTCTCTCCTGTAAGGAGACTCAAGCTGGCCTACAAGCTCCTTTCCCTTCCTCTCCCCACAATAGGCCCCTTGTGAGAGAGGTGGGACTGAGAGAGTTCCGAAGAACTGTGAGTACTAGCCCAAGGTCACCCAGCAGGAATGTAGGAGTGCGGAAACACATCTGGTTCACCGGATAAGCCTCTGCCACTCAGGTGGAGGAGTGGGGAATCAAACCCAGTTCTCCAGATTAGAATCCACCTGCTTTTAACCACTACACCACACTGGCTCGCATACCAGTTAAAATATACCAGTCAAAGGTAATAATAATTACAATAACAATAATAAAATTTAGGAACAATAAACAAACACCCCTATGTGTAAAGTCATAGGACGGACTAATTTTATATTCAGTGTAGTCTTCCTTTCAAATAAATATGACAGTAATGAAAATAAAACAATCCCGTTGCATATAACAAGCAATTTCCTAGAAGACAGAACAAATTTAACTCATAATGTTCAGAGCAACTAAATATTGGGTTGCGATTTCAGAAGACAACTCTGAAGACAAACTGTTTTCCCCACTATGGCTTTTTATGGTCTTTTGAGAGAGGAACTGGGCTGTTCTGATTTATCATCCAATTCAGACTATGTGGGTTTAGCAAGCAAATGTAAGGTTATTAATGAAAATGGGATGAAAGGGGGGAAAATCATATTTCAATGACAGCTTGGAGGTCCAACTACATAGCCTGTTTCCGCACAGTGCCGTGGGATTTGGGGGAAAGGACGTACCACCACCCCTTCCCAGAGCAGCTTCTGAGGAATATTTAATGTTGTCCTTTCATGGACCACCCGAGTAAGTTTAACCGAAGAGATAATGATTTGCCTCAGGCCAGTCACAGAGCTTCAAGGCTTCCTGGGGGTTTTAATCAGGGTTTCTCCATTCAAACAGAGCCCTCAAGAGACTGGCCAATGAATCCAGAGGATAAGTTCAGTCTGCTGCTGCTAGAACATTCTGAAATCGCAACCCAATATTTGGTTGCTATGAAACATCCCGCCTCTCTATCTTGGGGACCAAACATCCATTTTAAAAAACATCTAGGTAACATCCACAGACTGTGAGGAAGTCACGCAGATCGTTGATGAAGGCTAATGCATTTGCTTGTGTACGGGTTTAGAAAACTAAATCTAGAGGTAAAATCCAGGACAAAATGTGGCCAATTAGAAGAGTTCAGTAACATGTGATGACTTCTGGGAAATATACTCTATTGGATTTTGACTGCACTGATAGATTTTCCCTTCGCTTTTCAAGTCTGGCTTATAACAGGGTTTACTTTGCCAAGCACAGTGTTCAGCTGTGTAGCACAGTGTTTCAAAAAATGCACTCCAATAAAGTGATCTATTCTAAGTTCAAGGGCTCCAGAACATGGCCCCCAGAAGATGTGGAGATTCCAGAAAAGCTTTTTAACAATTAGGTGCCATGGAAGCCATTGGTTTTTTTTTTAAAAAAAGACCTTATTGCAGGGGTCTTCAAACTATGGCCCTCCAGATGTTCATGGACTACAATTCCCATCAGCCCCTGTCAGCATGGCCAAGTGGTAGGGCTCATGGGAATTGTAGTCTATGAACATCTGGAGGGCCATAGTTTGAAGACCCCTGCCTTATTGTGTCATCCTAAATAGGCCTACTCAGGCCTATTCAGTGGGGCTTACTCCCAGGAAAGTGTTCTTAGGACTTCATTGGGGCTGAATCAGCAAAGAAAGCCACTGAAGGCAGAAGAGCTCCATAAACACACCAGAACATACATAAGGACTGGGGTAAGATTTTTTTAACACACTCAAATATTTCCTGTTGAATAATTTTATGATTGAAGTCTATAAAATTATGCCTGGGGTAGAAAATGTTGACAGAGAGAAATTTTTCTCTCTTTCTCACAATACTAGAACCAGGGGGCATTCATTGAAAATGCTGGGGGGAAGAATTAGGACTAATAAAAGGAAACACTTCTTCACGCAACGTGTGATTGGTGTTTGGAATATGCTGCCACAGGAGGTGGTGATGGCCACTAACCTGGGTAGCTTTAAAAGGGGCTTGGACAGATTTATGGAGGAGAAGTCGATCTATGGCTACCAATCTTGATCCTCCTTGATCTGAGATTGCAAATGCCTTAGCAGACCAGGTGCTCGGGAGCAGCAGCAGCAGCAGAAGGCCATTGGTTTCACATCCTGCATGTGAGCTCCCAAAGGCACCTGGTGGGCCACTGCGAGTAGCAGAATGCTGGACTAGATGGACTCTGGTCTGATCCAGCAGGCTAGTTCTTATGTTCTTATGTTCTTATGTTCTTAAGTCACTTTTAGCTTCTGATTAACGCCAGCAAGAAGACAAAATCAGATTTATCACAGTCCTTGGAAATTTACGAATGTTTATACGAGACCAGGATAAATACGCTGTTTGGAAGCTGTAATGTTTTATGACCCAGTTTTCCCTCTGTATGTTATGTCAACGGAAAAGACAAAAAAAAAATGCTTTCTTGCTATACCTCCCGCCATAAGAAGAAAACGGTTTGCACCGGTTTCATTTCAATTATGCATCCCGGAAGAGTTCTTCAGCGGGGGGAAACCGTTTGCTGTTGTTTTGTTTAATTTATGTAGCCTGTAAGAACCCTTCAGTGTGTTTTACAGATCTGGGGGAATTGGTTTATTCATACCTCATCCGTATTGTAGATAATCTGCAGGCCAGAGGATATCATTTCCACCAGGTAGAGGAGGAACAGCGACACGGCATTTATCTGAAGCCGGGAGGAGAGAAAAAGAGAGCACAAAATGGGCTGTTGGTAAAACAAATCTCCCTCTAAGTAAAAAAAACAAGAGTCCTGTTTCTGCATGTGGTTTCTGCATCTTGCTCTTGAATAAGTAGCCTCCTGGTCATCCTGTCAAGAACATGAAGCGATTACCGAAAAACCCGACAGAGGGAGCGAGAACAGTCACTGAAGATAAAGAGCTGACGTGTGCCCTGTCACAAAGCCTTCAACCTGGCTAAAAGGTGCTTTTTAATGAACCCTCTTCTCTCTGTGCAATACCTGCATTTGGGACCTACTGCTCTGTACAACAAAAGAGCCAAACAGCATGAGACTTCAGGGCAGGACATCAGCCAGGAGCCAACATGAAAAATCTCATTTGAGTGACTGAATATACACAACTTCACATTATTGATCAATGACCATCCATAAACTTTCCGCAGCGCAAACTATGGTGGTGGCAAGTCCAATACTGGGAAGTGGCACACACCTGGGCCTATTATGCATACAGTGCTTTCCTCGCAGCTCTTTTCCCCGCAGGTTTTTCCCACAGCGGGAGAATCCTGCTTAAATAGCATCCCCTAGTTAAAATTGGGGATTCTCCCACTATGAGGCGTCTCCAGCCGAGCCGGTTGCTTTCTGTGTTGCCTGCCAGCTTGTGTGGGGAATAGGGGTGGGGGAGTGGGCCATAGTTTTTTTTTTAAAGGAAGAGTGGTATTCAAAAGACACCCCCCAGGTGCCACGCCAAAGATCCATGTGTGGCTCCAGAGCCACTGAATACCACCAGTTTGCTGCCCAAATGCTAGGACCCCTGCTGTGGGGGCTGAATACCTACCTGAAACTTCCACGGACAGGCAGACTTTATTCATTCATTCATTCATTCATTCATTCAATTTATATACCGCCCTCCCCCTAGGGACTCAGAAGAATACTTCTGTATTCAGCTGTGTTCCATCCTCTTGAACTTAATTTAGGTTATTAATTTATTTATAGTCCACCTTTCTCACTGAGACTTAAGAGGAATAGGTCAATATGATTGACAGGATGGGTCAGTAGGATAAGATTTGATTTGTAGAAATGAGCCAGCCACAGATCCGAAGCAATAGTGAAGCAAAGCATAAGAAGAGGAGTTTGGATTTATATCCTCCCTTTCTCTCAAAGGGGCTTACAGTCTCCTTTCCCTCCCCGCAACCACAACCAACACGCTGTGAGGTGGGTAGGGCTGAGAGAGCTCCAAAGAACTGTGACTAGCCCAAGGTCACCCAGCTGGCATGTGTTGGAGTGCACAAGCTAATCTGGTTCACCAGATAAGTCTCCACAGCTCAAGGGGCAGAGCGGGGAATCAAACCCAGTTCTCCAGATTAGAGTGCACTTTCTCTTAACCACTACACCACACTGGCTCTCTTGACGTGGCACTTTAAACAATGCAAAAACTGGATAGCAGGCACCTGTTTACAGCAACAGATAGTACTTTGGCCTCTTGCCTCCCCTTTTTGCCTAGAACATATTTCGCAGCCTGTAAGTATGCTTTCTGGGGGAATATTTAGCTCCTTGCGCAGGCATTCTAGCATATTATTATTGCCGTATTATCGCTATACGCTTGATATGATTGTGACTACTTGAGTTTGCTAATTCTCCAGACCAGCTGCTTGTATTATTTCCCCTCAATAAAAATTTGTTTCAATAAAAAAAATGTGTGCCCGGGTTTTCAGTACTTCTCCCAAGCTTGCAGGGGAAGGTTCGTCCCTTCGTAGGAGCAGCAGTGGCATAGGAGGTTAAGAGCTCGTGTATCTAATCTGGAGGAACCGGGTTTGATTCCCTGCTCTGCCGTCTGAGCTGTGGAGGCTTCTCTGGGAAATTCAGATTAGCCTGTACACTCCCACACACGCCAGCTGGGTGACCTTGGGCTAGTCACAGCTTCTCGGAGCTCTCTTAGCCCCACCCACCTCACAGGGTGTTTGTTGCGAGGGGGGAAGGGCAAGGAGATTGTAAGCCCCTTTGAGTCTCCTGCAGGAGAGAAAGGGGGGATATAAATCCAAACTCTTCTTCTTCTTCTTCTTCGTCAACAGAACCCTTTATGGCCATGTGTGGGATGATGATGCTTGGGGGCTCCCTTAAGCCGGGTGGAAAACAAGTCAGCAGTTCCTTTCATGCAGAAGTGAACGCTGGCGGAAGGAAGGGTTCTTTCTTATGCACAAGCTATTTGGGTGTGGAATTGGGATGAAGTAGAAAGTGGGTCACATTCGCACTCGCACACACCAGGGCGCACAGCTTTCTCTGACCGTGGACGGTTAACAAAGTAACAGATTTTCCTCCCCAGGGGAATCCTGTTTTGATGTATTAAGCTAATAATTTCGTCAACATTTATGGGAAAGCATCTCGGCTCTGGTGACAGAGCACAAAAGGCAGCGTGTGCAGGTTACGTAACTGGCACAGCGTCCCCATTTCATCCCCAATAAAACATTCATCCAACCCCCTGCAGAGCGGAGAATTCGTTCCAATCAACTCATTGGCATTGGAACGTATATGATCTAAATTGAATTTTCGGATGGGGAAAAGAGGTTGTTTTCTTCTTTAGTTCCTTCGGCAGGCAGCAGCATCAACGGCTGTAGCACTTCCCCGCACGGCCCCATATCAGGGCAATACACAGACAGATAACAGCGGAGAAATACACAAACACCACACCGCCACCATTTTAAAGTGTACCGCATTATATCATGCTAATTCATAAGAACATAAGAACTAGCCTGCTGGATCAGACCAGAGTCCATCTAGTCCAGCACTCTGCTACTCGCAGTGGCCCACCAGGTGCCTTTGGGAGCTCACGTGCAGGATGTGAAAGCAATGGCCTTCTGCTGCTGCTGCTCCTGAGCATCTGGTCTGCTAAGGCATTTTTCATGCCCATTCACTAGGTCAGAGGTCCCCAGCCGGTGCCTCAGGCTGCCACAGTGCACCCAGTTACACTTAAGAACATAAGAAAGAGCCTGCTGGATCAGACCAGAGTCCATCTAGTCCAGCATTCTGCTACTCGCAGTGGCCCACCAAATACCTTTGGGAGCTCACATGCAGGATGTGAAAGCAATGGCCTTCTGCTGCTGCTGCTGCTCCTGAGCACCTGGTCTGCTAAGGCATTTGCAATCTCAGATCAAGGAGGATCAAGATTGGTAGCCATAGATCGACTTCTTCAGTTGTGGGATCCAAAAATTTTAGTAACAGGTTCCCATGGTGGTGGGATTCAAACAGTGGCGTAGCGCCAATGGGACTGTGCGGGGCACGACGGGGCGTGGCCGGGCATTCCGGGGGCGGGGCTTTGCTGGGCAGGGCTGTGGCAAGGACGCAGCCACTGCGCAGGTCCTTGGGCGGGAAACGAATGCACGCAGGTGCAGGCTGCCACGCACACTGGTGCACTTCCTGCTAGACTGCTTCAAGTTCTGCGCGCTACTGCTGAGGAGCGGAGGAGGGGGGTAACTAAGGCAAAAATCGCTTGGCAAAATCACCAATTAGTAACCCCCTCTCTGCACACACAAATAATTAGTAACCTACTCTCGGGAACCTGTGAGAACCTGCTGGATCCCACCTCTGCTTCTCCTCCATAAATCTGTCCAAGCCCCTTTTAAAGATATCCAGGTTAGTGGCCATCACCACCTCCTGTGGCAGCATATTCCAAACACCAATCACGTGTTGTGTGAAGAAGTGTTTCCTTTTGTTAGTCCTAATTCTTCCCCCCAGCGTTTTCAATGTATGCCCCCTGGTTCTAGTATTGTGACTTCCTGGAATTTGCAAAATTGGGGGAGGGGGGAACTAAGTGGGACTTTTGCCCAGCAGGGCTTCTGATGGCTCTGCTGATTAAAAACATCCTGTTAGAGCTTCTGCCTGAAATGTCGAAAAGGTACTACTAGGTCAGTTATGGATGGGGTTCCAGGGGGCTCCAGGCGTGCGAAAAGAGAGAGCACTTCTAGCGCGACTTTTCACGCTAGAGCGGGGCAAGAGCTGGCTAAGGGTAATCGGCCTTAGAGGATTTTTTATGCACAGGCTCAAAAAGTTTGGGGATCCCTGCACTACTCAATTATGATTTCTCCTTCCTGAAGAACTACAACTCAGGCAATCCTAAACAGATTTATTCCAGTCTAAATCCACTGATTTCCATGGGATTGGACTGGAGGAACTCTATACAGGATCATACCATGTCCAAATCGACAAGGAGTCTTCGAACGCCTGCTCTTTGCCCCACTGCAGACCACTTTGGAATGCGAGATAAATTTTAAAAGCACTTTGTAACAGGGTGCTTTCAAATCTGCTGTTCAAATAACAAAGGGCCAAAGATTCCTTTGGGCGCAGGCGAACCTTCAGACACATCTTGGCATGTGTAGCATTTGTCCGTTTCGGACTGCGGCGTGGAAATACTATCAGGGATTTTTTTAAAAGAAACTGTTCTTAGCTTTGCCATTTCTACAGAGCAATTCTGTCTTAAGAGGTTCATTTGGGAAACTGTAAGCAGCAAAGTAGGGCTGTGGTTTTAGGCAAAATTGATCAATATAACAGGATGCCTGAGGCATTCAAATAAAGATGTTTTCTACGTTAGAACTTTTCCAGGTCTAATCAATGGGATGGACTCAACCAGCTCTTTCATTCACTCTCACACAATTCTCCTCCTTACTGTTATTTATATGCCTTACTCAATGAGACTCAAGGTGGATTTTGTGGTGGAAGGCAATGCGATCCACAGGTAGGACGTTTCAAATAAGCAACGAAGTAGGATTCAGACTGCATAAATCTGAGACTGAGCAGAAATCACATGTCTATAGCACCACTATGACATGACTTTGGTCCATGAAGGTCCCATGATCCCCAGCACCGGCTGGACAAACCCTTCTTCTTTCATCAGCAGAAAAGCTGCTTGTATTCTCCTCAATATCTGATAAATGCAAGTTCTGGCAAACACTTTAAGTCATGGAACCAGGAGCCGTCATTTAAAACTAAAGCGAAAAATGCAACGAACAGCAATAATGGGGTCTGTGGAATCCTTCCCAGTAATTAACGGCTACTCTTTTATACTATATGAGGGTAAAACTTGGATAAAACTACAGTGGCCATCCTCACCAGTTGTATGTTTTATTTTTAATGAAGTAAATGCAATTTTTCAAAAATCCCAAGCATGCACTGACAACTGTTTGCCAGTCTTCAAAGAGAACATTTCTACTATCGTGTTGATTTGTTCCTCAGTTGTACATTAAGTATGGAGTCAGCCTACAAAGCAGTTTGCTCTGGTGCGGTATCTTATAGCACAAAAATAAAATTTACCATGCTCCATTGTTTGGCATATCTTTAAAGAACTCCAAGCTTGAAACAAACAGCGAATAAAATAAGATTGTTCCAAGCTAGCCAGTCTTGTAGAATTGCTTAATAAATGAGGTTTGTACCTGAAGATGCCCATATTCGTCGTGGGAAAAGACTTCGTCACCCGTGTGGGCCCCAAAAACAGAATGGAGGCATTTGGAGGGCTTTGGGTCTTGCTTATATTGTTGAACCTTTGAGGAGGAAATGAGA
Source organism: Sphaerodactylus townsendi (assembly GCF_021028975.2). NCBI lineage: Eukaryota > Metazoa > Chordata > Lepidosauria > Squamata > Sphaerodactylidae > Sphaerodactylus > Sphaerodactylus townsendi. Next base: position 16,665,237 of record NC_059438.1, read on the forward strand.
AAAAGCACAAAATGGACATTATGCAAAATCCTAAACAAACACCAGTGGGCTGAGCCGCCATCCCATTAGCATCATAAACCCCATGGACTCTGCTGGAGTAGTAACAATATCGAAATCTAACCTGTGGCATAGGTCAGACCCATATTTCTTCTGACCTAGCCTTTTATTTTTAAATGGGAGCAAGAAGAAATCTTGCAGTAGACCGTTCCCTAACATATGTTTTCTTCCAGATAGGATTTATATCCTGCTTTTCACTTTTGAAAGGAGACTCAAAGCAGGTTGTATTCGCCTTCCCTTCACCTCTCCACAATGGGCACCTTGTGAGGTAGGTCAGGCTGACAGAGTTCTGAGAGAATAGTGACTGGCCAAAGGACACTCAGTAGGCATCATGTGGAGGAGTGGGGAAACAAACCAGGTTCCTCAGATTGGAGTCTGCCGCTCTTAACCACTATGCCATGTTGGCTTTAAGAATCCAGTGTGGCCTACAACACATGTGGGCTGAAAGGTTTCCTCTCCACTGCAAAAAAAAACCCCCATGGTTTTGTTTAACATCCATTGTCATGAGCTGTTTGGACACCCTTTTCCCTGGGGGTTCTCCCTGGAGAGCAATCCAGAAACGAGCCTCCCCTCCCACAGGGGGAATTCCCTACTTGTAGGGATGAACAAAGGACCAAATTAATATAGCCTGGGTGTTATTTAAATGTTGGGTTTTCACTGATTTTGGGATGTTAAATTGTCTTTCCCTCTACCGAGGGTTTGCGTGTGGAAAGAGGGTAGCTCAAAGTCTGCTTCTGGCCTCTCCGCAAACGGAATATAGGAGACATAAAAACATCTCAGCAAATCTTGCAATCTACACACATAATCTACTCATAACCTAAAACAGCTCATTTCCCCCACTCTCCAAACAGCGGCTGCATACAGAATGCATGACCTTTGATGGAGCCCCATTATCTGAGTAGTTTACCTCATTAATTTTAACATGGCGGTGAAAATTAGTAATTTTGCAACCACTTAGAGAGGCAGCAGCCTTTGTGCAAGAGCTGGAACCAAAGCTTTGTCTTCATTCTCAGGAATCATCATTCTGACCCGTCAATCTTTACTCTATGCCATTAGCATTATAAGGCCATGAGGCAGCAGGAAGTCCTGCTGCCTCAGCCATAGATCTCAAAACCCTGACCCCGCCCATGTCCCAGTGACACATGGGACCGGGGTGAGGCGTATCTAAGCTTGATAGAAGGCAGCAGGACTTCCTGAAGGTGTGATTTTCACTTTGGGTACAAGAGGGCCCACCAGTGGCGTATCTACCTAGGGACAAGGGATACCCCCTAGGGACACCTACCTAGGGACAAGGGATACCTACCTAGGGACAAGGGATACCCACTTAGTAAGTGGTTGCAAAATGGTCTTTGAGCACCCTGACCCCGCCCATGTCAGTGACACATGGATGGGGTCGAGGCATGCGAAAACGACGAGGCAGAAGGACTTCCTGGTCACGTGGGGGGGGGCAATTTTGCGTCCCCCACATGACAAGAAGAGTGGTGCCCGGGTCCCTAGGTAGATACGCCACTGGTGGGCCCCCTTGTACCCAAAGTGAAAATCACACCTTCAGGATTACCAAAGTTCATCCCCCTGTTGTCCAGATCCAAATACGTCAGTACGCTGATAGTAGCCTTCTGAATTTAAATAATCTCCCTTCATCCAACACACCGCTCAGAGTATAAAGATATTGTCTGTTAGTAAAGCAACATGGGCTTCAAAATAACAATCCAGCACTCTGTCATTTGAATCTATCCTTACCACACACAGGAGCAGAGCACAGATTTTTCAAGTACTACAGAAAGGAAATACTAACTACAGAGAGATCAAAAAAGGGTTTTTAAAAAAAGAGAAAGGGGTGCTTTCAGGGGCTGAAACTATTACAAGACAGCTAATTTAAAAACACTAAGCGAAAAGACAAGCTTGATAAACTTCAGTGATTAGGAGGGAATGCTATTTGGGAATTAATGAAAACATTATAGCAGTCTTACAAAACAAGAAAAGACATTCAACACCCCCCCCCCCCCCCCCCCCCCGACTGGCACAAACATCTAGGGAGCAACTTCCGAAGCTAAACCATAAACAGAATTCTGAACAATCTCTCGTGCATTGCATGACTTCTGGGCATTTTAAAATATCTGGTGTAAACTACACACAGAGTTTAGCTGGAAAACAAAATGTGACCAAACTGTGATGAATATGTTGCCAAAAAATGTGCAAAATGAATTCCTGCAGTCAGAACTTTCCTTTGACCCTCATATTTCAATGCGCCCATCTTTTTTTAAATTTTTTACAGAACTAATGATGTGCTCTTATTCAGGAGCAAATATCTATTCAGTTTGGTGGGAATGACCTCTGAGAAAAATGTATCAAATAAACAGCTTTCACTAGAAGACAATGGCAAGGTTTACAGCTACCATGCTATGAAGGAAGTTTTGAAGCACATATAGACAGGCTTTTGTTAGTGGTCAGAAATTTAAACAGCAACAGGCTGGTGTTCAGATCATTTTTCACTTGTCACAACTCATGATTCTTTCCCCAGCTGTTGTTCTCCCACTGACTATAAACTCCTTCCAGCTTTCTCTAGTATCTCACTTTTGCTCTTCAGTCAGAGCCACTAAGCTGAATTTCACCTGCCCACAGGATTGCTGTGAGGATAAAAGTTGATATACCCCTTTCTACATCCCCCTACGTTCACTGGAGAAATGCTAGGATAAAAAAGATAAATAAATTGCAAAGATGCAGGTCAATAAATAATCCTTGTTTATGCATCTCCTTTGTTGTTGTTGTTTTTATCTGCTCTGATCTCTCCACCGCGGCATTGATTACCGCAAGAAGCCAACCAGGCTTACGGTGACAGAAGAAATTTAGGGTCTGATTAGTCAAAGCCCAAAGAACTAAAATTAAAAAAGCGTGGGGCTGCCAATTTCATTCCGTGGCATCATTCCAGTCATGATTATGCAAAACCGAGTCAAATCACCTTCAGTCGCAGGTGTCCAAGATATTGACAGCGGCCAAGTAAGTTAAATTAAACTATAAAACAAGGTGTAAGTGTTAGGTACATTAGATGACTTAGAAAAAAAAATAATTCCATCTGATAAGGAGATCAGGGTTGGGTTTTTATGCTTCCTCACTACAAATGACTGGCACCATTAGCACAGCTAGTTACTTCTTTGTACTGGGGAATGAAATTACATCAGCTGTAGCATAACATTTGAAAAGATCTTTCTTGATAATGATGTGCAGTGTCAAGCCTCGGTAGACAAATTATAGGCTTGTTAAATAGCTTCGCCATCAACTAATGAACATATTCAGTCTCCCGTTTGTTATAGTTTTTATGCATTCTCTCCCTGCTGCAACAGTCCCGGCTGGCTGCATGCATGGATATTGCAAACACTGAACATCTAGAACTGGAGTCCAGCTCATGCAAAAGGTGGCTTCTAGTCATGAAAAGACTGTTTTTCACAAGGCAAATATGTCCCTCTTGCACAATTGCTAGTGGAAGAATTTCTGGAAGGAGGAGAAGGAGGAGGAGGAGGAGGAGTTTGGATTTGTACCCCCCTTTCTCTCCCGTCAGGAAATTCAAGGAAATTTTAAAAACACCTTTCCCTTCCTCTCCCCAGAACAGACACCTTGTGAAGTAGGTGGGGCTGAGAGAGCTTCTGCTCAGCAGTATGGAAGTCTAAGATAGTTCCCATTGTGAAGAAAGGCAGGATATAAATGAAGCAAATCAGATAAAAGGTAGATTGGCGGGTGGGTGGGACAGAAAGAAAGAAAGAAAGAAAGAAAGAAAGAAAGAAAGAAAGAAAGAAAGAAAGAAAGAAAGAAAGAAAGAAAGAAAGAAAGAAAGAAAGAAAGAAAGAAAGAAAGAAAGAAAGAAAGAAAGAAAGAAAGAAAGAAAGAAAGAAAGAAAGAAAGAAAGAAAGAAAGAAAGAAGATAGGTAAGGTCTAGATGGTGAGAAGGAAAGACGAAAAAGTGTGGGAAGGCGATGCGGGACCAAGTGAGGTGCCCCCCACAACTCCTTACAGATTCCTCATAGTGCAAATGGTCCCAGCTTAGTTGGAACCATACAACTGGACCATAGTTTTCCTCAAGAGAGGCTATCATAGGGAGGAAAGGAATGCTAAAGTCAGGGGATCGATAAAGGTAGGTTGGCTGGTGGGTGGAAGAAGAAAAGGAAGCAGGAAAAGGCTTTCGGGAAAAGAAAAAGAGGATGTAGAAGAGAGGAAGGGGGAAATGAAATGCCCCCCTCAAGCACTTGCAGGTCCACCATTTATTCTCCTCCCTCAAGACACAAGCTCCAACTTAATTACAAGAAAAACTGAGTGCACATAGAGAATAATGAAAAGAAACCCTTCCATTTGAGATGCGCAAGATGCGATTCTCTGGGGGGAGCCAGGCTCATAAATAATCTCTTTCTATCAAAGCATAGCACCTTGTCATATGAGCCCGCCTAGAAAAGAGACAGATACTTTATCTAAAGGAGACCATGTCACGTTGGATTTTTTTTCCCCACACTGAACAGAAAAGCAAAAAGACTTTTCAGGCGGATCCTCCTTTAATTAACATGATCTCAGGGTAGTTTCAAAATGTCCATACTGTTTTCCCCTAAAATTGTACCCCAATATTAGCAAACACATTAAGCAAGTTTTTTTCATGTACCCCCACAACGCAGTGATGCATACCAATGGGGGTACGTGTACCCCAGGTTGGGAACCACTGCTTTAACGTGTTGTCTAAATGAATTCAACTCTCAGAACCTTTCCTGACTTTGCAGCTTCTACATACACCCAGTGCTTCTCATGAGAATACACTCTTGAGTTGCATTTGCGATAATAGTGAACTTCTAGACTTAATGTACTGTCGAAGCCTTTCTAGACTTAATTTCAGTAGCACCTTAGGGACCCACAAGATTTTCAGGGTATAAGCTTTTAACAGGCAGAGCTCCCTTTGTCAGATACTTTGACTCTCAACAGCTGATACCCTGAAAATCTTCATCCCAAGGTGTAACTGGACTCCTGCAGACCAACATGGCTACCTTTTCATAGAATCATAGAGTTGGAAGAGCCCACAAGGGCCATCAAGTCCAACCCCCTGCCTTGCAGGAACACACAATCAAAGAACTCCCGACATATGTTCATCCAGCCTCTGTTTAAAAACCTCCAAAGAAGGAGACTTCATCACTCTCAAAGGCAGGGAATTCCACTGTCGAACAGCCCTGACTGTCAGGAAGATTTTCCTAATGTTGAGGTGGAATCTCTTTTCCTGAACCTTGAATCCATTATTCTGTGTTCTAGTCTCTGAGGCAGCAGAAAACAAGCTTGCTCCCTCTTCAACATGGCATCCCTTCAAATATTTAAACATAGCTATCATGTCCCCCCTTAACCGCCACTTCTCCAGACTAAACATCCCCAGCTCCCTAAGCCTCTCTTCGTAGGCCATGGATTCCAGACTTTTTACCATTTTGGTTGCTTTCCTCTGGACAAAGACCTTTTACCATTTTACCCTCCTCCTCTTGAAAAAAAAAGACAAAGAAAATGGGTACAGTGTCTGAACACAGCATGAAATGGATAGTGAGCCTTAACCTAATAGGGATTTAGAGAACTGTTCCATCTTTTTTTACCCCTTGAAAGTAATTTCAGCAAGACCCATTAATTTACTAAAGAAGATATATCAAAAATGTGACCTTACGGCGGGGCACTTTCTTGTTGCCAGCCTTTCGGGAGACCCCATTTGGATTGACGTGGTGCCATTTTACCAGGAGAGTCTTCCTTGGATTTAAAAATCCCATATCTTGGAAAGAGGATACCAGCTTTTTGCCCAATGTGGCTTGGTGAGCAGCAGTGGCGTAGGAGGTTGAGAGCTCGTGTATCTAATCTGGAGGAACCGGGTTTGATTCCCAGCTCTGCTGCCTGAGCTGTGGAGGCTTATCTGGGGAATTCAGATTAGCCTGTACACTCCCACACACGCCAGCTGGGTGACCTTGGGCTAGTCACAGCTTCTCGGAGCTCTCTCAGCCCCACCTACCTCACAGGGTGTTTGTTGTGAGGGGGGAAGGGCAAGGAGATTGTAAGCCCCTTTGAGTCTCCTGCAGGAGAGAAAGGGGGGATATAAATCCAAACTCTTCTTCTTCTTCTTCTTGGTAATCAGGGTCCTCAAAATATCATCAATTTTAACCTTTAAAGGACTTGTCATTTTGTGGACTCAGGGTTTGTATTTTTAATCAGAATTATTTGGATCTATGTATTGTGCTTTCCCTTTCCTAAATGCCGTATGCAACATGTACATGTACATTGTTTTGTGCACTTTGAACTTTATTGCACCCATCTGCACCCCTTTTGGCTTTATTAAATCACTTGCACTACGGTTCTGACCTTGTTTGTATATTGTATCTATGGAAACGAGCAAGCGTCTGTCTGTCTTAGGCTTATGTTGCAGGAATAATTAACAGACAGGATGCTTTTAAAAAAAATGAATTTTAGCGCCGATTCACAATGTCAAGTGCTTTTTCCCCTTCTGCTTTGAAACGCGACCTTTTCTAGCTGGCCGTGTTACACTGTAGCATTACAACTGATGCCCCCTTTAATTAGATTCCTGACAATTAACCTAATCCTTTAGAAGTAAGTGCACGCTCGCGGTCCGTGCAGCAAGGTTTTTTTACCTTATCAGCCTGGCGCATGTAGCAGTAGAGAATCCCTCGCATGCATTTTATAGCGGAATGCTCCAGCTCGTGGGTTCTTCCCTTGTCGTCGTCGATGCGCCTGGGTGGGAGAGATAACCCGGGAAACAAATTGGAAAGACGCCGAGAAGAAAGTTAAAAGGGTACTGGCAGCTCTCCTTTTTTTTTTGATAATTAACTATTAAGAATGTGTTATGTTGCGGCCCCAGCTATCTCAGAGACGTTCAGGCCTCAGCTGCTTGGCCAGAATAAAACCAATGGCTTTAAAAAAAAAAAAAAAAAAACAACCCTCCACATTGAAGATGCATAGAATGAAGTCAAATAAAGGCTGTTTACAACCTTGAGACCCCTGAACCAATGTTTCCCCGTTTATCAGATGATTCTGAATTTGCCTCTAGGTTTAGAGAAAGCAGGCTCTTATCATGAGACTCTACAGGAAAATTATTTGCCTGAGACCCAGTAATGACATAGTGGTGTGTCTGGAGGGGTGTTTAACTAAACAGCATTTAGCAGGCAGAATGCTTTACTTTTTTTTTGCTCACTGCTTTTCACAATGGCAGCATGAAAAATAATGGAAGTGCCTCTTTAGACCCCTCACGTCAGTCTGCCCCCTGGTGTTCTTGCTGAAGGCTGGACCCTATCTCTTTAAGATTGAAGCCCACGGGCTTCAATGACATCATGACACAGGGGAGGGTGACCCTGATCTGGGCTGCCACTTGACGATGCCAAAGGAACATCTTCAAGATCTTTGCCTAGCCTACCACACAGTGCAGGCTGAGGATCCAAAAGTGATGAGGGAGAATCTGCGGCCAGTTACTTTCTCTCAGTCTAACCAAAATTACAGGGTTATTGGGAGCAGCAGTGGCGTAGTGGTTAAGAGCAGATGCATTCTAATCGGGAGGAACCGGGTTTGAATCCCGGCTCTGCCGCCTGAGTTGTGGAGGCTTCTCTGGGGAATTCAGATTAGCCTGTGCACTCCCACACACGCCAGCTGGGTGACCTTGGGCTAGTCACAGCTTCTCGGAGCTCTCTCAGCCCCACCCACCTCCCAGGGTGTTTGTTGTGAGGGGGGAAGGGCAAGGAGATTGTCAGCCCCTTTGAGTCTCCTGCAGGAGAGAAAGGGGGGAATATAAATCCAAACTCTTCTTCTTCTTAATGGAGAAATGGAATGGAGCAGGAACGCTGTCTTGAGCTCCTCAGAAGAAAAATGTGTAAATTGCTAAAGCACTTAAAACAGGAACAAAGAATGCTTGTTGGACGCCCTGGTTTGCTCCAACTATGTACAAAAACGAGAAGTAACCTTCACACTCTTGTGTGTGTTTTACACATCACACCGGAAATGGAATTAAAGCTTCAACAAAAGGAAAATGTCAAATATTCTTTTGAGTGATATATGCCACACAGCCGGAGAGAAATCCTGGCTACCCTTTTTAAATTCACTAATGTAAGCATGGAGCCCTGTGGCACAGAGTTGTAAGTTGCAGTACAGTGGTCAAAAGCTCTGCTCACAATCTGAGTTCGATCCCAACAGAAGTCCGGGTTTCAGGCAGACAATTCAAGGTTGACTCCGCCTTCTGTCCTTCCGAGGCTGGTGAAGTAAAACTTGCTGGGGATAAAGCATAGATCACTGGGGAAGGCAATGGCAAACCATCCCGAAAAGACAGTCTGCCTAGTAAACTTTGTGCTGTGACATCACCCCATGGGTCAGTGATGATCTGGTCCTTGCAAAGAGAACTGCCTTTACCTTTCTAATTTGAACATGTCAAGTCATAGAATGTATCGCTATGTATTTTACAATATATACATATGTACACACACATAGAGAGACACACAGAGGTACAGGAATAAAATTAAACATGTATATTACAGAAGATGACATTTTGGGCTTGTAATTAAATTGAACCCCCTTAGGGGGTGCTCTGTTGGTTAAAAATACATTTGGGTTTTGATTTACTAAGAGGCATCATAAAAAAAATGAAGAGGGAGGCTTTTAATGGTGAGCAAGTCCAGCAAGGGGGGCGGGGTGGGGGATCTGCCCGGAAACCAAACAGCCACAAATGAATATTTGAAGAAAACGGTAGCTGATAGAGCTACACGAGCTTTCAAAATAACAGAGGCTACAGTTGAAACTGGGCGGGGAGGGACTGGGATTCAGTGAAGCAAGTTGCACAGAAGAAGAGAGATCATCTGAACTTGATGGGAAAGTCTGTGCATGAAAATGAAATTATAATTAGCTCTTCAAATGAAAAGCTAGCAGAGCTGTGCTCCGGGAAAGGGGGAGGGGGGGAGAGACGATCTCCCTGCTGTGCGAAGCTAACTGGAAGGAGGGAGTGCATTATTCCGCCTTCCCATGTCATTTTTCTTCCCTCATAAATATATCAGTTAAACTAACATCACCTTCCCCTGCGCCGGCGCATCAGAAAGAAGAATGCAGGCTCCGGCATCCCCAGGGAAGCGATATTTTGAAGCCGATAAGCATTTTCAGAATTAATCATGAAGGAAGACAGGACGTCGCTCCCGCCGTGTTTTGTGCCCGATTCTTTAGGAGGCGTTCCAGCTGGCCCCCTTGGTTGCCATGAACTGATTTGCTCCTGGTAAGGCCAGGGGAAATCTGAAGCAAGCTCACCTACAAGTCACTTGTGAATAATACTCCGGATACTAACAGCTGGAAATCTCTCAAAGACATGTTGCAGAAATAGGAAGAAGTGGACAACTGCAAGGCAGAGTGATCCAAAAACTCAGTGTCCATTCGTATGATATCGTTGCAGCGGGGAAATTACTGTGATTGTAATTCCTACTCTGTGAAAAGAACAAACGGCCTCTGCTACAGCTTTTGTGCAACCCACCTCTCACAGGTCTCACACAGAGGCCAAACAGGACCACTGAAGTTCAACAACAAGGCACAGAGGCTGAGGCCTGATACTGTTTCCTGGCACTGAAATCCAGAATTGTTGAAGAAGAAGAAGAAGAAGAAGAAGAAGAAGAAGAAGAAGAAGAAGAAGAAGAAGAAGAAGAAGAAGAAGAAGAAGAAGAAGAGGAGGAGGAGGAGGAGGAGGAGGAGGAGGAGGAGGAGGAGGAGGAGGAGGAGGAGGAGGAGGAGGAGGAGTAGTTTGGATTGATACCCCACCTTTCTCTCCTGTAAGGAGACTCGATGTGTCTTACAAGCTCCTTTCTCTTCCTCTCCCTACCACAGACACCTGGTGAGGTAGGCTTTTGTCATAGGGAAGGTGCTCCAACACCCTAGTCCCAGCCATGCCCATCTGGCTCGGCATTCCAGACCTGAGAAATAAGAACACCACTACCTGAAACCCATGACTTAAATGTCAAGTGGTGCTGTCTGCCAAAAAGGCTCAGACCTCTGGGAAGGCAGCACAGAGAAGGACATTCTTTAAACCCGGGCAGAGCGGTTGAATGCAGCTTGTGCATGGTTTTCAAACAAATAATTACAAGGCTTTAAAGGGCTTTAAAAGGCAGCAATAACACAGTCTGAGGAATGACAAGATCAGTCTGGTTAGGCCCGGACACAAAGCGATACTTTCATTTCCCAAAATGGCCTGTGCGTATCTTTGAATATGGAGGCATCCTTTGCGGAGCATGAAGGTCGAAGCCATTTAAATGAGAAGATGGGAGAGCTGGAAGAGGAAATTATGTCCATAAAAAAGGACATCCAGAATGGCACAGAATATTTAATCTAAATGTAAAGCTAGAGCTCCCCAAACTATACATTCTGGTTTTGAACAATAAGCGTAAAGTGCAAATTCATAATGCAAAGTGACATTGTGTACTGCGTTAAAAGAAACAAAAAGCCTCCCTTAAGTTAAAACATATTCTGCAAAGATACCAAGCAAGATATCTTTTTTAAAAAGAGCTATCTCTATGTATGTTTCTAGGGGGAAGAATCACATTAGAAAACCCTTGGCCATGCTGGCAGTGGCTGATGGGAATTGTAGTCCATAAACATCTGGAGAGCTGCAGGTTGCAGACCCCTGTAGGGGGAAGGAAAATGTGTGCAATAAATATTTCAAATTCCTCAAAATGAAATCCTGCTGTACAATTACAATTAATCCCATTAGGATCACGTGTTGATTTATTCTGAACTCTGCTGTAAGACACCCTGAGCATGTCAGAGGAAGGGGGGGGGGCTATAAATCAAATTACAAATAAATAAAAATATAAATATTCGTAAAATGCATACTTTGCCAGTTAGGCATCAAGAGATGGGGGGTGGCATTGGCCTGGATTTATACCCCACTTGAGAGCCAGACTGGTATAGTGGTTAAGAGCAGGTGGATTCTGATCTGGAGAACCAGGTTTGATTCCCCACTCCTCCACCTGAGTGGCTGAGGCCCCACCAGGACGTTGGTAAACCAGGAGCCCTGCACAATGTACTAACTGGCCCTTGAATGTGTCAGCCTGACATTTGCAATTTCTTATAAAGCAAGATTTAACAGTTTAATGTGTTTCAGAATCACCTTTGAATAGTACACTGGGGAAATCCTTATTTTTTTTTTAAAAAAAAAAGAATAGCCAAAATGAGCCAATTGGAAGAACAGAATAAAAATTAAGTGCCTATGAAAGGAACTGAGAAAATTCCAGGGAAGAAAAGAACTGGAATAATCAGTTACTAACAGAGTTTCTGGAAAACAAAAGTACCAGAATTTAAAACCCTGAAAGCTCCAAAAATGAACCTAGCAGTCCTTTTATTTAAAATCCCTTTGGCGATCAGTACTTCTAGAAGGTCAAAGTCTTGGTGATCTCCCCGAGAAATCGATAAAAACTCACGGCTCAGAGGCAGAAATACTGCAGAGAGACAAGGTTTTTCAAACTCCCTCAGGGATACATAAAAAACATTTTAGTGACATGTGTGAACAACAAAACACTGGACTAATTGAATCGGGGTGGGGGGGGGGGTCTTCACCTGCCATGCACTTGCATTGATATTTGAACATGCACTCATAGCCTCCACATAGTGTGCTGACTCACAGCTTCCACAACTCAAGAAAGTACTCTCCGTTTTGCTTCAGAGTTCACCTGAGTTGACCTTTCGGGAGCCTTTTAAAGATTCTCTTAACTCGTGCTTCCCACACAGAAAGACTGCGTAAAATAAGGGCATTGAGAGAAGATGAGACCGTGCATCTTGCAAACTTGTCCCCCAGTATCCAATCCTTCTTGGAGCTGAGCTCCATGAGAATTGGCAGGAAAGCTCTTTCTGGATGCTGTGCTCAGCCAGGAGCAATTGCTCTCCGCTTCTCTATTCGCGGACAGAGTCCCTTTCGGTGGACTTCCTTGGTGATCTCCCAGCCAAGTTCTAACCAGGGTCAACCCTGATTAGCTTCCAAGATCAGACAAGGCAGGGTTAGCCTGGGCCGTTAAATCAGGGTTTCCACACCATACTTACGGGGCAGGGGTGGGGAGAGGAAAGGTGCTATGGTTTGAATTAAAGCGCTCCCTGCTTTACAGGTGAAAAGTATTTGTTCAGCACTGGCACACTGCAAAATCCGCTGCTGATCTGAAAGTACTCAGCAGTTACTATGGTAACACTACCCTGTAACGAATCCTTCTATAGCTGCAATTGCTCATCATTTATAATTTAGACGGCTTCATCATATGTAATTATGCAATGTACTAAAGTATCATTCATTAATTATTCCACATTTATTTCTGATTTTCTGTTGGATACGTTTGTCTTTCTGCTCAGCTTGAATTTTATTACTTTATTTCAGTTCATCTTTTTCTGGATTTCAGTGGATGGAAACCACTGACATTATCCAATGAGCTGAACCGTAGCAAACTTTCACCCATATGTAGCCAACAAAACTACTCTGTCATCCCCATTATATTGGCATCTGATCCGCTCCCAAGTCTAATTCAAGATATTGGTTTTAACATATAAAGCCCCACATGGCTTGGCACCAGGATATCTGAAGTACTTTATTCTCCCAAACATTTCTGCCTGGGAACTACGATCACAGGGAAAAGCACTCTTGACTGTCCCCATCAACCAAAGAAGCACATCTCATAGATGCACAAGACAGGGCCTTTTCAGGGGCAGCCCCTGCCCCATCCTCACTCTCAGTCTTTAGGAGGCAGCAGAAGACAGTTTTATTCATAATGACACATTATCGGTTTTTCTGCCTACCTGCTGTTTTAAATCAACAACCGTAACCCCGAGTTTGCAAGTATTTTACTGTGTTTCATCGTTACATTATGGTAAAGCGCCTTAAGTTCCTATCAGGTAGCTAATAAATATTTTAAACAAACAGATAAACAAAAAAGGATCATCATTAGCCCTGGGAATGTTTGTAAAACTGATCTCTGACCTGAAAGGATGTAAAAGAGAGGGAAAAAGGGGGGGGGGTGTCATACTTTCAGGGAAGATTGCAAATAGTTACTTGGCTGGCAACTAAGAACACAAGAACATAAGAACAAGCCAGCTGGATCAGACCAGAGTCCATCTAGTCCAGCTCTCTGCTACTCGCAGTGGCCCACCAGGTGCCTTTGGGAGCTCAAATGCAGGATGTGAAAGCAATGGCCTTCTGCGGCTGTTGCTCCCAAGCACCCGGACTGTTAAGGCATTTGCAATCTCAGATCAAAGAGGATCAAGATTGGTAGCCATAAATCGACTTCTCCTCCATAAATCTGTCCAAGCCCTTTTAAAAGCTATCCAGGTTAGTGGCCATCACCACCTCCTGTGGCAGCATATTCCAAACACCAATCACACGTTGCGTGAAGAAGTGTTTCCTTTTATTAGTCCTAATTCTTCCCCCCAACATTTTCAATGGATGCCCCCTGGTTCTAGTATTGTGAGAAAGAGAGAAAATTTCTCTCTGTCAACATTTTCTACCCCAGGCATAATTTTATAGACTTCAATCATATCCCCCCTCAGATGTCTCCTCTCCAAACTAAAGAGTCCCAAACGCTGCAGCCTCTCCTCGTAAGGAAGGTGCTCCAGTCCCTCAATCAACTAGACAAGGAAGGTTTTAAAAAGCTGTTCCTTTAGGGCTGTAAATGTCTAATGATAGGCAGGCTAGTCAGCTGTCTTGTGGAACAGTATCAGTGGATTTCTCAGAACAGGCTATACAAACAACAAACAATCCCACTTACCTATACGCAAGGGCCAAGGCCCAGGCACATGCGGCACAGTACAGACTGTCATGCACTTTCGCCCTCTGGTTGTCGCCAAATGTCTTGGTGGGGAAAAGACCAGTGATTGGGCTTTGGTACAGCAACACTGTCGATTTGACTGTCGAGAAAAACAAACCAAATCAATCCTCGCATCCCCCAAAGGTTTCAAAGGAATATTTTCGTTCCGAGGAAAAAAAAATAAGAGAGAGAGAGAAACAGCCAATGCCTTATGTTTGTCTTTGTTGGGCTATTTTGTCTTATTGGTTTTTTTGTTTGGGTTAGTTGGCATCTTTTATGGAATTTTAATTGTACAAGGTGATGCAATTGGTAGTTCTTTACGATTACATTGGGTTTATACTTAGGCGGATTCCGCATGGGCCAAAAACAGCGGTGTGAAAATGGTGTGAAAACAGTGTAAACCCCTTTACACCATTTTAAACCATTTTACTCCATTTTCACACCATTTTCACAACACCGTTTTTGGCCCAAGCGGAATCCACCTTAGAGTTTTCATTCCTTTTGTGATGATGATGATGATGATGATTACCATTGCTTTTGTTTTCTTTTTTATATGATTGAACTTGTTTGGTTCTAGCAGGGGAGCGCAGCTATCGTATACCCTTGACCGAAGAACAGTACACTCCTTCTACCTGGGATGGTCGTCCTCTTCCACCGAGCGCGCAGCGTTGGGAGGGACGCACATGGAGCGGTGAGGGAGGTAGGGGACACTCGCCTAGCCAGCCAGATCAGCCGAATCAACCCTGGCGATCAATGGGGTGCCAGATGTCGCAGCCAGATCGCCCTCACGTCCAATTGTACTTGCGTATTTCTGTTTGTCTTATTTTAACTAAATAAAAAAATAAAAAAGCAAAAAACACAAAACATTTGGCTTACTGATTCTGTAGTAATGATCCAACTTGTCCCACACGCTTTCTCCATCTGGCCTTGGGAGGTTAATGCTTTTCGCAGGCTCGTACACGGAGCCTAAAGGAAGAGATCACTCAATCTTAACCACACTTACCACAATATGAAATTCTAGTTAAAGCTGTCATACAGACATGGTCAAGAATATCCTTGTACTCAAGGATTGCAGGGGAAGCCCGGGTCTCCCTCAAGAAGCAGTAAAATAGTGGCGGCACTTCTACAGATGAGAACATTTCAAACACAAATGGCCTGAGAGGCACTTGCAGCATCTGAAAACTGCATGTTCCTGCTGAAATGTTGATGCCGCATTGTCCTCAGAGCAACCGCCGGCTCTCCAGCTTCAATCAAATCAAGTCCCACACATATGAAATCAGAAGGGCATGCAGGAATTCCTCCTTTTCAATCAAAAACCAAAAAGGGGGGAGGGGAGAACTCGACTACGACGACGCAGGGAACCTCAAAAGTTGACCTGAAAATTGTAAAATCTTCAGCAAAATAATTATATTTATTATATAGCGTACACACAAATGTCTGTTCAAAACACAAGGTCTGAATTGCAAGGTACACCTCAAAAAAATTCAGTGTAAACTGTTAGACCAATCTCGAGCACTGTTGATGATATCATCCTATAAGTGACCCACCTATTCAGCTTTCCGTAGTGGTCATTAAACAAAGTATGATAATACATCCAGGATGTATTAACGATAATACATCCAGGATGGCCATTACATGGGGTATCCCAATACCCCAGGCGCCCGCCGTTTCATCACGTGGGGGGGGCACCGGGTGTGACGAAACAGCGTGCCGCCAAGCCCCGCCCCCTCCTGGCCTCCCTGCAGGCCGGCTCCTGCCCTCCCCAGTGGGGGGGGGGGCGGGAAGGCGGGAAGGCAGTCATGCCCCCAGGTACCATTTAGGCCCGGTACACCACTGCTAGGGAGGACAGGGTTTAGAGATGGGAGGGACCTAAGCATGGTATAATGCCACACTCCAAAGCAGTCATTTTCTTCATGGAAATTGATCTCTACAGTCTGGAGATAAGATCTTCAGGATCCTCCTAGACGTCAGCAACCCTACATAACCTCCTAAGCTATTATTATTGTTTTGTCCGCTCGCTGAAAACAGATTGCTCAGTTCTCAGAGAAATATGTGCAGGGATTACCTGAAACCATGGCATAGTTCAAGTTCATTGTAAGGCTTTATACCTACTTATAAAGATATTTGTGCTCCCTTTTCCCCTCTCTCTCCCGTCTTTATGTTGCCAAACTTGCTCTTTAAAAGCTGAGGACTAATTAAGAATCAGCCCTGGCTAGTTAATTAAGAATCAGTCTTAGCTAGCTGCATATAAAAATTAATCTGTTCTTTGAATAATATATGCACAGTCCTTGTATCTGAGCTATAAAAATGAAAGCCTCCCCAATTAAGCTTGATACTTCATGCTAATTTTATCAATGGAGGGTTTCAGAGTAAAATATTAACACGGCAATGAATGTAACAGGTGGATGAAAATGGATCCAGAAAAAAGAACACGCAAGCTGTGAATATGGGTGGCCTTTGAACCCAAAGGGATAACCTATACTAGTGATAAACGAAGGAATTTTAGTGGGTTTTTGAAGTTAATAATATAGCGCAGTTAGAATATTTGGCATGACAGATAAGCTTAATAGATTGCCTACCGTCATTCATCTCCCCGTTTGATGCACAACAATAACAGAATATCTGCCATGTTCTAAAATTTTGTGAGACAATAGGCATATCCTCAGCTTTCTGTGGAGATGATGCAGCCTAGAACATGTTCTGGAACCCTTTACCCTAACCTCTAGGGCTATCTCAGGAAACAACTCAATATGGAAAAAGTTCTATGATTGTAGAAAGTTTGAATGCCTTGAACTGCCAAGACGAGTCTTCTTGCACCTTAAAGACTGGCAGAGGTATTGCTGCATATGTTTTCACTGGCTAGCATCTGTTTGACCAGATACATGAAGTCAGGGGCGTAACGAGGCAGCCCTGGGCAAACTGTAGCCCTGGGCAAAACCTGAGTTGGATGCCCCCCCCCCCATGGGCGGCCACTCCACCACGACCAATTTTTTGCACCAGGACATTGGTGCCTGCAGGGGGTGCATTTTTAGACATATCAGCACCGAAATTTCAGAATATCATCAGGGGACTGTCCTTATGCTACTCCCCAAGTTTGGTGAGGTTTGGTTCAGGGAGTCCAAAGTTATGGACTCTAAAAGGGGGTGCCCCATCCCCCATTGTTTCCAAAGGGAGCTAATAGGAGATGGGGGCTACAGTTTTGAGGGTCCATAACTTTGGACCCCCTGAACCAAACTGCCCCAAACCTTGGGGGTGCCATAATGAAGTCTCAAGATGATACCCTGAAATTCTGGTGCTGATACGTCCAAGAATGCCCTCCCTGCAAGAACATCCCGAAATTTGCCCAAGAATCTTTGTTCTGCATTGAGTTTTCTGCATTGCTGTCAATGGGGGTTGCAGGCTGGGGGGGGCACATTTCTGAAGGCACAGTCTCATAACTTTCAGGGTCTCATAAGGAGACTGCCCTAATGATTCCCCCCAAGTTTGGTGCAGTTTGGTTCAGGGGGGCCAAAGTTATGGACCCTCAAAACTGTAGCCCCCATCTCCTATTAGCTCCCATTGGAAACAATCGGGGATAGGGGCACCCCTTTTGGGAGTCCATAACTTTGGACTCCCTGAACCAAACCTCACCAAACTTGGGGGGGGTATCATAAGGACAGTCTCCTGATGATACGCTGAAACTTTGGTGCCGCTAGCCTAAAAACTGCGCCCCCTGCAGGCCAAAAAAAAGGAAAACCACTAAAAAATACCCAAAAACGAAACCCAGCATTTTAATGCCCCCCCCACAAGGTGATGCCCTGGGCAGCTGCCCACCTTGCCCAATGGGCATTACGTCAGTGCATGAAGTGTCACCTCAGGTGGCAGACATATATGTGGTTAAAAATGGGGGGAAATGTCAACACTGGAATCAAAGCACCATGAAATACAAGACAGCAAGGAAGTCTGTGAACTTTTTCACACACTGATATCTCGCAATGCACATCTTCCTCCAAACCCACATATATACTGTCAAGAGACAGAAAGGCAAAGAGTAAAATACATAATGAATCCACTGAAATGGGCTCTAGTCCACAAATGCTTATAAAACCGTTGCCCTTTAAACTATAACCAGGTTCTCTGTTGTTTCCTGCTGTAGGCCTTCCATACAGAATTGAATCCAAAACACATTTATGCTTTAAACAGCTACGCTCCGAACCTAATTGTAATTTTTAAGCTAACGCTTGCCCAAATAAAACATGTTCTTTGTTCATTCAGTATGAATGTTGGAACAGGCCCCAAAGTATATGCTAAAAATAAAAAAACAAACCCTTGGGTGTTGTATTGAGGATAGCACTAAGCTGTCGAGAAACATATTAATTCTTTATTACACGTATCCTTGTGCCAGTACAGAACAATAGCAAAGACAATAGGGTGAACCTAGAAGAAATGCAATTTGTTAATTTCATCCTATATGTTAATTTTAGTTAACCTTCCAATGCAGTCGAGAATTAAAATGACTCTCAAACTGTCAAGAGGATACACTGCAATTTACCAGCAATTACTGGTCACGAAAGATTACAGGACAATTGATCCCATTAAGGTTTTTTTAAAAAATGGAATATGGAGTTTGTAGAAGATCTAAAACAAAGTTTCATCATATTCCCCCAGAGTTTTCCAGATAAATCTGAGCCTTGTCTGTCTGTCTGTCTGTCTGTCTGTCTGTCTGTCTGTCTGTCTGTCTGTCTGTCTGTCTGTCTGTCTGTCTGTCTGTCTGTCCGTCTATCCATCCGTCTGTCTGTCTGTCTGTCCGCTCCTACCTACTTACATGGGCTCAGAGAGGTTTACAACATTGCTCCTCATATAAAACACAATAAAATAACATACAAAATGCTCAGGGTTCAATTATGACATCTTAAAACAAAACAAAACCCAGGGAAGGCTGGAATAGTCAAATTCCTATTTAATTGATCTTACAGAAAACCAAAAAGAAAAGGGAAGGAGAAGGGAGGCGAGCTATAATGAATAGACTTTGTCACTGTTCTTGGACATAGTTGGTTAATGTAATATCCTAGCAAAAATATGCTCTGCTCATGCCCCCAGTTTTCCCCATCAATCCTCTTTTTAAAATGATCAAATGTAAAACAAGCGTGTTCACGTAAAAAAAAAAATCTGCCTCCACTTTCGCCATAAAAAAACTGCAGCTCTCGAGGTCAAGAAAACAGGTGGCGTCCAGCGTGGTGTTTATTTAACATGCTGATTGGGGTGACAAGGAAGACCCGAGCTGCTAAATGTGTTTCTGCTATCATTTACACACTTAGAAAAAGTGGCCAGTACTTTGCATACTGATAAATGCTGCAGTATATTTAATATGAACACAGCAGTGATTGATTCTAATTAAAATGAATCTGAATGCCAGTCGATGAAGTAAACATGCGTAAAGCGCGGCCCTGAATACTAATAGGGAAAGGTCTGCCGTGTTGAAGTCGCAGATAGCAACCCCCTCTTGGTAAAGATTCCACAGGAAATAGCTCTGCAATACCGAACAGGTCATTCGGGGTAGGGGGAAGGGGACGAATGTTACTAGAATAACCACCTGTTAAGAAAATATTGTTCAATTCTCCATAAAATCCAAGCTGCATAAACTAGATCAATACATAATAAAAGCTTATTATACATAAGTGCAATGGAATTAGGAACCAAAGTCAAGGCGCACTTTGACAGTCAAGGCTGTACTTGAGTCAGTTCAGAATCAGACAAAACTAATTCTGCGTCAGAGACATAATGGAAGTTCTGTGACTCGTAAGCCTTTGATGCGTCTAATTTGATGACTCTTTCCACTTACAAAGAAAATTGCATCCTTTTAACTTAAAGCAGGACCTTCATGTTCCCTTATAATGGGGATGAAAAGCGATAAATGGAACTTACTTATTTGTATTAATTTATGAAAATGCATTTGCCAGGCTCAGCCCTTGACCAGGTTCTTGGGTGTGAGAAGATTCATGCACTGCAGATTGCCGCACAGAAAGCGCTTCCAACATAGGAAGATATGAAACTGGCACACCATCACATGATAACTGTTAAATCTTAATGGCAACCATAAACCTCCTGAAATTTCCCAACTTGGAAGGTTTATACTCAACCTCTGTCTCCTGCAGGGAGACTCAAGGTGGCTTACAAACTCCTTTCCCTTCCTCTTGCCACAACAGACACCTTGTGATGTCGGTGGGGCTGAGAGAGTTCAGAGAGAACTGAGACTAGCCTAAGGTCATCCCAGCAGGAATGTAGGAGTGTGGAAACACATCTGGTTCACCAGATAAGCTTCTGCCGCTCAGGTGGAGGAGTGGGGAATCAAATCCGGTTCTCCACATTAGAATCCACCTGCTCTGAACCACTACACCAAGCTAGAGCTGGCAACCCTAAGGTAGCACTAGCTATTGCAGAAACAGAACTGTGCTAAGCCATTGATGTTTTCGCTTGAGCATCGCTGGATCCAAGCTGGTATGCGGAAATATATTTTCTAGCTCCATCATACCACAACACAAGGACAGGGGACACTCTGTTGAAAGCACAATATCTGAATATAATGCGGAAGATTTAAAATGCAAAAGTAACTGGGGGGGGTTACACTAATTAGTTTCTTCCCAGATTGAAGGAGTGCATTAAATACCTAAAATGAATCTCAAACTAACTTAGTTTTCGAAAGCCTCCTGCCATTCTGTTGTGCAGAATCAATTACTACAGTACAAATCTTAATACTGCATCAATGAAAACGGGTATGAAATTAACTCTCTTTGGGCCTTTCCCCACTTACCTTAAGCCCCGCGCAAGTAGCGCGGGGTCCCCCGGCACTCCCCATGAGAGGGACGGCGACAGCGCAGCCGCCCCGACGCTGCCGCTGTCGCACCCCCTCAGCATTTGGGATCCCTGGTGCTCTTGTAAAGGGTGCCTTTTGATGACCCCGCGCAGAGCGTGGGGTCGTGGGGATGCCCGGGCGCGCACCTGGGATGCCGCATGCTGAGAGCAGCGTGCGGCATAGGGGGGATCGAAGAGAGTGGGGAAAGGTCCTTTGTCAAGCGGAATGCTCCCAAAGCAGGCTCAAGCCAACCCTATTACACAAGCAAAATAAAGGAAAAACACCCTACCTTAATTGTGAAATTAAACCATTTCAAATGGAAATTGGTAACTTCCTAACTGTGATCTGACCTCCGCCAGGTTTATTCTAAACTTTTCTTCTGTTTTTGAACAAAAAAAGTCAACATCCTTTTCCCAGATAACCTTTTTTTTGTTGAAAATGGGGCAATTTGCAAGGCAAAACCTATTAGCAGAGTTATGGACTTCCAAGGATAGTTGTGGATGTTCACTGAAACATTTCTGTCTAGATGCCCGAAATATAATGTACAAATGGCTATTAAAGCCAGCTCTTGGTAATGTCTGAAATAAGAACAATCATTTCATCTCTATTTAGGAGCCAGTTTTTAAAGGACACAGATGCAATCCAACTCTGAAAATACATTTCCACGTGATCACCCGAGAAAAGAACTATTCTAACACTAAAGAATATCACTGGCATTCAGCCTAAGAAATTGTGCTAAAGAAAGGAGGACAATATAGTTGAATAGATTAGAAAGAGATCCATTGGTATTGAAAAAGCTACACTTACCGGGAAATCTGCCCTCTGCAGCCAACAAAGAAATAAAATGCCTGTTAAAATCGAACAGTGCTTTTGGTTTAGTTTAATTTTAAGGGTGGCATGCAGCTACACAAACAAAGTGCCGTAGGGTGTGTTCATTCAATTCAAGCGATCTGTATAATCCATACAAGTGCACAGTCTACCTTGATTTCCTACCTCACAGCAGACACTGGGAATTGTGGGCATTTATCTGGTAGGTTGGGGAAGAGGTCATATTGTATGTGAACCAAGTGCCAGTGAACATCATCTGTTACCCGGTACTGCCACTCCTAATTTCAGTTTTGTCCGGGGTAAACTTTCCTGGTCATGTGAATGATGGGAAACGTGCAGGCAAAGCACTTAGCTTGTACAGCTGGCAATTCAGGGTTTGGTCCAATGACTATATATTTATGCTGATGTAACAGCCCATTACAAACCCATTACAAGATCATAGATCCCCAACGTGGCACCTGTAGGTGCATGGTGCCCATCAGTACTTTCCCCAGCACCCACTAAGATCTTCAGAAATTGGGGGGGGGGGGTACAGTAGGGCAGAGTTCGTTGTTTGCTGCCCTCTTTAAAGGAAATGGTTTTCCACAGCGGCAATAGCAGCCATGGTTACTGGGGAATCAAGATTGGTAAGCACCCAGGATTTCCTTAGACTATAACCGGTTCGATTCCCCTTCATGTTTTAATTTTTTCTATTCTCCTTCTCTTTCATCCTTTCCCCCTCAGGTGTTTCTTGCTTTAAAATTCCCTAACCTCTTCCTCCCTCCCCTCTGGGTGTTTTCCTTTCTTTCCAATTTTTTTTAAAAAAATCCAATTTCTATCTTTCTAGCCCCTGAAGTTATCCTTCATTGCTTTTTAATCCTTCATTGCTTTTTAATTAAACACACGTGGTTCACCAGATAAGCCTCTGCCACTCAGGTGGAGGAGTGGGGAATCAAACCTGGGTCTCCAGGTTAGAACCTACCTGCTCTTAACCATTACACCACACTGACTCTACATGGACAACAATAACCTAGATGTTGCAGTGATCAAAGAGAATCTTCCAGAGGCCTTTTTACATACATAGTGAATCCCAGGAACTTGGGGTTTGCCAAAATGCATACATATTGTTCATAACCTCTCTTAATAACCTATCCTCTTTTTCTGTTAAAATTTTGCAGGAAATCCTGTGTTCATGACATGCTTATTGGAGCCTCAAAGATATTGACTTTACCACCATTCAAAGACTTAGTTAGCCAAAGGTGCCATTAAAGTTAATGAGCCTTTTTAACTCACTTCAAGATCCAAATTACATCAAGATCACGTAAACAAATCCAAGGTTGAAGCAAGTTAATGAGAATATTTCAAAATAACCCATCAGACTGCCTGCCTGTTTTCAGATGAAGAAGTACAACACTACGATTTTTCAAACATGTACATGCTTACTAGCAGCAAACCACATCTTCTTCACAAGTGGGAAAAATGACATTTGTCAGACCAACAGAAACAAATTTACTTTTCCTATGCCTTCTGATTTTCAGGCAGTTCGTGCTGCTCAAAAGCATTTTAATGGACAAAATATGTCGTCGCCTGACAGCTTATATTCTCCGTCTAACAAATCCTGTGTTAAAATTATGCTTAATCAGTATTGCAATCTATTCCATGGCAACAAATGCATGTCATAAACACAGGATTATGGCTTTACTGCGAAATGAAGCAGAAGATGGGCTATGAAAGATATTTATAAGCAAGGGAATGCATATAAGAGAAAAAAAAACGTTTTGCTTCAAAGCCCTGTATCCTCCACGCACTCCTTGCCACATGTATTCTATTGAGGAAAGCCTATTACTTTAAAACTCATAACTAAGGATTTGCGCATTAGCAAATGTACAATATGTACAAAACGAGACGCAGATACGATACGAGTCACGCACAAGTCAGCCAACATCACAACCTTTTTTTATAAACATATAAAATAATAGGAGGATGGGACAGCCCCGATTCGGACTTGTTACACTGTAAAAGATTATTTCACATCAGGAAGCATTTAGACCAGTGATGGTGAACCTTTTCGAGACCGAGTGCCCAAATTGCAACCCAAAACCCACATATTTATCGCAAAGTGCCAACACGGCAATTTAACCTGATTATCGAGATTTTAGTTTAGAAAAAAACGATTGGCTCCAAGGCGTGCGTTACTCAGGAGTAAGCTTGGTGGTAGTCGGTGGCTCTGCTTTAAAGCAACTGTGCAACTCTTCCAACGGGTGAATCACGACCCTAGGAGGGTTTACTCAGAAGCAAGCCCCATTGCCAGCAACCAAGCTTACCCAGGTTGCGCTTTAGTTCTTTGCATGAAAATCAGTGGGGTTTAACAGCGCTTATCAGGGTTACCTACACTGCTTCCCCAAAACTAGGTCTTAGGTTTAATGCTAATAATCGAGCCCAGCGGCCCAGGCCAGCCTAATATGGGGTGGGGGGACTCTGTTTGCGTGTGCCCACAGAAAGGGCTCTGAGTGCCACCTCTGGCACCCGTGCCATAGGTTCACCACCACTGATTTAGACACTGACACAAGGAATTCTGTACTTTATCGAGCAACCATTACTGCCCAATACAATATTCATTGTTCGGTCTCTGTACAGCTTAAGCCATTTATGTACCATCAATATTGTTGAACACTCATTAGCTGCAGCTCTGTGCTACACAATGGCCCTCTGAGGTCACTGCCTTTTCAGACCACTGGTGGGATTACCTCCAGGACAGCAGAAGGCAACCAAATCAAAACAGAGTCACTTCAAGGGGAGATTACAATATGAGGTTGCTGAAATTTTCATTCACACATTCGGAACAATGGATACCATTACCTCACCTTCACCCCTGGGCTAAATAGGGACATAGGATTCTTATCTCATTACAGATCCTATGGGTATGTTTGATGAAGAGAAGGTTAAGAGGTGACATGATAGCCATGTTTAGATCAGGGGTAGGGAACCTGCGGCTGATGGGAATTGTAGTTCCTGAACATCTGGAGAGCCGCAGGTTCCCTACCCCTGGTTTAGATATTTGAAGGGATGTCATATTGGTGAGGGAGCAAGCTTGTTTTCTGCTGCTCCAGAGACTAGGACCAGGAGTGATGGGTCCAAGGTGAAGGAAAAAAGATTCCATCTAAACATCAGGGGAAAAAGTCCTGACAGTAATAGCTGCCCCCACCTTTCCCCACCTTTCTGTCCTGTAAGGAGACTCAAGGTTGTTTACAAACTCCTGTCCCTTCCTCTCCCCACAACCGACACTTTGTGAGGTCAGTGGGGCTGAGAGAGTTCAGAAGGACCGTGACTAGCCCAAGGTCACCTAGCAGGAATGTAGGAGTTCAGAAATACATCTGGTTTACTGGATAAGTCTCTGCCACTCAGGTGGAGGAGAGGAGAATCAAACCCAGTTCTCCAGATTAGAATCCACCCTGCTCTTAACCACGACACCACGCTGGCTCTCGATGTATATCACCAAACAATGTGTATCACCAAACAAAATCTATTCATGTTGTTAACAGTCCCATTAACATTTAAGGCAGTGTTCCGTCTTACGAGGCAAAGACAGAAAGTAAAAACTCAAATAACCTTCAAAAGCTGAACAAATTTAGCAAGTCAAATGACAGAAGGGTGTGTGTAAAAGATTAAGATTGCCTTACATTTTCTCTCCAAACACTAAAATCTTTTTTTTTCTTTCAAGAAGGCTGGAGGAAATCTTCCCTTACGTTCAGACAAGATCATTCTCTTCCCACAATGTCACACCCCCTGTGTGTGTTGTCTGAACAGCTCTGTTTCTTTGTTAGGGAAACCCCAGTGATAGATGTTGGCCAGGGTGTAAGTAACAAGCGCAAATGAGTTGTACACTCTGGTACACATGTAAAATCCAATTTTACAGTCTCAGTGTGACTCGGCAATTTCAGCTAATGAATAATTACATCACAAGGTTCACAGTAATTCCAGTGGCAGCCTACAATTACTTGACTAATTTGGCTTCTCTGTGCTGGACCCTTTGAACAGCTCCAAAACCACTCCTGGAGAAGCCCATAAACATGCAACAAGAATGACCGATACGTTTATTATTGTAGATTTTATATAGCATTTCATGACACTATGCATGAACACCACACTGGGGAAGAATGCTCAGAAGAGCCAAAGAGGATCAATCGAAGAGCCATACTTGGCTTCCGAGCAGCTGAGTGTAGCTATAGATTCCAAAGTTTATTCCACAGAGAGCTCAAATTCTTATGACACCAGCAAACGCACAGAGCATCACAGTCTTCTTTACACCAATAATGTACTGATAATCAATGTCACTTTTT
Organism: Sphaerodactylus townsendi; assembly: GCF_021028975.2. Classification (NCBI taxonomy): domain Eukaryota; kingdom Metazoa; phylum Chordata; class Lepidosauria; order Squamata; family Sphaerodactylidae; genus Sphaerodactylus; species Sphaerodactylus townsendi. The sequence continues at coordinate 16,691,075 of NC_059438.1, forward strand.
ACGGACCAGCACAAAACAACATTAAAACAAAGTGATCCACAAAAGGTGGGCAGACTTACCAAACCACGAGAAAGCATGAGCAGAGGCGCCCGTGTCGGCATCCAAACTGGCCATTTCAAGCTGCCGCAGTTAACCACACGCGTCTCAGGCTAAACTATAGCAATGTTTGAAAACGGTTAGTGAGGGTTAGAGGCAATTAGTTTTAAATTAAGCAAAAGCAATGTTAGCAGGGTTATCAATGGGATGCAGCGTGCAATGAAGGGGACAATTGGATTTGTTGTATTTTGTTTTCCTTTGGTGGTCCAAAACTTCCTTTTCCATAACTTCCAATATAACTTCCGAATAAAACTTACCAGCGGAAGTCCTGTGACCTATGTTTGCAAAAGGTACATACACTGTTCTACAACGGTAACTTTATTAGGCCTTCATGTTTCTTACACAGCGACTACAACTCGTGAAATGTGTGCCTGGGTGTGTTTATGAGTGAGGCGCTGTCAAGTCACTTCTGATTCAAGGTGACCCTATCAATTGATGCCCTCCAAAACACAGGTGTCAAACTCGCACCCCTCCAGATGTTATGGACTACAGTTCATGCTGGCAGGGGATGATGGGAACTGTAGTCCATTACATCTAGAGGGCCGTGAGTTTGACCCCTATGCTTCAAAATGTCCTTTAGTTAACAGCCCTACACAAGTCCTGCAAACTGAGGACTGTGGTTTCCTTTATGGAGTCAATAGGTCACAGTAAAATCAGATCGACTCAAACAGCTGTAACAACGAGCTGTACATGAGTATCATCTATATTTTAAGCTGGTAATTCTATTTCTACTTCTTCAAGGTGGAAAATGTATAACAATTCATCATACATTTTGGAAGAAAATTATCCTAAAATCATCAGGGAGATTTAATAAATCCAGTCACTTCCTCATTATCTAAGAAATTATTTAAGATTTGCTGTTTTCCCCCTTTTCTTAATAGCCCATTTGATCACTCCCCCTTATTTAATTATGGTCTAGATCTTACCTTTTCTTATATTTTCATTTAACTCAGCCAGCGCAAACATCTTTTGTCCCTAATCCCCTCTCCTTTTGTTTCAAGCTCCTGCTTAGGTTTTGAGTCTCTGAGCAGACCAATTACGCACAAAAAAGGATGAATTCAAATATTTGTAGTTCTCTTGAACACTGTAATTTCAGCGTTCCTTGATGTAACTGACGGTTTAAGAATCTAGGGTAACGCTGCTCTACATTGCTACATTTCCATTTCTCTTTTTTAAAAAAGAGCTCTGCACAATTCAAAAGCTTATCTATCCTTACTCCAGCAGAAAAAAAACCTGAAAGAAGATGACTTTGTCTAGTTTGTAACTTTGAATTTAAGGCAAGGAAACTGTGAGAAGCAGCACATACAATCAGTACCCCAGATACTGGCTTGGAATTGTTTTGTGTGGATAAAAGGAAATAATTTGGCACCAACTATACAAGGTCTCCAATAAAGCCATTGCTTGTAGCAACTCAATTGTCAGACATTGTGGGTTGGATCCAACGGTTCTGTTCCGATAAAAATGGGAACCTTCCCGTGGCAGCCCCAACCTAGCTGCAATTAACAAGCCTCAGCATTTCCATAATGTGGAGCACGGCCAGCACAGCCCAAACCAGGCTGCAACCAGGGCGGAGAACCGAAAGCCCTGAGGGGTCAATCTTAACTCAGTAGGGCTCAACAGGCAATCCGCCAACCACTAAAAGTCTGGAATAGGTAGCCCCAAGGGGGGGGGGAGCCCTTTTGGGATGGATAAAAGAAACACAGGGGAGGAGGCCACAGGGTAAGGAGAGAGTTGTAAACTGCTTGCCATTAAAGTCTGCCTGCTAGAAACTGCTAACCTCAGCGTGAACTGCAAAAATTTTAACAGAAAGTACTTCAAAGGTACAGGGGCCAGAGTAAAAATGTCTAGGCAGCCAGGAGTTTCACAGCCCTGGTTGTGAGTGCTTTCACTGATATTTATATAATACTGGCATGATTTCTCTCAAAATGTGCAACAGTATTCCATACATGGTAGACATTGAGTACTTGAACGGCTGCATCTGTGTCATATCTGCTGCAAGATTAAAATGGACAATTTAAACAACGTTTGGGGGTTGCATCACTGGTTAGCTGTAATCAATTTATATCTAGTTGGCAAAGCTTTTTTTTTTAATTAGCATGCATTATACCACAGAGAATTTGATTAGAGTATATATTGTATAAAACGTGTTTATTTGTATACGAAGGCGTATTTATTGCAATATGCCGGCTTTTCAATAAAAGCAGTAACCGAGCATATTGATTTCCAGAAATCAAATACAAAATGGAAGAAAACCATTATTGCTTACTCTTGCTTTAATTTTGACCTTTCTATTATTTGAAGTGCACCACTGTAACCCGATGGCCTGAAATGCTTTGCTGGAAGAGCTCTAATGGAAATGAGACAAAACTTACAGGGCAAACCTATGCAGAGTTACTCCAGTCTACCACTGAAATGAATAGGGTTAGATTGGAGCAACTCTTTTCCTTTGGGAGTCCAAAACTTCATTTTCCATTTTCCGTCTTCTTTTGGGGAGTGGAATTCAAAGAGACACAAAATTTAACTAACTCAATTAATTTGCAGTGAAGTCACCGATAACAGCAGAAAGCAAACTTGAACCACCAAGCCAAATTGCTGTAATAACTGGCCAGTGGTGGTCATTAGGACCTTCATTACATGGCAACAGGCATGAGCGATGGAAGCAGAAAACTATCTCCCTCTCCTCTGAGGAACAACAAATAGGCGCTACATCTGTAGTGTATTTCAACAAAGGCTTCTTAGCTTCTCCAGCAGCGGTCCCCAATATGGTGCCAGTGGGGACCACGGTGCTCGTCGATACCTTTCTTGGTTCCCCCAAGTGTTTTTAGATCACAAGTGAGGGTCTTCAGCAATTGGGCTTCTGATTGGCTGATTAAAATAACATTGTTTCAGTGGCAGCTGCTGCCAAAATGTCTCTTATTCTACCTCACCCCATTTTCCCAGCATATTTTTAATTACCCCTCTTTATTCTTGCACTTGGGCTTGTTCCATCTAAGTGGCTCTGCCTCCTGGGGCTTTCCCTTTAGTGGTTGGCTCACGTGGCTGCCACTTTGTGGTGGCACCCAGTACCTCGAGTCCATATCCCAAAGGTGCCCACAGGTTCAAAATGGCTGGAGACCTCTGGTCTACAGCAATAAACATGACACAGCTTAACACATGCAGAGGATTACGCAAGCTACTGAAGCGCCTTCATCATGTCTCTGAAGACGTTTATTAGTGATATTTATAGCTCAGCCAGGAGGGCACATGTACACAGACAACGGCAGAGTTTGCATCTTTGGTGTCAGCCAGAGCTACTGCCGCCTCTCTGAGTGATTTGTGAAGTTGCCAGATGGATTAAGCGGGGCAAAAATAGCTGCAGGCCAAGGAAGGGAAAGGGCAGTCCCTGGACCAAGGAAACAGAGCAGAAGAAAGAAGAGTCTACAGTGGGGAAAGGAGAAAGGAAGAGGGGGTTCAGAGGACGCAGAGGTCAAGTCACGAAGGGCAGGAAAGTGAGAAAAAAACAGATTTTGGAAGACTAAGAAAGAAAAATATGGGAGTGAAGACTGAAAAGAAGTGTAAGAAGGGCTTTTTCCCCCCTTAAAGGAAAGGTGGAGTCAATGGTACATGTCTGAATTGGAGAATTTAACTGCTGTGCTAGAACAGGCTAAAGGTCGATCTTGCCCAGCGTGTCTCTAATGACAGCCTACTGAATTAGGAAATCTCTCCAGCAGGGTGAGATGAAAGAGCCAACCTTTGTTGCCTCTGAACAATGTACAAAACGGGAGACTCCATTTCTAACTGCCGCAGCCAGGGAAAAAGTAAGGTGGGGGGGGGGGATCTCCTGAGGACATTTGAGTAGGCCAGTCCAGCAATATGAACGTGCACACGAGGAGGAGGACTACTTTGACAGTGATTGACTCACAGACTACTGGGTAAGATGCAAACCCAAGAAGCTGCCTTACACCGGGTCAGGTCATTAGTCTATCAAGGTCTGTATTGTTCACTTGAACTTACAGAAGCTCTCCGAGTGGTCAGTTTTATTTTTTTTTCACATTGCCTATTATCTGATCCTTTTAGGTGGAGATGATGTGGTTTGAACCTGGAGCAGATGCTCTACCATGGAGCCACGGGCCCACCCACAGGTGGTGGCTCAGTGACAGACCACAGGCAGGCCGCAGTTCAGTCCTTGGCAATTCCGGTTCTGCCTGAACATCAGGAAGCATCCCTGACTATCAGAATAGGCAATCCTGAAAACAGCTTGATTCAGTAGCAGACAGTTTCAAATGCAGGGAACATCTCCTGCTTTAGGAAACCAGAGAGGATCAATATAGTACAGATAGCTCTGGAGAAATACAGGCAGCCACGATGACCAAACTGAACTTTCATGCTCGTGGAAAGTACATCACAGAACACCAGTGATCTGGGACAGGGCAAAAACAGGTATCGACTACTGCCTTCATGTTGGCCTATTGACTGGCCACGGGGGAATGCTGGACTAGACGGACCTTTGGTTTCTAGGAAAGCTTGCATAAGCAGGTTTGAACAAGGATCTGAGTTGTTCTCACTCACTACAGGTGCTAATATCTCACCATAATCCACCCTTGACACTGGTTCATGAGTTCAGTTGTGTCTCTACATAGTCACTTTATTTAATTGGATCTGCCAATCACATTTCACCCAGCACTTTCTTCAATTAGATCTGCCTACCTTTACACACACCCCTTTGGGGGCTTGATTACTGTACTGACTGAATCTTGCTTTAAACTGGCCTTTCTCTACAACAACTCCCATCTTTTTGTCGTCCATACTGTTCTGTATAAATATGTCTGCTTAAGGGATACATGCATCATGCACCTGAGTCACGTGACATGCATCTGACGAACTGTAGTCCAACAAGCTAATGCAGGAATAAGACGGTAGTATCTACAGTAATACTGGACTCCTGTATTACCCATCTGGAATTATCATTCACTGTTTACTTGGGCAATCCGAGACACACAACTTTTGCGCATTTGTTTTTACTGTACATTGGTCTGAAATGCTTGTTTTTAGCCTGCATGTTTATTTTTATCTTGCTACTGGACTTAAGTTTCTGTGCTCTCACAGTGTGTGGTTGCAGTGTTAGCCACCCTGAGTCTAAGGAAACGAGAGAGGACATAAACATTTCATATAGATGTTTACATTCTACATCTATTGTTTTCAATGGATTTAGATCAGGATTCTACTGCTTTTTAGTTCACTTTTCCTCTGAAGAACTTATAGTGGTACACATAAATTGCTTACAGTGGTACACATAAATACACAATTTTTGCCTTAAAACAAGCCCTGGGGGTAGGTTAGGTTGAGAATGACTGACCGAATAAGTGTTATGGAAAGTGCGGATATGAAGTTAGGGTCCTGATTTCCTTTATGTTGATAGCACCTTTTCCTACATGCAAGTCTGTCTGTCTGTCTGTCTGTCTGTCTGTCTCTTTCTTTCTTTCTTTCTTTCTTTCTTTCTTTCTTTCTTTCTTTCTTTCTTTCTTTCTTTCTTTCTGGTAGCAGTAGTCACTGAGTACTGAATACCAGCCCCTGGGGAGGGGGATCTCTCAAGGTCTGCAGACTGCAATGGTAGAAATCAAATTAGTTTCACCTTATATATAGAAGAAAATAAGCATTTGGATTTATACCCTGCTTTTCTCAACTGTAAAAATGCTTACAAACTCCTTTATCACCTTCTCTCTGCAACAGACACCTTGTGAGGCAAAAGGGACTGAGAGAGATCTGAGAGAACTGTGACCGACCCAAAGTCACCCAGCAGGCTTTGTGTGGAGGAGTGGGGAAAACAAATCCAGTTCACCAGATAAGAGTCTGTTACTCATGTGGAGGAGTGGGGAATCAAACCCGGTTCTCCAGATTAGAGTCCACCTTATCTTAACCACTACACCATGCTGTATTTGAGTTCTGTAGCACCTGAGAGACTAACAAAATGTTCAGAATATGAGCTTTTGAGCATCAAAGCTCTCTGAGTATCCAACAAAATGAGATTCAACTCTCAAAAACTCATCCCCCCAAAATCTTGTTGGTCTCTAAGGAACTATTGGAGTCGATCGAGCATTTCCACTACAAACCAATTTAGCCACCTCCTTATAGTATATCATTATTTTTACCCTACCTTAGTGACCATACATAACTAGTAGTGCATTTTAACAAGGAAAGTTCTGCCTTCAAGTGTCTCTACCTAGCAAATGAACATTGTAGGGGGGTGGGATATTATTTTTAACTTATGTAAGTCACCTAAAGGGTAGTATGGGGCAGGATATAAATTCTCACAGGCCTCTTCATTATTTATGAATTTTTACCCTGCTTTATGCAAGGGTGACCATACATAACTAATAGTGGGTTATAACCAAGAAAGCTCTGCCTGGAAGCGTCTCTACCTTTCAAATGCACACTTCATGCATTGCAGGGGGGTATTATTTTTAACTTACGTAAGCCGCCGAAAGTGTTGCATGAGGCGGGATATAAATACTCACAGGCCCCTTCTGCACATGCAGAATCATGCACTTCCCATCCACTTTCACAACTGTTTGCAAGTGGATTTGGCTGTTCCACACAGCTGCAAAGTGCACCAAAAGTGGACCGAAAGTGCATGATCCCGCATGTGGGGGCCAGAAATAAGTGTGGCGAAGGAGGGGCTTCACCCAAGACTGATCTGGCTGGAGCGACCTTTCCAAGAAACTCCTGAAGGGGAAGTAGGGACCATGGACAGCTGCCAGGGGGAGAAGAATAGCCTGAGAAATTGACAAGAAAGAGCTCAAGAGAGGAAAAGTCGGGAAGGAGTGGTGGGGGGAGAGGAGATGGGGGAGGGGTGGGGGAGAGGAGATGGGGAGGGGAGGGGTGGAAGGAGAGGAGAGGAGATGGGGGAGGGGGAGAGGAGATGGGGAGGGGTGGGGGAAATAAGATGGGGGAGGGGAGGAGAGGGGAGATGGGGGAGGGGAGATGGGGGAGGGGAGGGGGGCGATCCCCGCTCGGCAGCCTCAGGCAAGCGAAGCTCCCCCTCCCCGAGCCCCAGCCCAAGAGGAGGAGGCGGTCAGACCTGAGCGCTTGGAGCGGGCCCTCAGCTCCAGCATTTTCCAGCCCACGTCGGCCAGAGAGGACGCCATGGCGGCCCAGGAGGCGACAACAGCGGCTGCAAAACCGTCCACTCCGCCCCCCCCTCCTCTCCTCCCCGCCCCGCCGCCGGACGGTTGACGTCGCAAAACGCCGCGGCGCCGTAAAGCGAACCCGGAAGTCGCGCCTGGGTTCTGACAGGGCTCCATGGTGACGGGCGGGGGTCCTCGTCCTGGGCCTGCGAGGGATGGTCGCCGGGGCAGCCGACCGGGGGGTTGTGGCTGGGGCCGCCGCGGCGCCATGGGGCCTTGCGGGGCCGGATCCCGTGTCCGCCTCGTCTTCTTCCTGGTGCTGGGAGTGGCGCTGGTGAGGCCGGGCTGGGCCCTGCAGGATGTCACCGCCCAGCTGTTCGGGGACCAGGCCCGCGGGACGGTGGCCGCCTTCGGGGACTTCAACTCCGACAAGCAGACGGACATCTTCGTGCTGAGGGGAGGTGAGAGGCGCTGGGAGGGGCTGGGGGCTGGGTTCGAGTCCTCCATCGTCGCTGGGCGGTAGGGATGCCAGTTGGGACCTGGAATTGCAGCTCATCTCCGGACTACACAGACCAGTTCCCCTGGAGAAAAGGACTGATCTGGAAAGTGGACTCGATTATACTATACCCAACTGAGGTTCCTCTCCAAGCCCTGCCTCCCCAGGTCTCCACCCCCAAATCACCAGGAATTTCCCCAACTGGAGTTGGCAATCCCAGGTCCTGGGGTGGTCAGTCTCAGCATCTACCTTGCACTGTTATCAGCAGGGGGCTGTTGACCTCTCTGTATGAAAAGAAGCACTGAAAGGAACATAGAGGAAAAGGAAGGGTAGCAGAAGACCTGTCTGTTCCTTGGATGGCTTGATCCTCAGTGGTGCTGTCTGGGGTCAAAATTCAGGGTCCTATGTCAAAAGTTTTAGTAGGGGGACCCTCCCCCCCCCCACCCACACACACAGAGAACTAGGAATGCCATCCTCCCAGTGAAACCAGAAGATCTCCTGGAATTACAGCCCATGTCCAGACTACAGAGATCTGATCTCCTGGAGAAAGCGGTGGCTTCGGAGGGTGTGGTCTCCATGGCATTGCACCCCACTAAAGTCATTAGCCACAAACCCATTCCTAAACACTGGCCACTTTAAGAACACCTGGGAAGGTTTTAGTTTAAGAGACACCTGTTACCCCAAAATAGAAGGCTGAGTGGATCCTCTCAATAGTTAAAAAGGGCTTGTCACAGTTTTCTTCTGAATACAAATATCTGTGATTTTACTGTTAGTGTGTCTCTTCATCTATTGTCTCCATAAATATTTATTTAGTAAACCTACTGGCGGAATGTTTGAGTTACCTTATATACTCGTGTATAAGTCGACCCGCATATAAGTCGAGGCACCTAATTTTACCACAAAAAACTGGGAAAACTTATTGACTCGTGTATAAGTCAAGGGTGGGAAATGCAGCATCAATTGAGGCATCAGTAGGTTAAATGTTTTTGAATATTTATTTCAAAGAAAAACAGTAAACTGGCTCTGTAAGTGGAAAAGAGGGTCAACAAGAACAATATGGTATCAACATTAACTTTAAAAGTACAAAAACCTTAGCTCAACCAGCAACCAAGCTAAAACACAAGAGTTAAAATCCTTCAAAACTGGATTCCTCATCATCATCTGTATGTCCAAATGTAACCCAACTTAGATTTTAAGAGGGATAATATCAGAAATGAAAAATCTACTATTAGCTTCCATTGTAAACAATGGGGGATGGGGCATCCCCTTTGGGGGTCAATAACTTTTGATCCCCTGACCCAAACTTCACCAAACCTGGTTGGTATCATAAAGAGACTCTCCTGATGAGACCAGCCAGGTTTGGTGAAGTTTGGTTCAGATGGTCCAAAGTTATGGACCCTCAAAAGGGTAGCCCCATCTACTAATAGCTCCCATTGAAAACAATGGGGAATGGGGGCACCTCCTTTGGGGGCCCATAACTCTGGACCCCCTGAACCAAACTTTACCAAACTTGGCTGGTATCATCAGGAGAGCCTTCTGAGGGTACCCTGAAATTTTGGTGCCTCTAGCATAAAAACTGTGCCCCCTGCCGGCCGGCAAAATAAAAACACAATTTTTTTTTAATGACCTGCATATAAGTCGAGGGGAGCTTTTTCAGCATTAAAAATGTGCTGAAAAATTCGACTTATACATGAGTATATACGGTACAGTGTGCTCTGCGGTTCCTAAGCAAACAAACTTAGGTGGAAAACTTTTCCCTGAGTTCATGAACCCGCTGTAGTTTGCAGTAATTGCGGATCAAAACACTTTACTAGTCTAAAGCCACATGTTTCTTTGCTTTGCAGGCAGTGAATTAATTATCTTCTTGGCAGACCAGAAAGAACCCTATTTTAAACCCAAAGTCAGTCTCAAATTGAAGTAAGTATGTGTAGCAAGTTGGGTCTCACTTTCATTCCATGCAAGAAAGCATAAGTCTCATTGTTCTTCTAGTTGTTTGTTTCAACTGCTTGGTTGCCGGGTTTATTTTGCCATGGACATGTGAAGTCTGGGGTTGGGTTAGGGAAAATCAGGAAAGCCTCCAGAACGATGGCCTTCATAGTTGATGGCTTGCAGGTTAGAGGAGACACAATGTTTAATTTCTTTACCATTTTGGCGGTTCTGTGTGGTAGGTTCTGTGGCTCAGTGGAAGAGCTTTTGCTTTTTATGCCGAAGGTCTCAGATTCGATCCCTGTTATCTCTTGGGGGGGAAAGGGTGAGGCAGGATGTGAAAGAACTCTGCCTGAACCCTTTCTGCTGCCAGTCAGAATAGACAATATTGACCTGGGTGATCTAACTGGCTGCCCCCCCCCCTTTTCTCCTTGCTCTTCTTTCCTTATGTTTTGTTCTTGGTTTTATATTGGTAATATTGCTTCACTCTCCCTCTGGTTTGATTATTGTGAATAATTAAGGCATTGGGACATTACCTTGCAATTGTGGATGTTAGTGTTGCGGTTTTATTGTTAGAAGCCACCCAGAGCCAGCTCTGCAAGGAAGGGTGGCCTGTAAGACTAATGAATAAATAGTCTGAATCAGTATAGGGCAGCTTCATGTCTCTTGTTTTTACTATTATGGAGTCGTGTTTTGCTATTGTTTCTTTGCTGATGCAGTAAAAGCAGAGTACAGTGCTAACATTGGCGTTTGTTGGCAATCAGTGAGCATTTTATGGAGAGGAATACAGTCATCCCTTCCACATCATGGCGGTTTGGAGCATTATGCCCCCCTCCCAATCTGGAAAACCTGCTCCCTGATTTGCCCATCAGTTGAGGAAGGGGACAGGGGGTGCCTGGCTCAGTGGCATTACTCTACGGTTGCCAGCAGCCGCAGGGTAATGGGAATCCTCTCTGACGGCTGGCACATCGGAGTCCAGAGCAGCTATGCCTGCTTCGGAGTCTCCTTACAGGAGAGAAAGGGGGGATATACACTCAAACTCTTCTTGTTGCAGGGGGTTGGACTTGATGGCCCTTGGGGTCTCTTCCAACTCTATGATTCTATTCTTCTTCTTCTTCCAAGTGGTGATGTTGGCACTGCTGGTCTAGGTTTGCTTCTTACAACTTGCTACAGCCCATGTTTCTGTGAATGACAGTGTTTTTCTAGCTGGGTTATGGCTTTCATACTCTCCATTCTCTTTTTTTTTTAAAAAATCCACTATTTAATGAAACAGTCTTGATGATAATTAGCTCTAAGTTTGTATCAGATCCTCAGTAGCTGAATTGTAGAGGTAGGTATTGTTGGGCTGATGTATGTAGATTGTTTCTGTCCTGCAGCTGTAAGGAACTTCAAGACATTCTTCACAGGGGACGCAGGCAACCATTTGCTTCTCTTTTATGGCAAAGGCTATTTGCTAGAAGGAGTATGAGTACTTAATGTGTTGGAAGAGAGAGATAAAAGCCAAGTTGTTGAATTATTGATCTCAAGAAGAACAAAAGTAGAGCTAGGATTCGAAGCACCTATCGGCGGAGATTTACAATGGTGTTTCAGATTACAAATACATGATAGCTATGAGTTACTAAAAGCCAACTTCAGAAAGTAAATTTGACATTTCCAATGAAGGGAGAGCAAAGGAGATGATTTAGGGCTCAAGTTTAATCTTCCATTCTGTTGCAGATGTGACCCTTGGTTAGTTGCTTTTAGGTATGTTTTCAGGAGATTTTATCTGTTATGATGATGTTTTTATTGTAAGGTTGGTTACATTTTTAGATTGTGTAACCCACCTTGGGATGTATTTGAAGGGCGGGATAGAAATCTGCTAAATGAGTAAATAATAAGAGTATTAACAAATTCAAATAAATTAGAAACTAAAGTCTGCCCAAAGTAACAGTAAAGAGTTAACTGATTTTCTGGGTTCTATGGCCATGGTCTGGTACTTTTTGCTCCAAATGTTTTGCCTGCGTCAGTGACTGGAATCTCCAGAAGGATGTCTTGGGGAGACATGTTTCTCTCCATGATACAGAAACACATCTCACCATACCTCCGAAGATGCCAGCCATAGATGCAGGCAAAACGTCAGGAACAAAAACTAGCAGACCATGACCACTTATTCCAGAAAACCCCCAATATCCAGTCTATTCTGGCTTCGAAAGGCTTTGGCAATACTCTGAAGAGTGGCTCCCTTCCCGCAGTTTTGTTCACCGTGATTGAGGATGTTGCTCCAGTGACCCTAAAATTTTTCCTTTTCCCTTGAATTTCAGGAGCGTGATAACCAGCGTGGTGCCTGGTGATTATAATGGTGATTCACAAATGGATGTCCTCCTGACAACTCGTCCACAGAATCAAACCAGCGCTGCCCTATCAGTATTTATTTACTGGGGGAATAATCAAAACTTGGGTAAGCAGTGCTGACGTTCAAAATATTAAAATAATTCCTTTCAATCTGAACAGTTGGCTAGAAGAAGAAGAGGAGTTTGGATTTATACACACACACACCCCGCCCCCGGTTCTCTCCTGTAAGGAAACTTAAGGCAGCTTACAAGCTCCTTTCCCTTCCTCTCCCCACAACAGACACCTTGTGATGTAGGTGGGGCTGAGAGAGCGCCGATGAACTGTGACTAGCCCAAGGTTACCCAGCAGGAATGTAGGAGTGCGGAAACACATCTGGTTCACCAGACAAGCCTCTGCCATCCAGGTGGAGGAGTGGGGAATCAAACCCAGTTCTCCAGATTAGAATCCACCCGCTCTTACCACTACACCACACTGGCTAGCAGGAGGAGCAACCAGATTGGTGGAACACTCAGTCAGCTGACACCCGGGCCCTGCAGGATCTTAAACACTTACACAGGGCTTGTAAGACCGAGATGTTCCTCTGGGCTTTTGGCTGAGACCGCTCGTCTATTTCTATGCTATCTGCCGGCTCCTGACACTTGTCCACCAATGCGCTAATATCATTCTGCGCTGTCCCTCCTATCATCAGGGAAGGAACCCTGCCACCCTCAGACAGTTCCTTGAATGAGAACTGCATTGGGGCGTGAGGGATGGTTTCCCATAGGTCGTGAGCTGTTTGCTATCTGGCTTTTATCATTTAGTCGTTTCAGGGTTTAAGTTATTTTATTCATGGAATGTTGTCAACATGTTGGTATGCCGGCTTGACCGGGAATGGGCGGGATATAAAATTAATCAATTAATAAGAAGAACCCACGCAACAATTCAGCATCACGTTTTCTCTCCCTTCACCCCATACGTGATTGACTCCAAGCTACTTCTGATCGGCATCTGTTCACCCATTTTAAAATTCTTGGTCAAACCTATCCATATATTGCAGCACTGAGATTGGGCAAATGAGCATTGAGCTGTAGCATTCTCAGTTCATGGATCGGCATTGTGCTCTCCAGTGAGTTTCCAGCTAGCATCTCTCTCTCAGTTTCATCTCTCACTGTCTCTCTGTGGTGTGGGAGTGAGTATGATGCTCGTCTCCTTTGTCAGGCTGCTGTGTATACTGATAGGTGCTTAGTAAAGAGCTGTATCAAGGACATGTTTCAGTCAAGAGTTCAGCCCACTTGATCACCCTGGCGGAAAAATCGCTTACACATTTTCATATTGTGGTGAATTTCGACCACCCACTCTTCAGGTTGTTTTAAAAAAAACTCACTTTATTTAAAAATGGTTCATGGGAGAAATGTGAATTATAGTGAGCTTTCAGTGGTAGCTAGTCAGGAAAAGGATGCTTGAAAAACCTAAACCTACGTCATAACTCAGGTGAATTTTTTTTAATTGTGTTTCCAGATGCCAATCGTAACTTTGCATTAGAGAAGACTTTTGATGATGAGCCACTAATCATGGAGTAAGTCTGTTTTATTATGGGAAGAGGGTTTAAATTGGACCAAAGTCTGTTTTATTATGGGAAGAGGGTTTAAATTGGACCGAAGCATAGCAAATGCAAACTCAGTATAACACAGTATAGTACAAATATAGACCCAAAGTCTATGACCCAAAGTCTATTCCTGGTCCCAAGGCGATCCGGCTGGCCTCTACAAGGGTGGTGGAACAGGCTCCCAGGTGAGATCAGGGCCCTGCGGGACCTGCAGATTTTCCACAGGGCCTGCAAAATGGACCTGTTCCGCCAGGCATTTGGCCAGCCAGGGTAACATCGACATCTCGACATATAACACACATCTGGCCTCCCGTGGATACCAGTAAGGGGAGGAGTGGGAGTTCTGAAGCCGTCTGTAATACAATATGGTTCTTAATTATTGGGTACTGATTGTTTTTAATTGATTTTAAATGTATTTATGACTGATGTTGGACACCGCCCTGAGCCCTCCGGGGGAGGCGGTATATAAAATTGATAAATCAATAAAATAAAAAAATTAACAAAGTGGTCATTTTCTCTCTCTCTTGCTCTTAAAGTTCTCTTTATACATATTTAAATTTTTAGGGTTTTTATTGCTTTAGAGAGGTTGGGGGAGGAGGGGGCAGCATAGCATTTGATCATTATTCAGTCTAATTACCGTATATACTCGTGTATAAGTCGACCCGCATATAAGTCGAGGCACCTAATTTTACCACAAAAAACTGGGAAAACTTATTGACTCGCGTATAAGTCGAGGGTGGGAAATGCAGCAGCTGCTGGTAAATTTCAAAAATAAAAATAGATGCCAATAAAATTACATCAATTGAGGCATCAGTAGGTTAAATGTTTTTGAATATTTATTTCAAAGAGGGTCAACAAGAACAATATGGTCTCAACAATAACTTTAAAAGTACAAAAACCTTAGCTCAACCAGCAACCAAGCTAAAACACAAGAGTTAAAATCCTCCAAAACTGGATTCTTCATCATCATCTGTATGTCCAAATGTAACCCAACTTAGATTTTAAGAGGGATATTATCAGAAATGGAAAATCTACTATTAGCTTCCATTGTAAACAATGGGGGATGGGGCATCCCCTTTGGGGGTCAATAACTTTTGATCCCCTGACCCAAACTTCACCAAACCTGGCTGGTATCATAAAGAGACTCTCCTGATGAGACCAGCCAGGTTTGGTGAAGTTTGGTTCAGATGGTCCAAAGTTATGGACCCTCAAAAGGGTAGCCCCATCTACTAATAGCTCCCATTGAAAACAATGGGGAATGGGGGCACCTCCTTTGGGGGTCCATAACTTTGAACACCCTGAACCAAACTTTACCAAACTTGGCTGGTATCATCAGAAGTGTCTTCTGAGGGTACCCTGAAATTTTGGTGCCACTAGCATAAAAACTGCATCCCCTGCTGGCCGGCAAAGTAAAAACACAGCAAAAAATTTAATGACCCGCATATAAGTCGAGGGGAGCTTTTTCAGCATTTAAAATGTGCTGAAAAATTTGACTTATACATGAGTATATACGGTATTACCTTGACTACTATTTAGTTGTGCCACTGGAAAAACTCTTCTCTTTCTTCTTGTTGCAGTTTCAATGGTGATTTAGTTCCTGATGTTTTTGGAGTACCGAGTGACTCTTTAGTACCAGAAATACTAATGGGCAGGTAATCCAAATTTGTTTGCAATTGTTTGGAAGCGTGTGCAGTTGTATCATAAGAACATGCTTTGCAGGGTTGATGCCCATAAATCTTCTTGCTACCAGATACAATTAAATTTACAGTAAACATGCGTTAGTGGAATTTGCATAGAAATAGAACAGTATGCATGCTGTAGCCACAATGTATGTATGATTTCTCCATTATCAACATACTAATATCTTGCTGCGTGTGATGACACAGTTCCCGGAAGAAACTGTAGAGAGGGGGAGGGACAAATTAACTGCCAGACTGGTCTGAATTTCAGACAGCAGGTTGAGGGGGAGACAAGACTTACCCTTCAGTACCCTGGACAGCAGTGTCTTCTGATGCTGACGATACGAACTGTCCTGGGAGGTCTGTACAATTTAAGGGGCAGAGTAAAAGATCCATTATAGTTGGAATTGGCTTCAAGACATTGTAATCGTTTTTCCAATTTTTACTGTGTAAACCTTCTCAAGGCCAATTTGTTAAAAGGCAGCGTATAAATATTGTAAATGAACTGGAGTATGGAGATAGTTGCAGAGGGCAGCTGTGTTAGTCTGCAGACTAGATTAAAATATCTCAGAAATGACTCGCTTCTGACCAGGGGTGTAACGCCCACGGGGACTTGGGGTATCACATGTCCCCGGGCACATGCCAGCTGATCACATGGAGGGCCCGGGGCCATGCTTACTGGCTCTGGGCGGTAGACCTGGGCATCGTTGTTGTCTCCCGGCGGTAGACCTGGGTGCCATTGCCAACCTGGTGCTCCTCTGTGAGATCGGCAGACAGCCTGATCTCTCTCTCCCAGCCTCCCTTACCTAGGGGAAATGGAGCCGGGGGGGGGGGGGGGGGGGCAGAAAACTGAAATTTTTGCCCCGAGCTCCATTTCCATAGATACGCCTCTGCTTCTGATGAATGGAGCTCTGACTCTTGGAAGCTCCTGCTCTTTTTAGTTTCTGAGGTGCTTCTGGACTCCAATCCAAGATTATGCAAGGGATGCACAGAAACAAATCTATTGAAGCTTTTCATCTGAACTGGGCCTTTCTTCTTTACTTCCTGCTCCGGTTATAGGCTTTTATGAGGCCTCGACTCTCATTGGCTCTTTCTTTTAAATATATTGGAGTGTGTGTTGACATGGAAATGTGGCTCAGCATTCATTTCCTGAACACATCCAGCTGTCTACAGCCTTTGACAGATGTTCCAGGTTTATATGCAATCAATGGCAGTGCTCATCACCTGAAAAGGAAATGGTTTGTTATGAAGTGTTTTGCGTTTCCCTCGGGCTTTTTAGCTTTTGTGTCAAGAGCATCGTCTTAGAACTGGAGAAGTCAATCAGATCACGCCTCCGTTTCCATAGGAACAAGTGCCTCAGGATGGGTTTTTTAAAAAAACATGTCCCCCAAGAACTTAAATGCTTAATTAAGGAACCTGTTCCTGCCAGTCACTTCTAAGAATGTTGTTCTGAAATAAAAAGGTAGGAGGTGGTTTCGTTTAGGTAAATTGCCCAGTAATTTAACATACCCATATGTAGACAGAAATGGATGACTGTCACTTTGTCACTGTTAAGAGTTTGCTTCTACTTAGAAACATCTTTTTGACAGGGCAAATCATTTTGGATTATAGCAAGAGAAAACAGTGTCTCAAAGTTGAAAATCATCTGAAGTATCATGGGAAAAGTTTCCTGCCCTTTTGAGAGTTTTTTTTCTGCTATTAATCTTTTTTTCATTTTTATCAAGATGACTTCTATTTTAAAATGTATGGCTTATGGAACAAAGCCTGCACATTTCTCAAAATGGCGCATGGCAGCGCCTGTAACCTTGCCGTGATTATGTGGGAAGATTTTATCAGCTCTTGGATAACAAAAAAAAAAGTCTCTGCCCTCTTGCATTTCTTAGTGGAAAGTTCCGAAGAAGCATGCCATGTTATAATATACTTCTTGCATTTTATTGAAAAGCCATAGGTATACTGGTATTTCTCTGAAAACCAGTGTTCTCTTTCTAATGGGACAAAACGAATAAGCTCCTTAAAAATGACAGTCTTTGGCAGCATGGCGACTGTTTCCATTTGGAAATGGAAATATTTATCTCTGAGCAGAAATTCCAGCTAGTTCAAGTATCTGATGAACTTTGACATTATTTCTTTGCAAGAAATGTGGTTGTCGCCTTCTGTTAATCGTTCAGGTTGTGACTCGCACAACTCTGGAGAACCAGCGTGGTGTAGTAGTTAAGAGCAGGTGCACTCTAATCTGGAGAACTGAGTTTGATTCCCCACTTGAGCTGTGGAGGTGCCACTTGAGCTGAGGAGGTGTATCTGGTGAACCAGATTAGTTTGTCTACTCCAACACATGCCGACTGGGTGACCGTTCTTTGGAGCTCTCTCAGCCCCACCCACCACACAGGGTGTTTGTTGGGGGGGGGGGTGGAAGGTAAAGGAGATTGTAAGTCCCTTTGAGTCTCCTTACAGGAGAGAAAGGGGGGATATAAATCCAAACTCCTCCTCCTCCTCTTCTTCTTCTGGGAGTCAAAGTCAAGATTCTACCTGCTTGTGAAAATATAGCTCAGGCCCTTCTATTGAATATGAACTCTTTTAGCCTTCTGCTAATTAATATATATCTTTCTCTCTTCGAACTGAGCAGTGTGAAGCTATACTGACTTCAAATTTCCAATTATCTCTCAACCTTGTGTCAGACATGGGAACCTAAGATGTTACTTGTAATGGGTGATTTCGAGAAGACACTGCTAGCACGTTACCCGACATTAAAAGGCTCTGCCCTTTGAACAATAAAACATTTTAGATTAAAAGGGAATACGAAAAGATAAAAACTGAACAGAGCAAAATAAGTTTAAAACTTATCTTAAAAAGGCAAAGAAGCCCAGCAGGGAACGACTGCACGGCACGGCAGCCAGAAGCGGAAGCTCTGTAAGAATCATCGTAATGGGTGATTTCAATGCCAGGGTTGGGGAAGATGAATCTAGCTTCCAGCGCCTAGCTGGTTTGGATCCAGATGCCCTACTGTGGCATTTTTCACTTCCCAGGAAATCTAAAGACACTGCATCCAACCATGCGGAAATTCCAGCCAGTTAAAAAAAGAACACCATGTTCTGGGATCAATATATGCAAAAACCTGAAAAGCAGTCCTCAAATGGAGGGGGCACTCCAGTCCTCAAATGGAGGGGGCACTCCAGTCCTCAAATGGAGGGGGCACTCCAGTCCTCAAATGGAGGGGGCACTCCAGTCCTCAAATGGAGGGGGCACTCCAGTCCTCAAATGGAGGGGGCACTCCAGTCCTCAAATGGAGGGGGGCACTCCAGTCCTCAAATGGAGGGGGCACTCCAGTCCTCAAATGGAGGGGGCACTCCAGTCCTCAAATGGAGGGGGCACTCCAGTCCTCAAATGGAGGGGGCACTCCAGTCCTCAAATGGAGGGGGCACTCCAGTCCTCAAATGGAGGGGGCACTCCAGTCCTCAAATGGAGGGGGCACTAGGTTGGAGACAGTCAGTTTTGGAGTGGTGGTGCATTGGGCAGCGGGAAAATTAGGGTAGGAATGTATTTGAGACTCCCTGTTCCTGGAAGATTTCTCTGGAAAAAGATGTAGAAAATACCCCTGCATTAACTGAGTTGGTTCGACAAGGTATTTGAAGGGATGTCATGTTAGGGTTAGGGGTTGCTGCATGGCAGGGGGTTGGACTTGATGGCCCTTGGGGTCTCTTCCAATTCTACGATTCTATGTTTCTCTCCACTATATTTTTCTTAAAGAAATAAAGGCTGTCCCAATTTGCTGCTCCAAGATCATTACATCAAAGGAGCTTGAAAGAGGGATAGAGGGCTGCTTGTTTCTTGCCCACCCCACCCCCATCCCGCTCCTCCCAGTGTACTGATTTGAATGGAAAGGAAAACATAATTGGTGAAAATGTTGTCTTTTTGCAAAGATTCCAAAGAGCAGGCTTGATTCAAACGTGATGCCAAACTGCAGTTAAATACCACAGGGGTCAGACCTCAAAGGATCTGCAGTCTGGTTCGTACAATACCTGTTCATGTTTCAGTGAGCTTTTGGGGGCCGAATCCCCCTCTTTCGAATGTGCTGAAGAGGGTTTACGAAGGCCAGATGCCAGCAGAACGTCCCGGTGATCCGTGCTTCATCAGCAAGTATCTGAATGGTTTCTCGTTTAAAACGAATCTCTTGCCACTTTATTTCTTAGGAGCTTAAAATGGCAGAAATTACTGGATACGCCGAGCAAAATGTACGAACCTCACTCTCATGCGTTCATCGATTTGAATAATGATTTCACTGCAGGTGAGTGATCAATTTTGAAACCTTTGGGAAATTTTATTGGGCAATTTAAGTGTTCATAAGTGCCGTTAAGTGTTAAAATGTTTATGGGTAGGTTATGATTTTTCCTTGGCTGGCTGGGCTCTAGGACTAGGGAAGAGAAAAAACCCGGTTCTTAAGAAGAGCAAATGGGAACAGAACTCGGCAGATTCCAGACTTTTTTCATCCTTCTGCGCTGCCACCCATTTGTTGGTGCGTACAGGTTGTCCTGACCGGAGTGGCCCAGACTCACCTGATCTCTCATCTCTCAGAAGCTAAGCAGATTCAGCCCTGGTCAGTAGGTGGCTGCAAAACCACTAAGGAAGTCCAGGGTTTGCTATACAGAGTCAGGCAAGAAGAGACTAGAAGAAGAAGAGTTTGGATTTATATCCTCCCTTTCTCTCCTGCAGGAGACTCAAAGGGGCTTACAATCTCCTTGCCCTTCCCTCCTCACAACAAACACCCTGTGAGGTGGGTGGGGCTGAGAGGGCTCCGGAAAGCTGTGACTAGCCCAAGGTCACCCAGCTGGCATGTGTGGGAGTGCACAGGCTAATCTGAATTCCCCAGATAAGCCTCCACAACTCAAGCACCAGAGCTGGGAATCAAACCCGGTTCCTCCAGATCAGAGTGCACCTGCTCTTAGCCACTATACCACTGCTGCTCCTGACTACTTCTGAACATCTCTTGCCTTGAAAGTCCCATGAGGGATCACCATAAGTCAACTGTGACTTGACAAGTTTCCACCACCATAGGTTGGTGAGAATGTGTTACATTTTATTTGTTTGTTTATTGTTCGATTTATAGCCCTCCCTCCCCCGCAGGGCTCAGGGCGGCGAACAACAAACAATTTAAAACAACGTAAAACATCAACAATCATAAAATATCAATCAGCATAAACCAAAGTAACAAGATGGTAACATCCCACCCCCCTTGTTCATCCACGGGAGGCCACTAATGATAAGATTAATTCAATTCAAATCCGGCTGGCCAGATGTAAAAGCCTGGCGGGATACCTCCATCTTGCAGGCCCTGCAGAAATCAGTTTAAGTCCCGCAGGGCCCTAATCTAACTGGGGAGCCTATTCCACCAGGTGGGCCCCAGGGCCAGCCTTGGGGTCTTTTGGGCCAGGGACCACCAGCAGGTTTTCCTCCAACGAGCAGAGGGACCTTGAGGGGAAATATGGCGAGACGCGGTCCCACAGGTATACAAGGCCAAGGCTGCTCACAGCTTTAAAGGTCATTACCAGAACTTTAAATATGATCCAGTACTCGATCAGCAACCAGTGGAGGTGGTTATTAGCATGTTTCGGGGCTAAGATACAAATTCCTCACTTTGACCTTGAAAGGTACCCCATTGTCTGGGTTGGTAGCCTTTGAAGGGGTGCCTTCTCCCCCATGAATCTCTTCAGGGTCTTAAGATCCATTCCTTCCTTTAAGGATATAACATTAGTACTTATTGGGAGCAGGGACTTCTTTGTGGTGGCTCTGGAGGTGCAGAGCACTATTCTCTGAACTGTCCATGTGAGGCGTTTCTGGCCTCCATTCATAATCAGATTGAAACTCTCACATTCTCTTGGACATCTGAGCCCTTGTAAAGGTTCCTGTTGTGTTTAATGGTTCTACGTTTCTTCTGTGTTCTTTTTATGACTGCTTGGTCTTTGGTTCAGTTGGTATGTTCAAACACAAACTTTCTGCTAAAAGGTGGTCTCCAAAATATTAATAAGAGAGTCCTGTTGCCACGGTTCTCTCAACTGAAAAATGTCCAGGTTCAGATGGTTGTGGTCTCCCCATTGCTCAAAGAAGACTCTGAGAACAGTTCCATCAAGTTGTTTACTGTGCATTCTTGTTTGCCACACAAATATATTAGCTTATTGGCTCTCCTTGTTTCAAGCCCAGCAGTCAATCTTGGTCATATTGTTTAGCTTCAGGAGATGCCTACTTAACTGAAAACATATTTTGGGGGGGGGGGGGGGGATCTATCAATGGTTTGCTGCCTGTTTTTTATTTGCTCTAATTTAATATCAAAGTTTTCTACACTTGATTATCCTTTAAAACAGCATATAGTTGCCTTTTCAGAATTTGTTTAAGGAGCTGTTGAGAAAATGTCTCATCCACCTCTTTTTTTTCTAATTCATGCACATTAGCTTAAGAAAAATGTAACACTGCCAGGCTCGAAAGAGTGGGTGAAAGTGACAGTGTGGTGTAATGGCTAGAATTTGAGAGACTCACAGTGCAGTCTTAAAGAGAGATATTCCAATGTAAGCTCGTTCATCTCAATGGTCTTAGACCAGAGTAACTCTGAATAAAATTGCACCGTCAGATCCCCATACAGTGTCGTACAACTGCATTTCCTGCCTCCCAGCCCAGCTCTAACGTGCCCAGGCACTCCATTAAGCTGTTAACATGGAACAGGAATTTTGCACACATCTTCAGGGTATAAAATGAAAATTGGGTTTTTCTTGGGGCTCTCACTATTTACCGGCATTGTTCCTTCATTAAGACGAGGGTGCCCTGTGTATGAACACACTGTTTTGCAACAGATGTTGCCAAAATAGTTAAGCTCAGTTAAACTGTTGTTGATGGTTCTATCACTCTAATCGGCTTAACAGATTGAAAGTGATTCTGAAAAAATAGGGGGGGGGCAGAATCCTCTCTAGTTTGAGAATGTTTATACCAATTTCAGCCTAATCCATTTTCAAGCAACTGGGGGTATTTTAGCTCTCTGCTGCCCCCGTGGGAACGAGCGTTCTGTCCCCTCCAGAATCCAAGGAACTGTGGGCATAATTCTGTGCACTTCAGAGGGGTGCTGTCCTCCTCGTTTCTCTCACACAGCAGCCTCCTGTGAGACCACAAGGCAAAGCTGCTTCTGGAATTCAACCATTCTTAAAGCAGTTTGACACATGGACCGGGAGGGATCTTCTGTTCAAGTAATGCAGATATTCCAGACAGCTCCAAGCTTTTCCGCTCACTCTTTGGAGCTCTTTGGATCATGAACCTGAAAATGTAATTGTGTATTCCCCCCTACTTTCCCACCCTATCCAAAAGGTGTCTTATAGCAGTAGCCACAAAACCTTCAACCGTTTAGCTTACGGGAATTATTATTACTAATAATATTTTATGTGCTGATTATCTTGAACCCTAACATTGGATAGCTGCATGAGGGTTTTGTTGGAAAAATATTATCAACTCGGGCAAAATAATATTGATAAGATCTGTGGCAGTAGAAAGAGGCTTCAAGTCACAGGTGACCCCTTAGGGTTTTCAAAGCAAGATATTCGGAGGTGATTTGCCACTGCCTGTCTCTGTGTGGGTAGTGTGAGTTCTGAGAGAACTGTGACTGGCCCAAGATCACCCATCAGGTTTCAAGTGGAAGAGTGGGGAATCGAACCAGTTTCTCCAGGTTAAAGTCCACCCCTCTTAACCACCACACCTCGCTGGCTCCCACTGATCAGATCTACCAAGAGAGGTGGTTTTTTTAATTCTTTTCTCCTTATTCCTATTCTAATCTCATAATGTATCTTTGTGTAGTTCTTGAGAATTTTACAGGGAGAAGTGTAAACAAACACAAAATGTGAAAGCAGCCCTTATTTTCTTGCTTGCCAAGAACTTGCAGATAGATTGGTGAGCCTCTCCTAGTAAACAGCGGTGAAGCAAACATGATTTGTGTGGATAGAATATACCTTTAGTTGACTGCACGCTGTATTTACTCAAAATGAAGGCTATTTTTTCCTGGTGTGTTGACAAGAAAAATGGGAGCTCGCCTTATTGGCTTCATTTATTCCTGTCCTGCTTCTTCCCAGTCAAGACCCAAAGCATTTCAGACAATCATTCTTCCCTCCTCCATTTGTCCACGATAACAACTTCATGACCTAGGGCAGGCTGGAAGATCATCAGTGGGCCAAAATTACTTGCTGAGCTTCAGTAGTAGAGTAGGGATTCAAACCTAGGTTTGTCAGTGTGGTGCAGTGGTTAAGAGTAGGTGGATTCTAATTTGGAGAACTGGGTTTGATTCCCCATTCCTCCACCTGAGTGGCAGAGGCTTATCTGGTGAACCACAACAAAGGGTGTCTCATGAAGGTTTAATGGGGTGTAGTGGTAAGCGTGCCAGACCAGGATCTGAGAGACTCACAGTAGTCTGAGGGTGACCTTGGGCCAGTCACACCCCTCAACCTAGCTTACTTCACAGGGTTGTTGTGAGAATTCTGTTAGCCTCTTTGAGTCCCCATTGGGGAGAAAGGGGAGAAGTAAATGAAGCAGATAAATAAGCAGGTGGATTCTCTGCTCAAAGCAAAAGACAAAAAAATTCCATAGGCTCGCAGGCTTTTTTTGTACAGCCCTAACAATCATGAAACCATTGAGCTGCATGACTGGTCATTTCACTTTCATTTCTGGCTGTTGTCGGTTTTCTGGGCTGCATGGCTGTGGTCTGGTAGGTGTAGGCGAAACGTTAGGAGGAAAAACTACCAGACCACGGCCACGCAGCCCAGAAAACTCACAACAGCCAACTGATTCCAGCTGTGAAAGCCTTTGACAATACTTCTATTCCTCTTATACTAACTGTGGCCTTGCAGAAATGCTTTGCATTGTGCCAAGTTTGGCATAAGAAGAGTAAAGATGCCGAACATTGGGATGAAGAAGCAGGGATAGGGTTGGGGAAAGAAGGCAGCCTTTTAAAAAAATCAGAATTTGTGTATGTCTTTGGGAACCTGCTCCTCCGGCTACCTGTTTTCTGTTCTTGCTTCCTGATTTCCTCAAGGTGTAGAAGTTCCGTGTGCACACCTTAAATCTGCTGAGGTTGGTTGCTGTAAAAGCAAATAATCCACATAAATGTCACCAGTGATATCCTGTGCTGGAGTTAATGGAGACAATGAGTAGTGAGAAGAAAATTAAGTGGCTGCCTGCAGAGGTTTTACTCAACAGCGGTCGATGTAAATTCAACTCTTTTCTCTCTCTCTCTCTCTTTTTTTAAAACCTTAGTTATCGCGGAAGGATAATCCGCTGCTCACAGTTTGTTCAGGAGAGGATAGCTGCTTTGCAGAACGGGTTCTGTTTGTGAGGAGTCAGCCAAAGACATTTCAGAGAAAGGCAATGCAAAGAAAGACAGTTCAGAAAAAGGCCCCCGTTCTGCCCTGCGCAATTCTAATCGTCATGCAGGCAAAATACACCAGTGAAAGCAGTGTGCTGTTTAATGTATTGTCGAAGGCTTTCACAGCCGGAATCACTTGGGTGCTGTGTGGTTTCCGGGCTGTATGGCCGTGTTCTAGCAGCATTCTCTCCTGACCCGTTTATACTTGTGTCTGTGGCTGGCATCTTCCAGAGAGAGTCTCTGAAGATGCCAGCCACAGGCTCACAATTTGCTAGCGAAACGCCGCATGGAAAAAACACTGCTAGAAGCTACTGGCTCATACAGCTTTCAGGCTCCACAACACCTAGAAAGTGTGCTGTTTCCTTACCTGAACTTCCTTTCTCTCTGGAAATGCACTGGCTCGTTGGCCTGCAGTTTGCAAGCCCCATCGTAGCATGCTGGCTCTTACAAGATTGTCTAAAAGCCTGGGATTGAGCCTGATAATCTTGCAATACAAACTGTCAGATACACATTTAAAGCACTCTGGAAGTCGAATACTGTTTTTAACTTGGATGGCATAACCACATCCCTTCATAAGCAGATTTTCCCCTGTGCTCTGCATTCATCTGTATTTGTCTGTCCTCCAGTGGGATCATGACACGTTTAACTCTGTGAAGTACTACTAACCTTTCCGGTTTCTATCAGGTGTGTGCAATAGAACAATTCCATGGATGTTTGTATTCAACATGGAAATCTACTGACTGTACTGCGGGGGTGGGGGTAGAAATGACCCTCAAATAGATGGATTCTCTCCCCCCCCATCCCCCGCCCCGCCCTATTAAAAATATATATCCCCCCATTCTCTCCTGTAGGAGACTCAAAGGGGCTTACAATCTCCTTGCCCTTCCCCCCTCACAACAAACACCCCGTGAGGTGGGTGGGGCTGAGAGAGCTCCGAAGAGCTGTGACTAGCCCAAGATCACCCAGCTGGCGTGTGTGGGAGTGCACAGGCTAACCTGAATTCCCCAGATAAGCCTCCACAACTCAAGCGGCAGAGCTGGGAATCAAACCCAGTTCCTCCAGATCAGAATGCACCTGCTCTTAGCCACTGCTCTTAGCCACTACGCCACTGCTACTCCAGTGTATGCTTATCAAGATTCCAGATGCAGTGACTTCTGTGTTTACTGCTCTTGGGGGGAAAATGGGGGAAGAGATATGAAGACCCAGTGAAATTTAGGAAGGATTATCTGGCAGGCATGACACAGCAATCGGTAGGAGCGTTTATGACCACTGCTGTTTGGTACCTTGTTACATGTGTGGGAGTGAGGAATCAAACCTGGTTCACCAGGTAAGAGTCTGCCGCTCACGTGGAGGAGTGAGGAATCAAATCCGGTTCTCCAGGTCAAACCTGATTCTCCAGAAGTAGGAAGTACCAAGGAAGGCAAGGAGGCAGCATAACGCATGTCACCTCAGAGTCCTACAGACAGGTGCCGATACTTGGAAAGGGACCTTCATGTAGTCTGATCCCATATAGATAAAAAATCACAATTTTGAAATATGTCCACTCCATGTTGCTTTAGTTTCAGAAGCGGTTTACCATTCAGCATGGAGGGAGGAAAGGGAAGTTGTAGTCATTCAAGCCCTGAGCTAGACTGATTCAGGGGGACATGCATAACCTTTTAAGCCTTTAATACGGTCCTCGGATAAGAACATTTTTGTAAACAGTTTAGGAATTATTCTTGATTGACAGCAAGCTCACACAGTATGTTTTTGGTGTGAAGTATTTGCATCAGGTAGGGACAGATTGCAACTGTTTGCCAAGTAATTTTCTGGGAGAAACAATTACAGCAATTACATCAGGGAACAGAGAGTCGAAATGGCCGGATTATTTCCAAGTACTTCCCCCCCTCCCCCCATTCAGCTGTTTAAACGCTGCTGCGCCTGAAAATAGCACATTCAAAAGGCAGGTATGTTAAGCAAAATGTGTTTAGCAGGGAATGAACATTCTGCCATTTTAAGGTGGCTCGTGGAGTCCTACTTAACATTTCTGAGATCAAAAAGCAATATTTTCAAATCGCAATATTATTAAATTCCAGGTTTCCCTAAAGAAGGCGTAACTGAAATGATTGCTCCTGTTTTTCCATTCTGTCTGTCTGCATTGATATTGTCCTGGTCTTCTGAATGCAAGAATGCCGAATGTTCGGCATCCTAAGATTAGTGAGGGGAATGCTGCCAATGCCACATCCTGTGTCTTTTTACGGTGCTTGTTTCCCCTTGAACCTCTGTCCTTTATGACAAGGTTCATCCGCTCTCCACTGTGTTCTAGGATTTATGTCCCTTTCTCCAGCCAATAAGTTTCTTCTAATGGCTTATAAAAATAATTTAAAACATCCATAATGCAAGTCTTTTATTTCATGGTTTTACTACAATCATAAAAGGGCATAAATAACTAAAAACAACAGCAGGAGATAAAACATGGCTCCTGTTGCATTTTTTAAATCAATTATGCAGAAGTGCTCTGACTTCCCCGTGGCATAAGGAGAGGGAAAAGGGGCCGGCTGTTTGTGGGGAGAAATGAGCTCAACGCTGTGACATACTACTGGAGATCCTAGCCTGAGACAATGCTTCCTGCCAATTTCTCTTCTCACTCCCCCAACTGCTCTAGGACGGCCCTTGAAAATGGGAGTAAATTGTAAAAAAGATAGCAAGCCGTGATTTTTGTACTAGATCCATATTATAAGAAAACCTCCAGGACTGGATTGGATTTATTAATCGTGGACTGATGGAAGGAGAAGATAAAGAAACA
Organism: Sphaerodactylus townsendi; assembly: GCF_021028975.2. NCBI lineage: Eukaryota > Metazoa > Chordata > Lepidosauria > Squamata > Sphaerodactylidae > Sphaerodactylus > Sphaerodactylus townsendi. The sequence continues at coordinate 16,718,458 of NC_059438.1, forward strand.
CATTCGTGGGGCAAGGAGGAAAATGTCTAACAGACTTGCTTCACTGCAGTCCTTTGCTGTTTCGTAATAAGTTGAACTTGGTTGTCATTCTTATTGCCAGCCCTGCAAGGTTGACAGGGAATCTTTCTCACCATGGAGCTTCAGGGTAAGGTGGTGCTCTTTTGATCTTCCTCAGAAAAGCATGGCGGTCTCTGGCATCTTTCAGCTCACTACTGTGTATCCAGACTGTGGGTTACTTGCATAGTTTCTTATCTCTGTGCTTACCTCTGATGCAAATCAGAAATTCTACATGGTTGCCCTGTACTTCGGTTGCTTTACTACCATCAGATCCTCTGAAGATGCCAGCCACAGATGAAGGCGAAAAGTCAGGAGAAAATGCCACTAGAACAGGACCATACAGCCCAGAAACCACACAACCAGTGGTGGGATCCAAAAATTTTAGTAACAGGTTTCCATGGTGGTGGGATTCAAACTGTGGCATAGCGCCAATGGGGCTGGCTGGGGCACGATGGGGGCGTGGCCGGGCATTCCGGGGGCGGGGCATGTGGCAAGGACCCAGCTGCTGCGCCAATCCTTGGGTGGGAAATGAATGCACACAGGCGCAGGTTGCCACGCACGCCAGTGCACCTCCTGCTAGACTGCTTCAAGTTCTGCGTGTTACTGCTGAGAGGAGGGGAATAACTAAGGCAAAAATCATGTGGCCAAATCACCAATTAGTAATCCCCTCTCGGCATACACAAATAATTAGTAACCTACTCTCGGGAACCTGTGAGAACCTGCTGGATCCCACCTCTGCACACAACCCCTCAGTTGCCCTGTATGTTCACGACCAGTGGAGTAGCATTGGCAGGGGGGATGCCCTGGGCACGCGCCGGTGCGGGGGTGTGGCAGGGGGCAGGGCGCACGTATGCCCCTGGTGCCGTTCACCCTTGCTCTTCCCCATTCACGACTGCTAGGTTCCATCATGTTTTGCCTGAAAACTTTCAGTTTTTGTGATGTGTCTGCTTTCAATTTAAGTTGCCGTTTCTGTAATCCCCTTTCCCTGTTTCCATGAAACAATGCAAACCCGAACAATCTCGTTTCGCAAGCAAAGGGCGTCGAGGTTGATGGAAAACGCCTCTGTGCAAGCACCTCTACATTTTTTTTCAACATTTAAATTATCGCTGTTGCTTTTGTTCTTTGTGGTTTGACTCTCTTTTTTGAAATCCTCACATTTATTCCTCCCACACACCAAACATACACATGCTTTGTTTTATTACTAAGCTGGGTGACACCAGAGCTACTATATTACTGTTGTTTTTTAACTCTCAGTTTCTTTCGGAGGTGCTGATTGTTATTCCTGTCCTCTTGCTGAGTTTTATATACACATTCTTTAAAACAAATTATATGCGGCCAAACTCTTCTCGTTTCCACTGCTGAGTTATTTTTTTGGTCTACTGTGTTGCGTACTACATAGCATAGAACTAGGGAGGGGAGCCATTCCTGCATCATGAAAATGAAGCTAAAAGAAGACTCTGAAACAACGTCAGACCCAAGGATTGCATCCAGCGATGCACTTTCTTATGAAAAAGCTATCTTGGCTACACCTGTTTTACATCTCAGCGCTAAGATGCAGCATAGGAAGTTGAAGTTGAATCCAACCATGTTTTTCTCTTTGCCCAACCCCTTATGCAAGACATGTTAAAGTTGGACCCAGGCTAAATTTCCCACTAGCGCAAGGAGAGGTATAATTTCTGACTCTTTCCCCTGCCTGGTACAGACATCTGGTCCGGCCCTCATGCCATTTTCTGAGGGTGTGCCACTAGCCCTCATGAGCAGCCTTTTGGGAAGATCAGTGGGCTGCAGGGGGGGAAGGAAGAGGCAGGAAAATTCCATTTTGCAATTGGAAAATTTAGTCTCAATCCAGCGCACCCTCTTAAATCTCAGCCCCACCCGAAAGGGGGGATTGTGCCAAAGAAGCGGCCCATGCCCACAGATTTGCCCTCCCCAAGATAATTACTGTGGAGGAGGGGCAGAAACACCTGTGGGCAGCAGTCACCATTATTACTATTAATTAATTAATTAATCAATCAATTAATTAAATATACCGCCCTATCCCCGAAGGGCTCAGGTCGGTGAACAATATAAAATATTATATATAAAAAACATATATACAATTTAAAACAGTTACATTCTAAAACCATGTCCCACGAACCCATATACAAGCCTCCCCAGAAAGGAATAATGGGTCCCAATGATATTAGGGACCCCTATAATCAAGGGGGGGGGCAGAGGCACAGTCAGCGGCTGGTCTCTCCAAAGGCCCGGTGGAACAACTTGGTCTTGCAGGCCCTGCGGAACTCCCCAAGGTCCCACAGGGCCCAGACAGCTGGTGGTAAAGTGTTCCACCAGGCCAGAACTGTAAAGGCCCTGGCCCGAGTGGAGGCCAGCCGCGTCATTGAGGGGCCAGGGATCTCCAGTAAATTGGCCTCTGCTGAACGCAGAGGTCAAACCGGGACATATGGGGCCCGAACACAGCTCTCAGCGCTGCGTCAACACTTCCACACTGCTGCTAGCAGTGGAGGCGATCCCAGCATCCAGCCCAAGTTTGTGGCAGTTATGCCACTGCCCCAGCTCTCAGACTGACACTTACACCCTTTGGGATGGTATGAGGCCCTTTCCACATATGCAGAATAATGCACTTTCAATCCCCTTCCACAATTGTTTGAAAGTGGATTTTGCCATTCTGCACAGGAAAACCCAGCTGCAAAGTGCATCGAAAGTGGAGTGAAAGTACATTATTCTGCGTGTGCGGAAGGGGCCTAAGTCCACTGAGCCCAATGGAAGGCTCTCCAGTGACAGTGGAGTAGGGATTCTTTTTTGCCTCCCCATGCTGCCATTGCCATGTCACATCCCACTGCTGGGGCTCTGGGTGTGGCTGCCTGCGAGCTCTGGTTCAATAGCGCAGACATTTGCAAAACAGCACTAGCCACCGTTTTCCTTCCAATAATGGTTCTTTGGACCAGATCCCTTCAGTTTTACGACTGCCCTGTTAATGAGCTGGCACACGACTGAGCTAATATTGCCATCTGGTCAGTAACATCAGTAAATGGTGCCATCATACAATATCTGAAATGGACACACATCAACATACCTTACATCAAATCAGACCATCAGTCCATAAAGGTCAGTGTTGATCTCAGCCAGCCATCTTTCACGCCATCTACCGCTTGGTCCTTTCTATTTGCGCAACCAGGGATCGAACCTGGGACTTTGTGCGCGCCGAGCAGAGTTCTTCAACTGTTCCACAACCCATCCCCAACAAACTGAGCATGGTGGCTACTATGGAACTACTTTCAAGGTTGTTTTGGGAACCCTTTTTTTTGTTTGGCTGGTTGTTGTTTTTTAAGCAGCCTAGTGAAATCCTCCATGGATGCAAGTGTGTCTTGGGGTAGTGGGAGGTACCTTAAAAGGTAAAGGTGCAAGCAACAGATCATTACTGACTTGGGAAAGACGTCACATCACAAAGTTTACTATGTACACTGTTTATGCGGAAGATGCCTCACACTGGAGTAAAATGTAGGTGTTAGCAGAAGGAAATGGTAGGATCCAGCTATTTAACAGCAACATGCAACTGTACACAGTATGTGCCAGTATAGAAGCCACCCGCACCTGCCATATTCAGAACGGCAAAACTCTGATACTATTTTTCTGTATTTACTTACTTCTATCCTGCCATTCTCTCCGAAGCAGCTTCTATTTGTCTCTTCTCCTCCTGTTTGTCCTCAAACCAACCCTGCGAGGTAGATTAGGCTGAGAATGTGGTGGTTCAAAGACACCCAGCAAACTTGCATAGCAGAGTGGGATTGGAATCTGGGTTTCTGAGTTTCTAATCAGACATTCTAACCACTGCACCGTGCTGGGTCTAGATGTCTCCGTCTTGGTTTGCTTGTGATCTTCCCGAGGGTATCTTGTTCTCTGGCGTTGGGCTAGCTGGCTTAATTCAGCAGAAGCGTGCCTTATGCATCTGTATCAGCTTCAGGCCCTTTTTCAGATTTAGTCTCTGTTCTATTCAAGCATTGTTGCTATACTCACAGTATTGACTTTGGCATTAGAAATGTAGTTTAGGCTGTGTATTCTGACCTTACATAGTGCATTTTTAGAAACCCAGCTATTTTAATTTTAGTGCCAGGATTTTCTCCGCTGGCTCAGACTCTTCCAGTCGAAAATGTGTTGAGACTGAGGCAGTGTTAAAATGTAGATGAGGGTAATTATCACTCAGGGTGGGAGGGGGGACTTCATAATAATGTCTACTGAGTAAAATTACCATAATGTTGTCATTATGTTAACGCAGTAAGTAAAGCTTCTGCAAAGGTTTTAATGTTAGACCACACTTTCTTTCGATCCTCGGGGACTTTGGTTTACTGGATTGTCACCGTGAGTTTTCCGAAGGGCATTTTAGTTGCAGGAAACAAAATAAATATGGTCGACTCTCGGAATTTAAATGAGTCGTCCAATATGTGAGCAGTAGTATGGAGTCAAAAGAGGTGTCTTCAAAAAATCCAAACCACTGTCATTGTATGTGTGCAGGGAGGGGGGGGGGGTTTGAAAACCTCAGATATCTAATAACAGCCCCTAATGTTTTGAAGATCATATCTCGACTGCCATGTTGTTTACACACATGTGACTTTGTGCATGTGGGTGTTAGTGTGGTGCTGGTAGAAAGTGTCTTTCTTTGACTTCTGTCCCCACATGTCTTTACAGATTTGTTTCTTACAACAGAATCCTCGGGCACAATTCAGTTCGAAACGTGGGTGAATCAGGTAAGGAGAATAAATAGCGCAAAATGTTTTTGGACGGGGGGAAACAAAACAAGCAATGCCTTCGGGCCTGTTAAACACAAAGGTCATGCGGCTGAGCTGATTTTTAACAGCGAAGAGGTAGAAACATGGAAAAAGTAACTGCAGCTTTACATGGTGAACTTTTCAATATTGCTGGGAGGCGACGCTTTACTCAGCATCCTTCCCTCCGCACAATTTTAGCCTGGCTGCCAGTTAAACCAATCAGTCTGCCCTAATGTGGACGTTAACAGGATTCCTGTAGTGGCGTCATCTGTTGGGTGAGGCTACTGCCATTTAATGCTTCTGCAGGATGGCTGGTGAGGAAAGAGCATATCGGTGGAGCGTTCTCTTTTCCCAGTTGCTGTCGAACTTCTGTACCATCTAAACATGGCTGGGGGAGTCACGAGAGAAACGGAGAGAGACAGTTATAGGATTGTATTGTCGAAGGCTTTCACAGCCAGAATCACTAGTGGGTTTTCCGGGTTGTATGGCCGTGAAGATGCCAGCCACAGATGCAGATGAAATGTCAGGAGAAAATGCTGCTGGAACACGGCCATACGACCCAGAAAGCCCACAACACCCTAGTTATAGGATTATTTGGGATTTTCCTCCTGTGCAGCCATTTTTTTTTTTTGCGTGAGCCACAAAATTCCAAAGGAGGTATTTCAAGTACAGCTTGGTGTGCTGCAGAGATAGTACGAAGGCTTGGAGCTGTTGTTTCTCTAGAGCGAGCCGCTTCCCCACAAGAGACACCTTGTGAGGTAGGTGGGGCTGAGAGAGTTCTGAAGAACTGTGACTAGCCCAAGGTCACTTTGGTGCCCTTGACTCTTTTATTTATGTTTATTTATTTATGTTTCAAATTTCTATCCCGCCCCGTCCCCGAAGGGCTCTGGGCGGCGCACAACATATAATGGATACAATCATAAAATATCATAAATAGACTAAAACTTATAAAAGCAGCGAAACTAACTACACATTAACATTTAAAATGTGAAATGAGTAAAAGCACAAGTATAGGTATAGGTGGCGCCCGATACCCTACATATCAAAATACTTCCCCCTAGAGATAAAAAGCGATCCGGACTCCCCAATTCCTAAAACCTACCTCCCCATGGGGATGGCAAGGGACCCCTCAATATGAGGGGACCCTGATGTAACTGCCTCTAGGGGCAGGGCAGTAGGGGCAATTCATGTCAGGCAGAAGCTGGACACTCCAAGCGCCCGGTGGAACAACACAGTCTTACAGGCTCCATCGCAGGAACTCCTTCCTCACCCAGGTCCCGCAGGGGCCCGGACAGCTGGAGTGCGAAGCTGGGTGTTCCACCAGGCCGGGGCCAGTGTCCGGGTGAAAGGTCCTTTGGCCCGCTGTGGGAGGTTGCTAGTCAGCCGCATCATAGAGGGGCCGGGGGCCACCAGTAAGTTGGCCTCTGCAGAGCGCAGAGGCCGAGTTGGGACATATGAGCGCAGAGGCCGAGTTGGGACATAAATAATCTCAAATGCCCAGAGGTAAATGGAGGCGCCAAGCCCAGCCCCTTTTTGCCTTGTCTCTCCCTGCATTGGCTCCTGAGACTTTAGAACAAATCCATAATTTCTGCAGACAAAACAGCCTTCGGGGAAACCACTGTTCCGCAACTCACCCAAATGTATTTGAGAATGGCACTTTGGAGCAGAGAAGGTAATCTAGGTATGGACGGCGGGAGGGGGGGGGGGGATTTCCTTCAATCAGTTATGAAATGGAATTGTGTGGGTTGTTGGAGGACATTGGATGCAAATCGTTTCTGAGACGTCCTGGTGGAAATGCCAGATACAAATGAGGAAAACGAAAAAAGCAAATGAGCATCTTTTATCGAGGAGGAATCTGCGAACTGCTGTTATTTCTTTCCGAACTCAGCACTGGTCCTTGAAGTGTCGTCTTGAAAACTAAAATAAACTTGTGTCCTTGGTGAAGTTGAAGCCTCGCAGGAATACGGGTGTTTAGCAGAGGCGATGTTCTCGGTTCCTGTGGTTTTCACGTGATCAGAAAGTACATGAAAACACACTCTGCGTTGATGGGAGACGGGAGTTTGAAACCCCAGAGTATTGTCAGAGCCACTCAAACAATCATTTTACAATAACAGACGGCTCACCTTATGAACCTGTCCTGTTGCATCACATTGACTTTGAGACACAGAAGCTAGAACCAGATTTCTTACAGCGTTCCTAAACTCTTCCCCGAAAGCAGAGATGTTGGTTTTCCTTCTCTCGGATACTTAGCCCATCCCTCGTTTCATTCAGGCTGCCATGGCTTGTTTTAACATAAGTACTTCTAGACTTGGTTATTTTAATAATGTTATTGATGATTTAGACTGATCCTTCACTGAGGAAGGGGCTGGACAAGAGGGGTTGTTCAACTTGGATGGCTTCTAACTCTATGATCCTATGTTTTATCATCTTGCGATCAACTGTAACGGTTATATGCAGTAAATGCTATTGTGTCACATTGCGTGGGCTTGCAGTGGAAGAAGAAATTTTAGAGATCCCCGTTTCCTCTTCCTCAAACAGAAATACTGCTCTATTGGGAAAATTGTACGGCTGAATACATGCCTGTGCGTATCTGTGCATTTCAACCATCTCAAATACTGAGAAACTACCGGAGATTTGAGAGAACTTTGAAAGAGTCATAATCGTTTCTACTCAGTAACAATAAGACCAAAATCCCAAGGCTAATATCCAAGACTTCAGTCTCAGAAGTAGCTTTTATGTTTGGTTTTCATATCTCATGATTGCCTAAGCTATGTTTGTACAGAGCTTGACATTCTCTGCGATGGAGCGGCCAGGATGCAGTTGTTTAATTCCAATTTTTAAAAAGTATAACTGTCCTACAAATAAAACGTTAACTCCAAAAGGGTTCCCAGATATGAAACATAGATAACAACCTTTGAAAATATTGGACAATGATACATTTTACATACGTGTTTTACCTTTTTCACTGTTTATAGCATGGTTGGGGTTTTATTTCTTTTTAAAATGCGTTTATCCCCGACAGGAGGGAAATTTTTCCAGACCTAAAAAACCCAACCAGAAACCCACAGACGTGAAGGTTGTCGGACAATCAGTGTTTTCAGATTTTGGTAAGGTTCTGTTCTCTCGCTTTGAAATATTTGATGTAAAGCTCTGTTGGTGATTAAAAAGAATGCATTTCTGTCTATTCCAATATTAAATGTCAATTCAGATATTAATAAAAGAGGTAATTTCTAGAGGGGGTCAGAGACTGGGCCCAAGAACAGTTGGTCGTGGGGCCACCTTGACGGTACGTGATTTGCGATTTGACCCTGAGTGGCTCCTGTTGGAGGTAAAAGGGGTCAGATCCCTGAGGAGTGCTACCCTGATCCCTGAGGAGCAGCAGTGGCGTAGGAGGTTAAGAACTCGTGTATCTAATCTGGAGGAACCGGGTTTGATTCCCAGCTCTGCCGCCTGAGCTGTGGAGGCTTATCTGGGGAATTCAGATTAGCCTGTATACTCCCACATACGCCAGCTGGGTGACCTTGGGCTAGTCACAGCTCCTCGGAGCTCTCTCAGCCCCACCCACCTCACAAGGTGTTTGTTGTGAGGGGGGAAGGGCAAGGAGATTGTAAGCCCCTTTGAGTCTCCTACAGGAGAGAAAGGGGGGATATAAATCCAAACTCTTCTTCTTCTTCTACCCACAGGGGGTTGGTCTCGATTGCCCTTGTGGTCTCTTCCAGCTCTATGATTCGATGTTCTAATTGAGTCAAGAAAAGGAAGTCCCCAAAAAAATAATAAAAAAGGTCAGATTTGGAAAGTTTGAGGGAGAACAAACTCCTGTAAACCAAATGCAAGACAATGTAAGGCAAGCCAGGTGAGCTGTTGGTCTGATCCAGCTGTCATACGGATGTTTTGTAAAACCCTCTTCTGTAATCTCAATCTCTCCGTTACAAAATTTTAACAGATAAAGTGCCCATAAAGCCTGGTATGCACGAGAGACATTTAAATTAATTAAAGTAGCTTATAAAAAGATTGATGGAACACGTCAACATTCTTAATGGTTATAATTGCTGGTTGTTTTGCTAAGCTTGGGAACAAAGAGAACTCTTAATTTATATGCAAATCTATCTTAAAGCAATTTTTGGGCCAGCTCAAAATTAAAAAAAAAAACCCCACACACACACTAAGTTAAGTATCATTTTTAAGCCAAAAAGGCTGCATTTAGTTTTACAACCTTTTAATGTTTATATCCTATGGTTTTTCTACTGGTGTTACAGCCTTGTCCAGAATATTTTATCCTTGTTTAGAGACTAACTTTACATGTTGCAAATGCAAAGTAACTGAATTCCTCCTGCCCAAATACACTTACTTGCATTTTCCTAGCTCTTCCAGCATCTGTGTTGTGTGTCTGTTTTCATGGAGGGCAGGTCTATCAGTGGCAGTAAACGTCTGAGTCCCAGTGCCAGGAGGCAACATCAAGGGAAGTCTTGGTCTCTAGGCTCTGCTGTTGGATCTCCAGAGGAATTGGTTGACCACTGTGTGAGACAGGATGCTAGATGGACCACTGATCTCATCCAGCAGGGCTCTTATATTCTTGTTCCACTGGATGTGCTGGATGACATCCTGAAAATACATTTCCTTTGAGTCAAAGGGCTCATTCTGCATGGGTCAGTAAACCCAGGTGTAGGCCGGTAAAAAAACTCCCTGTTTTGGGAGGGAACTTCGCACAGATCCCGCCCCTAAAACGAGTCTGCCCTGTGTTATTTCCCCCAAACCGTTTTTTTTTTAGAATCGCGCTTTTAGTGAATCTTTTCAAAAATCCCAGGTTGCAGCTGCTTGTGAGCGAACGGCTTGGCAGGAGGGGCTGTATTTGCTTCCATTGTCCTTTTTTCTTATTTCGCGGCATACATCTGCGTATCTACGCAGGTGCAGATGATCATGTCGTTAGACGTCAACATGGCTGTGGGGGTTCATTTGTGTATGCCTGTGTAGCTAAGCATGGGTGGGAAGTGATTTTTTTTTTTAAGCCACAACAGCAACCTGTATTGTTTCTGTGGGCTCAAATCGTTCCCTGCATGGATCCATGTGGGCACGAAAACTGGAAAAAGGGTTACCACTGCTACTACGCAACAGTGGCGTAGGAGGTTAAGAGCTCGTGTATCTAATCTGGAGGAACCGGGTTTGATTCCCTGCTCTGCCACCTGAGCTGTGGAGGCTTATCTGGGGAATTCAGATTAGCCTGTGCACTCCGACACACACCAGCTGGGTGACCTTGGGCTAGTCACAGTTTATCAGAGCTCTCTGAGCCCCACCTACCTCACAGGGTGTTTGTTGTGAGGGGGGAAGGGCAAGGAGATTGTCTCCTGCAGGAAAGGGGGGATATAAATCCAAACTCTTCTTCTACTACTACTTTATCTCGACTGCAATTCGTTATACATTTGCTGTGCGGAGAGAGCCAAGGTGGCATGGCTGAGATCTGAAACTAGCACAAATACACAAAAACATATTACAATTACAATGTGCCACAAATTGCTTGCTAATCCTGTCTACAATTAAATACCATCTCCCACAGGTAACACGCTGTTCTGTTCTAACAGTACTTAAAATGTCTTCAGTGTCCACAGATACCAGCCAAAGTAAAAAAAAAATGCATGTGGATTATACTGGGGGGAAAAATACCCCATATTGATTATTACAGCGAGATTAAATTAAAACGTTCATTATAAATTTCAGCAAAACAGAAACATTTGTACGAAGTGTATTGTTTCAAGTCCCACAGGGCTTTTCTTTGGAAAAACAGCCGTAATGCTCAAAACTCTCTTTTGTCCGTACCTCTTCATTTCTTACATTATCTGGTGCAGAAAGTTGTTAATGATTCCCCAAAAGCAGATGGTATCGAAAAATGCCATGAATACTAATAAGCATAAAGTATATGTCAAATGCATTTATTTTGAAAGATGTTACAGGGAAAAGTAATCTGGAGTCGAATTTCATCTTGCCAAGTGTTACAGCTAACAGCAGTAGATAATATCACCAAAGGGTGCTCTGTAATTTTAGAAAATCTGCCACATTTCGGGAAGCCATGACTTAACTCAGAATTCAGGCAAGCAGGAAAGGGGAAAAATACAACAGTACATGAGTTAAATCCCAATGACTTCAGATAACAGAAGGAAGAGTTTGTTGTGCCTAGTTCCCATATGCCATATCTATGCTGTAAATGCTAAACTACAGCTAAAATTTGTTCCACATAAAGATGATAGGTCGGTGCAGTTGAGGTGAGAAACTTGTGTGCTTCCGCATTAGAATATAGTCCTGAATGAATATGAGAATTATCATTAATATTTACGTGCTGCCTTTGTCAAAACCATTATTTGGGGCATTATTGAACATGGTACTTTGATACAAGAGCATTTATAGTTATTGAACAGCTATCATCACATTTTCAAATGGAAGAGGGGGGAGCAGGGCTAGGTAGGCACTAGGACCCAGGCGGCAACAAAGACAGTCCAGCGTGTTGAGTTTTGTGGCAAAGGAATATAGAAGAGAAGAAGAAGAGTTTGGATTTACATTCCCCCCTTTCTCTCCTGTAGGAGACTCAAAGGGGCTTACAATCTCCTTGCCCTTCCCCCTTCACAACAAACACCCTGTGAGGTGGGTGGGGCTGAGAGAGCTCCAAAAAGCTGTGACCAGCCCAAGGTCACCCAGCTGGCATGTGTGGGAGTGCACAGGCTAATCTGAATTCCCCAGATAAGCCTCCACAGCTCAGGCGGCAGAGCAGGGAATCAAACCTGGTTCCTCCAGATTAGAATGCACCTGCTCTTAACCACTACGCCACTGCTGCTCAAACAATATAAAATCTTCTAACATCTTTTTGTGAGCCTTTTTTGAAAGTACAGAACGAGCAAAGACTGCATATTGTTTGAGGCATCTTTCACAACTGGACTCTTTCTAGTTGTGGTTTCCAAATGAAAATACAATTATAACAGTGTGATATCTAAGTGCCTTCCACTGTAATAGTGGAGTGCTGCCATCCTTCTTTAGAAATAAAAGCTTCTTGAAGTCTGTCGTAAGGTTGCTAAATATTTTTCTCCTTCAGTGAAACAACACAAAAACAATACACGTGCACAAAAACCTGATCAGAGGTACTCAGCCGGCTGTAGCTCTTATCTGGTAACAAGTATAGAAACAGCAGGTTGCAGGAAGAGAAGACAAATAGCATCTTGGCGGTAAAATTTTCGCAATGACTGTTTTGACATTTCAGTTTTGCAGAATTTTGCCATCCAGATTTGCTGCGTAGTTACCTAACGTAGCCTGGAATGAATTGTTTTCAGGAAAAGGCATCCCGGGGTAAAAGCAATTCAAGTGTTTTGTCTGGCACAGTGAATCCATCAAACATTATCAAGCGGTCTTCCCTTTAGATCGAGCTTCTGTCCCAAACTTAATAGCCCTAGACATGAGCTCTCTAAGCCTTGGTGTCTCTCCATCCTCACTATGGGGGGTAACCCCTTTTTTACAGAGTGATTGTGATGATTGCAATGAGATCATGAACTGGATCCGGCGACACATTTCCACACATAGATTTTTGCTGATTCCCCCCCTCCCCAGTGAAGAAGAAGAACAGTTTGGATTTATACCCCACCTTTCTCTCCTGTAAGGAGACTCAAGGTTGCTTGCAAGCTCCTTTCCCTTCCTCTTCCCCAAAACAGACACCTTGTGAGGTAGGTGGGGCTGAGAGAGTTCAGAGAGAACTGTGACTAGCCCAAGGCCTCCCAACAGGAATTGTAGGTGTGCGGGAACACATCTGGTTCACCAGATGAGCCTCTGCCACTCAGGTGGAGGAGTGGGAAATCAAACCTGGTTCTCCAGATTAGAATCCACCTGCTCTTAACCACTACAGCACACTGGCTCAATTCCATGCTGCTCTTGGGGGTTCTTCGGGCAGAATTTTGGGGAGTCCTTTCTGCTGCAGCAAGATGGGGGGAAGTAGGAAAACCCCATTATCCTAGTGCTGTGGCCCTCCAGATGTTCATGGACTACAATTCCCATCAGCCTCTGCCAGCATGGCCAAGTGGTAGGGCTCATGGGAATTGTAGTCTCTGAACATCTGGAGGGCCATAGTTTGAAGACCCCTGTCCTAGTGGAATCCCTGAGCTGAACGGGTGGGTCTAAAAAGGTGCCTTTCAGCTTGCAGAGAGCTGCTTTTGGATTAAATGTCAGTGCCTAGAACTGAACCCGTGCAACGTAAAGCACCTGAATGTTCCCAAGCACTCCTATAAACACGCTTGGTCACCATGTGTCCTCGGTTAAGGCTGTCCACCTGAGAGTGTTGTAACATTTCCGGCAGAGAACAGCCTGTTCGATGGAATAGGATCTGACTTCGCAGTAATGATAGCGCCACACGGAAAGGGCCTGCCAGGATGCAGAGAGGCAATGGTGGAGGCAGCAATTATTTTTTTGCTATAGCAACGGATGCATTGCGATTAACCATCGTGACATTGGGAGAACAAAGGAAACCTAATGAGCAGTTGTGCTTGTTGGGTTGACAGCACGCTCTTCAAAAGAACAGCATTTTCTCCTGCACTGACTTTCGCGCCATAGTTGTTTGGAGGCTGGTTCCACTGCAGCACAAATGGCTCACTTTGTACTTCCAGTCTCTGATCTGTAGCCAGCTTCCATCTGTGTAGCAAATCCCATCCCAATATCTAGCATGTGGGTTTCTAGCCGAACGGGTGGGACCTACAAGCAGGTTGCGCTTTGAACTAGGCTGGGTTGCACTATGGCAGTGGTGGCGAACCTTTGGCACTCCAGATGTTATGGACTACAATTCCCATCAGCCCCTGCCAGCATGGCCAATTGACCATGCTGGCAGGGGCTGATGGGAATTGTAATCCATAACATCTGGAGTGCCAAAGGTTCGCCACCATGGCACTATGGCATCGCTATTTCATTGAATGATAGCATCAGAGAGTTGGAAGGGGCCATACAGTCTATCTAATCCAAACCCCTACTCCAACAGAATCAGCATAGAGTAGCGATTCCCAGAACGGCTGCTGCTGCTCCCCTGGGAGTGTGGAAGCATCAAGCGGGGCGGGGAGAAATTTTGCAGCGTTGGGGAGACGACAACACAGAGATTTCTGAAGTGGGTTAACTTTGCTGAAGGCTGGCAGTGCTGGTATGTGATACCACCCCAAGGATTCTTTGTGTAAAGGTCGGGAGGCATAATGACCCAGCAGCAGCTCCATTCAAGAAGTAAAAACTCTTTAAAAAATTCTGCTAAAAACAGTAAAAAAAATCTGGACAATTTGGAAGGTTACTATATCAGACTGCACAGGGAAGCCACTGAAATTCACAAACATCAAGACAACTTCCACAAGAAAGAAGAGACTCTGAGAATTAACAAAGCTTGGCTACCAGTACTTAAAAACACCAGAAGCAAAGGCCAAGGGCATGCTAAGTTCAGGAACAATGGACTCCACCCAGACGCAGGATTTGCATTCACCAATACTGCTGTTGCAGGGAATCCAAATGTGACTACAAATGTAAATGGACTGATAACCCCACCCGCAATACAATGCACTCAGCCACACCTTTGCATAGCAAGTTCCACCCAAACACTTACTGATTGGTTCCCCACCCTGGAATTTGGACAATATATACCCCACTAAACATTCCCTTCTCACTAGACACAGTGTGTGACAGACTTCTCTCTGTGATACACCTTTGAAGATGCCAGCCACAGATGCAGGCGAAACGTTAGGAGCAAGAACTACCAGATCTGCCTTGTGTCTGAACCGAGACAAAAGGGCTTTTCCGGTTAGCAGTGTGCTTAAAGAGAGCTGGCACCTGTCTGGTTGTTTCTCTTCTTTGCTTGCCGTCAGCCTCGTTAGCATGCGCAGGATCGTGCAGCCCGCTTCTCCCAGCAAAGAGGAAAATGTCCTTTAACAAGAGTTTAATAGCACAGTCGAGGGCTATGTTGCAAGTTCCCCCCGTTGCCAACTCAGCTTTCTATCCGTTGCCTCCTGGCGAATAGTTTCCAGCCGCGCCAGCTAAATCTCCTACCTTCTGTTGTGTAGCTGTAGCAAGTTTGGGGGACTGCTGAGACGCACGGGGGGCCATGCGTGTGTTCTTCCTCCTTCCGCTTGATGGTTTGCAGCCTCACATTAATTCGGATCTAATTAAATTTTTCTCACCAATTAAGCTTGTCACAGCAGCCTGACTGCTGAGGCTTGCCCACGCTGGCCACTTGAAGTCTTCACGTGCGCCTTCTCTCGCAAGCTCACTCTCTTTGATTACATGTCCTGGTGCTTCGAGGTGCATTTGTGAATACTGTGGGCTGCAGCCAAGCAACTCCCCCAGCCGTGTTGATTGGTTTTCAGTGGGGTATAGTGGTTAAGAGAGAGCCAGCGTGGTGTAGTGGTTAAGAGCAGGGGCACTCTAATCTGGAGAACCGGGTTTGATTCCCCGCTCTGCCACTTGAGCTGTGGAGGCTTATCTGGGGAACCAGTTTAGCTTGTGCACTCCAACACATGCCAGCTGGGGGACCTTGGGCTAGTCACAGTTCTTTGGAGCTCTCTCAACCTCACCCACCTCACAGGGTGTTTGTTGTGAGGGGGAGGAGGTAAAGGAGATTGTAAGCCCCTTTGAGTCTCCTTACAGGACAGAAAGGGGGGATATAAATCCAACTCTTCTTCTTTTTCTTCTTCTTTGGGCTGCATCATAAGAACATAAGAACAAGCCAGCTGGATCAGACCAGAGCCCGTCTAGTCCAGCTCTCTGCTACTCGCAGTGGCCCACCAGGTGCCATTGGGAGCTCACATGCAGGAGGTGAAAGCAATGGCCTTCTGCGGCTGTTGCTCCCGAGCACCTGGACTGCTAAGGCATTTGCAATCTCAGATCAAAGAGGATCCATGCTGAACAAGGCCACCCAAGCACATGCAGAAGGTTTTGTTATACATGCAGAGATGTTTTAGTTTTGCTCTTGAACGCATGAAGCTGCCTTTTGCTGGATCTGGCTCTTGGTCCATAAAAGCCATTGCAGGGGGGGTTGGACTTGATGGCCCTTGGGGCCTCTTCCAGTTTTATGATTAATGAGGGATAAATTGGCCATCTTCATCTCCGGGCGTTTTCATGGCATCCCAACCTCACGAGTGAGTGTGAAAGCTGCAGGGGTCCAGAACAGCTTTTTCCTGAAGTGAGAAGGACTGGGCTGCTTAAAACCGTTTGATAAGGCCTGTCACAGGTTTGTGGAGATGGCTGTGCTGTCGGGAGAGGTGTTTGCATCCTGAAATTGGATTTTGAAACTCAATATGAAACAAACACACAGAATAGACCCAAGCTTCGGCTTCCCAGAAAGCATCTTTTGAGAATAAAATAAACATCAAGATCTCCTGCGCGTTTATGACTGAACCAACCAAGGTATTTTTCCACTTTCACCAATGTAGTGTTTTATATAAGACGGCTGAAACTTATAAGTCAACTGAAGGGGTGATACCTGAGGTTGACATTCATTCAGTGCTAAACATGGGCTAAAACCGTGTTTTCTTGGTTCGCAGATTTTTTAAAAAACCTTGAATGTTTCAAAGTTTGTTTTTCAGAGATTCAGATGGCAACTCTGTCCCTTTTTTAATTCTGGTTCTGTGTAAATTTATTTTAAAAGTGGAGATGATTATCTGCGCTGTCAGCCTAAGAATACCCTGCACGTTTACACGAATCCAATTTAAACCTGAAGTTCATCTCATCTAGAAATGATCTCTGCAGGGAACGGCACATCATTTGACAGTTGTTTACTGTGTGAGCCTCACAACAATCGTGAATCTTGCTCTGCTTATAAACCCAGAAACGAAGGGGAAAGATTTGCATTCTGTTTTATCAGTGGTCGTATCCTTATCGCACCTTTAATTTTTCAAGCCCAGGTTCAAACCAGTAACACAGTCAACTAACCCCTCCGCAACTACCCTGAATCCTGCAAGACAAAAATAATTATTTTCAACAAGACAATAATTATTTTGTTTCTACTAACAACATAAAGTAGACACCCGGGCTTACGCAGTCCACCGGCTCACCCTGCCCCAAATGCTTGTACCTAGCTTTGTTTCAAATTAATTCAGAATTTAAACATTGGGCTTGTATATTTTCCCTGAGATTCCAAGCATCGAAAGGTGCATTTATCAAGAACCATAAATAGTGAGGAATTAATTTCAGAATCAGTCTTTACCATCTTGCTTTAAGAACTTGTGGAAAGAAGTATCATCCCCATTTTCAGCTGAGACATCACATTTTAGGGGTGACAAAGAACCAGATGTACAGGGGAAAATGTTTGTCTTCAGCTTTTCACATGCCCTTATGTACTCGTGTGCTATAAGTTTGCGATGGATTTATGGGAACCCCTTAAAGGTTTTTTCAAGGCAAGTGAGAAGCAGAGATGTTTGCCATCATCTTCCTCATCAAGGCCCTCCTTGATAGTCTCCCATCTAAGTACTGACCTTGCTTAGCTTCCAAGATCTAAGGAGATACAGCTGTACTGTTCCACCATCCCTTACTGCCCCCGCCACCACTTACTAGGGGCAACCACTGTTTTCTGAGGGTTAGTACTTGGATGGGAGACCTCCAAAGAAGACTGGGGATGCTACGAAGAAGAAAGCAATGGCAAACCACCGCTACTCATCTCTTATTTGAAAAGCCCACGAGGTAGAACTTCATGGGGTTATATGAGCCAGTAACAACTTGATGGTGCAATTTGCTTTGATGTATTTGAAAGGCAAACATGATGGTGAATTGCTTTTTAGAATCTAAAGCTTCAGTGTTAAACAGAACTCTCTTTACCCCCAAACTCTGCATTGCAATGTTCAGTCACCTTTGAATTTCAATTGAGATATTATCATTCACCTGTTCGGATACGAATTTTCAGTTGTTCAGATACCCAAGAGCACAGAACATTCAGAACAGGATCCCGTACACTCCATAGCTTTCCAGTGCCCTGTTGTTACGCTCTACCCCTAACACTTCTGAATGTTGTCAAGGAGCTCAAGAGAGTGGAGATGTGAATCTACCTTCTACTGAGTCACAACATTGGTCCATCAAGGTCAAAATTGTCTACTCAGAAGAAGAGTTTGGATTTATACGCTACCTTTCTCTCCTGTAAGGAGACTCAAGGTGGCCTATGAGCTCCTTTCCCTTCCTCTCCCCACAACAGACACCTTGTGAGGGAGGTGGGGCTGAGGGAGTTCTGAGAGGACTGTGACTAGCCCAAGGTCACCCAGCAGGAATGTAGGAATGCGGAAACACATCTGGTTCACCAGATAAGCCTCTGCCACTCGGGTGGAAGAGTGGGGAATCAAACTCAGTTCTCCAGATTAGAATCCACCTGCTCTTAATCACTCCATCACGCTGGCTCTCAGACTGGCATTGAGTGTCCAGGGTCTCAATCAGAGGACTTTCCCATCACCTACTACCTGGTCCTTTTACTTGAAGGTGCTGGGGTTTTACCTTGCACCTTCTGCACACCAAGCGGATGCTCTAACACTGAGCCATGTCCCCTCCTGAAGGAGTATTTGATATAACGCATGGAGAGTCAGGTGGGCAGGAAAAAATACTGCAGTTCTTCTGAGCAAGTGCTTCTTTAAAGTACACAGACTCCTCTTTTAAGATCCCTGCGTTTAGTGTTTCTGCTAAATTATTTGTGACTGTTGCAGATTTCAATTAGCCAGGCATCCGTCGAAATTGTTCTGGCTTCACCTACAAGCTGTATGTTCGTTAACAAGCGTGGCAGGGCAACGTCGTCATATTTCCCGTAAGCTCCAGAAAGTTGATTGAGGAGGAGAGAACGTGTTAATGTAATCCCGTTTCCCATCCCTGTCACCTCCTGCTGTGGTATTTACATCCCTAATTAAAAAGGACAAAGCCTTGGGAGGGTTTTATTTAAATTGAAAATTAATCCAAATGGAGGCATAAAAGTTACCACAGCGGGTGGGAAGGGAAAAACGGAAAGCCAACTAGTGCTCACGTCACAAAGATTTTGTTGTATTTCTAAAAGAGGGTCAACAGATGACCCTTTTCGTTAAGCAAGCTATCGGAAGATGTAAATAAAGCACAGTCTTCCAAAAGCTGCTTTTTTAAAAAGTCAGTGGTAATGTGAGTTGTCGAATTTCCTCTGTTGCTACCTGTGCTGTGCCCCCCCCTTTAAAAAGCCTGCTAAGCATCAGGAGGTATTCTGGAACGATACATAATGTTGCCCAGGGGGTGGGGGGGTGGGGGGGTGGAAGAACTACAACCAATGGGAGAATTTGCAAAAGTGCTCCCTTCCCCCAGTCTTATTTATTTATTTAAACATTTCTAATCCTTTTTCCATAGTTCAATGCAGCTTACGATAATAGTTTTTTTAACATTCCGTTAAACCCAGAGATAGAATAACAAAACCCAGATCTCTCTAGAGATCCAGCGTGGTGTGGTGGTTAAAAACAGGTGCCCTGTAATCTGGAGAACCGGGTTTGATTGCCCACTCTGCCACTTGAGCTGTGGAGGCTTATTTGGTGAACCATATGTGTTTCCGCACCCCTACATTCCTGCTGGGGGACCTTGGGCTAGTCACAGTTCGCTCTGAACTCTCTCAGCCCCTCCTACCTCACAAGGTGTCTGTTGTGGGGAGAGGAAGGGAAAGGAGCTTGTAAGCCACCTTGAGTCTCCCTACAGGGGAGAAAGGGGGATATGAATCCAGATTCTTCTTCTTTTATCCTTCCTTAAAAGATTCCTGCCATTCAAATGCCCCCACCCCCCACCCCTTCAATCTGGATATTGCGGAATTGGCATTCACCTTTTCAAGGAAAAAGCCAGAGGTGTAGTTGATGTCAGGTGGGCCAGCGTAAGAGGTAGGATAGTCAGCAGATGGCTGCCTAGCGACCATATGGAAGAAGACAGTCCTTCAGATATGGGGATCCCAGCTCTTGAAGGGGTTTAAAGGTCACAAGCTGTTCATTCCAGTTCCGCATTCTCTCCCGCCATCTTGTACGTGACAATGAACCTGCCTTATACCGAATCAAACCACTGGCCAGTTTTGTCTACTCAGACTAGGGGCAGTTCTCCAGTGACTCACATCCCCCGGTCCTTTTAGCGGAGGTACCTGGGATCGAACTTGAGACCTTCTAGACTCAGACATGGTTCTGGAAGCCCCTCCTGACTTTCTAGCAGCTTTGGGGGCACAGTGAGCGAGCAACTGCAGACTGCAGCAAAACCCTCTTCTACGAACCGCTCCTTTTGCAGCTGGGTCCAACCTGTATGAAAAATCATCAGCATTTAATGGAAGGGAAGAGGGGGGAAATCTCTTGTCGTTGGGATGCTCTGAAAAGCTAGATAACCGGCTGGCAGATCTACATATTGGAGTGTATCTTTTTTAATTATCTTGACACGTTCTTTCATTTACATCTGATCAAACTATATTGTCTTCTTGTAATTATGTGGCAGGGGGGGTTCTGCTGATGATAAAAAGAGAGATTTATGCAGAATTATGTAATTTTTATCATCTTCTCTCACCAGACGGTGACGGACAGACTGAACATTTGCTCCCTGCCTGCGATGACGAAGCCTGCCACAAGAGTGTCATCTACGTATCAAAGCCGCAGTCGGGCCAAGTAAGTGGAGTTTCTGTCTACAAAGATCGTAAAATGGGCATTCGGTTGGGTGGATCCTGTGTATTTATTTATTTAAAGCAGTTGTACCGCGCCTTTCTGTAGTCATATCCAAGGCGGCTACAAAAGCATGTCAGGTGGGACTTCTTGCCAATTTGTGGCAAACTCATTTGCCAACTGCGTTTTGCTGCATTAAATGCACCGTGCAAGTGTCCTCCATTGCAGCTCTGACGTCCTTTTTATTAAATAGCCCTTCCTTTGATGCCAATAAAGGCCTATGTATGTATGGCATGGTAAATAGCCCTTGCGCAGAATCTGTGTGAGAGGGTAGCTAGTATTCTACAGAATGCTATAAACCTTTGCATTATTAGAAATAAGTGTTAATTTTAAGTAGTGGTTAAGAGCAGGTGCATTCTAATCTGGAGGAACCGGGTTTGATTCCCAGCTCTGCTGCTTGAATTGTGGAGGCTTATCTGGGGAATTCATATTAGCCTGTGCACTCCCACACACGCCAGCTGGGTGACCTTGGGCTAGTCACAGCTTTTCAGAGCTTTCTCAGCCCCACCTACCTCACCTGGTGTTCGTTGTGAGGGGGGAAGGGAAAGGAGCTTGTAAGCCCCTTTGAGTCTCCTACAGGAGAGAAAGGGGGGGATATAAATCCAAACTCTTATTCTTCTTCTATATAACATATGTATTTATATAATTTTGTTTTCTGTTATGTTTGATATTACTTTTTAATGTTAATCAGCTGTGTCTCCTTTTCATTTTGATAATGGAATATATTTTTGATGCCAATAAAGCAAATGTATGTATGTAATTTAAAGGGGTGCCCCTAAGCAAGTAGCACCTGCGGCTTCCTGCCTGTCTTGCCACGCCCTAAGTACACCAGCGATGCTCGCTAAATGGAATCTCCCTGTTCAAAGCAAGGGGTGGCAGCAGTTGCAAGGGGTGGCAGCAGGGGAGGCGGAGTTTGCTGTCATGCTTTGGCTGTGGATGACCAGGAGGCATTTAACTGGCTGCTGTGGGAAACAAGTTGCTAGACTTGGTGCACCCTTGGTCAGATCCTGTAGGGCTGCCCATAGGCCATTTTGAAAATAACATAGTGGTAATCTGCTCCATCATACCTGAACTCTTGGGTGAGCCAGCATGGTGCGTGTTGGGATAAACAACGCCTCGTGTGTGTTTTCCCGTTGCACAACGAGCAGAGTGCACAGAGGCTAGAACGCAGCGGAGCTTGCCTGGGCGCGTGTGTTTGAGCTTGGGAGAGAGAACGAGCTTAGGCACAAAAGAAAGTTGGAGTCGTTTGTAGTTTCTAATCTATTAAAGAAAGTATTTATTAGTGGACTCCATTCTGGATAGAAAGGTAGGTAGATAGGTTCATTAATCTATCCTATTCTAGCTGGATGGAGACGGATGCTCAGGACACCCATCTTCCCTCTAGGGATGGTGAAAGTAAGATGGAGAAGCCTGAGAAGAAAGAAAGAAAGAAGGAAGGAAGGAAGGAAGGAAGGAAGGAAGGAAGGAAGGAAGGAAGGAAGGAAGGAAGGAAGGAAGGAAGGAAGGAAGGAAGGAAGGAAGGAAGGAAGGAAGGAAGGAAGGAAGGAAGGAAGGAAGGAAGGAAGGAAGGAAGGAAGGAAGGAAGGAAGGAAGGAAGGAAGGAAGGAAGGAAGGAAGGAAGTCCCTGAGAGTATCAGTCTAACATCAAAGGGATAGAACCAGCATGATAGAGTAAAGGTGACAATTCCTAGGTGTCAGGATGGGCCCCCTGGCTCATCCCCCCTCCTTCTTCCAGCCTTCCAGGAAACGAAAGCTAAAATGCAGCCACAGCTCTCCAAGGTGTGGCCAGGCCCCTGTCTGTGGTCTCTATCTAACCACTGGCTATCTAGTAAAACCCACTCTGTCGGTTGAGGCAGGAAACAGCGTAAAGTCCCTTTCTTCCAACTGTGTGGTGGTTAAGAGTGGGTTTGATTCTCCGCTCCTCCACATGAACGGCAGACTCGAATCTGGAGAACTGGATCCAATTCCCCATCCCTCTGCAAGAGCAGTGGGTTTTGATGTGGAGACGCTGAGTTGGATTTCCCACTCCTCCGCATAAACAGCGGGTTCTAATCTAGAGAGCCAGGTTGGATTCCCCACTCCTCCACATGAAGCCTGCTGGGGTGGCCTTGGGTTAATCAGGGTTCTCTCAGATCTGCCTCAGCCCTGTCTACCTTAGAAGGTGCCTGTTGCAAGGTGGGGGGGAGGAGGGAAGCAGGTTATAGGCTGTTTTGAGACTCCTTACAGTAGAGAAAAGCGGGGTAGTAAAAACAGCTCTCCATCAGCTCTTCTTAGTTCATGTGAAACATGAAGACAGATTGATGGGTTTTTTACACTAGAGAATGTGTAACTAAAGTGTACTGAAAATACAGGCCTGGATACAGTAGTAAATCTCCATCAACTGTGTGGCAGATCCATGAGGGGAACAGGGCTCCCTTCCACGCTGCTGCAGCCCACAGCTGCAGGGGTGGGGCGGGGGGGGGTTTGACAGTCTAAAAGGTAGGATTTGATCAATAGTTAATCATTTAATTACTAAATTTGCATGTTCTTGCATTAAGTTAAAATGCCCTTTCTGCAGGAAGCCAAGAACATTGTTCTCTTTCGACGGCACCCACTTCAGGAAGCCAAGCACAGGGGAGGGAGGGGTGGCATGCAAGGGAGGGGAGGGAGGGAGGGGTGGCATGCAAGGGAGGGGAGGGAGGGGGCCCGGCATCTGGACATGGCCCACCCACCCTAGTAGAGGGAGGGGAGGGAGGGGTGGCATGCAAGGGAGGGGAGGGAGGGGGCCCGGCATCTGGACATGGCCCACCCACCCTAGCGGAGGGAGGGGTGGCATGCAAGGGAGGGGAGGGAGGGACAGTGGGTGCCATCGAAAGAGAGCAATTTCCTTCCTCCAAGGGGGACAGAAGTGGCAACTCCTTTTTGTGGAACAGTGCCTGCCACCAATAATTTTAGCAAGCCCTCATGTTTAAAAAAAACAACATTTCAACATATTTCTTTCAATTAAATCGCCTCCTTGATTAATGGGGGGGGCCGTTTTAATGGCGCAAAAGCTACTTAATCAATCTGTCTGCCTGGTTAATTAATTATTGCAGCCCTACTGCAGATTTTTGTTGTTCATCAGCCTTTCACCAGCTGTTTTGTATCCACCACGGGGAAAGACTGAGCCTCCGCAGAGCGCAGAATTCTTTTCGAACACCTACCTGCGAATCCCTAACCATTGTTTGCGTTCTCATTGATATTCCTGGTAACAGAGCAAGCTGGATTTGAGGCTGCTTGTTTACTAACTAGTCTTCCTGCAGGGGGTGAGAACCAGCCCAGCAGATCTCAAATTTCTGTCTGGCACTTCCTCCCTGACGATGTTTTAGCAGATACAGCTGAATCCCTCCTTCGAGTGATCGTAATGGCATCCGTAAAATAATTAGTGTTTGGGGGTAGCCATGTTGGTCCGCGGTAGAACAGGGACGTTTGAGTGCAGTAGCACAGGATGAGCTTTCATGAGTCAGAACTCCCCGACAAAGGTATTTGACGAAGGGGGGCGATGACTCTCAAAAGCTTACACCCCGAAAACCTTGTGGGTCTCCTATGGTGCTATGGGGCTCAAATCTAATGATTTAGGGCCTGTCCCTCTGGGTAGTAATATCCTTTGCTCCTCCCTCAAGTGTCTGTTTCTTAGTCAGTTACACCCTTTCTTCAGCTGCTGTTCCTCTCGATTCCCTACTCCCTCAGAGGCCCTGGTCCTTTTCTAGCCCCACAAGCCATCTTTTATCCCCATAGACTTCTGCCTATGTTAAATCCCAGCCCAGCTAAAAACTTTCCCTTCCTTTACAGAAGTTGGACTGCAAGTGTTTTGGGAGATCCCCCCACACCACCCCAAGCAATCAGAATGTTTGGAATGATCCCTTTAGCTTACACCAGTGGCATACTGGACCTAAATGAAGCCCGGGAGTATGACCGGCTCCCGGCACCCCCCCCCCCACCCCACGTAGCTCCCCGCACCCACTTCCTCACACCCCACTTACGTGAGCCAGCAAGGAGGGCGAGACTTGGGGGCAGCTCGGGGGGGGGGCACTGCAGCCTGCAGGAAGGCTGGGGGGCGGGGCTTAGTGACATGCGCCCCGGGACATGGGGTACCCCATGTCCCCATTAGCGATACACCACTGCTTTACACCGACTCAGCCAATTGGTCTCATGTGGGTTCCGCCCCCACCAGTGCAATACAGTAACGACAGGAAGAAAGATCCTGTCTGGTACCATAAGACACCTTGAACCAACGACCCTGATCCATTTACTTTATTCTTTTTTTTTGTCCACAGTGGTTTCCAGTGTTGCAGGACTTCACAAACAGAGGCACCTTGTGGGGCTTTGTTCTGTCCAGTCCAACTTCGGCGACATTTTCAGTCCCTATCACCCTTCACATCGGAGATTATAACATGGATGGCTACCCAGATGCACTTGCCATATTGAAAAACACTTCTGGAAGGTATAGTACTTTTGCTAAGGTGGGGGGGGGGTGTCGGATCTTCCTCTTGATGTTATTGTTCATTACTGTCACCTTGAAATTGTCGCAGTCCTCTCTCGGAGCTGAATCGTGACTCCTTAAGAGGCACCTGAATTGTTTGAGAATGGGTCTATTTATCAGTGCTAAGGAGACTCTACATCTTTTCTGTCTCTTAATGGGATGTTACAGGTGGCAGTAGATGGTACGTTTGAGCAGAGACGGTATGTTTTATCCTCACCACATGGAATCAAACAACAAAGAGTTAGGTATAAGTAGAACAGTTCGATAGCAGTGGGGCCGGGGGGGGGGGGGTGTTATCTCCATCCTAGAATGCCGGCTAGTATATGTAGAGATACACTGGCAAAAAACTGCCTTGATGGTGTTGATATATCTGCAAGAGAATATTTCTGCAGTTGCAATTAGAGATGTAAAATTTCCTATAACTTTGAAACCCAAGCATGTTCTGCTTCTTACCTCTGTAATAAATAAAATTTTTTTCTAATAATGGAAGATATGGAATACTGTCCCAGCAGTCTTAAATTTAATTTTTTATTGATATTACAATATAACACCTATTCTGGGTAACCTGGCATACAAAATTATGTTGTGTGTAGGGGGGGGGGGGGGGGTTGTGCATCTTTATATCATTTTAAAGGTATTGGTGTCTTTGATTAAAACAAGGGATACAGGTTTACCCAGTGTTGGAGAGGGAGCTGCAAGCAGCGTATCCAGAGAGACCCCAGCATAGCTTAATTTTTGCCAGCTGGAAAAAATAGCTGGGGTGGGTGGATGGCTTGAAAACATAATCTGTCAAGCGTATGCATGTTGTTTTATTGTAACTGTTTAATTTTTGTTGTTGTTGTGAGCTGTTTTGAGAAGTTGTAAAATTGGAAATGGTGCTGGAATTTAAAAATATAGAAATATATGAGCATAGGAATAGTGGAATGCAGAAACAGACAGTGGAATGCAGTGGAATCTTCAGTGGAATGCAGAAATAGACAGGACGCAATGTCCCTTCTTGATCTACCTTGGCCACTGTAATCAGATGGGGGACTTGGTTAGCTTCAGAAAGCTCCACCTCTTCCTTGATGTTAATTCTGTCCACCCGATGGGGCTTTCAGCTCATGTTTCTCAAACCGTAGCCCAATGAAACACAGCAAACCATTTTTCAAACCAAAAGGCTGCGGCGTTGGAGTCTGCTGGAGATCAGGAAGAGTCCAAAATAACACAGGTCCTGTGTAAAGTAGCTTTTTGGATCCTGGTTCTAATCCACAAGTGTCATCTTCCTGTCTGTTACGAAGCTTTCAGGATCTGGCTGCAAGCCTGCACTCCAGGGGTTTACCGCCCGGGGGGACGTATGGGGTCAAATGTCTCCGGGCCACAGCCATTTAGTCACGCCCCCACACTCCTCCTCCTCCCCCCCCCCAGGTCCATACACTGACTTCAAGACCTGGTGTAACAAAATGTTGTTTGGTCGTGGCGGGCAGCCAGCCACGTGGGGGGCGGGGGGGCGAAAAACTCATATTTTGCACCAGGCTACATTTTCCCTCTGCTGCACTCACCACATAACCTTCAAAACCCACGGTATACAGGCAGTAGCTATATGGGCTGATGAAGTTAAAAAAGTGTTCATTGCCCCCGAAATTCAGACTGTGAGGACTCAGCTATAATGCCAGAGCCAGTGGCAAACACGAGAGCTTCTGGATGTGTACCTACTCAGTGCCGGACAACGTGCACAGCCCGTAGGCGGCAGCAAACGCAACATCCTCTTCTCTGTGATAACAGTGTGGGTCAGCTGAAGCCCTCCTTGAAACCCATTTCTGCTGATTCCTCAAAACCCGCACCACCCCGGCCTACTTGTTTCTTTCCCTCTTTAGAAATGCAGGGAGTATTTTACTGACAGTTCCCACCTTTTTCTCTTCGCCAGCTGGGGAGGAGAAACTGCTCTTCTGTTGATAATACATTCTGCTTACACCCGTCCCCTCACCCCCTTATTTTAAACATGGTGACTAGCAAGCGGCTGTAGCCTTTTTACCCCGGAGGCTCTCGGTTCCTGGCAGTGGTGGCAGCACACGCTGGCAGTTCCGTTTTTTTGCCTCAGGCGGCTCCTTTCCCCTCAAGCGGTTGCTGACCCATTTCATTTTGATGGGTACGGTATAGATGTATTTTCTGGTAGCTGTCATGTGCGTTTCTGCTCAATCTCCAGCCATTTGTCACCAAACGACTGCTGTCGTCCTGACCCGCAACCGCTGGCCACCTTGTTTCCCTCCACTTGGCCGGGTGCAAATGTCTAGATGTGTTATCTTCTGATGATTCATGGCCTGGAGCGGCTGTGCAATACCAAAGACCGCACGACAGCGGTTGCAACGTTTTAAATGGTTGTGTGCAAAATATTTACGAGGTGCATTCTTCCTTTACAGTATGAGCTGATATCTCACCAGAGCGGATGAGTAATTTGACCCAGTTCTCAAAAGCCTAACTCGGTGAGATTAAAAGTAGCACAGGAGGCAAAAAAATAAATGAATTTGACAGTCATGGTACCGGTGTTTGCTGTTAACATTCTTTATTTTACATATTTACATCAATTATACCCTGCCTTTCTCCCTAGTGGAGATCCAGAGTGACTGACACTGTTCTCTCTTCTTCTCTCCTTTATCCTCACAACAACCCTGTGAGGTAAGCTAGGCTGAGGGCAGTGGCGTAACGCCAAGGGGACAGGGGGTGCTGAGTTTCCCAGATGCTAGTCCAGGGGTCTGCAACCTGCGGCTCTCCAGATGTTCATGGACTACAATTCCCATCAGCCCCTGCCAGCATGGCCAATTAGCCATACTGGCAGGGGCTGATGGGATTTGTAGTCCATGAACATCTGGAGAGCCGCAGGTTGCAGACCCCTGTGCTGGTCCAATACTCTAACCCAGGGGTCTTCAAACTATGGCCCTCCAGATGTTCATGGACTACAATTCCCATCAGCCCCTGCTAGCATGGCCAAGTGGTAGGGCTCATGGGAATTGTAGTCTATGAACATCTGGAGGGCCTTAGCTTGAAGACACCTGCTCTAACCACTTCACAGAGCCACTCCTGGAAGAACCCCCACTTATCATGAACAGAATTTCAGAGAGCATATCGGGCTGTTAAGGAAAATAGTTCTCTCTGGGTACAAGGAATTTTGCCGGTAGAAACATTCATGTGGTTTCCTTCTAATATCTCCATAGCTCATTGAGACTGTCTTCTTTCCCTGACAGCTTTTGGTCACATTTTGGTGACCATTGGTTCTTAAACTTGCATACGGTAGCGTCGTGTTGCTCTGCTTACCGTGTTGATGGCTGGGAGGGAGAGTAATCCTCAAATACCATGTAATGCTTCGAAAAATCCCTTGGAATCCTCATTTTAAAAGCTCTATAAAAGCAGATTACTGTGGAGACTTGAAATGTAATCCGCAATAAAAACGGAATTTTAAAATGTGGGTGTGTGAACCCAAAATCTTGTGCTACTAATGTAATGCTTTGGTGACAACTTAGGAGATAATAGTAAAATAGTGTTTCTGAGCTGTGCGTTCAAGAAAGAAGTTAAAGATATGAAGAACTTGCTTTATTGCCCTCCTTGGAACCAGTTGACATGTGGATAAGTTAATTTATTGGATGCTTAGCAATGAATCAATCTATTTAATAAGCCTGTTCTTTGGTATCTGGGCATCTACTGTTTAATTGTCATAGAGAACTTATACTGTGCTGTCTGCACCACCCTCCCCATTTATGGGATGTTATGTGACTTATATTTATTTACTTCCATCATTTATGGTCCACTTTTTTCACAGAGACATTCATAAACAGCACCCTGAGGTGGGAAATTGTCCCAAATGACGACTGTTTCAGAGCACATGAGTTTAATGGCTAAAGCTAAAAAGGCAGAGGTGGGATCCAACCAGTTCTCACCGCTTCTCTAGAAGTGGTTACTCATTTTTTCTGAGTGCCGAGAAGGGGTTACTAAAGCAACCTCCCTACCCAATAGGGACTGGAGGTGCGTGTGTGCAGCGGCGCCACTGTTTGAATCCCACCACCATCGGAACCTGTTATTAAAATTTTTGGATCCCACCACTGTAAAAAGGGTCTATCCCTTGAAAGAACCTGGGTGGGAGACCCCCTGAGAGCGACACATAAACTGCTGTGAATGGAAAGTAGCAGGCAAGAGTAATAAATGTGAAATTTGCAACACCACATGCCACCTGGATGTCTCAATAGCTACTTTATGGGGCGATTAGATCTCCAGCATTCAAGTTCACAGCAAAGGGAGGAAAGTGCTCAGAAGGGCTCTTCCTTCCCTCCTCCTGAGCACATGTGCAACTTCGAACAAAAATCTATGAGCTGAAACAAATGGGTGACAAAAATGGTTGTGTTGCATTTTCATTTTGTCTTTTCCAGCGATTCCTGTACTCTCATAATGTGACCAAAGTCCTATAGCTCGGTTTAGTCATTCTAGCTTCTAGGGAGCAGTCAGGACTGATTTGATCTAGAAACCACTTGGTATTTTTGGAAAAGCTCTATTGAAGCACTTAAATGCAGATACTTAAATCTGTGGATCGGGGGGGGGGGGCATACAGACTATGGACATTTTTTGCGAACTTTGGCAATCCCCAGGTGTGCAGAAAACGGGGGGAAACATGGAGGGAGGATAAATCCCCCAAATGAGAGAAGTGTTACCTGGGCATAGGTGGGAAGGGGATGGGTGGATAGGAAGAGCTTCAAGAGAGGGATGAGTGTGTAGGCGGAGTGGTGAGAAGGGGAACAAGGCGCTGGGGAAGTCAGACTAAGACAAGGGGGCTGTGGGAGGGCAAGAGGAAGATAGGCAGAAGTTTGGGGGGTCAGGAGTGGGAAAGAAATAGGCAGGGCAAGGAAGACGACAGCAGGAGGAGGCAGCAGTTGGAGGCAAGGGCGGAGAAAGGTAGCTGGGGGCAAGTGTCAGGAGCTAGTGGACATAGCAGGGTCCAATCAGGGAATTCCTCTGAGAGTTTCTCATGGATTCCTGCTTGTCCTTTCTAATTCTGTCTCCAAAGCCTCCCCCATAGCTTTTTTTGGATTGTGACCTTCCAGTTTGATAACCAGCATTACTGAAAGTCACTGAGAAGGATCAGTGACTACAAAGTAGATCGCGTTTTCTTTTGATGCCGTGCGTTAAGACCGGAACTTTATAGAGGAGACTGGCTCTTTAGTCTTTCCATCTTTCAGTGTTCTAATTGTTGATCTGTTCACCCAGTTTTTAATTCACTGACACAATTTCTGCAGGGTTTTTTTTTTTGTGGGGGAGGGGATGAATCGGTGGGCTTGAGTTCAGTGTTCAGTTGATACTTCCTACAGACTTTTTTGCAGTTCTTGGAAGCGGTGTGGTTTCCTGGTTAAAAGACTGCAGTTGTGAGCAATCCGATGGATCTATACTCTGGTCTCTGTTCAGATTGTATAAATCCAGTTGATCTGTGATCGCATCACAGCTATGTTCTGTTGCTGTGTGTGGGGTGGGTTAGCCCCAGTTAGCCTTTGCACAGGTCAGTTATTTTCATTTCTGGCAATGCATGGGATGATTCTTTGTACACACTGCAGAAGTGAAATTGATAGTAGAATATGCTCTACATGGTACTGGCTGCACCCAGGAGACCATAATGTTGTTCCATCGTGGCATGCCAGTAGAATCATAGAATCATAGAGTTGGAAGAGACCATCAAGGCCAACCCCCTGCAATGCAGGAACACACAATCAAAGCACTCCTGACAGATGGCCATCCAACCTCTCTTTAAAAACCTCCAAAGAAGGAGACTCCACCACACTCCGAAGCAGTGCATTCCACTGTCCAACAGCCCTGATAGAAAGTTCTTCCTAATGTTTAGGTGGAATCTCTTTTCCTTCACCTTGAATCCATTACTCCTGTTCCTAGTCTGTGGAGCAGCAGAAGCTTACTCCCTCGCCAACATGACATCTCTTCAAATATCTAAACATGGCTTTCATGTCACCTCTTAACCTTCTCTTCACCAACCTAAACATCCCCAGCTCCCTAAGACTCTCTTCGTAGGGCCTGGATTCCAGACCTTTTACCATTTTGGTTGCCCTCTTCTGGACCTATTCCAGCTTGTCAACATCAGTAATATTTCTTTTTCAAACTACTACAACGTGTGCCGTTACATTCTTCCAGGAATCCTACTATGTCAACAATCACGGTTGACTACAAGGGAAAGCCAGGCATCTTTCCCAGATGCCAGAATTGACTGCAAGCGCCCAGATTATTTTGAACATGTTTTGCTCATTCCTCTTGATGCAGCAGCCAAACTCTCTTTAAAAATGAAGCACTCTGAATCCCATCAGTATTGCAGCCCTTATACGGAGGGTCCGTTGACACAGATTGCAGCTAGCTCTGCGTTTTCAGCTTCGGTTGTTGATGATGCTTATTTTTAGAAAGCCACAATAGTTTTGCCAAATTTTTTAAAGGTAATTACTTCATTTAGATGCATACTCGAAAAAGAATCTGTCTCCCCTCCTCCGATCAGATTTGGCAGAGGGAGAAAGAAAATGCAAGTCTTTTGCGGCCCACAAAATCGATGTATGTTTCTTGCTTAGTCTGACTAAACGGAAGCACCAGTTAAATAGATCTAGCCTTCTATCACCATGTAAAGGATGCTTGGTTACAAATGCATGGTAATGTGTTTTCTCAGCCAGAGGCAGAAATCAAGAAGTCAGGCAATATGAGTCATGCTTCAGCATTTCTTCGGTTATACATTCTTGACATCTAGCAGTGAGTATATAAAACATGTGATATTTACCTTCCTCCGTAGGGCGCAGTTCACTTTTCCAAGTGGGGGTTCCTAGGTCTGTTCTGCACATGCAGAATTTTTTTTAAAATTTTAAATGAACATATACTGAACCGTGAAACAAATATAACAACAGTCCCCAACCATATAAATTTATGATCCAATACAACTTAATAAGGTAAATATCCGTATTAAACCCCCAGCTACTCAAATAAATAAGTTCATATAACCATATTTTAAAACTTATGAAATGCAGTCAGAAATCCAACAGGTGAGTGTAATGTATAGTTTTTATATCCAACTCCACTTATAAAGTAATCTGCTTTTTTCTTGAAACAGTTTTAAATGTTGTTGTTTTCTTTTGCCATGGAGGAGTATCTTCATGAACTGTAGTCAGAAATCCAAAAGGCCCCTGTTAAAGAAAACAGAAAATCCAATAACCTCATTAGAAAATGAAACACTGATTATCATATAGCACTTGCTAGCATAGCAGACTTAGTTAGCAAATGGTGCCTCACATTGGTGAAAGATTTGAGCCTATTACTTTAGTTGTGTGTTATTTGCCATCAAGTCTCATCCAATGACCCTATGAACTGAGGACCTCCAAACAATATATCATTGACAATGTTTCTCGGGTCTTGTAAACTGGAGCAGGGGTCTGCAACCTGTGGCTCTCCAGATGTTCATGGACTACAATTCCCATCAGCCCCTGCCAGCATGGCCAATTGTAGTCCATGAACATCTGGAGAGCCATAGGTTGCAGACCCCTGAACTGGAGGTTGTGGCTTTCTTTGAGTCAATCCATCTCATGTTGGGTCTTGTTTTTTTTCCTATGACCTTCAACTTTTCCTAGCATTATTGTCTTTTCCAGTGAG
The DNA here is from genome assembly GCF_021028975.2 of Sphaerodactylus townsendi. Taxonomy (NCBI): domain Eukaryota; kingdom Metazoa; phylum Chordata; class Lepidosauria; order Squamata; family Sphaerodactylidae; genus Sphaerodactylus; species Sphaerodactylus townsendi. The sequence goes on from NC_059438.1 coordinate 16,751,082, forward strand.
TCTTCCCATGACATGACCAAAGTATGGTAGCCTCTTCAGGTTATATATCTTGGGTCATACAATGTATGGGTGGACGGGAGTGGGCAGTTTCTGTCTGTCTAGAAGAATCGAGGTTGTTTAATTTATCACGGCAAAAATTGACTCTGCCTTCACTCCACCATTGTTCCCTTTTCTGAAACGATAGCAAGTAATTGGGGTTCTTTTATGGACTGAGGTTTATAAAAGTTAAAAACTTGTTCTAGTGTCCTTAAAATGCAGTAGTGAGTTCCGTGCCAAGCGCAGTCGGCGTGCTTCCCATCCAAGAGCTAAGGCTCTCGAAGCGATGACCAAATTAATTCACACATCTAGTGGTAAGCCGCTTACTGAGTCTAAACAGTTCTGTTGTAAATGAATTCCCCTCGCCCATACAAATCACCCTTTGCGATGGAGAGATTCTGGGCCTTGATTAGCATCCTTTGTGTCTTGTTCATTTCATGCTAGATGTGTGATTGTGAGTGTGCGTGTGCTTTGTGTAGGCCTTGGATGCGTAACCCCAGCCCTTTCCCAGTTCCAGAATGAAACTGAAAAGCTGCTCTGATCACTGGCACTGTGGAAGGCGTCCCTTCTCTCTTGCCCCACGCCGCAAAAAAAAAAAAAAAAAACGAGGAAGCATTCCATTGCATGTAAAAGATGAAAGAGAGGGAGATATTTTAATTCCAAGTGGCTTCGAGGTTCAGCAAGAAATTGCTTATTAATGAGTGCCCTAGTTTTCAGTGCAAGTTAAAAGCTTTTAAGAAAGCAAGCGGGTTTTGTTTTGTTTTTTGCAAGGAGACAAATCGTTCTGACTTTTAAGGAATAATTGTACACAGCTGCTTAATTGAAGATAATTTCAGCGAGATGTCAACCCGTTTTAAAATGCAGGAAGAGAAGAAGAAAGATAACAAGAGGACTAAAGAATGAAGATGCCTTCCTTGATTCCGTCCCCCCCACCCCCACCCCAATGCTCCTTTGGGGTAGGAGGTGGAAAACAAAACAGATCTGGTGCATGGAGGAAAAGAAATAATGATATATCAGAAATGCATGAGGAATCCATAGTTAATATATGCTGGCGAGTAATTTTCTTCCCCTAAATTATGGAACCGCACATGTCTGGTTCCAACTGGCGACTGTTCAAACAAGTTTTTAAAGATGCAACATCCATTTCAGCCCGTTGCTGTGATTTATTGCCTTCATCCTTAAAATCTCTTCCCCCCCCCCTTACAGGCTGTAACCCGGTTAAAATTTTAAGTTTTAAACCTTTAGCGTCACCTTTTTTGGCTGGGGTAGAAGGTACCTAGAGATGTACGCTCCTAAAGGGGAGGGTTTGGGGGATTTTGTAAAAAAAAAAACAAATGATCGGATTTTTCCTAATGGCACATGAGCTGCCAAAGGTGGTTATAAATATTTATAAATCCTTGTAAAATTTGAGCTGATAATTGGCAGGGGGGCCTCTTAACACAGAAACACTTAACATGCCATTTTGGAGCGGAAATATCTTGACAGTAGTTAACTGGGGCAATAAAATGCTGAACTAGTTTCCACGGCTGTCGTAAAACTGGCCAAGTTAAGGTAGCCCAAATCGGATGAACGCCTGATTAGATATTTGTCATGTGCTCTAGAACTGAACTTCCTCTGCACAGAGATGGGTGGAGGAATAGCGCTGTTAACTTCTCTAAACGTTTAAGGTCTTCACTGCCAAGCGCCCATTTTAATATATGTATGAATCCATGGCTACACGGTTGGAACATAATTCCGATCTCTTATAAAGGTTCGCTTTAATTTGGATGGATACAGTACCACCTAGGGAATAACATAGCGCTCCTTATTCGTGGTGTGGTGGTTAAGAGCAGGTGGATTCTAATCTGGAGAACCGGGTTTGATTCCCCACTCCTCCGCCTGAGAGGCAGAGGCTTATCTGGTGAACCAGATGCTTTTCCACACTCCTGCTGGGTGCGCTTTTCCGCACTCCTGCTGGGTGCGTTCTTCAGAACTCTCTCAGCCCCACCTACCTTGCAAGGTGTCTGTTGTGGGGAGAGGCAGGGAAAGGAGCTTGTAAGCCGCCTTGAGTCTCCTTACAGGAGAGAAAGGTGGGATATAAGTCCAAACTCCTCCTCCACTTCCTCCTCCTCCTCCTCTTCTTCATATATGTATGAATCCTTGCCTATGCGTTCAGAACATAATTTCAGTCTTTCATAAAGATTTGCTTTAATTTTGATAGATACAGTAAACAGGGGTCTTCAACCTGCGGCTCTCCAGATGTTCATGGACTACAAATCCCATCAGCCCCTGCCAGCATGGCCAATTGGCCATGCTGGCAGGGACTGGTGGGAATTGTAGTCCACGTACATCTGGAGAGCCGCAGGTTGCAGACCCCTGATAGGGAATAATGTAGCACTCCTCATTCGTGCTTTTTTTTTGGGGGGGGGGATGTTTTAAAGATGTCCAGAATTGGTATGAAAGAGACCATTTGTTCACAGCTTCCCCCCTCCCCTTTATTTCCAAAATGTAGGAGGATGGAGTGAAACATCTGGTGATCAGGCAGACGTTGAGCTGAAATCCAGCAGAGGCATTGCAAAGTGGGTTTAAGAAACAAGTTATTTGGCAGAAGACATGGTTGTTTTATTTTAAATAACTTGATACAATAATTAGCCGAAGTCATCTCCCCATCATGCGACGGGTGTATCCGGTCTTGGGGTCGCACAGATGGCCTTGTGAGGGCGAGCGCTGCTATTCTGTTCAGCCAAGCCTTCTCTTCCTTTTTGTTCCGCAGCAACCTGACCTGTATTCTGGTCTTAAATTTTCAGCCGCAGCAGCAGCCAGCTGGCTTATTTGTTGCATCAAAGTAGATAATCCCCGCATGAGCAATTCTGTGGTTGGCAGCAAAACACTCGTTTAAGTATCTGCTTGCTCTCTCCGTAGAAGATTCTTTTCTGTACCGCCATTTCCAGCCTTAGTGGTAGCGCGGAGGGGCTTGGGTGTTGCCCGGCTGAATCTTGGAAGGCATATTTTACGTACCTCACTCTTTCTCCCTGAAGGGATCGGAAGCGGCTTACAACAGTACAAACGTACAGCACGAATAAACCTCACAAAGGGACTGGGTACACCTTTGGCCCATCCAGGATCCAGCGACCAGTTTATCCAAATCCTCGGGCTAACAGCCAAAAGGGCAAAGAGTCCATTAGCTCTTGCCGAAGGCTCGAGTTTTTGGCCAAACGTTATACCTAGAACAGGGTGGGAAAACGAAAGCTTAGCAAAGATATTCCCTTTCTTGTTAGAGAATAGGAAGCAGCTTGTGGATTTGTGGGTTAAAGTTTATCAGCAAGTACTGTGTTTCCGAAACCCATTGGATTAAGTAATCAAAGGAAGAAGAAGGAGGAGGAGGAGTTTGGATGTATACCCCACCTTTCTCTCCTGTAAGGAGACTCAAGGTGTCTTACAAGCTCCTTTCCCTTCCTCTCCCCGCAACAGACACCTTGGGAGGTAGGTGGGGCTGAGAGAGTTCCGAGAGAACTGTGACTAGCCCAAGGTCAGCCAGCAGGAACGAAGGAGTGCGGACTGTAACTTTTTATTTTGCTAGTTCATAAAGTTTGCCTTTCTCCCACCGGCATTTATAATGTATTCACTATTTAACTTCTAGTATTTAGAAGCTACTGACCTCTCGGCTCTTACAATAGATTACATTAAAACAGTATGAAATAGATAAAACAGGAAAGCCTCCAAACCGTGCTAAAAGACCGCAGATGCCAAATATGTTAAGAGAGCCACTGTTTGTTTGTTTTAATTCCACATTATATTCAACAGCCAGAGGGAACTGACCGTCAAAACTTAGTAGTTTTCACCAGCCAGTAGGCAGGCGGCAGGGGGGGCACTAGATGGATCTCTTGGGGAAACCAAGTCGTTAAAGAGGGTGCCGTGCCACACCTGAGAGAGCCCTGCCCTATATTTTCACAGCCTCCCTCTAGTAAGGCCGGGCATCTCTTGCCAACTTAATGAGCTTCACAGAATGTGCGGAAGCGTTTGTTTTCCTTTTAAAGAAATAACTGATGCCCTTTTGTTTTTCTTTAACACAGCTGGGCATGTTCGCTGCACGGAAACAAATATGCCCTTCGCTTCACATCATTCGTTCTATTACTTATATGAGCCACATTAGGTGACTCACCAAGAAATCACAACAATTAAGTTAAGAGGAGCAAGGAGAAGAAGAAACCCGCCACAACCTAGTTGCTAAGGATACCTCTTGAGTCGAAGCAAACCATTTAATTATTTTCCCTTCCCGCTTTTAATACTAGTACCACAGATCTAATTTTGGTGATTGATTACTGTGATTAAATGATAAGAGCTTTTTTGTGACCCTTTGGCTTGAGACTGTGCCACTAGTCCAGGAGGCCTGGTCCTTAATTGCTGGGATCTGTAACGCAGTAGAATTAAAAGGGGGGGCGATGCGGCTTTCTATTCATCCAAGGCTGTGCTGGTGTATATAATGGCCTTGCGACACGGGAGGTACTTAATTGTATGCTTTTAGCATCATCCTCAAAAATGCGTTCTAAACGAGGTGTGTTTTTAGTTCTCAGGCCGTGTAGGAAAGGGATGCATAGAAGAAGGTTAGAGGTGGTTGGGGGTTATTTTGATCCATTTCCTAAGCGAGCTGCCAGGAAGGAGGAGGAGGAGGGGAAGGAGTAGTTTGGATTTATACCCCACCTTTCTCTCCTGTAAGGAGACTCAAGGTGGCTTACAAGCTCCTTTCCCTTCCTCTCCCCACAACAGACACCTTGTGGGGCTGAGAGAGCTCTGAAGAACTGTGACTAGCCCAAGGTCCCCCAGCAGGAATGTAGGAGTGCGAAAACACATCTGGTTCACCAGATGAGCCTCTTCCACTCAGGTGGAGGAGCAGGGAATCAAACCTAGTTCTCCAGATTAGAATCCACCTGCTCTTAACCACTACTCCACATTGGAGAACAGGGTGCGTGCATGTGTGTGTGTGTGTTTGGGTGAATGGGTGGGTGCCAGGTTGGCATAAAATTTAGTTTCATTCTATAGGCCCAGTAAATGATGTTCTGATAGGGTTTTCAAGGCAAGAGATGTTCGCAGGTGGTTTGCCATTGCCTGCCTCTATGTGGGCTGAGAGAGTTCTGTGACTACCCCAAGGTCACCCAGCAAGTTTCGTGTGGAGGAGTGAGGAACTGAACCCAGTTTTCCAGATCAGAGCCCGCCCCTCTTCACCACTCCACCGTGCTGGTTCTCCAGTTTTATATATTGTTCAACTGTACATCAGTATTTTATCGTAACTGGTTTAAAATTGACTGTAACTGTTAGCATAGCCCAGCATTTTGTCATTTTAATATTGCACACAGTCTTGACATTGGTCTGATTTATTTCTGCATTTTTCCACTGTTTGTGGAGAATATTTGCTCTCAACATAACAGTCGTTCCTTAGCTGTCCCCTAAAGAAATTAACAGCTAGAATTCTGTTTGTCTTGCCTTACTCTGGCTTCTGGATACTTCTGTCGTGAACATACAGAAGATCAGGGAGGTCTGAATTCCAATCGCCGCTTAAGCATAAGTGAGCTTTGGCCGGTTACTCTTTCTCGGGCCAACCTATTTTACAGATTTGTTGTGAGTATACAGGGAGGCAGAAGGAAGACAGGTAGACCAGACGATATATTCTGCCTTCGAATAACTGGGGATTGCCCATTTAGTAGACAGACACCAGAAGCAAATAAGTTACATACCGGCTGATTACCCACAGGTGATTTGACACACGGTGGGACCAGAAGCGCATTAGGGCAAGAAATCTGGCCAAGAAAGGAGGTGCGTCAGGCACGATTTCTTGTCCCGATGCGCTTCCTCTTGCCCTGCGCGTGCTTCTCACTTTCTGCAAGAAAAGCAAGAGCGCTTCTGTCGTGATTTTTTGCGCAGGGAACAGCCTGCAGCAGGTAATCGGCCCTAGACAAGTGTAGCAAGAACTGTGCCGGAACCAAGCAAACTAATTTGTTTCGCGGAAACTACCCGGTACATCCATTCCGTTGGAGCAAACGGGGTGGCGAGAAGCCTCCGAAACCCTTTTCTCCTGCGAGATTGCAGTGCACATCCAGCGTATTGCCTTATTTCAGGCAGATTGTTTTGACCCAATACATGCTGTGTCGTTTTCTTCCAAATTGTTTTTGAGCACTTTCAAGTCAGGCAGGCTTCGAAGTCCCTGGACTTTTCCAGTAACTGAACACAGTCATCTGTGAGAAGTTCCAGGAATTTGACACGGGGGGGAAATAATAGAAAACGACAAGAGGGATTATTCATATTCAACTTGAGAAATGGATAAATATGACGAACGGCTGCAGTTTTTTCCGTATCATGTTGGTCTGAAAGAAAACTGTTAGTTTCGGTGACGCGTCTCTTTGATGTAGGCACCGTGTTAAAAGGTAGAATACAGGCATATGTTCCATAGTGAGGTGGGCATGCTTTGAATGGTGCTATAGAACTGAAAGCTTCATCAAGCTCTCTACCAGCATGGCCAATTGGCCATGCTGACAGAGGCCGATGGAATTGTAGTTCCTGAACATCTGAGAGTTTCTAGGTTCCCTACCCCCCGCGCCATAAGAGCAGGGTAGGAACACTGTGGCTCTCAGATGTTCAGGAACTACAATTCCCATCAGCCCTACCAGCATGGCCAATTGGCCATGCTGACGAAACTGATGGGAATTATGGATATGATCGGTGCGGTTATTCAGCTAGGAATCCAATTATTATTTTACCGCCATGCAGCAAGATTCAAAGGTTTCAAAGTGAAAAGTGCTTCCTGGTGGTACCGTTACATTTGAAACTGTGTGGGAAGCTAGTGATAGCAGTGCAGTAGCTCCCTATCAGAGTCTGCCGGGGGTGAGGAAGACTGGTACGAATCCTGCATACTGTAGAAGCTGGACAATTGTTGTCTGTGAAATAGGCAGAATTATGGCCACTGTCTGAAGCACTGTGTAGATCAGACCTGGGCATTATATGGCCCGCGGGCCACATCCGGCCAGTGGTGGGATTCAAAAATTTTAACAACAGGTTCCGATGGTGGTGGGATTCAAACAGTCGCGTAGTGCCAAACGGAGCAGGGTGGGGCACAACATGGCGAGGGCATGGTCTGGGCGTTCTGGGGGAAGGGATTTCCAGAGCAGGGTGGGCGGTACTGCAGCAGGGGCACTGGGCAAAATCTCCCTACTCCACCCCAATGCCACCTGGGTAGACAGTTTTGCAAAACGGAGCCAAGCACTGAGCAAAAACTCCTCTCCCCATCCCCATGCCACCAGGGTAGAAAGATTTGCCCACAGAAACCAAGCACTGGCCAAATTCTGCACTTTCCATTCCCATGCCACCAGGGTAGAAAGATTTGCCCACAGAAACCAAACACTGGCCAAATTCTGCACTCTCCATTCCCATGCCACCAGGGTAGAAAGATTTGCCCACAGAAACCAGAAACGCAGGTGCAAATTCTGCATCTCCATTTCCCATGCCACCAGGGTGAAAGGTTGCCCACAGGCAAGCACTGGCCAAATTCTGCGCTCCCCATTCCCATTACCCACCAGGGTGCAGAAAGATTTATACAGAAACCAAACACAGGCCAAATTCTGCACTCTCCATCCCCATGCCACCAAAGTGAAGATTTGCCCACAGAAACCAAGCACTACAATTCTGCACTTTCCATTCCCATGCCACCAGGGTAGAAAGATTTGCCCACAGAAACCAAACACCACAAATTCCTGCACTTCCATTCCCATGCCACCAGGGTAGAAAGATTTGCCCACAGAAACCAAACACAGGCCAAATTCTCTAACTTCCATTCCCATGCCACCAGGGTAGAAGAAAGATTTGCCTCCACAGAAACCAAACACTGGCTAAATTCTTGTAACTCCCATTCTATGCCACCAGGGTAGAAAGATTTGCCCACAGAAACCAAACACAGGCCAAATTCTGCACCCATCCCCATGCCACCTAAAGTAAAGATTTTGCCCACAGAAACCAAACACTGGCCAAATTCTGCACTCTCCATCTCCCATGCCACCAGGGGTAGAAAGATTTGCCCACAGAAACCAAACACTGGCCAAATTCTGCACTCTCCATTCCCATGCCACCGCAGGGTAGAAAGATTTTGCCCACAGAAACCGTTAACACTGGCCAAACTCTGCCCTCCCCCATCCCCATGCCACCAGGGTAGAAAGATTTTGCCCACAGAAAGCAAACACAGGCCAAATTCTGCCCTCTCCATCCCCATGCCACCAGGGATAGAAAGATTTGCCCACAGAAACCAAACACTGGCCAAATTCCTCTGCCTCTCCCCATCCCACATGCCACAAGGGTAGAACGTTTAACAAAAGGAGTTACTTACTTTGGCCAGCCAGGAGGAACAAGGCTGAATTATTTAGTGGTGTTCCTGCTCTCCTACTAAGCTGCAGGGGTGCGGGAACCCGTGGCTCGGCGGAGCGCCGCTTGCGGCTCTTCCGCCGCTTGTTCTCATGCGGCTCCATGAGCCAGCCGCCCGAGACCCACATCTTAAGCCTCGCCCTGCAGGAAACAGAGGCCGGCGTAGTCTCGCCAGCGGCCCGGCCGTGGCTGTGCCGTGGGCTTTACCTCCTGCCCGCCCCCGCTGCCTGCAGGGCGGTATGCTTTCCCGGTAGTCCGGCCATGGGCCGCAGCTTACGCCCGCCGACCAATCTTTGCCCCTCAGCCCTGCAGGGAAGCAGGGTGGGCGCATCTCTCGCCTCAGCGGCAGGCGGTAGGCCGTGCCATGGCCTTTACCTCCTGCCCGCCCCGCTGCTTGCAGGGCGGGCGCTGTCCCGGGCGGCCGGCCAGGCCGATCCACCGGGCCGCGACCCATCTTTGCCCACCCTGCAGGGGAAGCAGGGCGGGCGTGATCTTGCCCGCTGGCCAGCCAGGCCGTGCCGTGGGCTTTACCTCACTGCCCGGGCCGCTGCTTGCGGGGCGGGCAGCAAGCCCCCAGCTGGCCGGCCAGGTCGAGCCCGCGTCCCCATCTTTCGGCCCGTCCTGCGGGAAGCAGGGCGGGCGTAGACTCTCGCCCAAGGCCGGCCAGGCCGCAAGCCGTGGGCTTCTACTCTCCTGCCCGCTGGTGGTGCTCTCCCGGCCAGCCAGGCCGAGCCCGCCCGGTACCCATCTTACGCCCGCCTCTGCAGGAAGCGCAGGGCGGGCGCGATCCCTTGCCCGCGGCCCGGCCAGGCTATTGCCGTCGGCTTTACTCTTCCTCTGCCACGCCTTCCGGCAGCCCGGCCAGGCCGAATCCACGCCGCCGCGACCCATCTTTGCCCACCCTGCAGGAAGCAGGGCGGGCGCATCTCTGCCACGCAGCCCGGCCAGAGCCGTTGCCGCTGGGCTTTACCTCCCCTGCCACCCCCCGGCTGCCTTTGCGGGCGGGCGGCTTCCCCGGCGGCCGGCCGAGGCCCGAACACGCCGTCCCCATCTTCACCCGCCCTGCACGGGGAAGCAGGGCGATGCGCATCCCTCGCCCGCAGCCGACCAGGGCCGTGGGCTTTACCTCCTGCCAGCCCCGCTGCTTCCGGGCGGGCGCTCTCCGGCGGACCCGGCCAGGTATCGATCCACCGCCGCGCTTCCATCTTTGCCCACCCTGCAGGAAGCAGAGCGGGCGCATCTCTTGCCCAAGAGCCGGCCGAATGGCTGTGCCGTGAGCTTTACCTCCTGCTCAGCCCGGCTGCTTGCGGGGCGGGCGCGCATCCGGCGGCGGCCGGCCAGATCGAACCGCCGTCCCCATCTTCACCCACGCCCTGCAGGAGAGCAGGGGCGGGCGCATCTCTTGCCCAGCTGGGCTGGCCAGGCCGTGCCGTGGGCTTTACCTTACCTGCCCGCCCCACTGCTTGCGGGTGCGGGTGCTGTCCGGGCGGCCCGGCCAGACCGATCCACCGCCCGCATCCATGCGTTTGCCAGCCCTGCAGGCCGAGCCGCCGTCCCCCATCTTCACCCTAGCCTTCTGCAGGGAAGCAGGGCGGGCGCATCTTCGCCATGTCGGCCCGGCCAGGCCGTGCCGTGGGCTTTACCTTCCTGCCCGCCGGCAGCCGGCCCAGGCCGCATCCACCGCCGCGCCCATCTTTGCCCACCCTGCAGGAAGCAGGGGCGGGCGCATCTCTTGCCGCGCAGCGCCGTACCCGGGCCGTTGCCGTGGGCTTTACCTCCTGCCAGCCCCGCTGCTTGCGGTGGCTGGCGCTCTCCCCGGCGTCCGGCCCAGGCCGAACCGGCCGTCCCCATCTTCACCTCGGCCCTGCAGGGAAGCAGGGCGGGCGCATCCCTCGCCCGCAGCCGGGTCCAGGCCGTGGGCTTTACCTCCCTGCCACGCCCGCTGCTTCCGAGGCTGGCGCTCTCCCGGCTGTCGGGCCAGGTCGATCCACCGCCCGCACCCATCTTTGCCCACCCTGCAGGAGAGCAGTATGGCGCGCATCTCTTGCCCGCTGCGAGTCCGGCCAGGCTGTGCCGTGGAGCTTTACCTCCTCGCCCGCGCTGCTTGCCCGGGGCGGGCTACTCAATGACCCGCGAATGAACCCGCGTCCCCATCTTCACCACGCCCGGGAAGCAGGCATCTGCTGCCCGCTGGCCAGGCCGTGCCGTGGAGCACCTCCACCGCCCAAGCTGCTTGCGGGGTGGGTTGCTGTCCCGGCGGCCCGGCCAGGCCGAACCACCCGCCCGCGCCATGCGTTGCCGCCCTGCAGGCCGGAGCCGATCCCCATCTTCACCCGCCCTGCAGGAAGCAGGGCGGGCGCATCTCTTCAGCCCAGCGGCTGGCCAGGCCGAATGCCGTGGAGCTTTACCTCCTGCCCGCCCCACTGCTTGCAGGGTGGGTTCTGTCCCGGCGGCCGGGCCAGACCCGCATCCAACCCGCCGCACCCATCAGTTGCCCGCTCTGCAGGGCAGGGGCGGGCGCATCTGCCAGCGGCGGCAGATCCGTGCGTGAGCTTACCTCCCTCCCACCGCCCTGGTGCTTTGGGCGGCTCTCCGGCTGACCCGACCAAGCCGAGCCATACCGTTCCCCATCTTCACCCCGCCCTGCAGGAAGCAGAGGCGAGCGCCATCTCTCGCTCATACAGCCAGGCCCGCCTGGCTCTTTACCTCCGCCCGCCTACAGCCAGTAGGGTGGTGGTTATCCAGGCGGCCGCTGACCGATCCAATCACAGACCTTTTGCCCACCCTGTGGGAGCAGGGCTGGCGATCTTCAGTTCACGTCGCCGTGTCGCGTGCCGCGGGTTTTACCTCCTGCCCGCCCCTGGGTGCTTCGCGGGCGGGAAAGCTTCCGGGCGTCGCCGCCGAGTCAGTCTTCATTCTTCGGCCTCGGCCTGCAGCAGGGCGACATCTTCTCACCGCTGCCGCCAGGCCGCGTCGCGATGAGTTTACCTTCTGCCCGCCCGCTGCTTGCGGGGCGGGTGCTTCTATCCTAGCGGCCTGCCAGACCAAGCTGCCGGGTTCAATCTTTGCCCGGCCCTGGCAGTGGCAGCAGGGCGTGGCGCATCCCTGCGCCAGCGGCCCGACCCGGAGGCTGGGCGCCCAGCGGTCTTTACTGTCCTGCCCGCCCAGCTGCTTGCGCGGCGGGTGCTCTCCCGGTGGCCAGCTAGGCCGGAAGCCGCCAAGGGCCATGCTTCGCCCCACCCTGCAGGAAGCAGGGCGAGCGCATCTCTGCCGAAGGCCCGGTCGCCAGGCCGTACCGCGGTCTTTACGTCCTGCCCGCCCCGCTGCTTGCGGGGCGGGTGCTCTCCCGGTGTCCAGCCAGGCCGAGCCGCCGTCCCCATCTTCGCCCGCCCTGCAGGAAGCAGGGTGGGCGCATCTTCTTTGCCCAGCGGCCCGGCCAGGCCGTGCTTTTTACCTCTTGCCCGCCCTGCTGCTTGCAGGGGCGAGGTGCTGTCCTGGCGGCCAGCCAGGTAAGCTGCCGCCGTCCAATCTGTTCGCGCAGCCCTGCGGCGGGTGGCAGGAGTGAGCACATCCCTCGCCAGCGGCCGCGCCAGGCTGCGCCGCGGTCTTTACGTCCTGCCCGCCCAGCTGCTTGGCGCCGGGCGGGTGCCTCTCCCGGCTGACGGCCAGGCCGAGTCGGCTGGGCCGCTTCACCCGCGCCTGCAGGAAGCAGGGCGAGGCGCGTCTGCAGGCCAGCTGGCCCGGCCGGAGGCCGTGCCGTCGCCGCTTACCTCTTGCCCGCCCCGCTTCTTGCGGGGCGCGGGGCTCTCCCGGCGGCCGGCCAGGCTGGAGCCCCCGGGCCCATCTTTGCCCGCCCGTGCGGAGGCAGCAGGCTGGCTGCGCATCTCTTCACCGCAGGCCGCCAGGGCCGTGCTAATGTCTTTACCTCCTGCCTGCCCCGCTGCTTGCTGGGCGGGCGCTCTCCCGGCGGCCCGCCCGGTGGACCGGAAGCAAGAGCCGCCGGGCCCACATCTTCGCCTGCCCTGCAGGAAGCAAGATTTGCCCACAGAAACCAAACACTGGCCAAATTCTGCACTCCCCATCCCCATGCCACAAGGGTAGAACGTTTAACAAAGCAGGGTGGGCGCATCTGCCATGGAGGGGAGGGGGATTAATCATTAACAGACTTGCTGGGTCAGTTGAAGTTGAAGTTAATCATTAACCGGCAGTTTGCAGAACTGAGGAAGATGTATCAAAGGAGTTGAAGTTAATCTTTAACAAACGGTTTGCGGAACTGAAGACAATGTAACAACCGGTTCTATCGAACCGGTGCGAACCGGCTGCAGCCCACCTCTGCATCCGGCCCGCCGGATGACCCTGACTGACCCCCCTGCCATGCTGGGGAGCGAGACATCTTTGAAAGCCCCGCAGAAGCCGGTTGCCTTGGCTGCCAGCTTCTGTGGGGCTTTCAAAAGCGCCTCGCCCCCCTGCCTTTTGGCCCGGCCCTCCACAATATTTTCTGTTTCTTATGCGGCCCCATGGAAAAAATAATTGCCCACCCCTGGTGTAGATTATAAACAAAGGAGGAGGAGGAGGAGGAGGAGGAGGAGGAGTTTGATTTATAACCCAGCTTTCTCTCCTGTAAGGAGGCTCAAGGTGGTTTACAAGCTCCTTTCCTCTCCTTTCTTCACAACAAACACCTTGTGTTTTAGGTGAAGCTGAGAGAGTTCTGAGAGAACAGTGACTAGCCCAAGGTCACCCAGCAGGAATGTAGGAGTGTGGAAACGCATGTGGCTCACCAGATAAGCCTCTGCCATTCAGACGGAGGAGTGGGGAATAAAACCCAGTTCTCCAGATTAGAATCCACCTGCTCTTAACCGCTGCACCACACTGGGATTCAAAAGTCATGAAAAGCAAGAAAAATTAAGAAGGTGACCTCATGCATTTCATAATCTTTAGATCTTTCTTTTTTTCCCCCCCCTGTACCGCCTTGTGCACTGTATAACTTCCAGGAGATCCAGTATGATGCATTGGGGTCTGTGGTCCCATAAATGTGTTTGGTCTTCCAGGTGCCACACAACCCTTCATTACTTTTGGGGGGGGGGGCTGAAGCAGATGAATGTAGCCATCCTTCTGGAGTTAGTCACCACCTCACTGGGTTGTCGTGAGCATATAATAATAATAATAATAATAATAATAATAATAAGAAGAAGAAGAAGAAGAAGAAGAAGAAGAAGAAGAAGAAGAAGATGATGATGATGATGATGATGATGATGATGATTTATATCCCCCTTTTCTGTCCTGTAAGGAGACTCAAAGGGGCTTACAAACTCCTTTCCCTTCCCCCCTTACAACAAACACCCTGTGAGGTAGGTGGGACTGAGAGAGCTCAGAAGAACCGTGACTAGCCTAAGATCACCCAGCTGGCGTGTGTGGGAGTGTACAGGCTAATCTGAATTCCCCAGATAAGCCTCCACAGCTCAAGTGGCAGAGCGGGGAATCAAACCCGGTTCCTTCAGATTAGAGTACACCTGCTCTTAACTACACTGCTGTGATACATCCTAATCTGAGCTCCCTGGCAGAACATTAATGTGGAAAAATAAATGCGTGCCTTTGCCATCGGAGCACTTCACACATTACCTCTGAAAAAATATTATCAATTTGCATTCCGGTCCTAAAAGAGCAGGCAGGTACCTATCAAATCATAAGAATGTTTGTAATTTTACCTGGGAAAATAGTAAGCAGCACTTACAAAGACAAATGTAACGAGGGGAGCAGAGAAATTCTAGACAATCTGTGAGCTCCGGCATGTCACCCCTCACATTTGAATGACACGACATGAATAGGGTGCAAAACGAAGAATTTGGCAGAAGCTTGTAAATTATATAATGGCATGTTCTGATATTTGGCTGAAGCAGAATGGGAAATAGCAGCAACGTAACATTCGCCGTGACTCATGCTGGATGTAAATATGCAAATGCGCATGAAATGTGTTCAAGAAGAAGCTTGTTATCATGTTGGTAATGAAAAGCTTCATTAAAATGTGGAGTTGAAGGGGAGAGCCTGAATCATGCAGTGTAGATTTTGCACAGCAGGGAAGAAGTTTTCAGTACAATTGACTTGACCTGCCAGATGGAAGAGTGTGCGTGTGTGTGTATATTCTTTTCCTGAAGCCTCAACAGCTTTCGATGATGGAGAGGAACTAGATTTTAGACAACACGATGCTGCTGCCAAAAATGGCACCCCTGCCTCAAATTCCCCTCTTTGCCCCCCTCTCTGCCCTTGATAATATCTACTGAAAGTCACTGTATAAAGAGACATCATCGCACCATGAATTTCCCCACCCCTTCTGGAAACTAGCAGTGATGTGGAAGAAATTGGGTTAATTTGCCAGGTGAGATGATGCATTATAAAGTCAGGGCAGCAACATATTACGCAGCAGAAGGGAACAATTAGACATTGGGATGTCATTTTGAACAGCAGTCCCTTGTCATCTTTTCACATAAAGCTGGCAGTGACATGGGAAAAAATGGGGCAGTTTGCCATGTGATGCGACACATAATAAGGTGGGGGCTGCTACATGCTACAGAGTATGCAAATAGACACACGGGGTGCCATTTTTGGCAGCATCTCTGTGTCCTTTTTTAACCTAAAGTTCCACCCAGAGAATTGTTTCTTCTGCCTTTTGCTCTGGCACCCAAAAATACATTGAGCGTCTGTGCGACCCTAGTTCTTTCCTTTGATCTGATAATCTCTTATCCCCTGACCCTTCTTTCTTTCACGTAGCAAATAGTGTGGCTTGCATGAGCTGTCACTTGTGATAATCGCATGTCTGGCCCCCAGCCAATAATATAGTGTGGTGGGAAGATAAGTCATGAAAAATACTGAATACAAATATTGTGCGATATTCTGGGACCCAAAGAGCTACATTTGACGTATGCGAGGACTTGTGCATGCCCAGTGCGGGGGAAAGGGGGTCTTTCCTAATAACAGAGCTCCCTGATATCTAAGGCCCCTTCCTCATGGGTCAATAAACGCGGGCTAACCATGGTATAAAACCCATCTTGGGGGGAAACTTCGCACAAATCCAGTTCCTAACACGAGTCCGCTCCACGTTTTCGCCCCCATCCCAGGTTTTTCAAGAATCACACTATCAGCGATTCTTTGGTTTTAACACGGATTGCAGCTGCGGCCAAGCAAAGGCTGCTCTGGGAAGCGCCTCACTCGGCGCACTTCCTTTTTTTTTTTAAATCCCCACCTCTCTGCTGCATAGCTACAGAGGGGCACAGGGATGGCAGCATGGCTGGGGAGGTCCATGCCTGCCAGGGTTCGTAGCTACACAACAGAGGGAGGTGAGTGAAAAAAAAATGCACCTCCTTGCAAAGGCGCGATGGCAACCTGCATTGCCTTTGCGGGCTTCATTGGCTGCCTTAATGGAGGCATGCGAACATTCCAAGGGCAACTTGGGTTGCATAACCCTGACTGCAACCTGCTGTACTTTGCCCATGCGGAAGGGGCCAAACTATTTTTGACAGTCCACTTGCTGTGTATCAGGTGTGCAGGCATGCTGATGAACCAGAAGTGAAAATATCTCCTTGGGCACAGGGGCGCTCATGTTGTTCCCTTTATCCTGGCAGTACAGCCATCAGTACCCTTTGAGTTTTGCAGAGCAACATCAACAAAAGAAGAGAAGTGTTTTGTAGGTTACAATCCCTGAACCAGCTATTGGTTGTTTATAAGTGCTAGAAGGCTTATCCTAGATTTCCCCCAGTGAACAGGTATGGGATTTATTTATCTGATCCCTTAGTAAATTTAAAATAAAGGGCCCCTTGTCCCTGTCCACTTTCTGCAGCCCCACAATGAGTGTGTTTCTGTATCCCAGCCTCACAGAGACAGGAAGTATTAAGCATCCCACTAATGGAGTTTGTGTAGAATCCCGTAGAACCCATTCATAGTCAACCATAGAGAAGAAAGAAGGGGGGGGGATCCAAAATCTGTTGAATGTTTTTTTTTCTCTCTCGCCTCTCTTTTGCAGCAACCAGCAAGCTTTCTTATTGGAGAACGTCCCGTGCAACAACGCAAGCTGCAGGGGCATCGGCCGCATGTTTAAGGTCCACTGGGATCTCTCGGATCTAAATCAAATCGAAGGCGCGGTGGTGGCAACCTTCTTTGACATTTATGAAGACGTGAGTTCAGCCCTCTTCAGTGTTTTCCTGCTGCCTTAATTGCCATCTGCCTGTTCTCGTTTGAGGTTTCCTTCCAAACTAGCGCTTCGTAGTATTTTGACAGGATGATCCATAGCACATAATGAAAACAAACCGTTTGATGGAAAAACAAATCATTTTCAAGCGAGAGGGAAAGTTATTGATTGATGAAGCTGCCTTGTGTCAAGTGAGGGCCTTAACTCAGCACTGTCTACTCTGAGTAGCGGTGCCTCTCCAGCATCTTACAGAGGGAAAGGCCTTACCCCTGCTTTCTGAGACCCTGTAGCTGGATGTGTTAGGGACTGAAGTGTCTCTGTGCAAAGTATGTGGTTTCCGCTGATCCGGCGCCTCTTCCCCAGTGAGTACCCACTCTTAATTTGCCATAAACACTAATCAAATAAATCTAGGCTAATAAAGAGGGAATTTTGTCCCTCTGAGTACAACTGCCGTAAGGAGTAGATATACAGTGTCAGCGCTAAAAATTAAATTCAACAAGCCTGCTGTAATTCTTATTATTAAGCAAGAAAAGCAACCATGCCCATTTTATTTTCTGCCCCCTCCCCTTTCCTTTCCTTAGACAGCCAGCGTGGTATAGTGGTTAAGAGCAGGTGAACTCTAATCTGGAGAACTGGGTTTGGTTCCCTACTCCAACACCTGAGGGATGGACTCTTATCTGCTGAACTGGATTTGTTTCCCTGCTCCTACACATGAACTTTCCTGGGTGACTTTGGGCTAGTCACGGTTCTCTCTTGGTCCCACCTACCTCACAAGGTGTCTGTTGTGGGGAGAGGAAGGGAGAGGTGTTTGTAAGACCCTTTGAGTCTTCTTACAGGAGAGAAAGGGGAGGGGGATCTAAATCCAAACTCCTCTTCTTCTTTTCTTTTCTCTTGTTGAGAGTATGCTTGGTGGCAAGGCCAGATTTGTCCTGCATAGTGTGTGAGATGATCCTTAACTACCTAGACTTAACAACTCCGCTGTTACATCACAGCCCTGGATACTAGGGGGTGCTACAGTGGTGATCCTTGGAGTCTTGCCACTTCCATTGATACAGCCCTGCTAATTTGGGACAGCCTTTGAGTAAGCTCTGGTTCTTTACTGGTGGACTTGGTCACCAAGAGCCAGCGTGGTGTGGTGGTTAAGAGCAGGTGGATTCTAATCTGGAGAACCGGGTTTGATTCCCCACTCCTCCACTTGAGTGGCGGAGGCTTATCTGGTGAACCAGATGTGTTTCCGCACTCCTACATTCCTGCTGGGTGACCTTAGGCTAGTCACAGTTCTCTCAGCCCCACCTATCTCACAAGGTGTCTGTTCTGGGGAGAAAAAGAGGAGGGAGCTTGTAAGTCACCTTCAGTCTCCTTACAGGAGAGAATGGTGGGGTATAAATCCAAATTTTGTTTCTTCTGCTGCTGCTTTTGTTTCTGCTTGTTCTCCTTCGAAAGAGGATGCTCAAAGCAGAACGGTGGGTTTTAGCGGATGAGAGGGTGCATGTGGGGAGAGACCCTTTGAGAAAGAGATAGGCATCATGTCCTGAAGGGCTTTAAAGACCAAAACCTCATTGGATTGATCTATGAAAAGCTACCAGGCACCCTAAATGTAACTTCCATGTTCAGAGGTAGTCTGCTGGTTTATGCTGCCCTTGTCCTCTGCATGTGGACTTTGTGCTGCCCTTGTCCTCTGTGTATGTATCGTATATGAGAAGGACTGCTGCCCTTGTGCTCTGTGTATGGACTTCCTGGAAGCATCTAGCTAGCAACATCCTGTTGAAAACGGAATGTTTGGCTCAGTGGACCCTTGTCTTATCCAGCAGGGTTCCTCTCATCTGCTCGGCCTGTCTCTCTAGGCCCTAGAACTGAGCCTCCTGGAGGCAGATTGCTAAGAGAAGACTTTAGGACAACTGGACAGTTGCTGTGTTGTTATGAGCCCAGCAATGTCACAACTGAGTACCTCAGACAGAGTGACTTGAAGCTTTAATCCTGCCGTACGATTTTGGAAAATCTGCACTAAGCAAAGCTAATGTGAATCATAAGATTCCAGGCTACTCGAGCACCCCGCCGACTGCCAAATGTTTGCTCAGATCCATTTCCGCACGGTGCGTTTGAACATACAACACATCTGGCTCTCGACTTCCAACGCCAAATTTCCCTGGGCCTCAAGTTCACTTCTATCTCCTTGAACTTTTAATCATCCCTCACTGTTTGCTCACTCCAAATTGTGAAGCTACTCTGAGCCTCTTCATCAGATTTAATTTCTGATTCCCCCTTGTAGATATAGTTGGACGTTTTGGGGTGAAAAGTACACCTCCACTTTTTTTGGGGGTCTGTATATTCTTGCCAAATAAGTCATTCAGAATGTTTTTCATGTTCCCTTATATCTGGAGGTGAATTCTGACACTTTTGAAGGATTGTTAAACGCAAGCCTGATATCTGCTTAGCGCAGCAGCATTTCCTGTTCTGGAGAAGTCATAAAACTGACATGTTTCCTGTTAAGTGTAGTGATGGATGGAATGGCGTTGCCCCAGAATGCTTCACTTCGCACTTAAACAGGTGCCTGCAGCCTCCATCCATGCAAAACTGAGTTGGAAAGGAACACGCTTGAACAAGCCATCATTTGGTCACGGGGTCTTTTTTTTGACACCATTTAATTTATGACAGGGAAACATCCAGATCTGGACCATGAACTGCGTTTAGAACAGGGGTCTGCAACCTGTGGCTCTCCAGATGTTCATGGACTACAATTCCCATCAGCCATGCTGGCAGGGGCTGATGGGAATTGTAGTCCATGAACATCTGGAGAGCCACCGGTTGCAGACCCCTGCTTTAGAACTTGTATGACATCTTAAGAATGCTACTCCTGCAGCATATGTGTATGGCAGGCTTCAACTGACCAGTGTCATCTAAGAGTATCTAAGAATTGTCCTTCGAAGTGGCAAGAAGGGGAAGGGACAGTGATTGCTCTGATAAAATTCCCAGTATCCTCGTCAAACTGCAGTACCCAGGATCCTTTGCAGGGAGTGCTAAATGCTGTAACACTAATATAAGATCTCCAGAAGTCCAAATATCCACCACTTATTTTAGAAGCTGGTATAGAGGAGGAGGAGGAAGTAGGAGGAATATCCCTCCTTTCTGTCCTGTCCTCTGCATAGGTGACCTACAAGCTCCTTTCCCTTCCTCTCCCCACAACAGACACCTTGTGAGGTAGGTGGGGCGGAGGGAGTTCCAAAGAACAGTGACTAGCCCACGGTAACCCAGCAGGAATCACCAGATAAGACTAGCTTAAGGTCACCCAGCAGGAATCACCAGATAAGCCTTTGCCACTCAGATGGAGGAGCGGGAAATCAAGCGTCCACACTTCTCTCTATGATACACCTTTGAAGATGCCAGCCACAGATGCAGGTGAAACGTTAGGAACAAGATCTGCCACTTCACGGCCACACAGCCCGGAAAACCCACCACAGCCAGGCCAGATCTTAATTAATTTCCACTCCTCCTCCCCCCCACCTCTTCTTCTGAGAACCATTCAGTTTCCCTAATCAGCTTTCAAAATCCAACAGTGAATTCGCAGAAATCGAAACTGAAATTCCTAAATTTCCACAAGGATGGCTTCGTGAAAGCATTCCGCCTGCATGTGAACAGCTTCCCCTCAGTGCATTTAACTACATCATTTAAACAGGGGTAGCTGACATGTGTATTCCTGACTGCCACTGTATTTTCAAAACATGACTTGGTGACTAAAAATGTGTGCTGCAGCAAAACATGACCCACTCTGCAATAAATCTGATGCCACTTGGCAGCGAGAGCGTGCAATTATCGAGCACATGTACAGAGCCAGGGAATAAAATAGAAAATAAATATTAAAACGAGGCGTTTCTTTTTCTTGAAAGTTGCAGCAGACTCATAGCAGCCCCTTAGGATTTTGCTTGTTAGGTATTTTGCTTCTGACACTTTTTGGTCCTTTTTTTTTTCTTTTAAGACTGTACTTAAATGCCGTTCAGATTAGTCATTTATTCTTTTTTTACCCTCTTTCTTTAGGGCATCTTGGATATAATTGTCCTCAGCAACAGCTCTAAGACAGACCTCGCCATCCACACTTTAAAGAATAACTTTGAAGCGGATGCCTATTTTGTTAAAGTCATTGGTGAGTGAAATGCTTTGAAGATCTTGTAAATGTTTTCTGGGAGGGGGGAGTGTTGCTTCTCCTTGCATGTCTAGAGCAACAGAAAATATTATAGTTTTTTTTTAAAAAGTCACTGGAGGCATATTTGTGAAGCTTTTAAGGAAAACAGGCTGGATATATTCCTGCTATCTGCGATGGTTGTCCTCTTCCACTGAGTGCAGGACTTTGGGAGGGACCCACATGGAGTGGTGAGGGAGGCAGGGGACACTAGCCCAAGGTCACCCAGCTGGCATGTGTTGGCATGCGCAAGCTAATCT
Source organism: Sphaerodactylus townsendi (assembly GCF_021028975.2). Lineage (NCBI taxonomy): Eukaryota > Metazoa > Chordata > Lepidosauria > Squamata > Sphaerodactylidae > Sphaerodactylus > Sphaerodactylus townsendi. The sequence continues at coordinate 16,772,113 of NC_059438.1, forward strand.
GGTTCACCAGATAAGGCTCCGCAGTTCAAGTGGCAGAGCGGGGAATCAAACTCGGTTCTCCACATTACAGCGCACCGGCTCTTAACCACTACACCACGCTGGAAGCAACTTGACAGGACTTCACACTCTGGCCGTTTCCGCACGGGCGTTTAATGGCGGCCTGGGGACGCCCTCGCGCCGCCCTCGCGCCGCCCTCGCGCCGCCCGCCTGTCCCCACGCCCTCGCGCCGCCCGCCCGTCCCCATGGCGTTTCCACCAGTCTTTCCGGAAGCGCTGTTGGGGAAGCGCCGGCTGAGGAACGCGCTAGCACAATGTCTGAGCGGCAGCGGCTTCCCGGCGCTTCCCCACCCCCCACTCCCTCCCTGTACTCACCTTGTCCCCGGGCCTCTGGCACGTCGCCGAGGCCTGGGGACACGCCCCCCTGCCCTGCGGCGCTGGAGCAGGTGCGCAGGGCCAGGGGGGCGTGTCCCCAGGCCTCGGCGACGCGCCGGAGGCCCGGGGACACGCTGGGTCAGCCGGGCGCCGGCGCTCCGCGGGGCCGGCTGCCCGGCTCTTTCTAGGACCGTCCATGCGGACGGTCCTAGCGTCGTCGGGTCGGCATCGAGAACGCCGACCCGGCCGATTCCGCATTCGTGCGGAAACGGCCTCTCAAATAAGTTGAGGATCACAGTGATGGTTGGTTGGGAGGATATAACGAAACTTTTCACTCGTAGAAAAAAAATATGCAAGACAACCAAAAGTGAAGCGCTATTTTCAGCAGCTTTTATCCGAAGCCCAGTAGGAGGGCTGCTTTTAATCAGGGCTATGGAGAATTAACTTCAATAAGATCTACCTCTTGCTGCTAATGAGTGTGCAGACGATGGTGTTGCCAATGCACAGCTGGTTCAATAAAAGAAGCCGCGTACTCTGGATCTCCAGGCATTCTGATGAGGACTATTGACCCTCGGCCTCTGATGGCAGAATTCATAGTGCATGAAGACTAGCGAAAGGTTAAACTGAAACAAAGTATTTTAAGCAACTAAGCAAGCTGTGCATTTAACAAATAGAGCATTTCAGGAGCCCGGCTTTTGAAGAAGAAGAATTTGGATTGATACCCCACCTTTCTCTCCTGTAAGGAGACTCAAGGTGGCTTCCAAACTCCTTTCCCTTCCTCTCCCCACAACAGACACCTTGTGAGGTGGGTGGGGCTGAGAGAGCTCTAAGAGAACTGTGACTAGCCCAAGGTCACCCAGCAGGAACGTAGGAGGGCGGAAACACATCTGGTTCACCGGATAAGCCTCTGCCGCTCAGGTGGAGGAGTGGGGAATCAAGCCCGGTTCTCCAGATTTGAGCCCATTGCTCTTAACCACTACACCAGGCTGGCACAGACTGTCATACGTGAGCTGTGACATGATGACAAGAATAAAAGGAAAATGCACATGGCTACATCCAGACATCGGGAACAAATCATGGTTTGCCTGCAACAAGAACAAGCCGAGGGCTCTAAATTCACATTCAATAAAACGGTTAATTTCAATAACAGCTTTCTTTCTTCTGTACACCCGCTAGGCAATGGTTATAACCTAAATGTCATATTTAGGAGACTCTACAGTCCAGTCCAGACTGGGTGTATTACAAGATGAGGGAGATCGTAACATATTTTTTATAAATACAAGTATTCCCTGGAATTCTTTTCTTTTTATTTGTCCTCCTTCCTTTCGAAAGCTGCACTCGTGCTTCTCGCCTTTAAAGTTGCACCAATTCCTTTAGGAAGAGCAGTCCTGCGACAGGGTGAACTTCTTTCAAAGGTGCCCAGCGTTGGCACGACATTGTTAAAGAATCGGCTGCTTAATCACAGCGTATTACATGGTTGAACCAGTTTTAAGTCTTGGCAGAAAGATGAAGTGTTTCCAGGAACAGATGTTGTCAGGGTGTTAAGGAGCAGGGAAGAGGAAAAGAAGGGAACGAGACATTAATTTGTAGCCTGCTGACAATGAGACTTTTCTTCGCTTTCCATGACCAGCGAGCTGTTTGCTCAGGCACCCGTTGCCTCTGTAATACTGTCCTCCCAACTGTTACTGGGGTGTTTTTTTTAACATTTGTCTTTGGAAATGGTCAGCTGCTACTGCCCTGCTGCAAATGAACTATAAAGGTTGGGTGTATTACAAGATGAGGGAGATCGTAACATATTTTTTATAAAGCTAATACTTTCTGACACAAATGATAAAGTCCGTGTCACACTCAGTCTGTGGTTGACCCAGGATTTGGACCCAGGACTTCCAAGTGTTTGTTCATTTGGCCTGTTGCGGAATGCTTCCTGAACGCACAGCCAGTTTCTTGAATGAATGCAGATCTACTCACTCCCTCCTTTGTGTAGTTGCCGTGGTTGTTTCCATGAAGCCTTCACAAAACGACAAAGCAGATTCAGGCGTTGCTGAGAAACGAATGTACTTTGGGGCTTTTCCATTCTTCCTTCATACACCACTACAGAAACACTTCCGCTTGTGCTGATGTTGTATTTGATTATTTCGGTTTTAATTATTCAATTGTGATGATGCTTTAATGGTTTTATCTTCTGCACACCGCCCAGAGCCCTCTGGGGGTAAGCGGTGTAACAAATTAAATAAATAAATAAATTATGTGGTGAATAGTGGTTATGTCCGAATCTCAATTAGGCAGGTCTTTGCATCAAACCAGGATTAAGGCAGAATTTTGTTTGTTTGTTTGTTTGTTTGTTTGTTTGTTTGTTTGTTTGTTTGTTTGTTTGTTTGTTTGTTTAATGCCCCGCACTCTTTCCTGTCAGTGACTCAGGAGAGCTTGCAACATTTAAAAATGCAACATTTAAGATTTTAAAAAATACAAATAAGTGCAGGGATAGGGCAGGATAAAAACCCAGCAGGCAGGCAGGCAGGCAGGCAGGCAGGCAGGCAGGCAGGCAGGCAGGCAGGCAGGCAGGCAGGCAGGCAGGCAGCCAGGCAGGCAGGCAGGCAGGCAGGCAGGCAGGCAGGCAGGCAGGCAGGTGGCAGGCAGGCAGGTGGCAGGCAGGTAGGCAGGCAGGCAGGTGGTGGTAGGTGGTAGGTAGGTAGGTAGGAAGGAAGGAAGGAAGGAAGGAAGGAAGGAAGGAAGGAAGGAAGGAAGGAAGGAAGGAAGGAAGGAAGGAAGGAAGGAAGGAAGGAAGGAAGGATCTGTTTAGGGGGAAGTAAATAAATCATCATTCATGATCCAGTATAATGTCAAACAGTGGCTTGCGACCATAAATCAGTGTTTTAACAACAGCAAAAGTTGTACTGTGGAATGTTTAAGAAAGAAGGTAATAAAACACTGATCAAGAAACCCTAGGTGCACATCTCCAGCTGATATGGAAGACACATTGTATGAATTTCTGCTAGTCCCTGTCTTTCAGACTAAAGTACATCGCAGGATTTTTGTGACGATGAAACAGGACCATCTCAAGTGTGTTGTCCTGAGCTACTTGGAGGATGAGCAAAAATAAATAGAGTATTAATTTAAGAGTTGGAAAATAAGCATCACGAGGGAAGTGTTCAAAGTTTTATTTTTAGCCTGCATTTTAATTTGCACTCATTTTCAGATGAGCTATTGCGCCTGTCTTCGACACCAAGCTACCAATCAAGTAATAGGTATGACAGAGCAGTGATTACTTAATTTAATGTCTTCGTTATGCAAAACTGGGCAATTTGGACAGATCAATAATGTCTTTTAAAATGTTAATGTGAGGCAGACAACAGTAATTTAAATTTGGATACGTCTTTGTAAAGAAAATGCAATTGGAATTTGCCTCCACAAATGATCATGAAGCAGCAACTGTTACAAAACTTCAAGATGTATTGAGCAAAACACTGTTGACAACTCAAATAACCAGTGGCCCTCTGTTTCCTCCCCTTTTATCTGCAGTTCTCAGTGGTCTCTGCTCCAATGATTGTCCTCGTAAGACAACGGTAAGTTTCCGTGCTAAAAATGTTCTTGCAATAGCTTGGATGCCTGTGTCAGCAACCTCATTGTTCCCAGGTTTATCTAAAAACATGGCTGGAAAAGAATAGCGTGACAGCCAGCGTGGTGTAGTGGTTAAGAGCAGGTGGATTCTAATCTGGAGAACCGGGTTTGATTCTCCACCTGAGTGGCAGAGGCTTATTTGGTGAACCAAATGTGTTTCTGCTCTCCTGCATTCCTCCTGGGTGACCTTGGGCTAGTCACAGTTCTTCGGAACTCTCTCGGCCCCACCTACCTCACCAGGTGTCTGTTGTGGGGAGAGGAAGGGAAAGGAGCTTGGAAGCCATCTTGAGTCTCCTTACAGGAGAGAAAGGTGCGGTTTCCATGGGGTTTTAAAACATATTTTTGTATCTGTTCCTTCTTCCTTTCTCCTTACTGACAGTATAACACGGTGCTTTCAATACAATACCTAAATAGTAGAAGCAACTTTAATGCACTAGCTGTGGAATGCTAAAGGATGTAGAGGGTGGGAAGTTTGGAAGTGCAAACTTGTGGAGAGGAAGATCCACTGGACACATATGCAGTGGTGGGATCCAAAAGTTTTAGTAACAGGTTCCCATGGTGGTGGGATTCAAACTGTGGCGTAGTGCCAATGGGGCTGGGTGCGGCACGATGGGGCGTGGCCGGGCATTCTGGGAGCGGGGCATTCCTGGACGGGGCTGTGGCAAGGACGCAGCCGCTGCGCCGGTCCTTGGGCGGGAAACCAATGCACGCAGGTACAGGCTGCCATGTACGCCGGTGCACCTCCTGCTAGACTGCTTCAAGTTCTGCGCGCTACTGTTGAGAAGAGGGGCATAACTAAGGCAAAAATCACGTGGCAAAATCACCAATTAGTAACCCCCTCTCGGCACACACAAATAATTAGTAACCTACTCTCGGGAACCTGTGAGAACCTGCTGGATCCCACCTCTGCACATATGTAGTTAAGGGAGATTTACCGTCCTTTTTTTTCCTCTTCGACCAGTTTTGCCGTCTCGAAATAATAGGCCTTGAGCAAGAGACGCTAATTCTGAAAGTCATTTTTGCATTTTCAAGAGCCGTTCCTTAGCTGATTTGCTTGACAGCTCCAGTCCCCGAGGCCCAGTGAGCATTGAAGTATTTGCCTCTCGCTTAGCTACTTTGGACTTTTATTTCAGGATAAAGCCTTCTCTACCGGCTTGCCTTCGTCTTGATTCTCCCTCCCCAAAGTGACCGTGCCGCTGTCTTGACGGCTGGGGAGAAAATGTAAAGGATGTTCTGTTTTCCATACGCTTTTTTCCCCTTCTGACGTTTGTATTAAGCTCCCTTTGGAGGTATATGCAGAGTTCATAACGATTTCGACTTCAGAATAATTTCTCTATCGTACCGAGTGTGACTGCCATTGTGAATACTATGAATGAACCGGAATAGCCATTACCAGCAAGGCATGAACCTTATCAGGGCTGAAAGGTGTGAGTGCCTTTCTGTTTTAATTGATCGTGTGGCTGCTTAGAGTGGTATCGGTATTCTTTACTCCTTGCATAGTCTACATGGCCATATGCAAGCCATAAAATCCCACCTGCAATTCTGACCTAGCAGGTCAGATGCATTAAGACAGAAATTGTACAACTGGTTGTGGTGGGTTTTCCAGGCTGTGTGGTCGTGGTCTGGTGGATCTTGTTCCTAACGTTTCGCCTGCATCTGTGGCTGGCATCTTCAGAGGTGTATCACAGAGGGAAGTCTGTTACACACTGTGATGCACCTCTGAAGATGCCAGCCACACACGCAAAACGTTAGGAACAAGATCCACCAGACCACAGCCACACAGCCCAGAAAACCCACCACAACCAGTTGAATCTGGCTGTGAATGCCTTCGACAATAAATTACACAACTGTTCAGACATCTTGTACCCTTTAACTAACCCGATTCAGCACTTTACAGAAAGAAAATGTCGGCAGCCGTGCCTGCTGACTTAGAGTCTTCAGAGATAACTTCGTGTCCCATAAGAAAAAGGGCTGAGGTGGAAGAAACAAAATACAAGGAGAAGTCTTGAACACAGAGATTGGTTTTACAGAGGATGGTGATGGATGGGGAGAGAGAGACATTGAACAGAGGATAATTCAAGGACAAAGGGGACAGCTGAATCAAATTTGCATTTGAATGAAGGCTGGGTAGCAATGGAAGGAAGGATGGCGGATAAGCGGAGGCAAATGAGGAAGTCGAGAAGGCACGCAAGTAGTAGGCAGGAAATAACTTAGCAGGAAAGGTGAAGATGCTTCTTATTTTATCGAGTTGCATGTGTAGCTCATCTATCTATAATATAACTGCAAGGATTGTCATGCCCTTATATAAAGCCGTGGTGCGACCGCACTTGGAGTACTGTGTTCAGTTCTGGTCGCCACATCTCAAAAAGGATATCGAAGAGATAGAAAAAGTGCAGAGAAGGGCAACGAGGATGATTGAAGGATTGGAGCACCTTCCTTATGAGGAGAGGCTGCAGCATTTGGGACTCTTTAGTTTGGAGAGGAGACATCTGAGGGGGGATATGATTGAAGTCTATAAAATTATGCATGGGGTAGAAAATGTTGACATAGAGAATTTTTTCTCTCTTTCTCACAATACTAGAACCAGGGGGCATTCACTGAAAATGCTGGGGGGAAGAGTTAGGACTAATAAAAGGAAACACTTCTTCACGCAACGTGTGATTGGTGTTTGGAATATGCTGCCACAGGAGGTGGTGATGGCCACTAACCTGGATAGCTTTCAAAGGGGCTTGGACAGATTTATGGAGGAGAAGTCAATCTATCTTGATCCTCCTTGATCTGAGATTGCAAATGCCTTAGCAGACCAGGTGCTCAGGAGGAGCAGCAGCAGAAGACGATTGCTTTCACCTCCTGCACGTGAGCTCCCCAAGGCACCTGGTGGGCCACTGCGAGTAGCAGAGTGCTGGACTAGATGGACTCTGGCCTGATCCAGCTGGCTCGTTCTTCTGTTCTTCTGTTCTTATCTCTCTCTCTTCATGGCGGGATACATGAGGTCTCCCATCTGAGTTCCGACCCCATCCAGAACTGCTGAGTTTCATCGAAGTGTGACTGCGATTCACGACTTTCTAAAACAGAGAGCACCACCCGTCATGCAAGCCACCCCAAGTCCTATTTTAGGGCGGAAGCACAAGGAAATGAAATTTCAGGTCAACACTTGTGATTTTCGCCCTTTCTCGGCCCCTTTTCCAGGCATCTCCTGCTTTTGCCACACTCCGCCGTCATCTTTTTTAGATTTTTATTAGCCGATGAGAATAAAGTATCTCTGTCGAAAAACATTGACGGTTTTCCCTGCCTTACTTGACTTTAAAAGGACCCCCAACATTCTCCCCCCCGCACCAAATTCGCTGCAGCTTTCAATGCTATTGTACCCGTTTCAAATCGACCTCAAAACTCGGTCGCCGGAGTAGCACTGGGACACTTTGCACTGAAAACAGACCTCCCTGTCCCATTGTGCTCAGGGAAGCATTTTCGGGGAAGAATTAACAGCAGTGTCATTATGGAGGGTAGAAGCGGAGTGGAACAGGCGACCCCCGTATCGTTTGCGACATGAAAACAAATTATCTTCTATCTTCAGAATATCAACAATAAATCATTGTAGCCTTCTCGGTGCCAGGAACAAAAGGAATCTGCAATCATTTCGTGATTTTTTTTTTTTTATTCTTCCTGTGCTGATTGCTAGGCTTTGAAAAGGTGGGGAAAGAAAAGTAAAACTGATTATGTTTTATTCCAGCCCTTTGGTGTGAATCAACCTGGACCTTATATTATGTACACAACAGCAGATGCAAATGGATACCTGAAAAAGGGTTCAGGTAAGGCTGTTTTTTTCTGCTGGTGGTGTGCTTTCTTTGCCAGTTTCTCAAAGTCGGGTCTTTGGATAGCGGTGACAGGAAAGGGGCTCTTAACTCCGTCCTTCCCAAGATACTGAGAAAAAGGGGGGCGGTGGCCACAGAGGAGCTGCGTGGCATAGTGGTTAAGTGCTTGCACTGCCACTCACACGGTCAGGAGTTCGAGCCCCCTGTGGGTCAGATATCCTGGCAGCTGGCTCATGGTCAACTCAGACATCCATCCATTTTTTGGTCGGTAAATGAGTACCTAGCTCAGTGATGGCGAACCTTTTCAAGACCGAGTGCCCAAACTGCAACCCAAAACCCACTTATTTATTGCAAAGTGCCAACACAGCAATTTAACCTGAATACTGAGGTTTTAGTTAAGAAAAAATGGTTGGCTCTGAGGCGTGCGTTACTCAGGAGTAAGCTTGGTGGTAGTTGTTGGCTTTGCTTTGAAGCAACCATGCAACTCTTCCAATGGGTGAATCACGACCCTAGGAGGGTTTACTCAGAAGCAAGCCCCCATTGCCAGCAACCGAGATTACTCCCAGGTAAAGGATCGCGCTTTAGTTCTTTGCATGAAAATCAGTGGGGTTTAACAGCGCTTAACAGGGTTACCTATACTGCTTCCCCAAAACTAGGTCTTAGGTTTGATGCTAATAATCGAGCCCAGCAGCTGAGGCCAGTCTAGATGTGGGGGGGGGGAGTGATTTTCCACCTCCCACATGATGAACTCTGTTTGTGCGTGCCCACAGAGAGGGCTCTGAGTGCCACCTCTGGCACCCGTGCCATAGGTTCGCCATCACTGACCTAGCTCATAGCTAGGGGGTAAAGAATAGCCGGGGAAAGCAATGGCAAACTACCCCACAAAAGCGGCTTGCCTATAAAATCACTGCTCGCAGTGGTACCCCAGGGTGAGACACAACTGAAGGGGGAACTTTACCTTTACACAACCACAAGGTAGAAAACAGAAGTTGTACCACAAGGCTACCGCTTATTGCTGACAATAATAAGCCTCCAACTGGAATGCAAAAAAAAAGAACTTATTAAACAATATAATTCTTTTACATTTCGGTTACATTTCAAATACAAAATACAAAAATAAATAGATAAATAGGGGTTAGCCTTATGGACTTTTCTATTTATCTATTTATTGGGGGGGGGGGTTAACAGAATAAGCTTGAAGTCTCATTTTGAGGTCAGCATTGAATCTAGAGTACCGACTAGCTTATTCTTGTATAAACAGCTGATTTGTGACAGACTTGTATACTTTATGCTTTCTCATTTGAAATGTAACAGAAATGTAAAAGAATGATATTGTACAATAAGTTCTTTTTTGGCACTCCAGTAGTAGCAGGAAGAACCTTCAAATGAACCAGCATAAATATGGGTCTTAGTTGGGGCGAGGATAAATTTAAAAAGTACGATGGCAAGGCATTACTGGGAAGATGTTTATGCAATTGTGGATCTTTTTTGTGCATTTATTTTCCCCCTGTGCTAGTTATGAACAATAAGAGTTGGCACAAACTCGGGCTTAATATTTCAGGAGAGCTGATGCCATAAAAGTATACAACTCTGTGGAACAGCTGGTTGCGGGTACCCATATAATTAAGCAGATTATAATAAGCATCTCAGATACAAGGTGGTCATATTTTAACGCTTCAAAACCACCAACAGACTGAATCTCTGCATGAGCACTGTTAGTCTGGGTGGTTTTATAACCTAGTTGGCTGCTAATAAATTAAAACGTTTCTAATGCACAGATGGTGAGGAAAACCTGTCCTCCTGAGAGAAAGATCAAGAGGGGGAAAGGTCAAAATGAGCCTAGAATGAAACTCACTGGAAACCAAGCTTGTCTAAAAGCCGAGCACAATACACAGAACAGGGTCTGCAACCTGCGGCTCTCCAGATGTTTATGGACTACAAATCCCATCAGCCCCTGCCAGCATGGCCAATTGGCTCATGCTGACTGGGGCTGATGGGAATTGTAGTCCATGAACATCTGGAGAGCCACAGGTTGCAGACCCCTGGACTAGGAAATGCCACAAAAATCAGTCAGGGAACCCTTCGGTGGCCCAGACTAACCCTTTGATCCAATTTGGATGTTAGTTGCAGCTGTTTTAAAGGGCCGGGAAGCTTCCTGGGCATTATCTGAAACAGAACCTGTGGATTTTGCCCTTGGCGAGTTTCCTGCACAGGAGGTCTCTTGAGATCTAAGTCGCCCCGCTTTCTAGAATAATTCACGAGCGGGAACTCGGATGCCCGAGGTATTTGTGCTCATAACAGAAATGCTCTGAAACACTCATAACTAGTGACCCCCTGAATCCTCTTCCAGTCATCCATTGGAAATGGCACAATTACATGTAGGGGGAGAGGCCCCTGACCCGCCCCTGAAAGGTTGAAGTCTTGTAAAAAAGAAAGTAGAGGCAGATTCCAATGCAGCTTTGTCTGCAAAGAAGGATGGTGAAATCAGAATCGCAGAATTATGAACAGTGGAAAGTGCTGTCAAGTAGCAGCCTATTCATTGGCAACCTGGTAGCATGTTCAAGGGAAGAGGCAAGCAGAGGTGGTTTGCCCTTGCCTGCCTCTGCATAGCAAGTCTCAACTTCCTTGGTGGTCTCCCATCCAAATACTAACAAGGGCTGACCATTTTTAGCTGCCAAGGTCTGATTAGATCAGCCAGTAGTGGCGAACCTTTGGCACTCCAGATGTTATGGACTACAATTCCATCAGCCCCTGCCAGCATGGCCAATTGGCCATGCTGGAAGGGGCTGCTGGGAATTGTAGTCCATAACATCTGGAGTGCCAAAGGTTCGCCACCACGGGGCTGGCCCCTCTTCTTCTGCGACAAGAACTGCCGTAACATGCCATCTTATACATTATTATTCGACCATTTTTATGAATAGACCTTCCTTTCTCAGTTTTTATCCAATCCAGATTCAGTCTGGTTCAAAAATTCCTGATGCCTAAAGTACAGTCCTAAGCAGAGTTGCACCTTTCTAAGTCGACTGAAGTCAGTGTGCATAAAAGAGCTATAATACTGTTTAGGACTTCAGTGCTCATTCCTCAGAACTGTGTCGTATGCTGTAGGTAAAAAATTGAGTCAGAACAAGCTACGGGCTTCTGAATCCATTTCTACGAAGAAGCAATGCTGGCAAATACTGCTCTGTTTACTTCTAACAAACTGTTTATTGTATTGTCGAAGACTTTCTTGGCCGGAATCACTAGGATTTTGGGGGTTATCCAGGTTGTATGGCCGTGTTCCAGTAGTTTTTTCTCCCAACGTTTCTCCCGCATCTGTGGCTAGCATCTAGTGGAACATGGTCATACAACCCAGAAAACCCACAACATCCTAGAAACTCTTTATTGTGTTTTAACCAAATACCACTTATAAGCTGTTTCTATCGCTTCAAGCTAGAGAAACACATTGGGTTTTTCTTTGCAATATGAAAATGGCAGATTGCCATTTATCCAGACACCGCAGGCCACAGAATACTACTGGGTGAAATGCAGTGAATTAATGAAGAAGATGCTCATGAGTTAGGTGCTCTGATGCCGTTATAACCAAGTCACACGAGTTGTGCGGCCAGTTTGTGGCCCTAACAAGAAGTGTTCTGATTCAGTCACTAATCGGCAGCAACAGACATCACCTTTGGCATCGCTGGGAAGAAAAATGCAATTTATAGAAATTGTTCTGGAGCTATTAACTGGTTGTAATGTTTCTTGCGAGCGTAAAATGGCCCTGAATGATGAACTTCTGTTTGAACTGAAAGCAAAACGAAGGCAAGCGACTGTAGCCACAGATAACAAAAAAGATATTTCTCTATGAAATATGACTTTTCTGAAGGCATTCTGGTACAATAGTTATCTTGTACACAATTCGTCATTTCAGAAGAGAAAAGCTACCAGCCAGCTTACAAAAGGAATGTACAGAGAATGCAGTTTTTGATGTACAGCCTTCCAAAAAAGAATATTTTGGGCCTCGTGGGTTAACCACGTGGAAGTCTCAATCTGTGGCCAGTATCTTCCTTACTGCATCGGGTAGGGCAAAAGTGAGGCATTCATGTCTGGTTCACCTCTTCAAAAACAATCATCTCAAATATTTTTCAGAGGTTGTGAGGCAGATTTTAGGTTGCAGGCCAGGCATTGTGGACGGCGGTGGTCCTTCAGCCTGTCGTTGGTGTGCTGCTGTGGTCATCACACAGGCCGAGAATCTGGTGCCGTTAGCCCTAGCCAGTAAGGCGGGCTGATCCTTGTCAGATTCCCCATTCAGACAGTAATTCACTTGATGGGTTTGAGGCTTTTATTGAAGACGTGTCAGGAACATAGAAAGAGAGTTCTGGCAGAAAGCGCGCCAAACTCTTGATAATATGAGTGCAAGAACTCCACCTCCACATGAGAGGCAGACAGTTCACAAAGTCCAGCCTGGAGTCTCTTCCCAGCCGCAGAACTCCAAGGCCGCAGCCAGAAGTGAGAACAGCACCTGCAAAAGCGAAGCAAAAGCCAAGTTTCCCCGACGGCAGCGTCGTGACAATCCTAAATGTTTTGGGACTTGACTGGACCCACCCCAGCAGTTTTCCAATATCTGCCAAAAGGAGCCGAGGGAGTTAACAATGCAAATTATTGGATGTACGTAGGCGGCAGGCGGAAGACGTGAAGCTGCCGTCAAGCGGCGCCCAAAATTAAAGCCTTCTGATGTATAAATATTGATGAATTTGCGAGATTAGTTTTTAAATATTAATGCCCTGTTGTTTGCAAGCAATATTCCAGTCATCTTTTTGAGTGTCAGGCTTCGGAGTCGCTCTTCAGGCCTTGCCGTCATATGGTTGATGATGATTAGCTGATTAGTGCATCCCGTTACTAGGGGTTGAGCAGTAAAGCTCAGGAAAGGAGGCCGTTTGCCTGCCTTGGCTGATTCAGAAAGAGCATTTATTTCCCAAATTAAAATATAGCCGGAAATTGAGTTCATCATTCTGCTCTAGACACTTTATGAAAACATACTTTTTCTCATTTATCTAGTGCTTTAGAAAATTGAGTGGTCTTTACATATATTATTTCAGTGTTCCATGCAACAACCCTGTGTGGTTTGAGCTGGCAATATTATTCCCATTTTGCAGATGTGGAAGTAAGACTGAGATAGTAGATCACCCATTCATGACACAGGAAGAGTTGAAATGGGGATTTCCTGACTCATAGCACATTCTCTTAGCCACTGTTCTGTAGTCCTTGCTTTTGTATTTGGTAATTCTAATTTAGAAATTCCTAACTAAACCCAAATATTTCAAAATATATTTATATGCTTTAGAAGTACAAATTCTAGTGCATATTTTTCATTTTAAAACTGATGCGTGCTCTTTTTTTTTTTTTTTTGCATTTTGCTTTGGATAAAACATTTCTTTTTTATATATAATAGCTGCATCCATGTTTATTTTGTTCTCTGCACTTTGTAATTATCATGTTCAGGCATCTCCCAGCTGAAAATGATTTATTGTCTATGCGAAAGAGGATTAGGCAGGCTTTCAAGGCTTTTAATAAAGCTTCTTCGAGCCTGGAAAAAGCTTATTTAGTTTGAAGCTAAATGGAGAAAGAAAGAAAATCATTTGCATAACTGGTAAGGTTGGACGTTTAAGGTTCATGGAGTTGTTTGCATCAGGCACATTCTCAGATGGGAGAATTCCCATCACTGAAATCAATGGATTTAGACCGGACTAACTCTGTATAGTCCTGTACTGCCGGTCTCTGGTACTGAAAACCGAAATCCTTGTGGTGTCTTAAAGTCTACAGTTTTATTATGGCACGAATGTTGCCGTTCAAGCATTTGAGGCCCTCTGGCCAATGCTGTGCAGTCGCTTATTCAAGGTACTTTGCAGAATGAAATGCCATCGTTCCCCGCTCTCCCACTTGAGCTGTGGAGGCTTATCTGGTGAATCAGATTAGCTTGTGCTCTGCAACACATGCCAGCTGGGTGTCCTTGGGCTAGTCACAGTTGTTCGGAGCTCTCTCAGCCCCACCTACCTCACAGGGTGTTTGTTGTGGGGGGGGGAGGGAAAGGAGATTCTAAATCCCTTTGAGTCTCCTTACAGGAGAAAAAGGGGGGATATAAATCCAAACTCTTCTTCTTCTTCTTCGTCTTCTTAAAGACCAACACGATTTTTTTGATTGTAAGCTTTTGGTAGTCAGCGCGCCCGTTGGATCTGACAGAAGGGAGCTTTGATTCTTGAAAGCTTCTACCCCCAAAATCTTGTTGATCTCTGAGGTGCTGCTGGAATTGGATCTAGCAGAACCCATGATCACCGTTGAGTCCAAGACGAAAGCGGCATGAATTGCATAGACCTCCATGACCCATAAAAACGTGAATTGAAGGCAGCTGATCCTTTCCCTCTTTTTCTTCTCCCTTTCCCTGCTTCAGACATAGCCTTCCCCCTCAACAATCCACCCTTTGCTAAGCTTAAATTTCAAAAATGCAAATGGGGTAATTGGATTATGCAAATCGTGCATTCTGATTGCAAAAGGATTAGACTGCTGGTTTTGAGGGCCCGGATTTCCGCAGAATCTCCCAATACCCATGAACGCAAAAGGAGATTCTGTCTGCTTCAGATGTTTCTTTCTCCCAGTTCTTGAATGACCTAGTCAGGGAGCCCTGTAATATTTCACAGGGAAAGAGATGACTAATCATCATTAAATTCTGTGGCGTATTAACCCCGTGGCCCAGTCTGACAGGCAGAAAGGGCACAAGAGGCTATCTCTGTCCTTAAACTCCGGGGACATTTCTCTTCTCAATTCATTGCTCTTTATGTCCGGATATGATGACCAATGCCTCACCGTGGCGCTTTTCTACTTTGCTGACAATCTCCAACTTTCCTCGGCAGCCTGGCCTTTCACCCACTGCTGAGCCAGCATTTCGGTAGCCCTTCTGGGCTCGTGCCGTTTAGTAACGCCGTGGTTATTTAACACCGCTTTGGGTCCTTGAGCTTATGATCTACAATAACAGGGCTAGCCGGGAACAAGTGGTTTGCAGCAATTTTGCCAATGTCCTTATGGAAAAAAACCACATTTGAGGTGGCACTGAAGTGTCATCACACATAATTGGTTTGGGGAGTGGGAGGGCAGTTCTCATTAGGGAGTGACCCCCCCCCCCCCGCTCTAAAGGCAACACGTGGAAGCAATGTGAAGGAGGACGATAATGGGTGGAGGGAGGAATTTCCCAGGCACCAGGAGGGAAAGGAAATGTTTGGGAAAGTGGTACACACAAATATTTCTTCAGAAAGATGAGTACTTTGCAAGTTTGAAAGATTGCTGCATATTCACCTTCTGTTGAATAAAAGGCGCTGTGTCTGAAGCAGGGGCATCTTGGCTTGGACTAAGGCAGCATCCACTGGACTAACAGTCAGCGTGGTTTAGTGGTTAAGAGCAGGTGGACTCTAACCTGGAAAACCGGTTTTGATTCCCCATTCCTCCACCTGAGTGACAGAGGCTTATCTGGTGAACCAGATGTGTTTCTGCACTCCTACATTCCTGCTGGGTGACCTTGGGCTAGTCACAGTTCTCTCAGAGATCTCTCAGCCCCACCTACCTCAAGAGGTATCTGTTGTGGGGAGAGGAAGGGAAAGGACCTTGAGTCTCCTTAGGGGAAAAAAAGGTGGGGCATAAATACAAATTCCTCCTCCTCCTCCTCCTCTTCTTCTTCTTCTTCTTCTTCCTTTTTACCAAAAGAAAGGGCTGGCATAGGAAGGAAGGAAGGAAGGAAGGAAGGAAGGAAGGAAGGAAGGAAGGAAGGAAGGAAGGAAGGAAGGAAGGAAGGAAGGAAGGAAGGAAGGAAGGAAGGAAGGAAGGAAGGAAGGAAGGAAGGGAAGGAAGGAAGGAAGGAAGGAAGGAAGGAAGGAAGGAAGGAAGGAAGGAAGGAAGGAAGGAAGGAAGGAAGGAAGGAAGGAAGGAAGGAAGGAAGGAAGGAAGGAAGGAAAGCAGAGGGCAGTGACCCATGTTAACTGTGGCAGAGAGTTGGCTGGGGGAGTGGAGACCAGATTGGAAGAAAGACTAGGAAAGCAGAAAATGCAAGGACAGGATTGCAGATTTGTAACAAGAATGAAAGTAGCTATATATAGGAAATGCTTTTATAGGGGGAAACATTGAGTCATCCACCCGTTTGGTGGTAAAAGAAGGAAGGTGTGCATGTCTCTTTCTAAGTAAAAGCATTAGATGAGCTGGACAGGTGGGGCTTCTATGCAGCACTCAGAATTCAAGGGGGAAGGGTGGCATATAAAACCAATGAAATAAATCAGTTTTGCAGTCCCTGCTCCAAATTATATTTGTGCAGACTCCGCCAATTTGTCCTACAATTGCTTGCCCTTTTTATCGCATCCAGCCAGTCTATCGCCCTACAGCTGCCGGCTTTGTTGGGCACTGGCTTTCTGAATTAAAGTAATTGCCGCAGTGGCTTTTTGGCCCCAGGTCCCGAGGCCTTGCCAAAGGGAATAACCTTTGCAGATTACTCTCTGAAGGTACTCTTCTGCTACTCCTGAGTCTGCTTTGCTGTGGCTTAGTCAAAGTAGGCAGTTTTTAACTGTTCCACAAGTCGCTCTTTTGTTTTTGTTTGCAGTTTGCGGTTTTCTCAATATTTTTTTTAAAAAAATTTACATCTGAGACTTTGCTCTTAATCAACAGCGTCAGTATTGTGGAACTTGAAAAGGGGAAAGGGAAGTTTGCACAGCTGTTTTCCTTTTCATAATCACAGCCTCTCAGATTTGCATAACAATGAGCACTGCATACCATGCTCCCAACAGCTCAGACTCCTCCCAAAGAGAGCGGGGCAGAAGCAAACCCCCAGATTACACAGTGGGAAAATAAGAGCCACTTACCTTTACTTGGGCAAGGCACCTTTCAGCACCAGGCTCTCAAAGGGTGTTCTCACCTCTCCTCAAGTTTCTCTTCTTTTTAAAGCAGGGGTCTGCAACCTGCGGCTTTCCAGATGTTCATAGCAGGGGCTGATGGGAATTTATTTATTTATTTATTTATTTATTTATTTATTCTTTAGACTTTTATACCGCCCTATCCCCAAGGGGCTCCGGGCGGTGTACAACATATAGACGTAATACAGTCATAAAATAGTAGTCCATGAACATCTGGAGAGCCGCAGGTTGCAGACCCCTGCTTTAAACCATCAATCAGTTTTGTCTGCTAGTTCAAATACTGGTTTTAGAAAGCTTTTGGGCTCCCTGATACTCCATCGAGCTAGATTTCTCCATCAAGCTGGCTGTAGCCAAGGTGGACCAATAGTGGTACACTGAACCCACCTTCAAATAAAGGCCTCAGTTAAGATAGGCCTTCTTTAATTCTGCCATGAATAAAGTGAAATCAAGGAAAATGAGAACTCGGTTTTACGCATAGAACAGGGACCCGTTCAGGAAGAGTGTGTGTGTTTGAAGTAGTGATTGGTGCTTCCTCCTCCAGCTGACCTTCTCCAAACTCTACTTACCTGATTTGCCCAGCTGTATCCACCTATGATACATGGTGTTGTGTTTTTTTCAAAACCCCAGTACCTTTATCAAGTTTAAGTGATCTTGGGGGAGAAATCCCCCTTCCAGATAGTATGACTTATGCATAGCAGATTTGTTAAACCATCAACTGGTTTTTGCTGACCAGTTGGTGTGCTGGTTTTAGAAAGCATTTGGGCTCCCTGATTCTCCATCAAGCAAGCTGCAAGGTGGACCATAAAATACAGTTTGTGGAAGATGTTTGATAGAAATAAGTAAACACTTCTTAACTCAAAACAAATGTTCTTATTGTGTCTGCTTATATGTTTCTGGAGCTAACATGAGAGACAAAAACCCGCTCAGATTCTTTGGGTTTGTTGTGGGGTTATAGTTAACCTATTTTGTGGCAATTGTGGACTTTCAGATCATCACTTTGGAGCACCTTCTAGATATGAGATAGCCCCATCCAGCTCTGTTTCCTCTCTTTGGAAGTCTCTGCCTTTTGTGCCGGCCCCATTATCATCAGGTCAACAGGAGAAGTGGAAATAAACCAGGGGAGCAGGCAAGGCAGTTTGGCTTTTTGGGATTTGGATCATCCAGTAATGGGGAAAGGAGGGAAATTGGAATTGGGGAGTGCAATTAGCTATTCACATGTCAATGGAGTGCTAGTATTTACTATGAATTGCCATTTCATTTGAGGCTAGAGTTCTACAACTCTGACTAGTTTGAGAAGGTTCATTTTAGAAGCTTAAAAAAGAGTGGATTTGCGTTAGGGAAAAACAGAAGCATTTAAAAAAGCACAGGAAAATTGAATGTCATCTCAGTTTGGATCCTGGATCTAATTAAAACTCGACCATTCATTAATTTCCCTTCACTTTTTTGACAAGCACGCTAAGAATGACTTCGGTGCTACAAAATAATCAATAATGGCTTACTACATCAGTGCTTTCCTTAACTCCCTTAATTTGTTTATTTTTAAAAAAAAAATTGCTTCAGTTGATGTCTGTTCCTGCATACATATTATTGTGACAACAGCTTGTCAGTCCTAAACAAACACCTCATTTTCCCAGACACGAAAATCCAGCCCGCGTATATATAAAATGGAGCAAGCAGCTGCTAAATCCTTTTAGTAGTCTGAATTATGAAGCTGTTACACTGGATTGTAAAAACATCAAGACTTATAAAATCTGAATTTGAATCCTCTAATAGAATTGCAAGTTAGCAAATTCCTAGGACACACAGCTGTTCTTTTAGCAGGCTTTTTTTTTCAACTTTCTCTTCCATCTTTCTACTTCTTTGGACTAGCAGCTGATGGTTTTGAGGGATCTGCATTCTCCACTGCAGATAACTTAATCTAACATTTAATAATGATAATCTAACTTAATCTAACATCCTCAGAGTTCTCACACATGCACTAAGGCCTTGTGGTGCTGGTACATAGTCCAACAGAAAATATGCAGGGGGACAGCAGTGAACGAAGAGGCAAGCCAAGATTATTTATGGCTTAGGAAACTGTTTTAGATGAGACAGGAAAAAATCCTAAATGTCTGGAGTTACCTAGTTCTCATGGCGTGCCATTGCTGTCCAAGAACGGTACCCTGCCTAGAGAATCCTGAAGCTCCCTCACATAGTTGAAGCATAATATCAGTCACCAGCCTTGAGTCTGTCCTTTACATCCCAAAGGGTTGCAAGCTTGCCTCTGTTCTCAGAGGTGGTTTTTACCAACTGCAGTTCTGAGAAGTCCAGATTTAGGGTCCGAGACATACATTCCAAACAAATGTCCCCCTCGTCTCTCGCGTGCATGGTGCAGCGCAAAAATAACTTGTCGAACCTCTCTAGAGATTGGGCCAATTGCACAAGCGTGTGGCTGCATTCTGCTCTCTTGTTTTGTACACAGTGAAGAGTTTTGAGGGGCAGCGTCACAGTTGAAGAGACCCCAGGCACAGAGTGGTAAGCTGCATCATTGCAGTCAAAAGTTCTGCTCATAACCTGAGTTTGATCCCAACGGAAGTCAGATTCGGGTAGCCGAGTCAAGGTTAACTCAGCCTTCCTTCCGAGGTCGGTCAAATGAGTGTCTGGCTTGCTGGGGGTAAAGTGTAGACAACAGGGAAAGGCAGTGGCAAACCACCCCTTAAACACAGTCTGCCTAGTAAACATCATGATGTAACGTCATCTCATAGGTCAGTAGTGATTCTGTGCTTGCACAAGGGACTACATTCACTTTTTTTTAACACCACAATGGTATGTTGCATGGTCTTGAATGTCCAGAGTTTTGCCTTCTTGGTTGGCTCCATATAATTGATACTGTTCTACCACTGGATATCCTTTATTGCTCTTAATATCAGAAAGCCACATTTGAAAACTACTTAGTATTGTAGAATGCCTTCATACTACCATCTGCATCCAAGACTCTGAATGCTGCCCATGATGGCTATGTTTTGATAATCCTTTCAGATGCTTTCAGCACTGTTTGACATTCTTCAGTGCGCGCCAAACATTCTTGGAGTTCCTACAATTGCTGATTCCTTCCATTTTACCCCCACCTACGTATTCAATCATTCCTTCAAAGACTTAGGAAGTTACTATTAACCACAGTTCTTTTAGTCATCTAACAGAGAGCCAGCATGGTGTAGTGGTTAAGAGCAGGTGGATTCTAGTCTGGAGAACCGGGTTTGATTCCCCACTCCTCCACCTGAGTGACGGAGGCTTATCTGGTGAACCAGATGTGTTTCTGCACTCCTGCATTTCTGCTGGGTGACCTTGGGCTAGTCACAGTTCTCTCAGACCTCTCTCATCCCCACCTACCTCGCAAGGTGTCTGTAGTGGGGAGAGGAAGGGAAAGGAGCTTGTGAGTCACCTTGAGTCTCCTTACAGGAGAGAAAGGTGGGGTATCAATCCAAAAACTCCCTCTTCATCATACTGGCATTTATCTCACGAAAGCTTAGAGTGAACTGCATTAAGAGTATCAGGTGCCTAAAAGAGGGGATGAAGAGTCATGACGTGAACTGCGTGACCTTTGCTAATCCAGCACGCCATAAAACTCTATAATCTGTGTAGATGGCATTTTGGTATTTGGAGGACAAACAGTGGAAGAGAAGGACAGGGGGAGGAATCTTGCTTTCATCTGCTATCCTACCATGTGTTAAACCGATGATCTGTAACGGTTCTATGTGCATACAGCTGCCTACCCATAGAGATGGGGTGAAAACATGTCTCTGAATCGTGCAGAAAGAGAGAGGGTTGCACCTGTGCAAATTCTCTTCCGGCCATCAATTAAGGAAACAACAACTGGATGGAAAACTCCTGGTGTCCTTTTACCGCTGTGCTATAGAGAGTGTCTTAACCTACTGCATCTGTGTATGGTTCTCCAGTTGCACAGTGGCAGATAGGAAGGCGCTCCAAAGGGTGATCACTACTGCTCAGATGATTATCGGCTGCCCTCTTCCCTCCTTGGAAGAACTCTATAATTCCCGAAGCCTAAAAAAAGCCCAAAATATTCTGAGAGACCCGTCTCATCCAGCACACTCTCTTTTTGAACTGTTACCATCCGGCAGACGATACAGGTCTATCAAAACTAGGACAAAGAGGCTTAGAGACAGCTTCTACTCTAGAGCTGTGGCTATGCTAAACTCTGCGGCTTCATGTTGACGTGTTTGGGGCTGTGTAGGGATGGGTGGAGGAAGGGGAAAGTGAGGATGGGGTATGAGTCTGAAATTGTGTGCATTGAGGAATGCTGCTGTAAATTTCGTTGTGCGTGCACAATGACAATAAAATGCTTATGCTTATGCTTAAACAGTGGGGGGTCTGCCCAATTTGTACGATTGCACTGTCCTCCCACCCCAACCCCGATTCACGAAATGCTGGCTGCCTTCGAAGAAGGGTTCTCAAGTCAAGCTTGAGTTTGGCATTTCACACTTTCACATTTTCTTGTTTTTAAAAAGGCTTTACCAAAAACAAGGCTTTCGCTGCCTGACTCTGTTGCCTCCCCACAGTAAATGTGAGGCTCAATTTTCAAACACTTCATAATATTGTTCCTGTTGAGCATCAGACTAGCGTTTTATGTATTAACTTTTCATCTTCGCTGAAGTGGATATAATTGCAATTTTCACCTGGCGCGGATATCTGGGCCCAATAAAATTGGGCACAGGGCCATGCTGGAATATAAAATGAAGTCTCCAGATATGAATTATAGATGCTGTATATGCCATTTCTACTGTAACTGTGGTGCTCTTTGGAGTCCCTTCCTTTGAGGAAAATGTACCAGCTGCCGGGAGTGGGCGGGTTGGAAGCAAGGTTATCCTACGGGGAGTGAATGTTTCATTTGACTTTCACGATTGTCAATATCGTTTTGAGACCCTTTTGCATATAAAGCATTGCACAGAGTATATTTTGGACTGTAGACCAAAAGAAATTGGGGGATTGGTTGTTCTGGATATAGTTGAAAATGAAATGAAAGTTCCCAATAGATTTTAAGCCCTGGAAGATAATAAAGTCAGTCGTGCTTTTAATGTGTGAAACCTGAAGACTCTGCTTTGCAATTGTATGTTATCCTTCATATCTATCTGAGAGAATCTTTCACTTTAGAGCACAGGTGTCAAACTCGCGGCCCTCCAGATGTTATGGACTACAGTTCCCATCATCCCCCTGCCAGCATCATGCTGGCAGGGGATTATGGGAATTGTAGTCCATAACATCTGGAGGGCCCCGAGTTTGACACCTATGCTTTTGAGCAGTGGTTCTCAACCTTCCTAATGCTGCGACCCTTTAATACAGTTCCTCAAGTTGTGATGACCCCCAACCCTAACATTTATCCATTTTACAGATGGAGAACACTGATGCTGAGAGTCTTAGGCGACCCCTGTGAAAGGGTCATTCGACCCCCAAAAGGGTCCCGACCCTCAGGTTGAGAACCACTGCTTTAGTTTTGACTTATTAAAGGAACACGGTGAACCAATCATGGTATGATCATTCATGCTAAGTTGCAGAGACCAAGTTCTATCTACAAGTTCCCATCCATCATACAAGCTGCGATTTACTGCATAATGATTAATATTTGTTGTATATAATTGCTTAATTTGAGTTCCTCAATCTAATAATGTTGGAGAACACACATCACACGGGTAGCCAAAACAAAATAAAATGATGGGGTAAACTGGTTAATTCATCGCCGCTATCAATATTTTTGAACCAAGATACAAGATGAAACTCTGGATTCTCTTTCTGCTGATTCTGTTTTTGTTAAAATGGGACACCGCAGTTCTCAGTATGATGCACCAAAAAGTAGACAGCGCAAATCCAGGGCAGGAGAACATGATTTGCAAGGAAAAGCATTCCTCCTGCACCAAGCCGGAAAAAAACTGAAGAGGCGGGGGCAAGAGCATGCAATACACACTACTTGCCCCATGTGCTGCCAGCAGGCAGGGGCGTGGCCAGGTCTGACCCCACAGGGCAAAGTGGGCGGCAAGCACAAGCATGGTCAGGTCACAGTCCAGTAGGTCAAGGCAGGCAAGACATAGCCAGGTCACAGTCCAGTAGGTCAAGGAGAACCAAGGAGCTGGCTAGGAATCAATGAAGAACCAAGCACAAAGCGGCGACAGGTAAAACACTTGTTGCACCCAGGCAGAAGCAAGCTCACAGCAAGGCTTATATAGAGAGCCTTGTTCAGGGGGCAGAGATTCTGTGAGGAGTTAGTCCTCATCAGATGCAGAGATTTCTAATCTCCCATACCCGTGGTGGTGAACCTTTGGCATTCCAAATGTTATGGACTACAATTCCCATCAGCCCCTGCCAGCCTGGCCAATTGGCCACGCTGGCAGGGGCTGATGGGAATTGTAGTCCATAACATCTGGAGTGCCAAAGGTTCACCACCACTGTCCCATACCTTTCTGCCAAATGAGCACTCCTTCTGTGCTGCTGCAGTAGCAGCCTCTGCTTCTGCCTCCTCTGCACAGCTGGCTCATCACAGGGTTCCCTAGGAGGATCTGCAGGCTCCTCCACCTGCATGTCATCAGGCAGAGAAGGACTGGGTGTTGGCTGTTCTGCCTGGTCTTCCTCAGGAGCAGCCAACCTGTCCTCAGAGTCCTCCGGGTCCTGGTAAGTACCCAGGGGGCCGGCTCATGACACCCCGCATGAAAGGGAGGCGAATGTAATGCTTACAACAGGCAGAATAGGATGTGAGTTCATAATTGGCCACTGTTTGTGTTGCATGTTCAGCTGTTCAAAACTCAGTATAAAGGCCCACAATTACCACTGAAATCATACATTTGTAGGGTTGGAATGTTGCTGATGACTATCTTACCAAAGGTTTCTAGCCCTGGCTTCTGTATAAAAAGCAATCGTTGCTCAAGAAGCTTTAAGCAATATGTTTGTGACATGTTTCCTTTTTTTTATTGACATTGCAGCTGGACAACTGAGTCAGTCAGCACACTTTGCTCTCCAGCTGCCATACAACAAGCCTTTTGGTTAAGTGGCGACCTTAGCGCTTAATTTCCTCCCTCAT
Organism: Sphaerodactylus townsendi; assembly: GCF_021028975.2. NCBI lineage: Eukaryota > Metazoa > Chordata > Lepidosauria > Squamata > Sphaerodactylidae > Sphaerodactylus > Sphaerodactylus townsendi. The sequence goes on from NC_059438.1 coordinate 16,795,898, forward strand.
CACCTGTACGTCGGGTGGCATCCCTCGGCCTCCAGGCTGAAAGGCACGCGGAAAGTCCTGCTATTTGCCTCGGAAACGGGCATGAACAAAGCCTAGTTCAGCCGTAGTGCGATCTGGTCAGGATCACATTGGATTCTTAACCCCAGCAGGGTGAGGTGCCGTGAGCATGCTGGGATTGTGTCTTGAGAACTGTTGTAGTGACTTGCTGGCTGAGATTTGAAATGGCAACTTCTCTGTTCCTTCAGCAGTCGATATACCCGTGAGAGTGATTACGGCACCAGCTGATTCCAACCAATAACGATTGAGAAATTTTGATAAGCTGCTTTGGCTTCTCAGATTTCTTTAGTAGCCATCAAAATAAAACTTGATTGGTGTTTGGAATATGCTGCCACAGGAGGTGGTGATGGCCACTAACCCGGATAGCTTTAAAAGGGGCTTGGACAGATTTATGGAGGAGAAGTCGATCTATGGCTACCAATCTTGATCCTCCTTGATCTGGAGATTGCAAATGCTCTTAGCAGACCAGGTGCTCGAGCAGCAGCAGCAGAAGGCCATTGCTTTCTACCTCCTGCCTGTGAGCCCCCGCAAAGGCACCTTGTGGGCCATCCAAGCCAGTAGCAGAGTGCTGGACTAGATGGACTCTGGTCTGATCCAGCAGGCTTTTTCTTATGTTCTTATGTTCTTAACATTAGGACATACACTGAGCGCTTTCATTCCTTCTTTTTCAGTCTATAAGAAGGCAGGAGTGGACCGCCATCATCCCAAATTCCCAGCTTATAGTCATTCCATATCCTCAGGACACACCTCGAAGGTAATGCTTTTGATTCTGGAGTACATAGTGCAGAAATGACAGCCGGCAGCTGTAATGACCACCTCCTTGTCGAAATATTGCATCAGGCCTCAGGCTGTATGCTTTTCCTACCAAATCCTAATACCCACAGGAAAAAGAATAATGGTCTTCCAGTGCTTAATTATTTTCTGGGAGGATGCATTTTTTGAAATCTTTTGGGGCTTCTGTCAAATCTCGCAGTGAGGGTGCCAAGCTGCACTCTGTGCATATTCAAGAACGCTGACTCCACTCTTCAGGGAGTGGCAAAAGCGGTCAAGTGTGCATACAAAAAAGATCTTATGTGGACTCTGAAACACATTCTCCTGTATTGCACCGCGGGCGGGTTTGTAGGTAGGTGAGATCTAGGCTGTCCATATTCTTGAGTCTTGCTGCCTGGGTGTTAGGTCCTGGTACAACGATCAATAAACTGGACTCTAGATATGAAATCAGAAGTCCTTTTGGGGTTGTCAGCCGAGACTCAAATGGCAAGAAGCCAGATCTAAGGACCTTGGTTTCTTGCCAACATATTTATTCCTTTCGGTTTCCCACTCAAATGTTGCCTCCCATCTTCCCACAGACTAGTAGAACAACAAGGTGTGAAAAGCTTTGTTATGGAGTTCTGTATGTCTCAAGGCCATGCAATAGAGCAGTGATGGCGAACCTTTTCGAGACCGAGTGCCCAAATTGCAACCCAAACCTCACTTATTTATCGCAAAGTGCCAGCCTGGCAATTTGTAATCCCTGAAATGCTGAGGTTTCTTTAGTTTAGTGAAAAAAACCCGCTGGCTCCTCTTCCTTCTCCCTCACCCGGCCGAAAGCAGGAAATCCAGCCTGCTTCCTGAAGCCTGCAGCAAGTCCCACGCGGACCGGCTTCTGTGCCTCTCTTAGCATCTCAGCCTCCCTCCTGGCGCTTCCCCATTTCCTCAGGCAACAGCCAATTCGATTACACAGTGGCATCTGGCAGGCCCCGCCCAGCCGAAGCTCCTCCTGCTCACCGCGGTGCTCGCTGGGCATTGTTGTGCTCAGTGGCCCAGGCTGAAGCTCTAGATGTGGTAGTGTGTGGGTGTGTGTGTGCGTGATTTTCCACCCCCCATTGATGACGCAATCCCCTCAGTGCAAGATGCCCACAGAGAGGGCTTCCTGAGTGCCACCTCTGGCACCCGCAAGCTACAGGTTCAGCCATATCACTGCAATAGAGCCTCCTCCCCGCCGGCTGAGGCCCATGGAAAGATCGGCCTACCTTGCCTATGTTACCAAACACAGTGATTAAGAACAAAAGACCCATTAACAAATGGTAGATAGGTTCAAAATACAGAAAAGGGGGGGGGGATCCAGTTTTACCAAAATTTGTTGTCCTTGCCTGCTTATCTGTGTGTTCCCTTTGTAAAGTGCACTTCTGTTTCCCTGAACTTAATACGGCAGAAGTAGTTTGGACATTTTCAGGGCATCAAGATAAAGGCAACCGCACACTGTGCATGGCTTAAGGCGATTGAGAGAAGCTTCCGCAGAGGTCAGGAAATGCCAGCCTTTTCATTCTAGAAATGGGATGTAGAGATTTTCTAAATGGAAAATAACTCACTGCTCATCCAAACACGCCTATAACATGTATGACTTGGAATCCTTTGATAAATGTTAGTCATCGCTGTTCAGGAAAGCGTGCATTAATTTTTTCAACTGAGAGTGTGTATCACTAAAAGAAGCTTCCGCAACAGAACAGATCCTCCCTAATTGCTATCAGCTACCTGTCACTGCATCGGCAGACAGGCAGAATGAAATTGTCGCCTCTTGTGGAGTTGCGTGCTGCTTCAGAATCAGACCGAGGTTTATAACCGGTGGACGTGCAGTAATAATGTACACGTCAGTGATGTTGGGTAAACTGTTTCTGTTTTCTTGTAAGGCTAGATCGGTTGCCCCTGCAGTTGTGAGTGGGCTCTTCGGTTGTGTTCCCATGCAAATTAGGCAGTGCTGATATCAGCTTGGAAAGGACCTGTTTATGCAGCATAAGAGGCCTGGAACTGAAGGTCATATGAACTTTACTGTCTCCAAGATATGAGCCTTTCTACGGGTGATGGTATTGCATAGCCAGCTCAGTTCTCCTGAGACGGCTACTGCATCTCCTTTCCACCTCTAGTATAAATATATCTAGGAATATTGTGTCTAGATTGAGGGATGTAATTGTACCTCTCTATTCTGCATTGGTTAGACCTCACCTGAAACATTGTGTCCAGTTCTGGGCACCACAATTCAAGAAGGATATTGACAAACTGGAACGGGTCCAGAGGAGGGCAACCAAAGTGGTAGAAGGTCTGGAATCCATGCCCTATTTAGGGAGAGACTTCTAGGAGCTGGGGTGGGCGGTATGTTTAGTTTCCAGTGAAGAGAAAGGTTAAAAGGCAACACGATAGCCATGCTTAGATATTCGAAGGGATGTCATATTGGTGCGGGAGCAAGCTTGCTTTCTGCGGCTCCAGAGACTAGGACCAGGGAGTGATGGGTTCAAGGGGGTGAAGGGAAAAGAGATTCCACTCTAAAACATCAGGGAAAACTTCCTGATAGTAGGGGCTGTTGGACAGTGGAATGCACTACCTTGGAGTGTGGTGGAGTCTTCTTCTTTGGAGGTTTTTAAAGAGATGCTGGATGGCCATCTGCCAGGAGAGCTTTGATTATATGTTCCTGCATTGCAGGGGGTTGGACTCGATGGCCCTTGGGGTCTCTTTCAACTCTATCATCCTATGATTGTATATGAGATGAAGCTTAAAGAAATGATATTTTCAAGCTAATGAAAAGAAAGCCAGACATTATAACCCAAAAGCTTGATCTTGTTCTCTTCTATGTAGAATCAGCTTTGGCACTGAGAATCTAAGTTGTTCCCTGTGACCTAGGTCTAGCTGCCATCCCTGATCCTGAGAGATGGTGAGAACTTCCCAGGGGTTGAGGAAAGTGGTCAGAGCACCAACCCTCAGTTGTAAATCAGCATTCCGACTCCCTTTCCCAAAATATATTACTTTATCACAGATAAAGATGTAAAATTTCTGAAATATTGAAGCCCCAGGGGTAGGGGCTTCCAGTCCCCACTCTGGAAAGAATAGGGCTGTTGTTGTTTTTTTTGTAATCTTGAAATTGAAATATATGAAATACTTGCTGTCCTATGAAGCCTAACTCAATTTTACTGCTTTAACAACAGAAATGTAGTCATTTGTAAGCTTCTTAGCAAATTTGGCTGTTTTATATGCTATTGATGGAATTAAAAAATATAAATATTTCAATTTTATGCAAGCCAGATTGCAAACGTACCTAATAATACTTGAGAGGAAACTGCAAGATGGCGCCCAATGCTTTTTGGCACATATACTTTAATTTTTGCTGTTTGATTACAGAGACCGTAGTTCTCAATGAGACGTTCATTTTTCCTCTCATGCTGTGGTGCAGTTCTTGATCCAGTCCCTTCTGATCCATTCTTCCCTCCATCTTTTCATTCATTCTAAAAGAAAAAATTATTATTATTATTATTATTATTATTAATTCGATTTGATAAACCGCCCTACCCCCAGAGAGCTCAGGGCGGTGTACAACAAATAGCAATACAAGAAAACAAATCGAATAGCCCCAATTAAAATATACAAAACCTTAAAACTATAAAACTATAGCAGCAGTAGCCTTCAATAAATAATTAATTAATAATAGAAGACGTCTAGCACCCAGCCCCAGTGATCAAACCCTGGGAAGGGAGGGGGTTGGCAGATGGTCCAATAGATAGCCAGTGCGCAGGACAACATGAGGGGCGCAGGACAACACGATGTTTAGGTGGAATTTCATTGGAGGTTTTTAAAACTCCCCAAAATTCTCAGAAAATGGAGGTGGGTCCAGTGGCGAGCTCTATTACCACAGGGGGGCATCGACGCCTCCAGGCGGAGCCACGGCAGAGGCATGGCCAGGCCGTGGAGGGGGCATGGCAGGGGCATTCCCGGGCGGGCAGCACAGTGGCAGGGGTGCAGATGGCATGTGCGCCCCGGGCGCAGTTTCCGCTTACTCCGCCTCTGGGGGGGTCCCCTACATTTTTCCAGGTTTTATTTCTGGGCCTTCACATGTCTAGTCCCAGTCAGCAGTTTCCTAGCTGGGAAACTTCCTCATCACAGAGCTTGGGGTTGGGGGTGGAGCATTGCACAGCATGGGTCTCGTCGGCTGCATGTCGCATTCCCCCAGATTCCTGATAAAAGCAATTTGTTTTTTTCCATTTCACGACAGTCACCGAATAATGCAGGCATTACATTTGGCTCAAAATTGACTTCCAAGCGAATGTACCCAAATGTATTCATTTAACTCTGCGGTCCAGTTCAAGCATCATTGGGTCCAGATACAATAAGCATAATGAGAGACAGTTGCAATAACCTCTCATTTAGTTGAAAGCAATGCGGTGGGCTATGAGACTCCTCCTTATAATTGGCATCAAGTATGTCTTTGGTTGTGATGTTTTAGCAGATTTCAGTAGAATACCACTCCTGGCTATGAATGAATTTTAATCATTAATTTCTTATTTTGCTCCTGGTGTTTCTGACGGTGTGTACGTGTGCTGTTATAAAATGCATATTGATTTCAGTTTTCGCTCTGTTTTAAGATTTATTGACCCCAGCAAGTGACCTCAGTGGTCGATAGATCCTTATTAAAATCCTAAAAACCAAGCTATACTGGGTGGGGATGGGAAAAACTTTTACTCATCTTGGAAATAAACCAGCAATGCAACAGTACTGGGGGGGCAGGGGGAAATGAATTTCCCATATGCTTTTGGGCAGGTAGCTTAATGTTTTCAAAGCTACAAGTTGTAATTACATGGCAGTTGGGAGAGGTTATGCGGAATGGATGCAGTCTGCCATCTGCTTACTCCAAAGTAATTCTATCAGTTTGGGACTTTGGGAACACTATTCCGAGCAGCACGCAAAACAGCATCTTATAAATCTGTTAATCTGATTTCTGTTGTGGGACTTGGTCATTTTGGAAGAAAAATGACTGGGGGTGGTGGCCATGAAACAGGTGTATCGTATCATATATGGTGTAGAAAGAACAGTTAAAGAGAGCTTTAGCTACCTGTTCCAAAACAGTAAAATTATGCAGATGCGCAATGATGTCTGTAGCCTAACAGAACCATAATAAACATGTATTGGTCCCAGGCTTCTCAAAATGGCCGGATTCAGCCAGGGTTCCTGTACTCTTCCGTATGTGCCAGGCTGTGGTCTGGTGGATCTTGTTCCTAATGTTTTGCCTGCATCTGTGGCTGGCATCTTCATAGGTGTATCACAGAGGGAAGTCTGTGATGCATGCATTGCCATCACAATGAAACATCACAATGGCCATCACACAAAATACTTCAAAGGGGCAATTCACCAAATTTGTGAAGGAGTGGTCCGTCAGTAGCTATTAGCTGTGATGGCCTAATAGAGCCTCCTTGCTTAGAAACGTTCTGTCTCTGAATATTGGTTACCAGGAAGGCAACAGGAGGGGAAGATCTGGGCCTCTGGGCCCCTGCTTACACATCTTCCGCTTTCAGTCCAGGAACGCCCCCTATCACCTGCCACAGACTTACGTCACTCAAGAGAGTGGTGCAAGTCCTTTTCCTTGAATGGATGATTTTTCAAGCGGCTGGGAGTTTTCTTGGGGGGTTTTCTCCTTCCCACACCACCTGAAAGCCCTTTTGGGGGCAACACGGAGCCACGGTGGCAGCACGGTCCCTGGCCACCGCACGCTGTGGATTGGGCTGCCATTATTCTTGCATCTGCACAAATCCGCATGAAAAGAGGTTTTGTTTGTTTTTGCATTATCTATGAACCTAAAATGCTTTCCATGTTTGCTCCAAGCAAATAAAACAAGCCGGGTGGGACTTCAGAAATTTCACTTGTTGCTTAATCAACATAATCAAGTGTGCGAAAGGTTTTATTCCTAATTGTGATTCATGGTGTTAAAGAGTCTTTCTTAGTTAAACTAGGAAGGTAAGAGAAAGGCATGATATTAATACAGCTTCCTTTGGGATAAAGGGTGGGACGGAAAACACCTTCTATAAAACGGGGTGAAAGCAAGTGCAGCTATGCAAGAGGCTGCAGAATGTTTGGGATTTCTTTGGGATGCCCTGATTTAATCTAGGCCCCCTTCCGCACACGCAGAATAATGCATTTTCAAACCACTTTCACAACTGTTTGCAAGTGGATTTTGCAATCCCGCACAGCTTCAAAGAGCACTGAAAGCAGTTTGAAAGTGGCTAGGGAAGATGCTAGTGCCTAACTTTGACCCGATAGTTCCATAAACCTCCAGCAAACCAAGAGAGGGAAATTACAGAAGCAGAAGTAACTTGTGCCCAGTTCCCCATCCCCCCCCCCCCCCCCCCCCCCAGCAAGATAGAAGGAACAAATGGGCAGAGAGGGACTGGAAAAATATTTTTTAAATGTGCCATTTAGGAGAAGACTGTTTTAATGGTGTTATTTTCTGGCTGAGTTGGAGACACTCTCTGCCCCTCTCCAGAAATGGGACAGTTAACAGCTCATTTTGCTGAAATGCATTAAGTGAAATCGATATCGAGCACACTGTGCTCCGAGGACAGCGCGAGATGGCACATGATGGGCTAAATACCGTCTTGCGGGCCCTGCATTGACATACTGTTTATGAACTTCCAATAATCGATAGAGCCATTTGCCAAGCAATTAAACACACACCACAGTAGCACAGCTAGCCCCTCCTGGGGCCCATAAAAGACTATAATCCCCTCCTCCATAATTAAGACCCTCATATGTATATTATTTTCCTAGGGTAAGGTTTCTGAAGCCATCCACACTTGATTCACCATTTCAGCTACGTTTGAGGGAAGAAAATCTTCTCTTTCCAGTGTTATTGAGTTTACTCCAATATTATTGAGCTTACGAAGAATATGATGTATTGGACAGCCATATACCGTTTGAGCGTAACAATACAGTCTGAAAAATGGCACTTGTAAAAAGGAAGGAAGGAACTATCATTACTCTGTTTAGGTTTATATAGCCAGTATACGCCTCTGCTGAAGACAGCTTTAATGTCATGTAAATCTCCAACAACGAGCCATATTAAAAACAGGAGCTCTTTTTTCCACCTCTCCTAGATGTACATTTCCGGCCATGGGCACCATTCATTTCTAAATCAAGAAGTGCTTCCTACTAAAAGAATTCTTTGTATCATCTCCCATTGGAGTCCTTCACTGTCTGTGTTCTAAGATTCCACTTATACAAAAGAGAGAAACATCGGAGGTGCAAGCAGAGAAGTCAGGTTTTGAAAATACCCGTCAAAGCGTTATTCTCACTGATGTGACAAACCTGCTGTGCTGGGGACTTTAAAGCGCGTCAGTGGTGGGAAGTGCCATCCAATCGCAGCGAATGTTTTGGTGGCCGGGCAGGGCTTTCAAGGCAAGAGATGAAAACAGGTGGTTTGCCGCTTCGCGCCTCTGCATAGCAACCCTGGACTTCTTGGGGGGGGGGGGGTTTCTCCTATTCAAGCTGACCCAGCTTAGCTTCTGAGATGAGAAGCTGATGAGATCAGGCTAGCTGAGTCATTGAGGTCAGGGATAAAGAAGAAAAGAAGAAGAGCTTGGATTTATACCCCACCTTTCTCTCCTGTAAGGAGACTCAAGGTGGCTTACAAGCTCCTTTCCCTTCGATGTAGGGGTGAGCCCTAACCCGCAGAACCGGTGAAGGAGCTGCTTAGGCATGCCAGTGCCGGCTACGGCCTTCCGGGCACACGCCCCCCCAACCCCCCCCCCGCCTCCCCGCGGAGTCACGGGTCATGAACTGCCTGATTCAAGGGTCACCAGGTGTCCCACACAAGGGACACAAAGGCTCCTGCCCCTCAGGTGAAGATTAGGCCCAGACATGGATGCTTCCTCCCGCACGTAGCAGCCCGATGAGATCATGCATCACATGATGATCTCCCGATCTCCCGACCTCCCGTTCTCCCGCCTGCCCAACCCCATTTACACGCCCCCATTGAAACCCTAATAAAAGGTGCGAAGGGCAAGCGCACAGCAGAGTTGCCAGGATCACGGGATCCTGCGTTTCCTGCTTGCTGGCTCTCTCCACCAGATGAAATCTCCGCGTGTCGTCTCTTCCCTGGGACCTCGTGGGTACGACTACACTTCCTCTCCCCACACTTGGTGAGGTAGGTGGGATTGAGAGAGTTCTGAGAGAATTCTGACTAGCTCAAGGTCACTCAGCAGGATTGTAGGAGTGCAGAAATACATCTGGTTCACCAGATAAGCCTCTGCCACTCAGGTGGAGTAGTGGGGAATCAAACCCGGTTCTCCAGATTAGAATCCACCTGCTCTAGACCACTACACCACACTGGCTAAAGAGTGTTACTATTTTACAAACCATAAAATTCATATACAAATAACTCTGGAATCACACATGGTTTCGTTGCTCTGCTTTCCATAATCTTTTCAGAATATCTTTTCAGGTCCTTGAGCAAAAGCACTGATGTTTCTTGGGTTCCCTTCTTCCCCACAGCTGGAGCGCCAAACTGTACCTGACCCCAAGTAACATTGTGTTGCTCACAGCCATTGCCCTGATTGGGGTTTGTGTGTTCATCCTGGCGATAATTGGCATATTGCACTGGCAGGAGAAGGTAAGCTCTAACTAATTGCCACTGTTTTTGTCAGTCTGACCACCAGTCAGGTGGTGTAACAATATGTATTAAGCTTATCTGTTTTGCAAAGCTGTAGTTTTCTTAAAGAGAATAATTTCCTGCAGTCCCATCAGTAATCGAGTGCTAGAATGCCAGTGACCAGTGCAGAGAAAGGAGTTGGAGTTTGGTGACAGAGCATGCCGAAAGTCCTAGATTCGGTCTCCAGTATCTCCAGCTCAGGCATCTTAGTTGGCATGTCTGGGAAAGACATTTGTCCAAGATGCCAGAGAGTTACTGTAGAGTGAACCATAAAGAACCATCTTCTTGAAGCATAAGGCAACTTCAGTTACAATGTTGTATGGCTTTAGGCTTAAAGGCAGAAGTGAATGGCATGCAATCGTGTTCATTGATCGTCCATCAAGTATAGTCCTGTTAAGAATTATTCAAGACATGAACCATCCACACATTAGGTTCCCCACAGGATAAATTTGTTTGCTGAATCCACGAGAATAAGCCAGAGTGCCCCAATTTCTAGACTAGTGGTAATGGTGGTCCTTCTCTTAGCAATAAATGGAAGGGGCTGGGAGAAGGGGTGTAGCAGGCAGGCAGCTCAGAATGGTGTGTTCTTTTTCAAATGGAAATCTCAGCTTCTGCTTCTATTTTGCTTCAGTTGCTTTTCCATATGTAGCAGAATGGAACACATGTTTAGGGTAGACTATAGAAACCTACCTGGTCACCATGATCTTCCAAGATCCTGCCTTGGCTGCCCCAAATTTTCTGAGATTAGACAGGTGACAGCCCAAGAGATGGCCTTCCCAATTTGTGGCATCAAAACTATGGAACTCTCTCCTTAGGAATATTCACCTGTCTCCTCCTGTCACTGTCTTCTGCCAGCAGTTGAAGGCTTTTCTCTTTCTTTTCCTTTTTTAATTTGGCATTCCCTCAGTAATCCCTCCTTCTTGTGCTATATTTTAATTGCTCATTCGTGTGCTTTTAATGTACGTTTTAGCTTTATCTTTCATTGGTTTTTTTTATGTTTTTGTAATGGTTTAACTGTTGGCTGCTTGGCGAATCCGACTGGGCAGGAAGAGGGTATCTAAATTTCGTAAAAATAAATAAAAACATGACTTCTGACCACACCGATGTGGGGAGCATGATTTTAAATACTCACCTCTTTAGAGAAAATTCCAGCAAATAGAAAGCCAGCACACCAACCAAACAGAGGGGCTGGGCTACCTTCCCTCTCCGTGTGCTAGATTTGTATTTGCAGAGCTGGTGTTTTTGTTGTGTCACACAGAAGAACATTTTAAAAATTAGCATCCCCCACTCTACTCTGCCACCTTGATCTGTTGCACACGAAGACCAGTTCCGGGTGCGAAAAGTTCAGGAGTTGATATCTTAAAGGTGTATTAAACTTGAAGTTTTTCTGTGACTTCGAATGTCTTGCAGTGCCCCTGGTTTACTGAAAGGCACACCGCACAATTGGTGCCTGTCAATGAATGAAATGTAAACCTCTTTTTCTTCATATTCAGCCAGACTGTAGCACAAATGGATTGCTTCCCTCTGAATTAGGAACCCTTGCTGACTTTTATTGACAAACTTCAAAACAGCAGCATTTTACCATGAGCAAAACTGCCTGTTTTACTCTATAGAAGTACATTGATCTGCAGAAGCCATTCAAGAAGCTTCTTTTAAGACTGCAAAATAAAAATGTGTCCCAATTTCTCACATGGCTCTCTATTCACAGTTAACAGCCAGCCAGCAGAGTAGTCAATACGCGTTTCTGCCTGGCCAGGCCGTAATCCTAGCTGGTCAAAATTACTGCATTTTAAATTCGCTGTAGGTGCTTGTTGGCATTCATGAAACAAAAGCAACAAGTTATTGTTTAGAAAAGGTTTTGCACACCACTTAGACTTAGCAGGGGGGATTTTCATGAAACTTCAAAAAATTTAACGCCAGCAAACAGAAGCTGGAAATTCAAACTAACCAGGAAATTAGAAAAAGAGAAGAAGAATTTGGATTTATACTTCGCATTTCTCTCCTGGAAGGAGTCTCAAAGTAGCTTAAAAATTCCTTTCCCTTCCTCTCCCTACATCTTTTGAGGTAGATGAGGCTAAGAGCGTTCGGAGAGAACTGTGACTAGCCCAAGGTCACCCAGCAGGGTTCATGTGTAAGAGCAGGGAAACAAATTCAGTTCACTAGATGAGAGTCCACTGCTCACATAGAGGAGTGGGGAATCAAACCCTGTTCTCCAGATTATAGTCCTCCGCTCTTAACCACTATACCACGCCAGCTTTCAGATGCTCGGGAAGGTGTTTTGATCTTTGTCTCAATGTTAAGAGCTAAATTCTCCCTACTGTCTTTTTGCTGGTTGAGAATACTTCTCAGCCTAAATTCTGGAATGGGGCAGTAACACCTTCCCCCAGTGAGCTGGAACACTCAGTGAAATTGGGAGCAATACAATAAAGGCAGTGGTGGGATTCAAATAAATTAACAACTGGTTCCGGTGGTGGGATTCAAATGACTTAACAAATGGTTGTTTACAAGCACCATTTTAACAACCTGTTCTGCCGAAGTGGTGCGAACCGGCTGAATCCCACCACTGAATAAAGGGCATTATATTTTTCCAGGAAAGGACTCCTTTCTGAAGAACGTGGGTACATAGAAGTGGGTACATAGAAGTGGACATATTGCAGAGCTTTTGGGAAAACAGAGAGTTTTGTAGAAACCAGTCTGTGGGTGAGATCTAAAGGTGTCTCCTCACCTGTTAAAAAAATGTTGCAGGTTTTCTTGGTTTGTTTTTTTTTCCTATTAAAAACAACTGGCCCAGTTCAGTACCATTTCATGCATACTTCTTTGTTCCAGATGCAAGATTTGGGATACCACAGAGGGTGTCCATATAGACCAGAATGCACCTGGCTTTCAGACTCAAGAGACGAATGAAAGAGCTAGCCTTTCCAAAATGCCATGCAAAAGAGAGAGCAGAACTGACTTAGAATTATTATTTGAGAGGAGCAAAGGTGGAAGTAAAGGGTGGAGAGAGAAAGAGACAGCGCACATTGCGCGGGCGGAATTGGGTCTCACAAGGTGGGGGTTGGGAATGTACTGCAGGCTGTTTTTTATAGACTGAGGCATGTCAGAGCTTCCGTGACAAAAGCCTGTCTCCGCTGCCGAGAAGCCAGGGTGTGATGATAACACCTCTTAGTAGTACTGTTTTCCAGAAAGATAAAAAGGCCTGACAGCAAAATTCAGAAGGGCAGAGTCAATTCAACATGCAGTCTTTCTGTAACCTCAGAGAGCAAGAGCAGCTTGTCAGATAAGGGAGAGGGGGAGCGAGGGCGCGCGCTTCGCACAACCCACCTTGCAGAGTTGTTGCCCTCGCTGCCTCCGACTTATCTTATAGTTTCAAGCATAAGCGTGCGCTTGGCCTAGTAAACGAGCAGGAAGCCATATTTGTAGACACTTCTGTGCTTGACAGATGATGACTCTAGTAGTAGGGAGGGAATCCTTATATTCTCCAGATAGGGACTACTACTGCCAGCATGGCCAATTGGCCATGCTGGCAGGGGCTGATGGGAATTGTAGTCCATAACATCTGGAGTGCCAAAGGTTCGCCACCACGGACCAAGAGCATAGGACTGCAAGTGGAGACAAACGTGATAGAGGCTAAAAGCACAGCAGGTCAATCAGCCATGCCACCACCCCTGCAAAAAAACCCCGAATAAACCTTTTCTTCCTCCAAGCATGTTCTTCCCTCAGTGTGTTGAAGCTTCCCTGCTCTTACCCCGCTGACTGGTAGTTCTTGGAGGAGGAAAAAGTTTGTTGGGATTGTTTTTTTTTTTTTTGAGGGGGCAGGGGGAATTTGGCCATGGGGGGAGTTTGGCTGAGGGGTGGGTGTGGGAGGGAGGGAGGGAGGGAGGGAGAGGGGGCAGAGGGCCAAAAGACGCCCCCCACATGACCCAGGCAAATGGCACCTGGGTTGTCTGCCCCCTCTGGCCCTCCCAATGCCACCAGTGGCAGCAGCCATTGAGAGCCAATGTGGAGTAATAGTTAAGAGCATCAGACCAGGGTCTGGGAGGCCCCGGTTCAAGCCCCTAGTCTGTCATGGTCCTTGGACTAGTCATTCCCTTTCAGTCCAACCTACCTCACAGAGTGGTTGTAAGGATAAAATGGAGGAGGGGAAAACAATGTAAGCTGTTTTGGGCTCCCACTGAGGAGAAAGACAGAGTATAAATGCAGGAAATACATTTTTGAGCGCACTGCCTTCTCCAAAATGGTGGTTGCTTTAAGTAATTGAATGTGCTCTCCATCTTCTTTTACATGTTACCCTATTTCATGGGTCTGCAACCTGTGGCTCTCCAGATGTTCATGGGCTACAAATCCCATCAGCCCCTGTCAGCATGGCCAACGGGCTGATGGGATTTGCAAATGCCTTAGCAGACCAGGTACTCAGGAGCAGCAGCAGCAGAAGGCCATTGCTTTCACCTCCTGCATGTGAGCTCCCAAAGGCACCTGGTGGGCCACTGCAAGTAGCAGAGTGATGGACTAGATCAGAATGTTTCAGATGCTGACCACACCTATCAGTTTCGTCAGCATGGCCAATTGGCCATGCTGGTAGGGGCTGATGGGAATTGTAGTTCCTGAACATCTGGAGAGCCGCAGGTTCCCTACCCCTGGACTAGATGGACTCTGGTCTGATCCAGCAGGCTAGTTCTTATGTTCTTATGGGAATTGTAGTCCATGAACATCTGGAGAGCCACAGGTTGCAGACCCCTGCCCTATTTCATGAGTTTCTAGGAGCCTAAAAGAACACTCCTAAGCAAATCTACTCAGAATCCTACTCAGGTCTATTCCGTTGAGTTTACTTACGGAAAACAATATATTTAGGAGTGCGCTGAAAACAAATGACTTGCACCCATCCATCCCTCGTGCTGAATGAATACAGTCCAGGGCCAAAATTTGCTACTAGATGCAATAAACAACTCTTCCTGTTATTTTCCAGAAAGCAGATGACCGAGAGAAAAGGCAAGAAGCCCACCGGTTCCACTTCGACGCCATGTGACATGCCTTAATAGCTTGTTGGAGAAATTGCTGCTGTATCTAAAAATACTACATTCTAGCCTGTGGTGGCAGAAACAGGGGAGGGTTTTGTGGCGGTACTATTTGTAAATGTTGCATTGTTTTTAATTTATTTGGGAAGAAATCACACCTGTCTCACATGGCCTTCCATTGATTTTGCTGTATATATTGTCACACCATCAATTCCTTTTTCAGTCATGGACTCCATCGTATGCATTCCACGGTTTACACACCCTCATTTTCTTCTGAGCATTTCATGAAAGGGGAAGTTGTGTGTAAATTAAAAGTTTCAGTGAGCCAAGTTCCCTTCAGTGCCGCTTGAATTGGTCTTGCTGCTTGCGTGGTGCCAAAATGGGAACTACATTTTTGTAATCCACTCTCCAGCAGCTTGTCAGATGAAGCAAGACACCTCTTATTGTTCCGAATGTACTCCGGGGTGTTTGATTTGAAGCACTCTTGACTGCTTTATCTTTCTGTTAATCTTTGAGGCCAATCAAGTGAGAGAAAAACTTTTACATTGGAAGAGTCAAGCATCCTACAATAGCTAACTAAAAAAAACACACACACACAACCCACTCATCACTATTGTTATGATTAATGAATTAATATTTGAGATGTCAGTATGCAATTCGATTTATATTGCAAATTATGCCTTCCTAAAATGGAAGGACGTCGCATGGCTCTTTCATTGTGGCATTTATCACGCTGTTCTAGTAGAGCTTAATCATGAAAAGAGTTGATCACCAAGACTAAGAGAGGTTCTTGAAGAACAGGACAGAATCTTCTTAGGACAGATGCATATTGTATGATCTTCCAAGTTCACATGATTACGGGCCAGACGATACTATATTAATTTTAATATAATCTTATCTGAGGCCTCACTGCAGTACCAAACTGAATAAGTTAAGTGTCGATCCTACCGTATGAGCAAAAAGAATCCCACCTAAGTTCAAGATGTTAATTGTTTGCCTGATACCATTTTGGCCAAGGCTCTTTTATTACATGAATTACGTTGTAAATACTTGATGTAATGTGGATGTCCCTTTATTGTAGACCCTCTAATTCAAGATCTATGTCTTTTTTTGCAAACTGTTAACCTGTGTTCCTTAATAAATGGAGCCTACTAAGTTAGATGACGTATGTTGGCTCAGTTTACAAATGCCGGAAGGCACCAGTTCTTGCTGACAATAGGACGTGAGTTTTCTGGGTGGCCAGCGGAACCAGACGTTGCATGAATCTGACTGTTTTGTCATGGACTTCTTTTCGGAAGGGTCAGCGAAAGAAAGTCAGGAGAAACAGGCCGTTTCGTGCTGGATCCAGACCAGTTCTGTGTCTGTCTCCTCTGATGTCAGCTCTTCGTGGCGGATGTTTTTCCCAGCCCTGGAGTCTAAATTCCTTGTATGTGAAAGAGCTGGTACCACTGGCTCTGCCAGGAGCTACATCCCCCTCCGACTAATCCTTTCTGTTTTGTGTTGTTTCCGCCCTGCCGTTAGGACTGCGTAGGGCAGAGGCAAAAACAGGAGGAACCAGGGAATGTACATTCACAGCAAACACGGAGCTCGCCCCCCCCCCCCGCCCCGGCTGTCACAGGCCGTCCCCAGTAGCTATTGGTCAAGCCCTGACAGAGTCTGTTGTTTTCACACTGCACGGCTGTCTGTGCCTATTAACTGCTCTGGCCGTTCTGTGCTGGCACCATTTCCTGCTCCACATTCCAAATATAGAGGGAAGACCTTTCAAGCGAACGGTATAATCTCTGTGCTGTTTTTTCCTCTCTTAGCAGTTTGTTTTGTCTCCCCAGCACTAGCAATGCTGAGGGGGGGGTGGTGGTAGGGGTAAGAAGTATCCTTTCCAGCTGCAGCAGTGGGGAGAAGGGGAAAGAAATGCTGGGGGTGGGGTTCCCATTTGGGGTAAAAGCATCTCCAGGGGGTACATAAATCCTAATAATCAGTGGCACCTGCCACACACATCCAAGCTGTGCTTACACAATGAAGTGAACATAAGAACATAAGGACAAGCCAGCTGGATCAGACCAGAGTCCATCTAGTCCAGCTCTCTGCTACTCGCAGTGGCCCACCAGGTGCCTTTGGGAGCTCACATGCAGGATGTGAAAGCAATGGCCGCCTGCTGCTGCTGCTCCTGAGCACCTGGTCTGCTAAGGCATTTGCAATCTGAGATCAAGGAGGATCAAGATTGGTAGCCATAAATCGACTTCTCCTCCATAAATCTGTCCAAGCCCCTTTTAAAGCTATCCAGGTTAGTGGCCATCACCACCTCCTGTGGCAGCATATTCCAAACACCAATCACAGGTTGCGTGAAGAAGTGTTTCCTTTTATTAGTCCTAATTCTTCCCCCCAGCGAAACATGTTTGGACCTTGGGCATCATGTGCCCCGACTGTCGGGGAGGGGAAATACCAGCAGAAGTCCTTTTGCAAAATGCATTTCTTGTTTCAGCCGCTCAGCAAAAACGTCCGCCGCTCATGTCAGCACCAGTGACTTTTTAAAGTGCTGAAATCCCAGACCTTCATATTCATGATAGCCTTTATTGGCATTCCAAAATACAATAAATACAATAAATACAATAAATACAATTGTCCATAAAAGACAGATAGTTACAGCAGCCATTCAGAGTCTCATCAATAGTTTAGTCCAAATGGACTCGTCAAAAGTGCCATTCCTATACACCTCTCCACAGACCTGACTGAAAACCCACCAACAGAGCCCAGGCATCACAACAGCATACAGTGTCAACACTCCACTATAAAACACAGAGTTTGTTAGAGTGGCACCTAACACAGAACAAGGGATAGGTTGCCACAGCCTTCAGTTGTCACTCACTCCATCTAGCAATCAATAACAAAACTACGACATCCCTCAATGAATCACCCACATTTGAATTTGGGTGACCGTGAACCCAAAGGTTGCTGGCAGAGGTAGGCACTGTGTGCCAGTAGCAAATGGTTAATGTAAGCAGCATTGTTGTTGTTATGATGATAGCAATCTAGTGCTTAGTATCCATCTAGCGTTGCGTCTATAATCTTTAAAAGATATTTTGCTACGCTTTCGCAGAAGTAAGGATCAAGATTATCTAAGATTAACGGAATCCTAAGAGCATCAGTTAGATGATTGTATAGAAGTGAAGCAATGATGGGTTGGGTCATTCTGATCCCAGACCTGCTGACCAAGGTGGCACCATTTCTGAAGAGCCTGTTTCTTTGATTTAAGCATCACAACTTCCCTCTGACGTGGAGGAATGCCTATGTAAGATGCACAAAATGCCTCATTCCTCTAACTGCGAGGCTGCATGGCGGTTTTGAAATGTGTAAAGGCAGGAATTTCCAAAAATCTTTTGACTGCTTACCCTATAAAGAATTTTCAAAAACCAAATTGCTAAGAAAAAACGCAAATTAGCCCCAAGTTTATGACTCAGGCCATCCTACCACACTGACGCCGCATCTTCAACAGCCAGCATCCTAAACCATAAGAATATTTAGTTGAAATAGTTAATTGTCAGCAATAGCATTTCTGACGTGCTGCCAGATCTGTGGCTGGCATCTTCGGAGGATCCTCTGAAGATGCCAGCCACAGATGCAGGCGAAACGTCAGGAGAGAATGCTGCTAGCACACGGCCAGACAGCCCGGAAACCACACAGCACCCAAGTGATTCCAGCCGTGAAAGCCTTCGACAATACATAAGAGAAGAGCTTGTAGGTGAAACCGCGCCATCTACTGCACCAAAGACATCTTCAGTGCTTGTGTTCTCTGGTCTCCATGCCAGTGAGCCCATCCCCCTATCTCACTTGCTATAAACTCTCAGATTCCCAAGACTTCTGTGCAAATTGAAAGCTTGTACATCCTCCCCCTGCCTCCACCATCAGATAGTTGACCATGGAATCATCTTCCCTGTTTGGATGCATTTAACAGGAGCATGAAAGATCGCAACGACCTTTTCTTCTTTTCGGAAAGGATAGCTAACCTTTCCAGATAATAATGATAACCAAAAAAAAAACAAACCTCTTTTAAAGTTGCTGCAAAACATCAGGACAACAGCAGAATACATAAGGTTTGGAGTTCATTACTGTTCGAGCTCCAGTGAGTAAACAGAGCCACTGAAATAGATATAAAAGAAAGCAATTTATAAGTATCCATCTTGTTTGCAAGCGGTTTGTTAGATTTACTGGTTCTTTGAATTCAGTTGCTAATTGCTGCCTTAAGCTCAAATACTGCAAGGGTACCGATTGTGCAAACTATATTAACCTCAGAAGTTAGGATTAGCTTGACTATATTCTACTATGGCCCTTCTTCAAGATCGGTTGAAAACGACGGCCTGGGCGGTAAAACGCCGCTCTGTGGCCATCGCTTCGCGATACAGGTGTGCGTGCGCGTAACGCGAGCAGCTTCAATTCGACTGGCGCCCTCCCCAGTGGGCGGGCGCCAGGTCACTTAAAACAACCCTTTAAAATTCTGTGCTTTCTTTATCTTTAAAGGGTTTAAAGGGTTGTTTTTAAAGGGTTTAAACCTTTAAAGGGTTGTTTTTGAGGGGAAAGCGTCTTCCGCTGGCGCAGCGCATCATCAGCACCGCCGGAACACGCCAGCCTTCTTCTTTTCGATGCAGTCGCCAGGGTCGCGATCCTGCTGGCTCTTCCTGTTCCTCCTCACTGTCCTCCTCGACCCCTTGGAGGTCGGATAGTGTGGGCGGGCTGAGGAGGCCCGCGAGGATCGCCACACGAGAGGTAAATGGGACGGGAAGAGGCGGCTCCAGCGCGAGTCAGCCTGCCGCCTGTCGGTTCTTCTTCCAGAGGCCGCCCTATGCCTTTGCATGCGAATGCAGCCTCAGCCTCCACGCCGCAGAATTCTTTGCCGCGTGGAGGCTTCCTCGATGGTCAGTGTAAGGAAACGGCCTTAGTTTGTAACTCTGAAAGCACAGAATGTTCAAGTACAGCATCTGTTAAATTAGTAGTCATACAACAATGTATGATATATGCACTACTGTGTATAATCTAACTGTACCAAAGCTTGTATTCATCTGCTTTTCATATATATGTAGTGTCTAGATCTTTGAGGCCTTTCATATTTATAATTATTATATGATAATGATTTATGATTATTATTTATTGATTTATTACATAAAATCACATAGTTAAAACCAACTTAATTAAATTCAGCTATTACAACCCAAAAACCTAAATATCAGATGGCAACCCAAGAAAACTTCCTATCCCTCAGGGAGGGGGCCAGCACGGCACAAAACAGCCAGTGCGATGGTATGTGGAAGGTAGCGGGGAAGGCAACCAGCAACTAGCCCCCGCCCCAAAAGACCAGTGGAACAGCTCTGTTTTAGAGGCCCTGCGGAACTCTCCAAGGTCCTGCAGGGCCCTGATGGCTAGAGGAAGAGCTTTCCACCGGGCAGGGGCCCTGGTAGGAGCCAGTCGCATCAGTGAGGGGCCAGGGACCACCAGCAAATTTGCCTGTGAGCAGCAGTGGCATAGTGGTTAAGAGCAGGTGTACTCTAATCTGGAGGAACCAGGTTTGATTCCCCGCTCTGCCGCTTGAGCTGTGGAGGCTTATCTGGGGAATTCAAATTAGCCTGTGCACTCCCACACATGCCAGCTAGGTGACCTTGGGCTAGTCACAGTTCTTCAGAGCTCTCTCAGCCCCATCTACCTCACAGGGTGTTTGTTGTGAGGGAGGGCAAGGAGTTTGTAAGCCCCTTTGAATCTCCTTACAGGAGAGAAAGGGGGGGGGGGTAAATAAATCCAACTCTTCTTCTTCTTCTTCTGTGCAGAGCAAAGAGGCCAATTAGGAACATATGGGGTGTACCATTAACATAATTTTGGAAGATATTTGCTAAGGTCCATTACTGTGCTGTTATATCTCACACAGCAGGATAGCATGGCCAGAAGGGATGATCAGCTCCAAAAAAGAAAAAAAATAAATCCCACAAAAAGTTTTGACCTGCTGTGGATTCTAAAATAAGAACGCTAAATTAAAGGTATGCTCCCTCTGCCCTTATTTCCTACGTGTCTGAAGTGTTTCCCACATAGGAAAGGGGTGTGTGTGTGTGTGTGTGTGTGTGTGTGTGTGTGTGTGTGTGTGTGTGTGTGTGTGTGTGTGTGTGTGTGTGTGTGTGTGTGTGTGTGTGTGTGAGAGAGAGAGAGAGAGAGAGAGAGAGAGAGAGAGAGAGAGAGAGAAGTACTGTCAAGTTGCAAATGACTTATAGCAACTCCTGGTCGGGTTTTCAAGGGAAGTTATTAAGGAGAGATGGTTTGCCATTTCCTTCCTCTGCAGTCTCCCTTCCAAGTGCCAACCCAGCTTAGTTTATGAGATCTGACGAGATCAAGGTATACCCTATCATTCCACACCGGTTTCCAGCAAAGAAGAATTCTGTGTGAAGTGGGAGACTGAGAAACACTTTCTGCCAGGAGCCGCACTTTCTGCCAGGTGTGAGAAAAAAATATTTCTTCCAGTGCCTAGAAATGGTATATGTTTGATTTTGCCAACACTAATATGAAACTGCGCCTTGTCACTCTGGGAGAGAAAAACAGATAGCTTTGGTATCACCTACTATGTAGTTGCCAGTCCAGGCATAAACAAAGATGAATAAGAGATGCAACAGACGCAGACCTTTTTCCAAGTGACATCCTGCAGCTGGGGTGACACATGTTTCTATTCTCAGATGGACAGCTCAGGAATATGTCCCTGAAAACGTCCTGGGCGATGCTTAAAAAAACCCCAACAAGCTTGCTTGTCAATCAGTTACCTGGAATCAAGCTAAATGGATTCAGGGCTCAGCTCTGTCACCAGTTCTCAATGCACAAAATCTATCCCATAAAGAAGAATAGATGGCAGTCACTTTGAGCTGCCGCAGAGTGCGTTTTCCTTGCTCCTGAACGAATACAGACAGGCTCCATAAACCAGGGACGAGAAGAGCTCCCAAATCAGATCACCTACAGAGATCCATCTTAGCGTCCCTTTTGCTAAGATTTACACAATGCAGAGAACTTAAAAAGCAAGACTGTCAATAAACAGTCCCATGGCTGTTCTTCCAGTTGAGAGACAGCGTGGTGTACAGTGGTGGGATCCAAAAATTTTAGTAACAGGTTCCCATGGTGGTGGGATTCAAACTGTGGTGTAGCGCCAATGGGGCTGGGCAGGGCACCATAGGGGGCGTGGCCGGCTCAGGGGGCAGGGCATTCCTGGGCAGGGCTGTGGCAAGGATGTAGCCGCTGCACTGGTCCTTGGCAGGAAACGAATGCACGCAGGCGCAGGCTGCCACACATGCCGGTGCACCTCCTGCTAGACTGCTTCCAGTTCTGCGCGCTACTGCTGAGAGGAGGGGCAAAAATCACATGGCAAAATCACCAATTAGTAACCCCCTCTCGACACACACAAATAATTAGTAACCTACTCTCGGGAACCTGTAAGAACCTGCTGGATCCCACCTCTGGTGGTGTTGTGGTCCAGAGCAGGTGGATTCTAATCTGGAGAACCAGGTTTGATTCCCGACTCCTCCACCTTAGTGGCAGGGGCTTATCTGGTGAACCAGATGTGTTTCCGCACTCCTGCATTCCTGCTGCATGACCTTTGGCTAGTCACAGTTCATTCAGAACTCTCAGCCCCATCTACCTCACAAGGTGTCTGTTGTGGGGAGAGGAAGGGAAAGGAGCTTGTAAGCCACCTTGAGTCTCCCTACAGGAGAGAAAGGTGGGGTATAAGTCCAAACTCTTCTTCTTCTAAAGCACTTTCCCTCAGTGAAGTTTTACAGATCACCACACTCCCATACAATTAGACTTATTTGAACTATTGAGAAGAGCTGGACAAATCTGTTTGGTAAGGAGTGTTTTTGCCCTGCCAGCCCCAGAGGATGAGAAAGAGAAGTTAATCCAATAAAAGGTTCAGTCACCTTAACTTGCCAGGTCTCTGCCAGACAAACAAGAGTGAGTAAATACAGCAAGACGTGTGTGCGGCGGTTAGGCTGGAAGGATCCAGCGAAGTCACCCTCACGGCAACCACTGATTTCCTGGCTGAGGAATTGCACAGGCAAGCCCCACTTTCCTGCAAACGGAGAGAAATCTCATTGTACCCAATTAGGTTTACTCCTAATGAAATCAGTGTCTTTGGAATTGGAGCAATGATTTCCCACCCCAGATCCATCAGACTTCCTCTCTCTCTCTCTCTCTCTCTCCCCCTCTCTCCCAGCCATGCTGTTTAGTAGTGTGTTCATCTGCTTGTTCAGGCATCTATTTGGGAAACTGGCTGCGTGGTTACATCTCACAGCCAATGTATTTAGAAAGAAACACAGATTGAGAAAGGCGTGATGTGTGGAGTGCCAGTTGGAGGGGGCCGGGGGAGGAGGGGAGAAACCAGGAATGTCATCCAGAGCACAGCGTTTTAAAACATTTCAACCCAGCCTTGGAGTTGCACTCTCTTCCCTGGCAGGTCTTAATATCTCAGCCAGAGCATGCTTCCTGCTTATGCCAAAGGGAAAGGCCTGCTGTGTATGTTCAGAAACGCTCTGTGCAGGAAATTTGGGGTGAGACCTGGCATTGGCTTCTGGGGCCAAAATCTTTGCTAAATTTAATACCCACCGCTTTGCATTATCTCTCCTTTTGCTACCAATCACCTCTGCGCTTCCAGCATCTCCTCGGAGAAAGAGTTACTTTCCTGCACTCCTATTTTATAACAGAGCCCATTCATGGCCCCTCGGCACTCCCAAATTCCTCCCTCGCCTCTTCCCGGCCTGTCAATCCATCTTCTTCCACTTCACCTGCTTCACCCCATTCCTTTCCTTCAGGGACTCCATCCCTTAGCCCAACCTTAGAATTTCCCCATCCCAAACATTCCCAAACACTGTTGAAGGCTTTCATGGCTGGATTCAACTGGAGGTTGTGGGTTTTCCGGGCTGTGTCTCTGTGATACACCTCTGAAGATGTCAGCCACAAATGCAGGTGAAACGTTAGGAACAAGATCCACCAGACCACAGCCACACCGCCCGGAAAATTCACAACAACCATTCCCAACCATGTTCTCATCTTCATTTCCACCACCAACTACAACACGCCTTAGTTTCTTCCCCTGTAATACGCTGCAGCTATTTATTTCTGACTTTCAAAGCAACTTCAGGCTGAGTACCATATAAAAGATGGAAAAGAAATATGATAAAACAGATGGATGTTCCATGACCATTTGGTCCTGCTGCCATCATATTAAAATAAAATTCCTTTCAGCCGGTTTCCCACTGTGGGTTCACATGTGCAAATAAACAGCTGATATTAATGGACTTGGAAAGGCTGTTGAAATGATTGACAGCCATGAGAGACTGAAATCAGGCGTATATTGTAAAGCACAGGAAAGCTGGAATGGGATCGTAAATCACCTTTCCTGCACGGGTTTGCAATCAGTTCAGAAACACAGTTCAAGCCCTTTCAAAGACTGCCTTTTATTTTTGTTTTTACATGTTAGAAACCAGACACACGGGCGTTTAAAAATGGTCTTTCTACCTTTCCCCCACAAATGCAGATGAACAGAGACAGACTGACAGGCAGGAACAGTGGCACGGGTGGGTTTGCTGCAGGATCTCTGATTGGGCATTCCAGCCTTCCTCTGCACTCTGCAGTATCCCTGCCTGAAATAAAAAGCAAAGAGTTGGTTCAAACCTTGCCTCTGCCACATTTTTTAAAAAAATTATTTAGCCTGTACAATTTTATCTCACCCTTTCTCTAAACATTTCAGGGTGGTGTACGTGGAGAACCAGGTTTGATTCCCCACTCCCCCACCTGAGCAGCTATTTTCTACAGAGGAACTGGAGGCCAATTGTAGTTCCAGCAGCTGCCTGGTGACTGTCAACCCTGCCCCAAACCCTCCCCTTTCCACCCCCCACATCTACAGGAATTTCACAACACATTTAGCAACCTTGTCTGGGTCAAGTCTGACACTGCTGGTCATCTCCTTTACGCCCTGCTCTTCCTCCACTTCATCGTCTGAGTAGTCTGTTCCCCAGAGAGGGTCACGACATGGGCATTTGGCATTCCGGGTAGACCAGGCATAACTGGTAAGATAGAAGACCGTGGCCCATTTGCACATTTGTCTGGTAATTACTTCTGAGTAAACATAGGAATTGGCTGTGTTGTTATTGTGTGGCCTTTGGGGAGGCAGCAGCTATTATGAGTCAAGAGGTGGAAGTAGCAGATTTTTCTCACACCCATGCTGAGGAAAACAGTACTGGGGAAACACCATATTTGTATGCGGGGGGTGGGGCGGGGGAGACCGTTATTTCCCTCTAACTCTCCAGCAGTGATTCTCAGGCAGACACCAGGGAGGGGAGGAGAGGAAAGGAAAGGAGGGGAAAGGAGGGGGGCGGCGTCCCTAGCAGAGGGGTGGGGAGGGGAGGGCGGGGAGGTATGCAAGGGAGGGGAGGGAGAGAGGGGTGGCATGCAAGGGAGGGGAGGGGATAAGAACAAGTTGGAGAGACTTGCTGAACTGTACAAACCCAGTGAGGAGCATCACTGTTCTACTTACTATGACAACAACAACAAAAAACCAAGCAAAACAGTTTTATGTTGAGGCATTTTATTAATTTTGGGAAGGGGGTCTTTTATTTTCTGGGTTTGATTTTGTTAATTCTGTCATTTGTTCTCATCCCATTGAACCATTTGTATTAATTAACCGAACCATCTGATGAATGATCCTTGCTCAATGCTCAGAGGAAGGCAAAAAAAAAAAACCTCCAGGAGTTTTGGCCAATTTGTCCAGGAGGAAAATTCATTCCTGATCCCAGAAAATGGCAGTCAGTGGTACCCTGAGCATGTGAGTAAAGACCAAAAACTGACTCATTTACCCGTGACTCGTTTCTAATACTGTTGCTGACTTTCCGGTAGCCCCAGAGAAGTTTGCTCACATCTTATAGGCTGGGCAGTTAACACACTGGTCCTACTTTAATTCAGCCAGTAGCTCCACCATCCAAAAGTATGGCCAGATGCCTTCTTAAGGCTCCTGTGGTGTGTCTAGCAGATGCCTTCTTCTTACGGTTGCAAATTCAATTCTGGGGGAAAAACAGCCTGTTCCGTTTGGCCTGTGATTCCTCAGCTGACGAACAAAACCGTATCAAGCTTCCTCTCCACTGGGCAACCTTCCGAAAAGTTTGATTCTGGTTGTACTTCGTAAAGCTGTTGTATGTTGGAGTTGAAATTAATTGGCAGGGAGGCAAACTGCCAGAATTTCTGGCAAATTCTCCCAATACATATCTGCTTGTAAAAAAAATTGCATTCTGATTTCAATATAATGGATTAGTTTTTAAAGGGTAGAACTTAAAGTATTGTTGAAGACTTTCACGGCCGGATTCAACTGGTTCTGGTGGGTTTTCCGGGCTGTGTGGCCGTGGTCTGGTGCGAAGCAGACTTTTCTCTGTGATATACCTGTGAAGATGCCAGTCACAGATGCAGGCGAAACGTTAGGAATAAGATCCATGCAGCCCAGAAAACCCACCAGAACCGGTAGAACTTAACATTATTGACCTTGAATCCATCAAGTGAGATTTTTAGGAGGCTTCTTTGTTTGACTGCTTTGGTGGTGACCTACCTCCCGTTCCATTTTGTTTAGACTATTGTAGATAGGAGTAGAACTTATCCTATCAGGCTCTGGTCCTTCCCTATCTGTATGAGACCGCTTAGCTGTTTGGGAGATCAGCTAAAGTCTTCATGTTCTGAAATGGTGTAAACTTTTCCTTCCCTCTCTGCTCCTCTTGGTCTTTCTCCACACCACAACTCTCAAACATAGAGACACAAAGCGCCAATTGTGTGTGCAACGGACATGAAAAGCCGCTGGTCTGCATTCGTCAGTCTGTTTCCACACGTCCATCTGTTCAAAGGCTTCTCCACAGTCATGCTCTATTTCTGTGTCCTTGTGATGATGAGGTATGTGTGTTTTAATGCAGTCACGTTCCATCAGTCAGTGTGCCAATAATTGTCCTCCAAACTTGCTCTGAGCCCGGCGTCACTTCACATTACGCAGAATAATGCACTTTCAATCCACTTTCACAATGGTTTGCAAGTGGATTTTGCTGTTCCATGCAGGTGCAAAGTGCATTGAAAGTGGATTGAAAATGCATTATTTTGCATGTGCGAAAGAATCCTGAGTGGGAAGTGGTTCTTTTCCTGTGGGAACAGAAACTTTTAGACAGCCTTTCCCCCTCTTTCATTGTAGACGCAGGACAATTCACAAGGATCTGTCATTGGGTTCAATGTTTGGATCCAAACAAACCATTTTCAGCATATTTCAGAGAACTGGTGTGCTTAGGCTCTTGGAGCAAGATCCCGGAGATGCTGGTTCGAGTCCCCACTTCGCTGTGGAAGCTTGCTGCCAGATCTTGGGCTGGACACATCCTTTCAACTTAAGTTACCACCACTTAGCCTAACTTACTCGCAGATTTGTTGTTGGGAGCATAAAATGGAGAAGTGAAGAACAAGGGTGTAAGATGCTTTAAGGAAGAGTAGTGGGGGATAAATATCTAAACCAGTACAAAATGCATTGCTATAATCCAACTATGCCAATTAGAATTGGGGGAAAGCCATCCTAATGCCTCTCTCTCCTCAAATGTGCCAGCCTAACCCACAGTGGTCAGTGTGTTTTTTTAAGCTTACTCTTTTTTGGAGGGGGGAGGGGAGAAAGGTGATTGAAGGTCGGAACCCAGATTACAGATATCATGTCAACAGGACATCTGCAAAAGTCGTAATCCCAACCTCGGAATGCAGTAATGCAGTAATTGCATTATTGTTTCCGTGTCCATGAGAGGGTGCTGCACGGGCGTTCCGATAAAACAATCCCACATCTAACCCATTTTGAAGGACCTTGTGTGCTTAAAAACCAGCAAAGCACTGCTTAACCAGTGACGAAGATGAAAAGAAATACAAGGGCAGCTGAAAGACCTGTCTCATCCTGTTTTACTTTTAAGTCCCTTAAAAAATCATCATCTGGAGACAGGCTTCATTATTCTTCTTCTATCCCTTTCTTCCTTCTGTCTACATTTAGATTGTAGACCTCTTGAAGACAGGGGTCTCTCACGTTCTTTTACTGTGGGAACAGAAAGTCAAGTGTCATGTACAGGGATGCAGTTTGACAGCTAGTTAGAATCAGGGTTTGGGGTGTAGAATTGTGAGTGAACTCTTAGGCAAGAGGAGAGTCACTCACCCTGTTCATGAGACATTTCACATCACAACAACCCCAAAAGATGGTTAGAGTAAAGTCTGTGTTTCTCAGGCAAAAGATGCTTGCAAGTGTGCTATCAAGAGGGGTATGAAATCGAACAAACGACAACCCCATTATGAATAACTGTGAATGGGGACCATCTTATTGAGACTTATATATGACTCTTACCTTGCTTCTGATGTTTTATTGTTCAAGTGCAAATTGTATTTATATATCTTGGAAGCTGCTCTGCGCCCATTTTGGCAAGAAGAGAGGGGTACCAAATTCAAATAATAGTAATAATAATAATAGTGATAATGTTGTAGCAGTGAATAGTAATCATTGTGTGACAGTGAATGGGGGCCATCTTACTGAGACTGATCCATGACTGTTATCTTGTTTCTGATGTTTTATTATTTAAATGGCATTTCTATGCAAATTGTATTTATATGTTTTGGAAGCTGTTCTGAGGGGTATCAAACTGATATTATCATCATCATCCCATTTTGTGTACCACGGCATAGGGGGCCATGATAGCCATCTTACTAAGCCCCTGCAACGCGAGGGCATCTGCAGCATTCCCCCACGCCCTGCCTCCCTCACAAGGCTGTTGTGAGAACCCAAGGAGCCGTTTTTTGAACCGCGAAAAACCCTTTCCTCGATGCCTAAAGATTATTTCTTCTCCCCCTCACCTCATGAGGGGAGTTTAAATCCATTTAAATAATAAAAAGGGGGTTGGGGGTTGGGGAGCCCCCCCCCAAAAGTGTGGCTTCTTCGGTGTGAGGAAGAGAAACAGGCAGGGGGAGCGCGTGGCTGTGGCTGGGGGGGGCACATGTGTACAGGGGGGAGCGCGTGGCTGCGGCTGGGGGAGCCAAGTGCGTACGGGGGGGCGCGAGGCTGTGGCTGGGGGGCCACATGCGTACGGGGGGGCGCGAGGCTGTGGCTGGGGGGCCACATGCGTACGGGGGGGGCACGAGGCTGTGGCTGGGGGGCCACATGCGTACGGGGGGGGCGCGAGGCTGTGGCTGGGGGGCCACATGCGTGCGGGGGGGGCACGAGGCTGTGGCTGGGGGGGCACATGTGTACAGGGGGGAGCGCGTGGCTGTGGCTGGGGGGGCACATGTGTACAGGGGGGAGCGCGTGGCTGTGGCTGGGGGGGCACATGTGTACAGGGGGGAGCGCGTGGCTGTGGCTGGGGGGCCACATGTGTACAGGGAGGAGCGCGTGGCTGTGGCTGGGGGGCCACATGCGTACGGGGGGGGGAGCGCGTGGCTGTGGCTCTGGCTGTGGCTGGGGGGGGGGCACATGCGTAGAAGCGGCTCTTCTGGGCGAGGGCTCTCCCTCGCACGACGCCTCCTCCGCCCGCCTCACTCCCCGCCTGGCCGCGGAGAGGAAGGCAGCGGAATAGGCAGCCGGCGCAGGAGCCTCGTCGGCGGAGGCAGCAGCAGCAGCAGCAGCCGCCGCCTCCTCCTCCTCCTCCTCCGCCCTCCTTCGGACGCCGCCCGGGGCAGCGAGAGGGGAGGGAAAGCGCGGAGCCTCCCAGGCGAGGGCGCCATCGCCCTTGCCCCTCGCCGCCGCCCCCGGGGCAACTTTCCCGCCCTCCCGGGGCGCCGCGCGCGGGCATGAAGGGGCGGCCGGGCGGGGGTCGCCCTGGCCGGCGAGGGGCGGCCCTGAGGAGCGGGGCGCGCGCCTGAGCAGCGGGGTTCGGCGGGGAGGAAGGCAGGCAGCAGCCTTCGGGGGATGGAGGCGGCGAGGAGGCGCCCGCGCTGAGAGGCTGCGCTCCCCCGGCGGCCACAGGTGCGCGGAGCGAAGATGGCTCTGGACCAGGTCTACTCGGTGCTGGAAGGTAGGGGGGGAGGCTACACTGGGGAAGGGGGTGGCGGGTGGGGGGGATTCGCTGTAAGGTCACGGTTGCATGCGGCGCTGGCGCTGGGCGACTCCTAGCCCTTGCAGCGATGGGCGAATATTGCGCTTATTAAGTAACGGTTGCAATGAATGATGTGCAGGAATATGCTCCTCTTAAGTGCATCCAAGTTGCAACCCGCGATTGTTGCAGCGATTTGCGCGGATTGCTCTCATGAAGAGTAGGCAGCCCACCTCTTTAAGCGCGCGCAGCCCCTGCCTATTGCCACGATGTGCCAAAAAAAAATTGTTCTCATTCTGCAACCCCTGATTATGGCCGCGAAGTGCAAATGTTGCACCTCTTAAGTATATGCAACTCCTACTAATTGCAGCGATGTGCGAACATTGCCCTTATTGAGTGTGTGCCATACGATCCTTACCATTCAGCGGTCTCCTTTGGAGAGGTGTAAATGGGATTCAAAAAGACTTACTAAATGACTGTACTTGATAAAAGGGCGCTTATTCATGTCATGTAGTAGTTAATGATGGTAAGCCACCTTGAACCATCACAAATAAATAATATGCAGTGCATAACACTTTGTGATGGGCGAGGATATGCAAAATAGTCCATGCTAATAATAGGATAGTGATGTGTAAGAATAGCACTTAGGGATGTGTAATAATAATAACTGAACTTAATAGGAGCAGTAATGCTTAATAATGTGTAATAACAGTACTTGATGTGGTCCTAGTAGTTGTTATAATGGCCCTTAGGAATGTGCAATCAATTTACTTAATAACAATAGCAACACTTCATGCTATCATTGAGTACGAATGATCGTTGGGAATAGCAGGAAGGGTTCGCTTTCTTTACCTTTCTCTTGGAGGAATGGGTTCTTAACACTAACCCTCCCTCCAAACCTAAATAAATCTACCTCTGCGTTGAAAAAAGAAGAAATTTTACTTTTCCAAGCCCATAAAGAGGATTAAGAGGGGCTAATCTGACCTCTGGGGGAAAGGGAAACATATTTTTGCTTTGGTGTTGCAACCTCGGAGGGTAGAAAAGTGAAGAGCAAGGTGTATGTGTGCCAGGACATTGTCCTCTTCTTCCCAGGACTGCCCTTCTCTCCCAGGTGTTCTGAGGTGGTTCCCTTTACTCTCTTCCAGTTGATTTCAAGATTTCTTGGGCAGCACAGCTCCCGGCTGCTTAACATCTGACATCCTCCTATGTATAGTGTTTCCAGTGAAGCACATGGAGATTTGTCCTTAAAGCCAAGCAAGCTGGCAGTGGAAGAAAGAAAACAGATCTCCCCCACAATACACCTGGGATTTCCTCATTCGGTCGCGTCCTTTTCCTTCCCCTCCTTCTCCTTCCTCCCCCAGAAAAGTGAGAGATGCCCCACACATTTGGTGGCTTGTGGACTTACTGCCGGACATTTCCCCAGCAGAACCATCCCTTAAGCCCCAAGGTTGCCAGGGGGATGAACAAGCTTTCTTTTGCTTCCTCCTCCCTTGTGAAGAAGAAGGGTTGTCTCAGGTTTGAGGAACTTTAATGGGCAAAGGTCTGGGTCAGTTGCTCTTCGCCTGTTGAGGAAAGAGTCAGCAATGGCTGTGGATTGCAAGGTTCCTCTTTAATGACAAAGTTCTGTCTTCCTTGGGGGTTGCCAGGGGAAGCCAGTCGCCCAGATTTTCCTTTGCTCCAATATGAGAGGGAAAAAACTTTCCCTGGCAGGGTCTGCAGCTGGATCCACATAACTCACTGTAACTAGTTAGCATCTCTATGTTCTCATTGTCAACCCCCCCCCCTCAAAAAAAACCCTTTGCCTCATAGAATCATAGAGTTGGAAGAGACCCCAAGGGCCATCAAGTCCAACCCCCTGCAATGCAGGAACGCACAATCAAAGCACTCCTGGCATATGTTCATCCAGCCTCTGTTAAAAAACGTCCAAAGAAGGAGACTCCACCACACTCCAAGGAAGTGCATTCCACTGTCAAACAGCCCTTACTGTCAGGACTCCTTGATCGTGTTGCTTTTCCTCTAGACGAGTTGTGTCTGGTCGCTTGAGGAGACCCGTTTCAGGAGGACGGCCATATTTGCAGTAGAAGAGCTAGATTTGAGTCCAGTTAGCACCCTGGAGAGCTCCCTTCATCAGATACAAAGGAGAGCAGTCTTTCTGGCTCCTTTTGCCCATCTGGTTGTGTTTCAACTCACTGGAGGGCTGAAGTGGGTTTCCCAGAATGGCTGACCAGTGGCTGAGAGGGAGAGCCAAAGAAGATCCTAGAAGCTTGTTTTGTTTTGTTTTAATTGGATTGGTGCAATTCCACAGTCAGCGAAGATCGGTCAGATGACACCTTAGATCTATTGCTAACTACCTGCCGGAGAGTTGTCCCATCTTATCGCTGACTGTCTAAAGAGCTGTAGATAGTGGGGGAAGACAGCAGTCAGCAGAGACAGAGGGTAGGAAGGAGATGACATTCGAGAAGGCGAGTATGCAGAAAATCAAGGAAACGTTGAGAAAAATCAAAGGCTCTTAGTACTGCCTCTTTAACTGTGCTGGTGGTAGCCCTGGATACATTATTTCTCCAAAATTCCACTCATTTATCATCGTCCATAAGTGCAAACAACTGTGATACACTTTAAAAATCAGGGGGGAAATGAAAGTTTTTCATACTTTCATGGTCATTCGGTTTTTATTGCCCTTTTATTTTATCTTCCAACATTCCAGTGGTTAAAATAAGGCTTCGTCAGATACTTTTGACCCGTCTTAAATATTTCTGTAGCATGAATGTGCTAGTTGATGTGCAGCCTCCCATGTGTTTTTAATAACAGCTGATCTAGCGCTACCAGGAATCCTTGCATCTTTTGTTGAAATATTCTGTGGGGGGAAGTTCTTGTTTCCCCCTGATTTAGGGCACAGGCAGATAAATATTGCAGCTGGAAAGGACCGTGCCTCTTGTGGTATGCTGACCTCTTCCGGTGTGCAGGTTGCAAAGTTCATTTTGATTCCCTCATTTATTCATACTTGTTCACACATTCCCCGATGAAACAGAACAGCTTAGGCTAATGAGATGTAAGGAAGTACTGCTATTGTGTAGCAATATTTAGTGCTACCCCGTAAATATTGGATGTGATTATCTTGTACTTCATTTTGTGTCTGATGGAGGGGGAGCTTTACATGCATATTTATATGGATTTTTAAAGATTCCTCTAAAAATGGTGTAGTGTAGACCCACGGAATGGAATCCATGGATGTACTCAGTGATTCAGGACTTGTAATGCAATCCTTTACACAGTCACCACAATCTAAGCCCACTGAAATGAATGTGCTTTGGACTGAAGTAACTCTCTTTAGGATTGCATTGTGAATTGTTAATTGCCTGTGATATATGAGCTATTAGTGCGTATAAATCCATCTAGGTCATAGTCCTTATCAGTGCGCCCATGTCTTTATCTAGTTTGTCTCATTAAGCTACAAGTAATATTCAAGCTAACTTTTAAAATATTCATTTGGGTGTCTTATTTTTAGTTTGTTTCAACCTAATTTCTGTTAAAATATTGATGTTCTGCTATCCTGAGCTTCTTTATTAGTCTGAAACTGTTTCATTTGGATTTCATAAACAGCCTGATTACTTACCACATGCTTGTTTTATTCTTTCCAGTTGGTCCTATGTAGCTAGATAATTACATGAAGTTCTGTGAATTAAACTAGGGGATGCCTATAAAGTGAGCATTTAGTGTTACTCCGAGAGAAAACTGTGCCATTAAGCTCAATTTTCCCCCTGAAGGTTGAAAACCACAGTTGAGAATCAAGAGGGCCATGTTTTCAATTGTTTTTCTGTCAGCTGTACTGGAGCAATGCCTGGTTAATAATTATGTAACACTTTCTCACCATATTGCTTTGCAAATTTAGGCATATCATAGCTAACCTAAAGAACTGGAAACATAATACATTTGGCTTATTTAATCAGTCAGCTGATTCTGGGGTACCGGTGATTCTCTTCAGTATTTGGGGTCCTAGTTGGATATAATTCCTGTACTTCATGAGACAGTTGTAATTTCCATGATACTTTTTACATGCTGCTTATTTGGTAGGGTTTATCGTTGTTGCTTATTATGACCTCTGGTTTGCAAAGAGAGATAACTGACAAGGTATTCTTGAGGTTGTAGCTTTAGTTCAGGATTTGCTACTCAGACAGCGTTCTCTTTCCTTGCCCTGATTCACATTCCTTTGCTTGTTCACTATCTTTGTCAGTGGAATTTTTGTCTGAGCATCTGCATTATGGGAAAGGAATGTTTCTCTTCCCACCTCCAAACTTCAGTGAGCTCTTAATAGCAATATAAAATATAAATGCTTTGATTATGATTGACATGCAGCATTAAGAGCTAAAATCTAACTTGCCAATCATTGACAGCTGTATAAGAAAATGTTATAACTCTCTGTTAATTTTTCTGACTGCATAATAGCATTTCACTTGAACATAGCTGGTTTTCGAACAAACCCTAGTAAATCAGTTATTCAAATACACACTTCTTGTTAGACTACAACTTGAAGTAGTATTCAAAAACCACTTCTCCCTCTGAAATCTGTGGATATTTTCCTTTGATTGATAGAATTGCTGATTAATTTCTCCCTGTTGAAAGGTGAACATAGTCCTTTCGTGATTACAAGCACACTGTACGATCCTTATTAAATTGAAGCTTGCCTTTCTGAGCAACTTGGAGTTTCACTTGCAAAAAGCAGCTTGTCATCAACATCTTTATTTGTCCTAAAAATACAACATTTTGTCTGTTATGATTCTGGAGAAAATCATGAAAGATTTCATTCCTGTGTTTGTTGAAGTGCTTCCCAGACAATTCTGATGTACACAATGTAATTTATAAGCTGACTTTTTGTAATCCTGCATTTCCCATTCAGGAATGCTGGGAGAAATTCTGTCCAAACTTGAAGTTGAGGAATGCAGGTTCAATCTCTCATGGAGCTAAAGTAAACAGAGCGGGCTGAGTGTCATTGATCAAGGCGCCATTTCTCATTCCTATTTCACCATCAGTCAGACAGCAAAATAGCTATTGTTTTAATCTGTAAGATCAAACTTCATTGCAGTCGGACCTTCTGTGGATGGCATTGAATAAGAAATCGATACAACCATGCAGATGCACTTGGACGTGTACCATCTAGTATAGCATCTTGTATTACTGTTTTGGGGATAATTACTCGCCCAAACAAGAGAAAGAACTAAATTGCCTTCTACCCCAGCTCTTGACTGTTCTACTGTTGAAAAGTAACAGTTTGTTTGTAGGGGGATGCTATATATGCAACATTAGCGCTTCTCACCAGAGTCCAGTTCTCAAATAATAGTCCCACCTTTCCAAGTGTCAACACTAAAAGAGTTTTTTGTATATTGTTTCCAGCCCTTTTTACTTTCTGGGACATTTGGCTGTCTTGGGTTCCTTTTTACAACTTCCTTGGAGGCATTTAGAGAGATCTCGAAATGAAAACTAATGCAGCTTCAAGTGGAATTATCAGGTTCCCCACTCACTGAGGAGACCGCACAAGCCAAGCGCATCTGCCTTGATTCCGAAATAAGCTGTAATAGGCCACTACTGACTTCTCAGTGTATCAAGGTGGGGATCAAATGTCAGTGATTCTATTGGCCTTTTTCTGAAACCCTTTACAGGTCATCTAAAGCAATGTTCATGCAGCTCTTTCCCAGGACACCTTTATGCCGCAATTAATTTGTTAGTCTTTAAGATACCCCTAGACTTCATCTTGCTGCACCAAGCTAATCTTTCTAGATAGAACCTCATCTATCAGTTGAGGTATAGAATGAGTTTTTGGAATAGGACTGTCTCTAAATCTAATTAAATATATATATATTTCTTTAAAAATTAAATTGAGTGGTCACAGTTAACGCTTAGGAATTATACAAGCAAGATGTGTTTGAGGAGGGAGATCTGTTCCATCTTTTCTTCTTGTATCCTTCATGCTACCCACCCATTTTGTCCCATACAGATGCCGTCCTCCATCCTATCCCTCTGCTTTTTTTGGACTCTTGTCCTTCCACCATGGATCTCAAGGTGGCCAATGTGGTTTTCTCTAACCCATTTTGCCCTCCTAGCAACTCTGTGAGATAGTGTAGGCTGAGAGAGTGGCCCGAGGTCAGCCTGAACTCTTCTTGGCTGAGAGGGAGCTTAAATCCAGGTGTCCCAGAACATGGAGCAGTACTCCAACCACACAACCTGTCCTAGTGCAGTATTGTAGAACAGAAGGGTGAAGTTACAAATGAAGGATGCTGGTTGTTTATCTTGGTTGTGAAGGATCTTGGAGGTGGAGGGAATAGGACAGTGATGGCGAACCTTTTTGAGACCGAGTGTCCAAATTGCAACCCAAAACCCACTTATTTCTCGCAAAGTGCCAACATGGCACTTTAACCTGAATACTGAGGTTTTAGTTTAGAAAAAACGGTTGGCTCCAAGGCGTGCGTTACTCGGGAGTAAGCTTTTCTTGGTGGCTTTGCTGTGAAGCAACCGTGCAACTCTTCCAATGGGTGAATCACAACCCTAGGAGTGTTTGCTCAGAAGCAAGCCCCCTTGCCAGCAATCGAGCTTACTCTCAGGTAAAGGATCACGCTTTAGTTCTTCGCATGAAAATCAGTGGGGTTTAACAGCGCTTAACAGGGTTACCTACACTGCTTCCCCAAAACTAGATCTTAGGTTTAATGCTAATAATCGAGCCCAGCGGCCCAGGCCAGCCTAGATGTGGGGGGGGGGGCTCTGTTTGCCTGTGCCCACAAAGGGGGCTCTGAGTGCCACCTCTGGCACCCGTGCCATAGGTTTGCCACCACTGGAATAGGAGGTTAAGTAATTTGGGGGTGCTGTGGGGTGATACTTTGTGGTTCTATTGCATCTTGTTTGAGTAGCCATCGTGCCTGTTTTTCATTCTGAGATTTTTCATTTGTTTTTCTTACACGTCTTCCTTCACCTAAGGCTTCTTTTTTGGTTCCCCCTCCCAATTCTGATGTGATGTGGTTTGCAAAACTTTTGACCTCACAGTTGAAAAATGAGGAATAGTATGGAGCCTTATGTGTTGTCGCAAATTTCTAGCACCTGTAATGTGACAGTTCTCTAAAATTAAGAGATAACATAAAGTATGTAATGGATTTCCTGATAAAGACCTCTGATTTAGTTCACATTTCAGAATAGGCTCTAGATCTCCATGAAACTATTGCTTTTTTAATTTAAAAAATTAAAAATTAAAAGCTACTTTTCAGGACTGCTGGTTATATATTTTTTTATTAATGATACTTTTTGGTGGCTTTGAATTAAACACATCTTTAATAGGACTTGGTGGAGAGATGGGACATTCCTCCTTCCAGCTAATACCATAAAAATGCAAGTTGATGGACAGCCTCTCACCCATTCTTGTTGCAAAGGGGAAAGGGGAGGTGAGAGGCCCATCAAAGAATACCAGGGTTGCTATACAGAGACAGGCAATGGCAAACTACCTCTGTTTGCATCTGGTCTTGGTAACTCTTTTTTGCCTCCATAACTCAGCTGTGACTTAATGGCCAAAAAAACCCCCAACAAAACAAATGTAGCTTAAGATGCCTGAATATTTTGGGCCAATCCCAAAGCTCAGAGGGGAAGATGTTGAAGAATTGTAGCATTGATTTGAAATTGATTGTAACAGTTGTACTTCAAATTAAGTAGGCATCACTTTTGCTGAGTAGTAGCTGTGCCAGGAGTCTAAACATCTTAATGCAATCTATTTGACAAACAGCTCTAAAAACTATTGAGTTTCTGTTGAATTTCCAGATTTCAGCATCTCTTATTGTGGGGTTATTTAATCATTTATTTATTTATTTATTTTGCTCCGTTTATTCCCCCCCCCCCAATTTCTCCTCAGCTTACATTGTTCTCCATTTTATATTCCCCGCAACCATGTAAGATTGGCTAGGCTAAGATTGAACCAAAGACATCCACTATTGAACCAAAGACATCCATCAACTTTCCATGGCAGCGTGGGAATCTGAACCTGCTTCTTCCAGATCCTAGTCAGCTCCAACCCCTATACCACATGGATTCTGATTTGCAGTAAATCAAGACACCCAATTATTGCAAAGAATACTTCATAATGACTCAAATGCAGAGAACATCATACCGATAGAGAAAACCCATTTATCCGTGCACTAGGGTTGCCACCATGGCTGGCAGCCAACAGCACTCTTTGGGGGATGGGACCCTGGGGGGGGGGGATGCACCACTTTTTGGGGGAACTTGAAGTGATGTCATATAGAATCATAGAGTTGGAAGAGACTACCAGGGCCATCAAGTCCAACCCCCTGCCATGCAGGAACAACACAATCAAAGCACTCCTGACAGATGGCCATCCAGCCTCTGTTAAAAAGTCTCCAAAGAAGGAGTCTCCATCACTCTGAGGCGATTCTCTCTGGGAATTGCCAGAATCTCATTTTGTCATTTCCTGGTTTTTCTGCAATTGATTTAACACCATCGCCCGTCCTCTTTTTGAAAATGTGTTTTTCTTCTGACAGCTGATGAAGCATCAGTGGGCAGCAGGGGTGGCTGGAAGAAGGCCTCCCACTATGGCTACAGCAGGAGAGCTGGCAACTCAAATGTACAGAGAAGTCACTGATTGGCTGGCCTGAAGAGTTACTTTTACTGTAGGCACAAGAGGCTGAGGTGGGGGAGAAAGCTTTGGAGTGCCCATGGAGCACCATGTGTAGACATTACAATCCAGGGGTACCCTGTGTGTGCAGTGTAACGCAAAGACTTGCTTTAAAAAGACATTAAACTAAAGCTCCAGTTTTATAAATGATCAAATCAGTCTCCTAAGCTTGGGGTATTAACTACCAGTTTTTGAAATAGCATTTTTGTATTCCGTGATGTTTGAAAACAAAGTTGAGACTGTACTTCTATCCTGAACTTGTATCTTTTCCCTTGCATTTTTTC
The DNA here is from genome assembly GCF_021028975.2 of Sphaerodactylus townsendi. NCBI lineage: Eukaryota > Metazoa > Chordata > Lepidosauria > Squamata > Sphaerodactylidae > Sphaerodactylus > Sphaerodactylus townsendi. Next base: position 16,834,426 of record NC_059438.1, read on the forward strand.
CTCTGTTTTTTCTTACCTGCTATAAAGCCCAGTATACCATGGAAGAACAAAATAATGATCCAGTTTTTACCTGTTCCATCCCTGAAGAAATCTTGCCTGCTGATGTTTGCCTTCTCCCATATATTAAACTAACAGACGAGGGAAGACACTTGCCTGAATGGGTTTGACAGAGATGACGCTGCAGAGATCTTTCAGATCTATGTATTGTTGAAGGCTTTCAGATCATTTGTTGTCTAGTGTACCGCTCTACCACTCAGCCAATCACATTTGCTTATTTAGACCTGTGCTTGGGGAGCCATATTTAATTACTTTATTGCCTGACATAGTGGCGGGGGGGGGGGGACGACATATTTTCAGTGCCTCCAGAACCATGACCAAATTATCTGGGAGAGGTGGGGGGGGGGGAGATTCAGAGAGAGAACGAAACACCGGAAATGAACTTTTAAACAATGTTTGGGGAATGCTGAGCTGGCCTTCAGAAACCCAAAAGCCTAGCAGCTTTATCTGCTGTAATTGCCTGCTTATCTGCTACTTAGCTATGCTGCTCCGGTATGCTTTTCTTCAACACATACACACAGCTTTCAGCTATTTATAGAATCAACAGGAGCTTTAGTGAAAACTAATCAGTTTTTATAAATCCTCCAGGAGGTTTGTTTCTGTATCTGCAGCAGTCGAAAGAAGTGAAATTGCTGGGTAGTGGCACTGAAATATGTAGCCTGTGGCCTCTTTTGTTTTTCCTCCTAATTCAAAATGTTAAAAAGCTGGTACCACAGGAACAAGCGTTGATGTTCATTGATTTTTCTTTCCCATTCTCTTAAAATAAGCTTACAATGAAGGGCAGACATAGTAAATAGACTTATAACTGTCAGATTGTTAAATTACACTATTGATTAAAAAAAGCCTGCGTGTTTGTGATTCTGGGTGGTTTTGCATTTTGTTTTCACATAAGGGGTTTCCCACCTGTGGCCCTCCAGATGTTCGTGGACTATGATTCCCATCAGCCCCTGCCATTTGGCAGAGTTCGTGAACATCCGGAGGGCCATAGATTGGAGACCGCTGTTTTACATTTTGTAAAATTATACCTGTAAATAAGAACATAAGAACATAAGAACTGGCCTGCTGGATCAGACCAGAGTCCATCTAGTCCAGCACTCTGCTACTCGCAGTGGCCCACCAGGTGCCTTTGGGAGCTCACATGCAGGAGGTGAAAGCAATGGCCTTCTGCTGCTGCTGCTCTTGAGCACCTGGTCTGCTAAGGCATTTGCAATCTGAGATCAAGGCAGATCAAGACTGGTAGCCATAGATCGACTTCTCCTCCATAAATCTATCCAAGCCCTTTTTAAAGCCATCCAGGTTAGTGGCCATCACCACCTCCTGTGGCAGCATAGAACAAAATCTGTTCTTGAACTTCCCTACTGGTGTTTGATATAAATCCTATATATATATATTGTATGTGTGGTGGAAGAGTGTACCAAAATATGGTGGTGTTGGGGTATGACAAGGCACCCCACCCTCTTCTTCATAAGAGCAGGATGCTGTGTTAAGGTTGTTCATCACCTGCTCATTTATTCACTTATCCCAGCAATCTGTCAAGACTTGTTTTTGTTGTACGTCAGGGCCAAAGTGGATGCACTGGCAGCAACCTCATCTGTTTCTTCCCCTGTATATGCTGTTTGCATATAAAGAAGATTGCAGGGAAAGCAATACTGGTGGAGGTAACTGAATATCCCGCCTTCCTCTCAGTTTGCTCCCTATTCTGGCGCACATCCTGTATTGAATCTGGGCTAGGAGAAAATTTCTCCAAGCAAAGGAATACAGCATGATAAGGTGGTCCATTATACACTGAATGCTTACCTCAGGGCTCCTCAGTGCACAGTGGCCTCCTCATTCTTCTCTGTTTACAAGCAAGAAGGCAGTCGCTCCTGGCCCTGGAGCTTTTCTGCTGAGAACTCTCCTGGGCCTGGTTTCTTAACTCCACCCATCGTCAACCTTGAAGGCACAGATCTTTCCCTCTCCCCACACACTCACTCACTCTCTTGACCTGCCGCTGATGCCATGGCAGGGAAGAGAGAGGCTTGTTTTAAAAGAAAGGCTAGTTTTAGATAAAGTTTTTAAAGCACCAGGATCATCAGGGAGGACAGAAGCAAAGCGGGAAAGCGGGGTTGAGCTGCTTGTACTATTCCTTGGAAAAGCCCTCTCTGTTGTTATTATATGGAGATATCAATATCTCCATATATCAGCATTTAGAGAATCAGAAAGGACCCGGCAGCATTGAAGGTGGGGTGGGGGGTGGATTACATCCATACAAGAAATCTTGCTGCAATGGACATTTGCCCCCATAATTCAGCAGTCACCTTGTGCATGATCAGCCAGAGATGGATTGTATAATTCGCTTTACACATATGATCATTGTGATTAAAAATAAACACCCCCCTCCCAGAGCTTGTTTTGTCCATTTATGCAGATGCGCATAATTACATGTGGCTGTCCTGTCACGTCTTGATTGGGCCTCAGTCTGTCTTTATTGTACCCCCCACATGGCATTCTTTCTCACATAAGTATGCAAGAAACATGTACAAAAACAGTTCCAGGTCTGGGGTGCTGTATGGTTTCCGGAGCTTCGAAGAGTATGAGTAGTGATTCTGTGGTTGCAGCATTCAGATCAGGCCTGACGTTTGAAGCTCTGAAGATGCTGTGGCTGGCATCTTATCAGATCCAGAGAATGCTGCTAGAACAGGCCAAGCTTATCGAAATCTGCCATCGGAAACCAACTTCAGCACCCCAGTGATTCCGGCCATGAAAGCCTTCAACAATACAGCCCCTGTGGAGCTGATGCACTGTTTTCTGTGCATGTGCCATGATTGTGGCAGTCTGAGCATCTGAGATGATGCCTGAAGCTGTCCAAAGGATCCATAAAGCAACAGGAGCCTCTGAACTCATATTGTGCCATTTCAAACCAAGTCACAACTCCGCAGAACCAGATGCAGCAGCTCAGCTATTACAGTGATTCAGAGCCCTTGCAGAACGCATTGACCTACCAGCTTAATAGAAGAAAGTTTCTGTCCTGTTCTGAGAACATTAGGGAACAGATAACTATCTTCCTGTCTTCTTATCTTCAGAGCCCACGGAAAATGTACAGCCAAGCATTAAAAACAAAAAAATGCTGTACCAACAGAACTGCTGGTGCCATCCGCCCATAAGGAACATATTTTTTTTCTAAGCACCACAGTTCTTCTCAGATGCCAAAGGAATCACAGCCATAAAATTATGTACAGATTTTGCTTGATATAGTTTGGCTGCAGGATTGCGTAGAAAGTTCTCTGTCTGCTTCTATCCATCCAGCCTGGAGAGAGCAGCTGTCCACAAATGTAGGTATATGGAGGAGCCTATTTACTGGCAATGATACTGCTTTTCTCTCTAAAATTCTCAACACCTAAGGCAGAAATCTGTGGAGTGGTTATCCTGTCCTTCTGGCTCTTGCCTTTTATTTAGTTTGAAAGATGTTCATCCCACCTTTCCTCTTCCCTAGGTTTTGAGGTGGCTGACAGTTCTAACTGAAACCGTTTAATTAACAAGACCTAAATGAAAATCGGAACAGATGCAGTTGGAAGCATCCAAACCAACCAGTATTCAGTGTGTTGTCAAAAGCTTTCACGGCCTGATCGACCAATTGATATCTGGTGAAGGCTGTGTACTGTGGACTAATGGATCTTGTTCCAAGCGTTTTACGCCTTCAGCAACGTCTGTAACAACCTCTCAGATAGGCATCACAGAGGGAAGTAACAGACTTCCCTCTGTGATAACTACCCCCAGCGAGCGCAAGGCCACAGATGGCAGGCTGAAACATTAGGAACAAAGATCCCACCGCACCTACGGCAATATTGGCAGCCCAGGCTAAAAAACCCACCAGAACCAAACCAAGGCTCCTTTGTGCGTTATAAGCTTGTTTAAAATGCTTGGGGCATCCATTGAAAATGCTGGGGGGAAGAATTAGGACTAATAAAAGGAAACACTTCTTCATGCAACGTGTGATTGGTGTTTGGAATATGCTGCCACAGGAGGTGGTGATGGCCACTAACCTAGATAGCTTTAAAAAGGGTTTGGACAGATTTATGGAGGAGAAGTCGATCTATGGCTACCAATCTTGATCCTCCTTGATCTCAGATTGCAGATGCCTTAGCAGACCAGGTGCTCGGGAGCAGCAGCTTGGCTGCAGCGCCGACAATTGCTTTTCACCCTCCTGCATGTGAGCTCCCAAAGGCACCTGGTGGGCCACTGCAAGTAGCAGAGTGCTGGACTAGATGGACTCTGGTCTGATCCAGCAGGCTAGTTCTTATGTTCTTTAAAAGGGTGTATGTAGCCTGGAATCTGAAAAATAGAAGTGACGATGCAGTGTGAATTTGCCATGGGAAAAATTCCAATTAGCAGAATTCTTTCTGTACCGGGATGAGGCAGTCTGTTAGATCAATTTACGTATCACTGGGTCCATATGATCCAGTATCAGTCTTCAGTGAAAAAACATTACTTCTTCCTCTTCATTAAATGCTGCCCCTCAAAACTTGCCACAGTTGGAATGGTGAAGGTCTGTGAGGTTTTCTCTTAAATAAAACTGTTTGACATGTGTCTGCAATACCCAGAACTTTAGGATCTGATGGAAATGTAGGCGTCTTTGGGAACGGTACTTAATTAGTAGTACAACAGCGCTCTGGGGAGATTTTTGTATTTATGATGCTTGTTCAATGTCCATAGTAGGTCAGTAGTGATGAAAAGCAGTTAGCCATCTGTAGCAGATGGAATACCGTCTGTTGGGAACTCATATTTTGCTACAGATTAGTTCTAGTGAAATTGTAAGCTATGGCACATACAGGGATTGTAAGGGTTAGTGCAAAATCTAACCTGTTGTCTGACATTTAATCCAAGAGGAGTCAAAGATATCTTTAGGAATGTTAACATCGTTTGCATGACCTCACAAGCTGCTATGGGATGCAGCCTGGTACAGTGAGTCAACTGACGAATGAATTTCCCAAGAGGGCCAAACCAAAAATGCAGTTGTCTGTAAGATCATGCAAATAGCTGGTACAAATTCTGTTGGGAAGAGAGAGAACGGAAGCAGAGTTGATTTATTAATCCAGAGCATGAGAAGTTGCTCCCAAACCTTTTTATCTGGTGGTTTGATCGTGATATTTTATTGATCAGCTCCTAATCTGTTCCTTCTCTTTGTGAAATGAATTCTTGAGGAATTGCAAGAGATGAATGAAAATAAATCTTGCAGTAGTCTTGGTGTTACTGAGTACAAAGCTTGACCTCCCCAAAATTAAGACCGTTTTCAGAGATCCTTTGCTGTGTCCCATCAGTGGCTGAATTACAGTGGGTGGCCACAATACAGAGGGGCTTCTCAAAAGTGGTAATCTCAACTGAGGTGAGATCCATCTGGCCTCTTCTGCATCAGTGGTCTGGTATTGGCTGAACATTGTTTTGCTAAGGATTATGAAAGATCTCGCCAGAGAAGTGCACCTGACCCCCTCAATTTAGAGGTCAGGTGGTGGCGAACTCCAGCATTCCAGTTGTTATGGACTACTACATACTTTATCAGCCCCTCGCCAGCGCGGTGCCAACTGGTCGCGTTAATGGCAGGGGCTGATGGGAATTGTAGTCCATAACAGCTGGAGTGCCAAAGGTTCGCCACCATGGATTTAGACCTTTAGGAGGCAGTTTTATTTAGGACTACATTTGGCTAAGTTTATTATCAGTCCTGAGTTGCGATGTCAGATTTTGGTTTTTACAGGTTTTTCCACATATTGTATTCAATGTATTTTATGTATGTTGATCTGTGTTGTAAGCAATCTTGAGCTCTGTAAGGAAGAAAGGTGACTAATAAAGGTTTTAAATAAAGTATTTATAGTCTGAAATGACTATTTTGTTGATTTTACTGCTACTGTGTTCATGATTAGTTTTTGTTTGTGGTTTTTGCTGGGGGTTTTATTTTCACTTTCTGTATTTTAATTCTTAGTTCTAAACTGCTCTGTGACAGACCTCTTGAAGGAAGGAAGGAAGGAAGGAAGGAAGGAAGGAAGGAAGGAAGGAAGGAAGGAAGGAAGGAAGGAAGGAAGGAAGGAAGGAAGGAAGGAAGGAAGGAAGGAAGGTCAAAACAGACCTGTTTAAATAATTGGAGGAGGAGGAACCTGTCCCCTTTCCTGAAATTCTCAGAGAATGGAGAAGATAAAAATTTGACTGATGGATTTTTCAGGTCAAATGACATTGCTGAGTCAACCAAGTTCTTGAAATTGTGTGTTCCATCTCCTTTCATACAGCACAGAAATCACAAACCAGTTGCATAGATCACAATTTGCTGTAATGTACATATCAGGGAGTGGTGGTTTTTGTTTGTTTTTGTTTTTAACAAGAGTTTGTTTTTAACAAGAGTTTTGTGTTGTTAACAAGAGTTGAACTGGTTGAAAATCTGGGCAAGTAAGCAGGAAGCAACAATAGTTGGCTGTCAACAACAAAACTGAGTTCCTGGCTTTCAGTTTTGTTTCTGCGTATTGGGGAGGTGGGGGAGAGAACTGAGCATGTGAATTTAGAGCCCTTGGCTTGTTCTTGTAGCAGACAAACCATGATTTGTTCATGATGTCTGGATGTAGCCATGTGCATTCTCCTTTTATTCTTTTTCTTGTCATCAAGTCACAGCTCACATATGACAGCCAGTGTGGTGTAGTGGTTAAGAGCAATGGACTCTAATCTGGAGAACTGGGTTTGATTCCCCACTCCTCCACCTGAGTGGTAGGGGCTTATCTGGTGAACCAGATGTGTTTCTGCACTCCTACGTTCCTCTTGGGTGACCTTGGGCTAGTCACAGTTCTCTCTGAACTCTCTCAGCCCCACCTACCTCACAAAGTGTCTGTTGTGGGGAGAGGAAGTGAAAAGGACTTTATAAGCCGCCTTGAGTCTCCTTACACGAGAGAAAGGTGGGGTATACATCCAAAGTCCTCTTCAAGGCAAAAGACTTTCAGATGTGGTTTGCCATTCCCTGCCTCTGCATAGCTACCCTGGACTTCCCATTCTGGATCTCCCATTCAGATGCTATCCAGGGTTGATCCTGCTTAACTTCCAAGATCTGACAAAATTAGCCTAGCCCAGAGTCATTAAGGAGAGGGTATGCTGCCCCCTTAGAATGTATTGATTAATACAGGTTTGCCTTGTGGCCTCTTTCTAGGGACCAAGGTTAGAGTTCGAGAAGCAAATAGAAGCTCAGACTGTTAACCAGAAACACATCCTCACAGTTTCAGTTGCTGCTTAGCCTGCAGCTCACCAAAAGCTCAAGGGAAACGGATATTTGGGACAGACGGTGATGCCCATTGTTTCCAGATTTGGCATTTTGACTGGCTGTTACACAGTTCCCATTGATAAGCAAGAGAACTTGCATTGCTGAGGAATTGCTGCTGGTGCCCTAGCAACTAACTGCATTTTGCTCAGATCTAAGTTCCCTTTCTTTGATTCCTGAACATTTTATGGTGAATCCTACTTTACAACTACTATAGTACTGGGTTAGATGTGAAATGCTGGTATAACAGCAGCTTTGCAGTCATTTCGACAGCCTCTTCCTTCGTCACCTGTTCAGTGTGGCATTTGGGGCCTGGGAATTGGGCCGTTGCCTGCTTGGGTTTTAGAAGGAAGGTGGTAACACCAACAAAATCACACACTGGTGTTAAGGCTTTAAAATCTTGAGATATAAAAGGTTTATTCAAAGATTCTTTTTGCCAAAGACCCAGTATAAGTCACCTGTTATTTGACTGTCATTTCATATTTTTCCCCTGGCACAAATATGATGAATTTTGCATTGAGCTGGAAGTACAGTGATTTTGGTTCAGGCAGTTTTCAGGAATCTTACAACAAGCCATTGATACACTATAAATCATGATGAATATATTGAGAAATTTCTCAAAGGAAATTTAGAGCCAATTTAGATAATGAAGAAGAAGAGTTTGGATTTATATCCCCCCTTTCTCTCCAGTAAGGGGGGTCAAGGGGCTTACAAACTCCTTTCCCTCCCCCCCCCAACAAACACCCTGTGAGGTAGGCGGGGCTGAGAGAGCTCTGAAGAAATGTGACTAGCCCAAGGTCACTCAGTTGGCATGTGTTGGAGTGCACAAGCTAATCTGGTTCCCCAGATAAGTCTCCACAGCTCAAGTGTCAGAGTGGGGAATCAATCCCAGTTCTCCAGATTAGAGTGCACCTGCTCTGAACCACTACACCACCCTGGCTCTCTATATACAAAAATGAGCTTTGTCAAGCAATACTAGTACTGAATCGGTGCTTAATTACTCATCTGGACCTGCCTGGTGAGTAATGCTGGTTTAGGCCAGAAACTGCAGCAGTTCGGATCCTTAGCCTAGTGTTAGACCCCTTTTGAAGAGCTGTGGAGTGTCACAACGGATGCCCTTGTCACAGTTTTTAGCATCTGGAAACCTTTATCCTGTTGGCTCTTATTTCGTAATGGTGAAGCCTACTTTACAACAACAACCTTTATTTGGCATTTAAAAATAGGTTCTAGAGCATTGCCAGACATAGTGAATCCTACTTCTTAATGGTCAAAAGGACATGTGTCCAGTACAGTGTCGAACGAAGTCTCTGTACAAAGTCACATCTTGAATGAAACATGAACTCTGTGGTGCAAAAAGCTGAGGAGAAAGCAAAATGAGAGTTTGCTAGAATTCTCATCCAGTGTTTTCAGCTCTTCTATTACTTGCGTACTCTGCTGCTTGCTTTTGTTTCAGTGGGGGGGGGGGGGAACTCATGGAAATTTCTGGTCTCCCCCACCTGCCCACTTCATCATCCAAGACTACAAGTGTTTGGTTCTCTCTGTCCGTTCCTTCTCTAAGTGATCACACTGGGAGATAAAATGAACAGGATCTCTGACAGGAGTTTGGTTTTTGCACAGAGGATGTATGTATGATGGAGGGAAGTCTTGTTTGAACTACTTCAAGACAGCAGAAGTCGCAGATACAGGGAATGATAAACTGGGAGGGGGAAAATCACAGCTTTCAAAAGGAGAGCTCAGAGATTCTGCCGTTTCCTGAAAGATTTATGCTCACTATGACTGAGAAACTTTGGAACAGAAACTAAAAAATGCTGAAATTATTCAACATTTCAAAGTATTAAATTTATTGCAAAAGGTAGAAACAAATCACAACCTTTTTGTCCATAAAAGGACAATTGCTTTTAACTGTTTGATTGAAATGGATTATATGATGGATTACAGGTGATTCTAGAGTGAACTGATCATCGGCTACTGATAGATTAATGGAGATTTATTACTGCGTATAGAAATTATTGATCGATTTTTCTTCTCTTTGATCACAGCCATTTAGAATTCTTTTAATTAAATGGCATGGGTACAGACAATTAGTAATGACACAGAAGCCTTGTCACACTTTAAAAACTAGCACATTGTTATTCCAGTTTAAACTTTCATGGACTAGAGCTCACTTCTTCAACTGAAACAAGTACGTTCTCACTATGCAGACATTTTACATAAGGAGGTATGAGAAGATAAATAACAGGCTCTAGGGGGCATGAAATGCAAGAAGTACGATATGAAACATAATTAGTAAAAATAAAATCTAATATAGTAACTACAGAGACCATTCATTGGTTTTGGTAAACTAGCTAACACTAGTGATGGTGGAGGAGTCCCAGGTTTTGCCAGTATCAATCATAGTGGCAAAGAAGCCCCAAGCCCCTGTTTATCCGGGCAGGGGGGAGGTCTTAACCTCTTAACGAATTCCGGAGGGGAACCTGGAGTCCCCCTTTGAAATATTTTCTGAAGGATAACTTCCAATCCAGCCACAATTTGTCTGGGAGACATAAATGTTTGCCCGTTGGTTTCTGAATATTGTCATTTTAAATGCCAGATATGTGTTCATTGTTTTGCATAGGAACTCACCTGTTTATCCTATGCAGAGAGATGGGCATTGTTGATATAAGATGGCATTCATCGCATTTCTCAGGGGTGTCAAATTCACAGCCCTCCAGATGTTCATGAACTACAATCCCCATCAGTCCCTCCCAATATGAGCATTGGCTATATTGGCAAGGGCTGATGGGAATTGTAGTTCATGAACATCTGGAGGGCCACGAATTTGACACCTGTGCGTTAGAGGATAAGCAAGTGGGTAAAGATGGTGCAGCTGATGTTGGTAATTCCTGTTAACAGTATTGCCAGAGTGTGTATATAGGCATAAAGGTTGAGGAATCTTGTTTTGTTACAGGGTCTGATCTCTGAGTTTATGTCTCTGTTGAGTGGCTCATTGGGTGAGAGTAATAATCATTATCTTGGGAAGGATGTAGATTATTTGGATAATTATCTGGTTTGAGCAGGGGAAGGCTGATAGTAAGTGGTGTTCTGTTCTCTTTTTCTAATCTGTCTTGTGGTAAACTGTTTCTGGATACCAGTCTGGCTTTGCTGATCTGCTGTAAATCCTTCTGGTATGAGATTCTGTCCAAGGAATTAGAGCAAATACAGCTGCAATACAGGACTTAGCTGTGAGCAAGGCATTGTGTGGTATGCTCAGGGTGGTAACTGGATGCATGTTGACATATGTAGCAGTTGGTGGGGTTTTGGCATAAGCTGATGCTTATGTGTCCATCGTATAATAGTACAGTGATATCTAGAAAATGGACATGTTGGATGATCCAGGCTCAGGTTGACTATGGGCTGAAAGATGTTGAAGTCCTGATTTAACCTCTAGAGAACTTAAGGCAGATTCCACATAGGCCAAAAACAGCAGTGTGAAAATGGTGTAAAAGGGTGTAAAAGGGTTTACACCGTTTTCATACTGCTGTTTTTGAAAAGGCCCATGCGGAATCCACCAAAGACACATTTTGAATCAGTTACAAGCCAACATCTTCATCTTATGAATTATTATTTCAAGTCACTGTATTCTTTAGAAGCAATCTAAAGCCCTCTTAAGGGACATACTGCACTGTCTGCAAACAATTCATAATTGCCACTTGTGAAGCTTCAAATGCAGTTGGATCGGGTTCTTGGAATAATGCAAGAACATAAACGGTGATATATAATAAGGACTTCATATCATCAAATATGAAAAGCTTCACTGAAGGTCTTGCATAGATACTTGACACCTTCCAGATTTAATAAAGTATATTATTCTAACCTTCCTTATTGGAAACGTGGCAGTCTAAATGAAGATTTTATAAATTGCAGGTGCCTTTTGTGCCCTGCAGTTAAACTGGTTTAGATAAATGGGATAAAGCTAGCATGATTTTGTTACTGAACTGTCTGAAATATGTCATAGCTGAAGATGATGTTAAATTGATTTTAAGTATAATGATGATGACTCAAGTAGGGACTGAAGAAAGATGGAAAACACCAGACTTTCCAACAGAAATAGACATCATATGGTCTGTTTCAATGCTGCCAGATATAACTAAACTAATTGAGTTGTAACTGGCAGGAAACTGAATAACATTTTTTAATAAAACGGAAACTATTTGATTCTTTTTAAACCCAATATAAGGGCCGACATTATTCCTTTTTATAGATAGATATAATCCTTTTATGGATAGATGATAACCAAATTATGAAGTACTCTTGTAACAAATTTATTTTGTACTGGAATAATTTCTTAATAAAATTAAGTTAAACTACACTAAATTATTCTATCACAAAAAATGTGGGGAGCGGAGAGAGAATCTTAATATACATTAGTGCAGTAGCAAGAGGAATGTGCAGTTACGTGCCCATTATGTTGGGATCATAAAGCCATCTTGTCTTTAATTATGGGGTGTTTTTTTGTTTGAAGAGTTAACTATGGTACAGATTGCTTCTTCCAGATAAAAAGGCAGATCTTCTCATTTGCCTCAGAGGGTGGATGGTTATGAGGTTAAAACACTGCCTTAGGCCATTCCTGAGTACAGATTGGGCAGAAATATAAGAAGTGGAGACTCATGACTTTAGCTGCATTTATACATCTATATCTTGTTCCTTTTTTCTCACTAGTGTTCTTAATAACTGTACTGGTGGTGGAAGGTATTGCTCTGGCCCAGAAGACTCAAGGTACAGTATAAGGAACTCTTTGGAGGAAACACAATTCATGTTTGTTCATTTAAACATTTGAAGTTGGGGATTTTTTTTTCTGTCAAGCAAATAAATGTGAAAAGTTGCTCTTTTATGGAAAAAAATGTAGAATACTTAAAGCGCTTAAAATTTAAAAATCTAGCTAACAAGCTGATAACATATTCTGAGATAATATACACTGAATGAAGAAATAGCTGTCTCTGTTCAACATATATGTTAATAATGTTGACATTAAAAGGCTGTGCTAATTGGGTTTTTTTCACAGCCCAATAATATGTGTTAATTGCTCTGTGAGTAGGAGGCCTTCACGAAAACGTCATTCCTGATTTTTGGTTTGCTTGCTTGAGAATAAATTTGCACTGAACATGCTGTATTTATTTATTACTTTATTAAGTTTCTATAGCGCCCCCCGCCCCTTTGGGCTTGTGGCAGTTTACAACAAATGATGTGTCTGTGAATTGGATGTGTGTCTCTTCTCCTCTGCCCCCACCCCACCCCCAACTTATTTTAAATCTCTTGTTTTGGAGAGCCTGAGAGGAAGAACAAATTGGGGTTCAGTTCTCATTCTTCCTTCCAAGGCAGTGATGCATGGAGGAAAAAAAGACCTAGATAAATTCTAATATTCATAGCTTTTCTATGAAGGCTGGGAGATTAGAGGAACCTAGACATTTATTAAGAACCCAGTATATCTTCGAGAAGTTCTGCACTGGTCCAAAATCTTCAAGGGCGGAACCCCTACAACATTTTCCTCATTATCAAGACAATTTCCTGTTCTCCTGGAACTCTTATCCCAGCCATGAAAGAGCAGCAGTTGGGGGGGGGGGGAGTTTAGTGAATACTTAAAAAAAAACAAGTAACCAGTATCTCAAATAACCTGCCTTAGAGCCTCTTTTTTTGCCATCAAATCACAGCCGACTTATGGTGGTTCATAAGGTTTTCGAGGCAAGAGATATCCAGAGGTAATTTGTCATTCCTTGCCTCTGTATAGCAATCCCAGACTTCCTTGGTTGTCTCCCATCCAAATACCAAAGTCTGACAAGATATGTCTAGCCTGAGCTAGTCAACTCGGGGCTAGTTAGCCATCTTGTAAAGGGAGGCTCTTAATTTGACTGTAAAAAGACAAATGCAACTGCACGCAGCCCCTATTCTAATCAGGGCCATGTGAAGAGAAGAAATTGAATTTAACCCTTTAATTCAAGCTGTATTTTGCTAACCAGCCTCTTCTCTCCCCTCCCCCCCCCACCTTTATCAACAAATTAAAAGGGGGGAAAGATGGTTCCCTTCTTCAAAAGCAGTCTGAATAGTCCAGTCTAGGTTCAAGTTTGCCAGAGTTTGGAGACCTAGAAAGCTTGCCAGAGTTTGGAGACTACCTAGAAAGAACAGGGGTTTCTGGGTAGAAGGAAACAATGGCAAACTACCTCTGCTCATGTCTTGCCTTAAAAACCCTATAAAGGTCTGCCATCAGTTGAATGTGACTTAACAGCACTTAATTATTATTAATACAAGTTCAAGGGACAGAATGGTTAACAGACTTTCTTCTCGTCATCTCCCACACAGTCCAACTTATCTTAGGACTTGCAATTTTCCCTTTTGAGATGAATAGGGATCTATTACCATCACGACAGCTTTTTCAAATTCTTCGTATCGCTCCCTTACAGTTATCCCCTTTCAGGTGAATTTGACTATGTGTGAGGGCTTTACACGCAACAAAGGCTATGATTGTGCAGCCATACTGAAGTCTGAACCTGACTTCGGCCAGGAATCGGATGGGTTATAAACATAATAAATAAAATAAAATTTGTTGTTGCAGTGATTATTTTTGTCTGTTTTTTCCCTACCTTAGAACAATTAGATTTATGCAACTCTTACCCCTGTCAACAAACAGCTTTTTTTCTCAATAGACTAATAGTATCAGGACTCACCAGGGCTGCTATTAGTGATTTATGTTTCCAGGAAAAATAAGTAATTGTGTGTTTGTGTTTTCTTCAAAAAGGTGGGCAAAATATTGGAGGTAACCGCATGGCATCTACCCAGTGCAGTGATTGGGTACGAACAAGCAACGGAGGCCATTTCGCATCCCCCAACTTCCCTAATTTGTATCCACCCAATCAGGAGTGTGTCTATATTTTAGAAGGTATTGGCATCTTTATGTATATTGATACTTTCATTGCTGAGAATATGGCTAGACCAGATTTTACATTTTAAGCAGGGTATTGCTGCGCCTGAATAAAACACACTTGAGACAACATTGGCAAACACTTGACTGACTGTATTGTCGAAGACTTTCATGGCCGGAATCACCGGGGTGCTGTGTGGTTTCCGGGCTGTATGGCTGTGTTCTAGCAGCATTCTCTCCTGACGTTTCACCTGCATCTGTGGCTGGCATCTTGAGCACCATAAAAACTTTGGTAGATCACGCAAACAGAATCTGTGAACCCCACCTCCTTCAAGATGAATTGAATCATCTAAACTGGGCTCTACAGGCTAATGGTTACACTACTACAGACATCAGAAGAGCTGCAAGACCAAGAACAAAGATAAAGAGCCATCTAGAGGGAAAGTGTTCTTACCATACATCAAGGGAACCACTGACCACATAGGAAAACTGATGAAGAAACATAACCTGCAGACAATCTACAGACCCACCAAGAAAATTCAACAAATGCTACGTTCAGCAAAGGATAAGAGGGATCCTCTAGCTACTGCGTGAGCTCCACCGTGATACCATGTAGCTGTGGACAAAGTCTGGGCATGGGAACCACCCAACGCAGCACCTTGCATTACTAATCAAAGAACACCGAAAGGCACTGCAGACTATTTCAGCCAGAAAAATCAGCTATTAGCAGAACACATGATAAACCAACCTGGACACAAAATATTATTTGAAAACACAGAAATTCTGGACCACTCTGACAACCACTATGTCAGACTACACAGAGAAGCCATTGAAATTCACAAGCACATGGACAATTTCAACAGGAAGGAAGAAACCATTAAAATGAACAGAATTTGGCTGCCAGTGTTGAAAAACTCTAGAATCAAGACAGTGACTAATCAGCTCCACACAAACACAGGACAACTATAGACAATAGCAAGCAAAGGGAACAAAGACCAGGATACTTCTATTCAGATGGCTGCACCTTTTGACCTCACAGTATATATACTCCACTTGCTTTCCATTCCTACCATCAGATCCTCTGAAGATGCCAGCCACAGATGCAGGCGAAACGTCAGGAGAGAATGCTGCTAGAACACGGCCATACAGACCGGAAACCACACAGCACCCCACTTGACTGACTCTTTTCGGCTGTGTGCCCAAGGATGGAACACAGGCATTGATTCCCTTGCAGCCGATAAAAATTATGACATTTGCTAACCCTGAACACCATAAATATACATTTGCTAACCCTGAACACCATAAACCCTGACATTAGTTTCAAAAGGCCTATGGGATTTTAGGATATGTTTGGCAATGTTTTTTGGCCATGCTAGGTAGATATTCCCGCCACTGAGGCCTTTCGATGTTTGTTAATATCTGTGAAACTCCGCTTTCGCTTCATAGTGCTGGTCTTTCATCTTATTGTTTTTTGGAAGTCAGTTTCATAGTTCGTTATTGTTGTGTTGTAGAACATATGTTCCTCTTATGGGTAGGGGACATGTGTAGATAGTAGTTATGAATAGGGATTTATCTAGAGGTGAATCTCCATATACTTCGCTACCACACTTCCTCCTTTAATGGCTTTAAACCACAACTTGACTAGTTAATTAAGGATCAGTTTCTCAGTAGCCATTAACCATAGTACTTAACTTTTTGTTGTTTTCACTAGAAGAGAGTCTTCCATAGTATTGAAATTATGAAATATTTGTCGAACCAAAGCTTTTCTGGGTGAAATAATTCTGTGACTTACAAATCAGTTCCAAGGAAGAGAAGCATATGGCCCTCAGGAGTATGTAACATATGTGCCATTTTGGTGCATATTCTGTATAACATTTAAGCTCAGTGAAGAGCTTGTATTACTGCAGTATTAATTAGCTCCGAACTTATTCTGAGAAGCGTAAAATGTCATATCTTTCCAGAAACTGCTTTTATTTGTTGTTGCTGAATGCTGTATTGACCTGGGTTGATTCTACTTGTGTTACAGCTGCCCCACGCCAAAGGATAGAACTGACGTTTGATGAACCGTACTATATAGAGCCTTCGTTCGAATGTCGATTTGATCACCTGGAGGTTCGCGATGGACCTTTTGGCTTCTCCCCACTTATTGATCGCTACTGTGGTCCAAAAAGTCCTGCCCTAATTAGATCTACAGGGAGGTTTATGTGGATAAAGTTTACATCAGATGAAGAGATAGAAGGAGGGGGATTTAAAGCAAAATATTCATTTATACCAGGTAAAAATGTTCTTCTTTCTCTCCCTCCCTCCTGATTAAGTCCAGAATGAATTTGTTGAACTTGTCAGTGTTGGTCAAATTAAAGCCTTCCTGGTAAATTCTGCTTACAGATGTTTATTCTTGCTGCTCTAAGAGCCACATACAGACCCCAAAGTAAAATATTATATTTTATTTCATACTGCTTCTGATTGCACTAAAATCTGGGAATTTGGTTTTCTGTGTCATAAGCAGAAATCACAAACCAAGGTTACAGATTGAACAGTGGGATGCCCTTCCATTTGAGATTCACCTAGTACCTATCTTAACTCTCTTTGGGCACCAGGCCAAAAAGATGATTTATACCCAAACTTTTAATTATGGGAATTATCTTTTAACCTTTTTTATTGTCTGATTCTGGCCTGATGAGACTTGTTTTGTGCTGTTTTTATGATCTGGCTGGGCTTTTCATTGTTAATTTACAGGTCTTTATGTTTTTATTATGTTTTGTTTTCAAAGACGCCTCAAGCAGATTCTCTGGAGAGGTGGCATGGAAATTTTCTAAATAAATAAACAGAATCAGGCTGATACAATCTGGTTGTATTTCATAGGAAATATGGACATAGGAGCTACTTGCCCAAATAAGATTGGAGTTGCTTGGTAAAGCGTTGGCCAACTTCACAGTCAAATTCTTACCTAGATAAAATCTGTTCATTAGTGATAAGAATCTTGTCTTTCCTCTACTTAACTGCAGTACTCTGTTTTGTAGCACTTATGGGCTGATTACACAGGAACAGAGGTGGGATCCAGCAGGTTCTCACAGGTTCCCAAGAGTAGGTTACTAATTATTTGTGTGTGCCAAGAGGGGGTTACTAAATGGTGATTTTGCCACGTGATTTTTGCTTTTGTTGTGCCCCTCCTCTCAGCAGTAGCGTGAGGAACTTGAAGCAGTCTAGCAGGAGGTGTCCCGGCATGCGTGGCAGCCTGCGCCTGCGTGCATTTGTTTCCCGCCCAAAGACTGGTACAGTGGCTGTGTCCTTGCCGCAGCCCCGCCCCGGAATGTCCCGCCCCAGAATGCCCGGCCACACCCCCATCGTGCCCCACCCAGCTCCATTGGCACTATGCCACAGTTTGAATCCCACCGCCATGGGAACCTGTCACTAAATTTTTTGGATCCCACCACTGCACAGGAACCCTCTGCGATGCGCTAGCAACTGAACCCTGGCATGGCAAACTTTCTTCTACTTATGTACAAGAAAGTTGCCACCTGCAGGAAACAAATGGGGCCCATGGCAAACTTCCTTGTAGCAACTTACAAGGGAGTTGCCGTGCACCTGCTGCTCTTGCTCTTGGTTTTCCCCACGAAAAGCAAGATAACTTAAGGCACACACCTGATGCCTTGGTGGGTCAGAATGGAGGTAAATTCCCCCACCCGTAATCAGCCATTTTGTACTTTGCGTGTCCATTTTAAACCTTGAAGTGACTTCAAGTTTCTTAGCCCTTATAATTCGTTTTCCTTTTCTCCCCTTCTACAGATCCTGAGTTTACTTACCTGGGAGGCATTTTAAATCCAATCCCAGGTCTGGTATTGCATTACTAATCTCTTTTGTATGCTGAAGTTTTAAACCACGCTTCCAAATCAGTTTTTCACCCTCCTGCCTTATCTTGTTCTCTGTAGACTGCCAGTTTGAGCTCTCTGGAGCTGATGGGATAGTACGTTCCAGTCAAGTAGAACAGGAAGAGAAAACAAAGCCTGGACAGGCAGTTGACTGCATATGGACAATTAAGGCTACTCCAAATGCCAAGGTGAGTCTGGTGAACCACTCCATCTGTAATGGGCTTGCAGCTTATTAGTAGTGGAGAATGGTCATTAGTAATGATTTGTGTAGTATGTCCTGTTTGCTGAAATTCATTACCTGCTGTGGGTTGAGAGAACTCATGATAGATGTTGGTTTATAGAAGGTGTCAAGTGCGCAATAACTGTGCTGCCTTTTTTAATGACCCCATAGCCTTTCAGTTGTTTAAAAGTTATTAGCTATGTTTTTGAAAGGGTCTTTCCAGATTGGATCTGAAGTCTGTATTTTTCCCCCCTCCAAGCTCTCATTAGCTCCGTAAAATATGAGGGGCGAATGCAGAACAATACTGTTCTCTAGTCACAAAAGTCTTGTATGGATCTTTCCATTTGTGGGGATATGGCTAGACATCCCCAAGCCGTCCGACTAAATCACAGGGATGTGCGTGTTGCCTGAAGAACAGTGGGGTTTTATGCCCCACTTTCATAGAGAACTGTGGCTAGCCCTGGAGCACCCCACGGGCTTCTTGTGGAGAAGCAGGGAATCAAACCTGGTTCTCCGGATTAGAGTTCATCGCTCGTAATGATTACCCCATGCTGGAGATGGCTGGCTTAGCCTTATGTGGACATCAGTGATAGAATTAATGTCTGATATCTCCCCTCCCCCAATTTGAGATAAGACAAGAAGCATGACCATTGCTAGCTATTCTTTTCACAGTGTACTCTTAATGTTTTCACAGTGTACTCTTTCACGTTGCAAGTCAGAATGTTGATTGCTGCATTCTTTGCAGTGGTGGGATCCAAAAATTTTAGTAACAGGTTCCCATGGTGGTGGGATTCAAACTGTGGCGTAGCACCAATGGGGCTGGGCGGGGCACGACAGGGGCGTGGCCGGGCATTCCGGGGGCGGGGCATTCCTGGGTGGGGCTGTGGCAAGGACGCAGCCGCTGCGCCGGTCCTTGGGCGGGAAACGAATGCACGCAGGCGCAGGCTGCCACGCACGCCAGTGCACCTCCTGCTAGACTGCTTCAAGTTCTGCGTGCTACTGCTGAGAGGAGGGGCGTGACTAAGGCAAAAATCACATGGCAAAATCACCAATTAGTAACCCCCTCTCGGCACACACAAATAATTAGTAACCTACTCTCGGGAACCTGTGAGAACTTGCTGGATCCCACCTCTGATTCTTTGCCTTTATACAACTTACTGTTACACTTTTAAAAAGGTTTTTTGTTTTCTTCTTCTGGCAAACAGATTTATTTGAGGTTCCTGGACTACCAAATGGAGCATTCAAATGAGTGCAAGAGAAACTTTGTGGCCGTGTATGACGGAAGCAGCTCTATTGAAAACTTGAAGGCAAAGTTCTGCAGCACCGTGGCCAACGATGTGATGCTTCAAACTGGAACCGGGGTTGTGCGAATGTGGGCAGACGAAGGCAGTAGGCTAAGCAGGTTCAGAATGCTTTTCACATCGTTTGTGGATCGTAAGTACATGGCTGAAATTCTGCTTAGAAACCAGACAAGACGTATTATGCAGGCCTAAACAACATGGTCTGTGGGTTCCAATTCTGTTGATATTTCCTTCAATATTAGAAGCAGTCGCAGCAGGGCAAGAAGCAGGTTAGGATCAAGGTGGTCGAGGGATGGATACTCTTCTCCCCCCTTGCCTTTTCCTTGACAGAAGTGGACTCCCCCAAGCTACTATTGGCTGTAATACAGGGGAAACGTACATTTACTGATTTATTGATTGATTTATCTATTTATCTATTTATTTATTTATTCGATTTTTATACCGCCTGATCCCCGGAGGGCTCCGGGCGGTGAACAACACAGTGCAACATCAAACAGGAGCAATTCACACACAAGAATATAAATACATATAAACATATAGGCTCCATCTCATATCCATCAATAAGCAACCTAAAACTCATAAAACAGCGAATAACAATTAATACATAAGTAATACATAAATAAACAAGAGGCGTCCAGAAACCCCCATTTAAAACCTACCCCTCAAAAAAAGGGGATGGCGGGTCCCTCAGTATGAGGGGACTTTGATGTAACAGCACCTAAGCACAGAGCAGTAAGGGGGCACCATATCAGCGGCTGGACACCCCAAAAGGTTTTTCCCACTTAGTCTTATTACTATTCATTTGGGGGGGGGGGGGTTACAGTTTCTGCCAGCGTGGTGTAGTAGCGAAGAGCACATGGACTCTAATCTGGAGGACTAGGTTTGATTCCCCACTCCTCCACATGAGCGGCAGACTCTTATCTGGTGAACCGGATTTGTTTCCCCACTCCTCCGCTCCTGCTGGGTGATCTTGGGCTAGTCACAGTTCTCTCAGAACTCTCTCAACCTCACCGACCTCACAAGGTGTCTAATGTGGAGAGAGGAAGGGAAAGGCAGGAGATAAATCCAAACTCTTCTTCTACTCCTCTACTGGGAAAGTGGGTGAGAAGGACACCCCCGCAGCATTGTGGGCCGTATCTCGCCCACACTTCTGAGTCTTAAACTTATCAGCAGATCAGATCTGTTGCATAACCTGTGGTTGAATCAGAACATTTTTCAGTTTACCCCTTGGAACAGAGATGTTGGATGACATATGCTCACAGCCACTGCATCTGTTCTAAATCTAGGCAGTTTTAGCATAAGGTTCTAGTGCAATTTCAGACTGTGTGAAATGTTGGGTCATGATTTGGGGGGTCAAAGGCTTTTCTTGCCCAGAATGAGATTCGTCAGGAGAAAATTATAGAGATGGAGAGATACGGCTGTTACTTGCAGCGCCTTGCTTGGCTATATACACAACTGTGGTGTTGTGTACCCTGCGTGCAACAAAACTTTTATCGTCTGCCTTTTGAAAGTTGGGGCAGCACTGGAGCCCGTGTCATGGATGAGACTTAAAAGCTATGGAAACTGGGTTTCTATGTATGGAAACTATAAAAAGGAAAGTGGGTTTCTTTTTAATAGGTCAGGCGATTAAAACCGGGAGGCTCAGAAATGATAATTGACCATTTTGATCTAAGCTCCACTGCAAGCTGTCTCTGAATAAACTCGTACCTCTAAATTCTCAGCTTTTTCAAAATGAAGTTTCGTTGTTACAAACGGGTGGAAGTAGCAAGACATTTAATTAAAAGTCAGGCTGCTTTTTCTTTGAATACAAATAGATCCCTTGTGGTGTGGTGATTAGACTAGGATTTGAGAGACCTAGGTTGAAATGGCTACTCTTCTGTGAAGCTCTCTGGGTGTCCTTAGAGCAGTGGTGGCGAACCTATGGCACGGGTGCCAGAGGTGGCACTCAGAGCCCACTCTGTGGGCACGTGCAAACAGAGTCGCCCCCCCCCCCCACCACATCTAGGCTGGCCTGGGCCACTGGGCTCAATTATTAGCATTAAATCTAAGACCTAGTTTTGGGAAGCAGTGTAGGTAACCCTGTTAAGCACTGTTAAACCCCACTGATTTTCATGTGAAGAACTAAAGCGTGATCCTTTATTTGGGAGTAAGTTTGGTTGCTGGCAATGGGACTTGCTTCTGAGTAAACCTTCCTAGGGTTGTGATCCACCCGTTGGAAGAGTTGCACAGTTGCTTCAAAGCAAACCCACCGACTACCACCAAGCTTACTCCCGAGTAACGCACGCCTCGGAGCCAACTGTTTTTTCTAAACTAAAATCTCAGTATTCAGGTTAAATCACCGTGTTGGCACTTTGCGATAAATAAGTGGGTTTTGGGTTGCAATTTGGGCACTCGGTCTCGAAAAGGTTCGCCATCACTGCCTTAGAGCATAGGTGTCAAACTTGCAACCCTCCAGATGTTATGGACTACAGTTCCCATCATCCCCTGCCCATGTTATGGACTACATGCTTCATGCTGGCAGGGGATGATGGGAACTGTAGTCCATAACATCTGGAGGGCCGCGAGTTTGACACCTGTGCCTTAGAGTCATAGAACTGGAAGGGGTCATACAGGCCATCTAGTCCAACCCCCTGCTCAATGCAGGATCAGCCTAGATGATCCCTGACAACTGTTCGTCCAGCTGACTCTTGAAAACTGTCAGAAAGGAGGAGTTCACCACCACTGTGGGCCAGCTGATTTCCCCTGTTCCTCTACTTCACAGAATTGTTGTGAGGATAAAATGGGGAAGGGAGAATCGCATACTTCACTGTGAGCCACTTGGAGGATATGCAGTAAAAAGGTGCTGTAGAAATAATATATTCTCCAATAGATTGGTGGCCCCTAAGTATCTGATTATCTGGACTGATTATCTGGACTGACTGCAAATGCCTTAACAGTCCAGGTGCTCAGGAGCAACAGCCGCAGAAGGCCATTGCTTTCACATCCTGCATGTGAGCTCCCAAAGGCACCTGGTGGGCCACTGCGAGTATCAGAGTTCTGGACTAGATGGACTCTGGTCTGATCCAGCAGGCTCTTTCTTATGTTCTTATCTATCGTTGCGCTATATAGCACAACTATAGATAATCAAAGAGATGGATATTATATTTAACAATTTATAGGTATTATAGTATATAATATATATCATAGTAATTTATATCTGTATTATAGCATATACATAATATATATATTGAAGTAATTTAAAGAACATGTGACCTAACTAAAAGTCTTGTCCAGCTATGCAATTAATTAGTCTTCTGGAGAAGAGTACATCATTTATTTGTTTTTTGCCATCAAGTCACAGCTGACTTATGGCCACGCCTTGAGTTTTCAAGGCAAGAGACATTCAGAGGTGGTTTGTCATTGCCTGCCTCTGCATAACAACCATGGTCTTCCTCGGAGGTCTCCCGTCCAAATACTTGCCAGGGCCAACCCTGCCTAGCTTCTTAGATCTGACTAGATTGCGCTATCCTGGGACTACCAAGGTCAAAGTATAGCTATATTACTGCTTGTTTAATTTACTGTAAACAATCCTCAGAAGAAAAAGCAGCCAGAAGACCATAAGTAGGAAAAATCAGTACCACCATGATGTAATATTAATGTTTATTGTTTATACATGAAGCCATAGATGTAGGAGGTACTCTTAGTATGCCCAAACGTAGCATTCATCAATCTTCTTTAGACTTACTTTAATAAAAAATCAAAGTATGGAGTAATTTCATAGTGAAGGTGCATTTCAAAAAGTTTGGGCTAATCGTAACACTTGCTTTTTCTCTCTCTCTTCCTTTCAGCTCCCTGCTCAGGCAGTACCTTTTTTTGCCATAGCAACATGTGCATCAATAATTCTCTAGTCTGCAATGGCATTCAAAACTGTGCATATCCTTGGGATGAAAATCACTGCAGAGGTAATTCCAGTCCAGCATTTAGTCAAAACTGTCGCTTGTTTGTGCCTGAGGACAGTTGTTCTTATCAGCGTTCCAGAGCCCCAAACAATATGCTTTCTCCAGCACCCGTCTACCCATCCTTAAAAAGCAAAGTCAATGCTTTGTCCCACCTTCCACAGTGCAAAAGTAAACAGAAGGAGGTGGTTGGTACTGTTAATAGGAAGCTTTTAGAACATAGTCGCGTCTGAATTTAAAAGACTGTTTTAGAATAAGACCAGCTAGGGCATTTATGGGACATTTCCCTTTTGAATGTCTTATTTTATTCACCAATGTTCTCCTTGTAACCACCCAGAATGATCTTTTCTTCCTGAACTTGCATGATTTCCCCCATCTTTAAGCTGCTATGTGGAGAAAATTGCTATAATCTAGTAGTGCCATCTTGTGTGTTTCCAAATGAAGTACTATCAAATCTTTTTGTGATTCTCATCTGCAGCTGTTAACTCTCAGTGCCTGAGGTAGGGCAAGTGTCATCCTGTAACCTTCTATTAATCAAAGCAAATATAGTCCGTGAATCTGTCTTGCTATCATTAAATTGTTCATCTTCGAGAGATGTTATCCCTCCTAGACCTTACAGATTTAGAATGGCATAGTGGGACCTGCGATTTTCGGAAGAGCCGCTTGTTCAGAACAGAGATCGTTTTAAACTGGTCTCAATGAGGAGAAAGGGGAATGAGTAGAGTGGTCACTGGTTTAGAAAATCTTAGTTGATCCATTGTGTGAGATTTAACCAGCTGCTTCAAATAACATGAATACAACAGGTGCTGTGCAACATGCTTTGTTTGTAAACGAGGCTTGTGGTTTTTTTTGCAGCAAACACAATCTTACAAGAAGTGTTCATTCCTGAGAGAGAGAAGGGAGGAGAAACACACCCTCCAAGATGGCACTGAGTCATCTGCAGTTTTTAGGCAGATTACGTTCATTAAAGCAACATCTAAAACGGGTTGCTCAATTAATCAGAGATCCCTTTTTGGTCATCCAAACATGTTTGAACTCTGTCTCCCTTCTGATTTCTCTCTCTCTCTCTCTCTCTCTCTCTCTCTCTCTCTCTCTCTCTCTCTCTCTCAGTATTTGCTCTTCTGAACTTTCATCCCCGCCACCACAGTCCGCTGGCAGCCCTCTATTTAGCATGTAAATTGCAGAATCCTTGCATGCAGCCGCATGTATACAACCCACTGTTGAGTGCATAAAGCTCCGTGTAATTACATTAAAAGAGGATTTGAACAGGGAATCTTGGGACTTCCTCCGAAAACCAGCCTCCCACGGAGAGAGGCAAGAGAGAAAAGTTCCTGCAGTCAGAAGATTTTCTCTCATCCTCTCTGCAGCTCTCCCGCTTAGGCTACAGTGCTAGGCCTCTGCCGCAGGGAGAAAAACGCCTCTCGTTTTGTTTGCTGCAGTATCCTTGTTTCCTGGGGACTCCATACCTGTCAGGCCTTGGGACTGAAGTCAACATGCGGACTCTGGTGATTAGCTCAGAAGTCTTGATTGATAACGGCAAGTACCTGGCTTTCAGAAACCCAGTTCTGCCTGACTCCAGAAGTATTCCCTTAGAGTTCCTGCCATAAATCCCCCTCCCTGTTTCCCATGGAATGTGAGAATAGTACAGTTGAAAGAGAGGTGTTTGGGAGTCAAGCATCTCAAGGCCAGCGCAGCGAGAGTTCTCAGCCACCTGCCATTCCCCCCCCCTCCCACTGGGGAAGGTGCCAGGGTTGCTTCTGGTTAGCTACAATTACAAGCATCAAAGGAAAATGGAAGGAAAAGACAAGATCTATTAACATATAAGGAGGTGAGGACAGTGTCCCCCCTCCCTATGCCCAGGTGTGAATCCACACACCGCCTTCTGTCCTTCTGATGGCAGGAGAGCGCACATCCTGACAATCCCCTTCGCCCCTCCCTGTGGTTTGCCTCCCATTTGCAAAAGAACCAGTGGACCTAACCAGTAATTACTGGGGTTCTGGAAATTAAATGTGTAGCACATCTCATATCATTTTCTTTGAAAAACAAAACCTGTTCCTCATCCACAGGAAACACTACATGAACATATATAAGAATATTTGGGTGATCTGGGGCGATTCTGCACATGAGTAAAATAGGTTCGACCCAGTTCCCTGAGAAGGGTACTGACCTAGGTCGAAGCCATTGTTGTTCCCCACTGCAACCAGCTTGATACCAGCTCGGAGGGAGGAATCATCCTGTGCCTCTTCGCCGCTCCGTTCCGATTGGACATACTGCTCCCACGGCCATGTCTGGGCTTCATCCCCACACACATTATAAAAAAAACTGCCAGAGGAATGGGAGTGGACGAAGGTGGCGCTTGATTGGCCAGCTAGACGTGATGCCTGAAACACTCAGCTGTGATTGGCTGAATAAAATCCTGGCACCAGAGATTCCGCAAAGATGGGGGAGCAACAGCCGCAGAAGGCCATTGCGTTCACATCCTACATGTGAGCTCCCAAAGGCACCTGGTGGGCCACTGCGAGTAGCAGAGAGCTGGACTAGATGGACTTTGGTCTGATCCAGCTGGCTTGTTCTTATGTTCTTATGTTCTTACTTTACTGGAATCGAGCTGAGTTCGAGCGTGGTTCCCTGAAAAAGTAGTAGTTCCCAACTGGAGTCGGAAATTTGACCGTTACACGGGGCGAAGCTGGTACAAAACCACGTTGATCCCAGTGGTTGTGCAGAGCACTTAGGTCGAACACAGCTCGAACTTAGGTCGATAACTCAAGTGTGGAATCAACCCAAGTGTTCTTACTATATATTCCTTGTTCATAGGTAACGCTACATGAACATATAGTAAGAACACTTGATCACCCATATTTCTCAAAATAGGTCTGTGATTGCAGGAGACATTTCTAGGGATTTGATCTGTGTTGCACGTTCTGCTAGAAACGTATGCTCTAATTACAGTGCTGTGATGCTGCTCCAGGGTGTTAACATTCAAAATATATCTGTGGGCCAGGAGTTCAGTTGGGAGGTCAAACTAATAAATTATTCAATTATTCAGTGTTTTTATTTACGGCTAATGAGATCTAAAGTGGTTGTTTATCACATTAGATACACAACCATCATTACCAGGTTTTTTTTAAAAAAATGCATCTTGGGAGAAAATATGTTATTTGTGTCTTTTTGCAACTGCAGAAAAGTGAAAATGCTCAAAAGTCCTTCTCCCCTGAGCAGGATTCTTGGTCCCCTGTATGAGTGGACATGGGTCTGGGTCTTACTCTGTCTCACTGGCCGAGGATTTCAGGTTTAAAGCCGTAAGGTCTTGTTGAACAAGTATTGAAAATTTTCCAATGTGAAGCATCAGAGGGATCATTCTGCCACCTGGATTTCCTCCTCTGCCTCATCTTGCGACAAGAACTTGCCCTCCTCCGTGGAGTCGGTCCTTGCGGAGGGGGAAGAATCAAGCCTCAATGGGCTTATTTTTGCCCATTTTCCTGGCTGCCTTGGTTGCCCAAGGGACTTTAATCTTATGCCTTGCTCGCCCCCCCCCCTTCGCCTGATGGTTCTGGCTGAGCATATCCAGAGGGCAACACCACCCCCATTTCTTCCGGCAGGGAGACTATGTTGTCTCTCATGGTTTCCCTGAAAGCTTCCAAAAGCTGTAGAGCGTTTGGGTCTATGCCTGGGATTTGAGGGTTACCTTGCGCCCCAGGGTTGGGGGCTCTCTGCAGCCATTTGGAGCTGCTGTGAGGCCTCAGGCACATTTTCATGGCTAACTGGGGCTTCCGTGGGAGTCGCCACCATCTTACAAGCCTCCCCGCCCTTCTGTGGGCGATTCCGCACACGAGTAAAATAGGTTTGACCCAATTCCCTGAGAAGGGTACTAACCTAGGACAAAGCCATTGTTGTTCCCCACTGCAACCAGTTTGATCCCAGCTCGGAGGGCGGAATCATCCTGTGCCTCTTCGCCACTCCGTTCCGATTGGCTACTGTTCTACGGCCATGTTCCATCTATCCCCACACACATTATAAAAAAAACTGCCAGAGGAATGGAGGGACGAAGGTGGCGTTTTTTGATTGGCCAGCTGTATGCATGTCCGAAACACTCAGCTATGATTGGCTGAATGGGGGACTCCTGGCACCAGAGATTCCGCACTTTACTGGAATCGAGCTGAGTTCGAGCGTGGTTCCCTGAAAAAGTAGTAGTTTCCAACTGGAGTCGGAAATTTGACCGTTACACGGGGCGAAGCTGGTACAAAACCACGTTGATCCCAGTGGTTGTGCGGAGCACTTAGGTCGAACGCATTCTAACTTAGGCTGATAACGCTAGTGCCACATGGCCGGCTAAAGACCACAATGACATAGAAAATCAAGTTAACCAATCCCATTCCCTCCACCACTGCTAACCAGGATCCTAAGCCAAAGTTTAATCCATGCTTAGCTTCCCTGCCACAAAACAAAGCAGGTTTGTAATGGCCCTTGATCCATTCTTGTATCATATGTATCCAGAGGTAGTTTTTAAATGTGATTCTCTTAATGGGAAGGGGGAAGTGAAGTTGAGCAAGATGCTAGGGGTTTCTTATACATTTTTAGTTTGTCACAGGGAAGCACAGCATCTCAGACAGTAGGTTCGTCTGCTTGTCTTTACTAGCAAATATTGGAATAAAAACTAAGTAGAATGTAGGGTGGAAGCCATCAAGCATTTAAAATGTGTTTAAGGGAGAGAGAGAACTTAGGTTTCCACTTTAAAAACATAACACCATTTGGGGATAGATATTTATGGCCTGGCTGTGCTCGCTGTGAAATCAACTGTAAGGTGCCACTAAACTAGAGAATATTCTTGATGAAATTTGAGGAGGGGGCTGCTGTGTAGCCATACAGTTTTCTGGAAGGGAGTTATCGTACCACAGCTAACTTGGTATGTTGTTGCCATGGTGAGTTTGTCTGCTCTTTAGAAATATCATGGATTTCTCACTCCTGGTGCAAGTTCTAAAGCCTTTGACCTCGTGGATCGATCAAGCCCCACTATGTGCCGAATACCTCATGTTACGCATCTCTTCTGATCTTCTTCCACTGCCAGGGAATGAACTCTGTTCCTTTGTGTTTGTACAACCTGCAGGCAGTTACAGAAAAGCAGGGTTATTCTATGCGTAGGAAACATAGCTTATGCTGAAATAGGTTTGTATTGGATGCAATCCTCTTGTGAAGCACCTTTTTTAGCGGCAATACTCTGTGGCGGTAAGCGAGGGTTCCCCCGCCCCCCAGTCATCCAGCATACGGTATAACCACTCACTCGAATGAGAGAATTTTCTCCTTCTGTGGCTTAAAATCAGTCTTGAATCAGACTAAATGTCACAACTATGCTTTGGAGAAGAGGAAGGGTTTTAAAATTTTCTTTACAAAATTTCTCAAGAAATACTGGTTGTGGTGGGTTTTCCGGGCTGTGTGGCCGTGGTCTGGTAGATCTTGTTCCTAACGTTTCGCCTGCATCTGTGGCTGGCATCTTCAGAGGTGTATCATGGAGAGAAGTCTGTGTTATACCTCTGAAGATGCCAGCCACAGATGCAGGTGAAACGTTTGGAACAAGAGCTACCAGACCACGGCCACACAGCCCGGAAAACCCACAACAGCCGGTTGAATCCGGCCGTGAAATCCTTCGACAGTACATCTCAAGAAATACTTAAATCCTTTTCCTCTTGTAAATGGCAGTGTTAACTGTGTGCTTCGTGTGACAGTTAAAAGTTCTCTTTTCTTTTTTTCCTATATAGAGAAGAAGAAGACGGGACTATTTGAGCAAATCACCAAAACCCATGGAACAATAATTGGGATTACTTCGGGGGTCGTCTTGGTTCTTCTCATCATCTCAATCCTGGTGCAGGTCAAGCAGCCGCGGAAGAAGGTGATGGCTTGCAAAACCACTTTCAACAAAACCGGCTTCCAGGAGGTGTTTGATCCTCCTCATTACGAGCTCTTCTCGCTGAGAGACAAGGAGATTTCCGCCGACTTGGCCGACCTGTCCGACGAACTTGAAAACTACCAGAAAATGAGGCGCTCTTCGACAGCTTCGAGGTGCATTCATGACCACCACTGTGGCTCTCAAGCCGCTACGGTTAAGCAAAGCAGGACCAACCTCAGTTCGATGGAACTTCCTTTTCGCAACGATTTTGCACAGCCTCAGCCAATGAAGACTTTTAACAGCACCTTCAAAAAAAGTAGTTATACTTTCAAACAGGGTCACGAGTGCCCGGAACAGGTCATAGAAGACAGGGTGATGGAAGAGATTCCGTGCGAAATCTATGTGAGGGGTCGAGAAGAGGCGGCTCAGGGCACCTTGTCAATGGACTTTTAGTCTCATTTCAAAAGTGAGATGAGTGTATGTAAATATTATATATATATAATATATATAAAGTTATTATTTTCATGTACATAAATGTATCATATGGGATTTGGTGGAGAAATTGAGTATTTGCCTTTTTTAAAGAAACCCTTCATTTATCTTCCCCGCCCATACACACACATACATAAAGGAAAGTGTTTCATAAAGCAAATTTCTTCCCTAAAAAAAGGCCAATTTGGTTGAAAAGCAAAACAGGTTTTTCCTGACTCATCTGCTATTTGTTGTTTAAAGAAAACCCACAAATCTAAAAGTCACTGGTTACAATATTCTTTTGGTTACAATCCCCCCCCCCCCCGGAAGGAACTTAGTTTTCAATGCAAAACCTTCATTACTTCAAAAATAAAAAGTGGGGACCAGCACCCCAGTGTCTAACATCCAGGATTTTTTCCCATTTATCAAACTGTAGCTTAGAGTTACTTTGGTAAGTGCCAGTGAAGGCTCAAATGAGTTACAAGGCATACATCTGGTTTGCCTTGACTGACTTTATATTGAGCTTGTTTGGAGGTTCTAGCAGGGGAGCGCAGCTATCGTATACCCTTGACCGAAGAACGGTACACTCCTTCTATCTGGGATGGTCGTCCTCTTCCACCGAGCGCGCAGCTTCGGGAGGGACGCACATGGAGCGGTGAGGGAGGTAGGGGACACCCGCCTAGCCAGCCAGATCAGCCGAATCAACCCTGGCGATCAATGGGGTGACAGATGTCGCAGCCAGATCGCCCTCACATCCGACTGACTTTATATTGCTGCATTTTAAATCATTGGCTCCCTGAACCCTCAGCTCTGAGGATTTCTGTATGAAGAAATAAGCAGTATGCTTGCCGCTTGGGCTTAGTGATGTTATGCCAACACTGTGGAAGCCTTTATACCAGCACAAATATTCAGGACTTATTCAAGTTCTGTTTATTGCAGAAAAAAAAAGGTGATTATTTTTTAGTAGTGGGTCGGCCTTTTTAATCTTCATTTCATTTAGTTCCCTTGTGGAGCTGAGGCTTTTGACAGACAATAATCAAAGGGTAGATTCGGCATGGCGTTGCCGAATACGCTGATGTGTTCTAGTTTTGTTACTTCTTATGACGGCGTTGTCTGAGTACTGTTACCATAAGATGCTGGATACAGACAACTGACTCTTTGACACCTGGGTTCAGTGGTTATCAAAAGAGCGCTTCAGTGTTTCTGTCATGACTTCTGTTTTCTTCTTCCAGCGAGACATCAGGGATTTTTTTAAAATAAACTGCCAATCGGCAAATTTTGCCATATTCAACACTGTGCAAACCATGATTGTTGCAGTTTCTTAACTGTGAAAGGGCTACTGGCCCAGGTTTTCTGGAGTCTTTCAAAAGAGTTTGTTGATAAGCATCTGACAGTGGTCTTGTTTTTAAAGTTATTACCAAAGGGGTTGCTGTTGTAACCAACAATGACCTTTTTCCTGGTGATATGGGATGGATGAAAAGTGCACATTTCTTACTGAGTGTTTCAAGGATACAAGCTGTTACAGGTGGCCCAGATGAGCTAAGAAGACCTAGATGAATAGAGGCTAAGAAGGGCATTTTAAAAAAAATGTATGTTGCATAAACATCAGATGGTGTGCATGTTGCCTATAATGTGGTTGCCATCAGCAGTATTTTTCGTGCTCAGAGGGGCTTTCCTGGATATTTTTTGGCAAGATTCTGGCATGCTTTCCTAGCATCCCAGGAAGCATCACTCATTACCCACCATGATAATTCTGGAGAGATTTAAGTTCTGTGGCAACACTGGAGCAGACTAGACAGGACTCTCTTGTCAGAGATTCTGGGGTATCCAGGTTTCCCAGTCATCCCGGCAGGGGTCTGCAACCTGCGTCTCTCCAGATGTTCATGGACTGCAATTCCCATCATCAATTGGCCATGCTGGCAGGGGCTGATGGGAATTGTAGTCCATGAACATCAGGAGAGCCACAGGTTGCAGACCCCTGGACTGGAGGGATAACCCTGATTTTAGTTACCACCAGAGAAGCTCACCTTCAACCCAGCTGCCTCAGATGATCGAACTCCAGATCATATTCTGTAGAAATTGTAACATGAGGCACACTCCTTTTAATTTCCTTGCAAGCCTCCAACCCTGTAGTGTAGTCACTAATTGCTCTTGTTTCTGTCCACTCAGAGACAGATTCTTTGAAGAAAAGTATATGCTGATTAGGCAATACTTCCCACAACCTTCTCTTTCCAGCATGGTGTAATGGTTAAGTGCGGGGGACTCTAATCCGGGTTTGTTTCCCCACTCCTGCACCAGAAGCCTGCTGGGTGACCTTGGGCTAGTCGCAATTCTCTCTGAACTTACTCAGCCCTACCTATCTCACAAGAGGTCTGTTGTGGGGAGAGAAAGGGAGGCAGTTTGTAAACCGTTGTGAGACTCCTTATGGGTGAGGAAAGTTGGGTATAAATCCAAACTCTTCTTCTAGCAGAGAGAAGTTGTTGGCTCTTTGGCAGACCAATGAAACTTCAGGGCTTTTCTTTTGTTTTGCAGGCCAGACTGAAGAAAGATTTCTTCATCTTTGGGAATTTTTTTAATATCTCCATATTTTTTTATGGTCAATCAAATGATTTATAAAACAGAACTCTTGTGTTCATATAGCTTGGTGCTATGCGCCCAGTAATTGTATGCCACTCAAACATCTAACTGTGCAGTTCTCTGATTTTTCACTGTGCATGCCCACAGCTACAAACTGTACTGTTGATACTTGTGAAAAATAACTGACTTCTTTACCAATTAGCCTTTTTTTTTTTTTTGGAAACTCACAGGTTTCTGAACTTTTCTTTGTTTACGTGTCTTTTTCTCACTTCAGTGTGACCTTACAACTCTGAGCCCGTGGGCAATACATTATACTAAGAATTGTACATAAAAGAAATTTACAAATTGTTTGTTTGTGCTGCTTGCCCTAGAACTGAAAGATGATTGCATTTGGCGTGTTTTGGTCTGAAAACTACTGAGAAATCTCATTTTTTTAAAAACTGATTGTATTGAAAGATGCATCAGCAGATTTAAGGAAGGGGTTAACTCTCAGTTTTCCTGGTTTAAATCTCTCTTTCATACCCAAACATGTCCTTCTGTCTCTGTCACAGCTGTGATTGCATTGTGAGAGGAAATATAGAGGTACCTCCTCTCTTCTCCTAGACAAGCAAACAGCAGATTGGATGGGAACCAAAGTCCGGAAAACAATGAGAGGGGAAAACATTAACCCCCTGTGTGCCATATGTCCAATCTACTTTGGGAGCCCCATGATTGATTTCTAGCATTTCTTTTAAAAAGTGTGACATCCTGCTCATAGGGACAAGCTCAGCTTTGTATGTTGTGACTTGGGACTAAACTAGACATGCACCAGAAGTTCTGAAGAGCAAGAGCACAGGTTCTTGAAAATTAAGTTTCAGAAGCCGCTGGGAGCTCCGATCATGCAACTCCTGAGGCGCAACGAGTCCCCCAAAGCTAGCAAAGGAAGCGCTCTTTCTGATCTTCTGCTTGAGTTGACTCTATTCACCAGTGGATTTCAGTTGCCTAGCAGGCGCGTGAATTATATATTCCCTGCACGTTAGCCTTCTTCATTTGAATAAGTTGAAGCTCTCAGTCCAAAAAGTAACACATCAACAGACCCAGCAAGAACAACGCTTTACGACTTGATTGATGTTTCAGATGGGAGATAGGGAAGAAAAATGTCCAGAAAACAATATAATGAATGTGACATTTGTAATGTACAAAGCAAGAATATGATCAAAACACAGACAGAGAAACTGTATCTAGCATTAGACATTACTTTGAAAGTTCGGTCACTTGTAAAAGAAATTTTGCTACTTTTTTCAAGAGCATGACATCTGTATTGTTTAACAGAAGCCCCACAACAGAATTGTCAAGAGTCTCTTTCAGGTTTGTCTGGGGCCAGCCAAGGAGAGAGATTCCTAAGACCTAAGAGAAATTCCTAAGATTCCTAAGATCTCGGACAGTCGAGTATAACGTGAGCTAAAGTCTCCACTTGGTTTTTACAGTGTGGAAAAACCCAATTCTGGAGAAGGGTAGATAAATAGCAACCCTTCGTAATGGCAGATGGGAAAGTATTGCATTTGGCCTTTGTGATAATCCATCTCTGTTGGGGTTCAGTTAATAATTCGAGATATTTAGCTCTATGCCCCTGTTCAGGTACTCTTTTAACAGAAAGGGGTGAGCATGATTTATTTGCTTGCCCCAGTAATGAACATGACAAGAGTTGAACCCACAGTTGTGTTTGTTTTCAGCAGCCAGTCAATGTTTCTGCAGATCCGTGATAAGATCTAATTGATGAGAAGGAGAAATGGAAGTTTACAAAGTCTTGGGGAGGGGAGAGTCTTTTCCTCTACTTGATGTTATGTAATGACCATCATGCTCAGATTGTTTTATACAAATTTTAGCTATTGTTAAACCCAAATACAGTTGATGGATGTGTTTATAGTTTAGATCAGGGGTCTTCAAACTATGGCCCTCCAGATGTTCATGGACTACAATTCCCATCAGCCCCTGCCAGCATGGCCAAGTGGTAGGACTCATGGGAATTGTAGTCTATGAACATCTGGAGGGCCATAGTTTGAAGACCCCTGGTTTAGATATATGAAGTCTGGCCCATAAGAAGTAGCAGTGAAGGCTTCGAGAGCCACATGCACTGTTTTATTGTTGATACAACATTTTCAGAAGCAATGTTAAAGTGCAAAAAGCAATGTGGTTTGTGAACCGTTCTGGAATGGGGAAATGTACTCTACTGTGCTTAATGAATGGACTGGGAGCCCGCGGAAAGGCTGCTGCCTTCTCCAACATCATTTTATCTTTGAGATGTGTGTTGTCGTCTAATGAATCATTAGTCACCTTCTTGATCCTTCCTCCTGCCTAAAATCAAGAACAATTTCGCTAGTGTGGTTCCTAAATATCTCAGTTTGCCCTGCTTCATGTGTATGAAACCCTTCAACTTCATCAATTTTGATGCTTTCCATATATTGTTATCAAAAAGGCCCAGATGTTTCACATTGTGTAAAATCGGCAAAGATAAAGCAACGTGACATTTGGAAAGAAGTGTCGGGCATGCTGCAGTTGGGGGAAAAAGTTACCATATTGAGAACACAATATGCTTTCAGCAATTTAAATCCTACCTTGGGACATTTTCTTTCGAAAAGGAACAGATTATCTTCCTCACTATGAGCTTTTAAGAACTCTTGGAAGTAATTTGAGTTGGAGGCGGTGTTCACTAACTCATTTAGCTGGTGTGTTTGGAGGAAATTCTGCAAGCTGCATGCTAAGTCAGCATGAATGGAAAAAAAATATTTAATCCAGAAAGCCAATGTGAATTTAAGGTCTTCGTTGACATGAATGTTAATGGAGCAGGGTCCTGTATGTCTAAACATATTGGCCAGCTCTGAAATGCCATCAAGTCACAGCCGACAAGCTCATAGAGTTTTCAAGGCAAGAGACGTTCGGAGGTGGTTTGCCACTGTCTTCTGCATCATGCCCATCTAAACACTTGTCTGAGTTGCAGCTGAGAGTATGTGAGGTAACCCAATATGTTTCCATGGCAGAGTGGGGATTCAAACCTGGGTTTCCCAGACCCTAGTTCAGGGGTAGGGAACCTGCGGCTCTCCAGATGTTCAGGAACTACAATTCCCATCAGCCCCCCCCACCCCCCCCCCCCCCCACCCCCCCCCCCCCCCACCCCCCCCCCCCCCCACCCCCCCCCCCCCCCACCCCCCCCCCCCCCCACCCCCCCCCCCCCCCACCCCCCCCCCCCCCCACCCCCCCCCCCCCCCACCCCCCCCCCCCCCCACCCCCCCCCCCCCCCACCCCCCCCCCCCCCCACCCCCCCCCCCCCCCACCCCCCCCCCCCCCCACCCCCCCCCCCCCCCACCCCCCCCCCCCCCCACCCCCCCCCCCCCCCACCCCCCCCCCCCCCCACCCCCCCCCCCCCCCACCCCCCCCCCCCCCCACCCCCCCCCCCCCCCACCCCCCCCCCCCCCCACCCCCCCCCCCCCCCACCCCCCCCCCCCCCCACCCCCCCCCCCCCCCACCCCCCCCCCCCCCCACCCCCCCCCCCCCCCACCCCCCCCCCCCCCCACCCCCCCCCCCCCCCACCCCCCCCCCCCCCCACCCCCCCCCCCCCCCACCCCCCCCCCCCCCCACCCCCCCCCCCCCCCACCCCCCCCCCCCCCCACCCCCCCCCCCCCCCACCCCCCCCCCCCCCCACCCCCCCCCCCCCCCACCCCCCCCCCCCCCCACCCCCCCCCCCCCCCACCCCCCCCCCCCCCCACCCCCCCCCCCCCCCACCCCCCCCCCCCCCCACCCCCCCCCCCCCCCACCCCCCCCCCCCCCCACCCCCCCCCCCCCCCACCCCCCCCCCCCCCCACCCCCCCCCCCCCCCACCCCCCCCCCCCCCCACCCCCCCCCCCCCCCACCCCCCCCCCCCCCCACCCCCCCCCCCCCCCACCCCCCCCCCCCCCCACCCCCCCCCCCCCCCACCCCCCCCCCCCCCCACCCCCCCCCCCCCCCACCCCCCCCCCCCCCCACCCCCCCCCCCCCCCACCCCCCCCCCCCCCCACCCCCCCCCCCCCCCACCCCCCCCCCCCCCCACCCCCCCCCCCCCCCACCCCCCCCCCCCCCCACCCCCCCCCCCCCCCACCCCCCCCCCCCCCCACCCCCCCCCCCCCCCACCCCCCCCCCCCCCCACCCCCCCCCCCCCCCACCCCCCCCCCCCCCCACCCCCCCCCCCCCCCACCCCCCCCCCCCCCCACCCCCCCCCCCCCCCACCCCCCCCCCCCCCCACCCCCCCCCCCCCCCACCCCCCCCCCCCCCCACCCCCCCCCCCCCCCACCCCCCCCCCCCCCCACCCCCCCCCCCCCCCACCCCCCCCCCCCCCCACCCCCCCCCCCCCCCACCCCCCCCCCCCCCCACCCCCCCCCCCCCCCACCCCCCCCCCCCCCCACCCCCCCCCCCCCCCACCCCCCCCCCCCCCCACCCCCCCCCCCCCCCACCCCCCCCCCCCCCCACCCCCCCCCCCCCCCACCCCCCCCCCCCCCCACCCCCCCCCCCCCCCACCCCCCCCCCCCCCCACCCCCCCCCCCCCCCACCCCCCCCCCCCCCCACCCCCCCCCCCCCCCACCCCCCCCCCCCCCCACCCCCCCCCCCCCCCACCCCCCCCCCCCCCCACCCCCCCCCCCCCCCACCCCCCCCCCCCCCCACCCCCCCCCCCCCCCACCCCCCCCCCCCCCCACCCCCCCCCCCCCCCACCCCCCCCCCCCCCCACCCCCCCCCCCCCCCACCCCCCCCCCCCCCCACCCCCCCCCCCCCCCACCCCCCCCCCCCCCCACCCCCCCCCCCCCCCACCCCCCCCCCCCCCCACCCCCCCCCCCCCCCACCCCCCCCCCCCCCCACCCCCCCCCCCCCCCACCCCCCCCCCCCCCCACCCCCCCCCCCCCCCACCCCCCCCCCCCCCCACCCCCCCCCCCCCCCACCCCCCCCCCCCCCCACCCCCCCCCCCCCCCACCCCCCCCCCCCCCCACCCCCCCCCCCCCCCACCCCCCCCCCCCCCCACCCCCCCCCCCCCCCACCCCCCCCCCCCCCCACCCCCCCCCCCCCCCACCCCCCCCCCCCCCCACCCCCCCCCCCCCCCACCCCCCCCCCCCCCCACCCCCCCCCCCCCCCACCCCCCCCCCCCCCCACCCCCCCCCCCCCCCACCCCCCCCCCCCCCCACCCCCCCCCCCCCCCACCCCCCCCCCCCCCCACCCCCCCCCCCCCCCACCCCCCCCCCCCCCCACCCCCCCCCCCCCCCACCCCCCCCCCCCCCCACCCCCCCCCCCCCCCACCCCCCCCCCCCCCCACCCCCCCCCCCCCCCACCCCCCCCCCCCCCCACCCCCCCCCCCCCCCACCCCCCCCCCCCCCCACCCCCCCCCCCCCCCACCCCCCCCCCCCCCCACCCCCCCCCCCCCCCACCCCCCCCCCCCCCCACCCCCCCCCCCCCCCACCCCCCCCCCCCCCCACCCCCCCCCCCCCCCACCCCCCCCCCCCCCCACCCCCCCCCCCCCCCACCCCCCCCCCCCCCCACCCCCCCCCCCCCCCACCCCCCCCCCCCCCCACCCCCCCCCCCCCCCACCCCCCCCCCCCCCCACCCCCCCCCCCCCCCACCCCCCCCCCCCCCCACCCCCCCCCCCCCCCACCCCCCCCCCCCCCCACCCCCCCCCCCCCCCACCCCCCCCCCCCCCCACCCCCCCCCCCCCCCACCCCCCCCCCCCCCCACCCCCCCCCCCCCCCACCCCCCCCCCCCCCCACCCCCCCCCCCCCCCACCCCCCCCCCCCCCCACCCCCCCCCCCCCCCACCCCCCCCCCCCCCCACCCCCCCCCCCCCCCACCCCCCCCCCCCCCCACCCCCCCCCCCCCCCACCCCCCCCCCCCCCCACCCCCCCCCCCCCCCACCCCCCCCCCCCCCCACCCCCCCCCCCCCCCACCCCCCCCCCCCCCCACCCCCCCCCCCCCCCACCCCCCCCCCCCCCCACCCCCCCCCCCCCCCACCCCCCCCCCCCCCCACCCCCCCCCCCCCCCACCCCCCCCCCCCCCCACCCCCCCCCCCCCCCACCCCCCCCCCCCCCCACCCCCCCCCCCCCCCACCCCCCCCCCCCCCCACCCCCCCCCCCCCCCACCCCCCCCCCCCCCCACCCCCCCCCCCCCCCACCCCCCCCCCCCCCCACCCCCCCCCCCCCCCACCCCCCCCCCCCCCCACCCCCCCCCCCCCCCACCCCCCCCCCCCCCCACCCCCCCCCCCCCCCACCCCCCCCCCCCCCCACCCCCCCCCCCCCCCACCCCCCCCCCCCCCCACCCCCCCCCCCCCCCACCCCCCCCCCCCCCCACCCCCCCCCCCCCCCACCCCCCCCCCCCCCCACCCCCCCCCCCCCCCACCCCCCCCCCCCCCCACCCCCCCCCCCCCCCACCCCCCCCCCCCCCCACCCCCCCCCCCCCCCACCCCCCCCCCCCCCCACCCCCCCCCCCCCCCACCCCCCCCCCCCCCCACCCCCCCCCCCCCCCACCCCCCCCCCCCCCCACCCCCCCCCCCCCCCACCCCCCCCCCCCCCCACCCCCCCCCCCCCCCACCCCCCCCCCCCCCCACCCCCCCCCCCCCCCACCCCCCCCCCCCCCCACCCCCCCCCCCCCCCACCCCCCCCCCCCCCCACCCCCCCCCCCCCCCACCCCCCCCCCCCCCCACCCCCCCCCCCCCCCACCCCCCCCCCCCCCCACCCCCCCCCCCCCCCACCCCCCCCCCCCCCCACCCCCCCCCCCCCCCACCCCCCCCCCCCCCCACCCCCCCCCCCCCCCACCCCCCCCCCCCCCCACCCCCCCCCCCCCCCACCCCCCCCCCCCCCCACCCCCCCCCCCCCCCACCCCCCCCCCCCCCCACCCCCCCCCCCCCCCACCCCCCCCCCCCCCCACCCCCCCCCCCCCCCACCCCCCCCCCCCCCCACCCCCCCCCCCCCCCACCCCCCCCCCCCCCCACCCCCCCCCCCCCCCACCCCCCCCCCCCCCCACCCCCCCCCCCCCCCACCCCCCCCCCCCCCCACCCCCCCCCCCCCCCACCCCCCCCCCCCCCCACCCCCCCCCCCCCCCACCCCCCCCCCCCCCCACCCCCCCCCCCCCCCACCCCCCCCCCCCCCCACCCCCCCCCCCCCCCACCCCCCCCCCCCCCCACCCCCCCCCCCCCCCACCCCCCCCCCCCCCCACCCCCCCCCCCCCCCACCCCCCCCCCCCCCCACCCCCCCCCCCCCCCACCCCCCCCCCCCCCCACCCCCCCCCCCCCCCACCCCCCCCCCCCCCCACCCCCCCCCCCCCCCACCCCCCCCCCCCCCCACCCCCCCCCCCCCCCACCCCCCCCCCCCCCCACCCCCCCCCCCCCCCACCCCCCCCCCCCCCCACCCCCCCCCCCCCCCACCCCCCCCCCCCCCCACCCCCCCCCCCCCCCACCCCCCCCCCCCCCCACCCCCCCCCCCCCCCACCCCCCCCCCCCCCCACCCCCCCCCCCCCCCACCCCCCCCCCCCCCCACCCCCCCCCCCCCCCACCCCCCCCCCCCCCCACCCCCCCCCCCCCCCACCCCCCCCCCCCCCCACCCCCCCCCCCCCCCACCCCCCCCCCCCCCCACCCCCCCCCCCCCCCACCCCCCCCCCCCCCCACCCCCCCCCCCCCCCACCCCCCCCCCCCCCCACCCCCCCCCCCCCCCACCCCCCCCCCCCCCCACCCCCCCCCCCCCCCACCCCCCCCCCCCCCCACCCCCCCCCCCCCCCACCCCCCCCCCCCCCCACCCCCCCCCCCCCCCACCCCCCCCCCCCCCCACCCCCCCCCCCCCCCACCCCCCCCCCCCCCCACCCCCCCCCCCCCCCACCCCCCCCCCCCCCCACCCCCCCCCCCCCCCACCCCCCCCCCCCCCCACCCCCCCCCCCCCCCACCCCCCCCCCCCCCCACCCCCCCCCCCCCCCACCCCCCCCCCCCCCCACCCCCCCCCCCCCCCACCCCCCCCCCCCCCCACCCCCCCCCCCCCCCACCCCCCCCCCCCCCCACCCCCCCCCCCCCCCACCCCCCCCCCCCCCCACCCCCCCCCCCCCCCACCCCCCCCCCCCCCCACCCCCCCCCCCCCCCACCCCCCCCCCCCCCCACCCCCCCCCCCCCCCACCCCCCCCCCCCCCCACCCCCCCCCCCCCCCACCCCCCCCCCCCCCCACCCCCCCCCCCCCCCACCCCCCCCCCCCCCCACCCCCCCCCCCCCCCACCCCCCCCCCCCCCCACCCCCCCCCCCCCCCACCCCCCCCCCCCCCCACCCCCCCCCCCCCCCACCCCCCCCCCCCCCCACCCCCCCCCCCCCCCACCCCCCCCCCCCCCCACCCCCCCCCCCCCCCACCCCCCCCCCCCCCCACCCCCCCCCCCCCCCACCCCCCCCCCCCCCCACCCCCCCCCCCCCCCACCCCCCCCCCCCCCCACCCCCCCCCCCCCCCACCCCCCCCCCCCCCCACCCCCCCCCCCCCCCACCCCCCCCCCCCCCCACCCCCCCCCCCCCCCACCCCCCCCCCCCCCCACCCCCCCCCCCCCCCACCCCCCCCCCCCCCCACCCCCCCCCCCCCCCACCCCCCCCCCCCCCCACCCCCCCCCCCCCCCACCCCCCCCCCCCCCCACCCCCCCCCCCCCCCACCCCCCCCCCCCCCCACCCCCCCCCCCCCCCACCCCCCCCCCCCCCCACCCCCCCCCCCCCCCACCCCCCCCCCCCCCCACCCCCCCCCCCCCCCACCCCCCCCCCCCCCCACCCCCCCCCCCCCCCACCCCCCCCCCCCCCCACCCCCCCCCCCCCCCACCCCCCCCCCCCCCCACCCCCCCCCCCCCCCACCCCCCCCCCCCCCCACCCCCCCCCCCCCCCACCCCCCCCCCCCCCCACCCCCCCCCCCCCCCACCCCCCCCCCCCCCCACCCCCCCCCCCCCCCACCCCCCCCCCCCCCCACCCCCCCCCCCCCCCACCCCCCCCCCCCCCCACCCCCCCCCCCCCCCACCCCCCCCCCCCCCCACCCCCCCCCCCCCCCACCCCCCCCCCCCCCCACCCCCCCCCCCCCCCACCCCCCCCCCCCCCCACCCCCCCCCCCCCCCACCCCCCCCCCCCCCCACCCCCCCCCCCCCCCACCCCCCCCCCCCCCCACCCCCCCCCCCCCCCACCCCCCCCCCCCCCCACCCCCCCCCCCCCCCACCCCCCCCCCCCCCCACCCCCCCCCCCCCCCACCCCCCCCCCCCCCCACCCCCCCCCCCCCCCACCCCCCCCCCCCCCCACCCCCCCCCCCCCCCACCCCCCCCCCCCCCCACCCCCCCCCCCCCCCACCCCCCCCCCCCCCCACCCCCCCCCCCCCCCACCCCCCCCCCCCCCCACCCCCCCCCCCCCCCACCCCCCCCCCCCCCCACCCCCCCCCCCCCCCACCCCCCCCCCCCCCCACCCCCCCCCCCCCCCACCCCCCCCCCCCCCCACCCCCCCCCCCCCCCACCCCCCCCCCCCCCCACCCCCCCCCCCCCCCACCCCCCCCCCCCCCCACCCCCCCCCCCCCCCACCCCCCCCCCCCCCCACCCCCCCCCCCCCCCACCCCCCCCCCCCCCCACCCCCCCCCCCCCCCACCCCCCCCCCCCCCCACCCCCCCCCCCCCCCACCCCCCCCCCCCCCCACCCCCCCCCCCCCCCACCCCCCCCCCCCCCCACCCCCCCCCCCCCCCACCCCCCCCCCCCCCCACCCCCCCCCCCCCCCACCCCCCCCCCCCCCCACCCCCCCCCCCCCCCACCCCCCCCCCCCCCCACCCCCCCCCCCCCCCACCCCCCCCCCCCCCCACCCCCCCCCCCCCCCACCCCCCCCCCCCCCCACCCCCCCCCCCCCCCACCCCCCCCCCCCCCCACCCCCCCCCCCCCCCACCCCCCCCCCCCCCCACCCCCCCCCCCCCCCACCCCCCCCCCCCC
Organism: Sphaerodactylus townsendi; assembly: GCF_021028975.2. NCBI lineage: Eukaryota > Metazoa > Chordata > Lepidosauria > Squamata > Sphaerodactylidae > Sphaerodactylus > Sphaerodactylus townsendi. The sequence goes on from NC_059438.1 coordinate 16,876,840, forward strand.
CCACCCCCCCCCCCCCCCACCCCCCCCCCCCCCCACCCCCCCCCCCCCCCACCCCCCCCCCCCCCCACCCCCCCCCCCCCCCACCCCCCCCCCCCCCCACCCCCCCCCCCCCCCACCCCCCCCCCCCCCCACCCCCCCCCCCCCCCACCCCCCCCCCCCCCCACCCCCCCCCCCCCCCACCCCCCCCCCCCCCCACCCCCCCCCCCCCCCACCCCCCCCCCCCCCCACCCCCCCCCCCCCCCACCCCCCCCCCCCCCCACCCCCCCCCCCCCCCACCCCCCCCCCCCCCCACCCCCCCCCCCCCCCACCCCCCCCCCCCCCCACCCCCCCCCCCCCCCACCCCCCCCCCCCCCCACCCCCCCCCCCCCCCACCCCCCCCCCCCCCCACCCCCCCCCCCCCCCACCCCCCCCCCCCCCCACCCCCCCCCCCCCCCACCCCCCCCCCCCCCCACCCCCCCCCCCCCCCACCCCCCCCCCCCCCCACCCCCCCCCCCCCCCACCCCCCCCCCCCCCCACCCCCCCCCCCCCCCACCCCCCCCCCCCCCCACCCCCCCCCCCCCCCACCCCCCCCCCCCCCCACCCCCCCCCCCCCCCACCCCCCCCCCCCCCCACCCCCCCCCCCCCCCACCCCCCCCCCCCCCCACCCCCCCCCCCCCCCACCCCCCCCCCCCCCCACCCCCCCCCCCCCCCACCCCCCCCCCCCCCCACCCCCCCCCCCCCCCACCCCCCCCCCCCCCCACCCCCCCCCCCCCCCACCCCCCCCCCCCCCCACCCCCCCCCCCCCCCACCCCCCCCCCCCCCCACCCCCCCCCCCCCCCACCCCCCCCCCCCCCCACCCCCCCCCCCCCCCACCCCCCCCCCCCCCCACCCCCCCCCCCCCCCACCCCCCCCCCCCCCCACCCCCCCCCCCCCCCACCCCCCCCCCCCCCCACCCCCCCCCCCCCCCACCCCCCCCCCCCCCCACCCCCCCCCCCCCCCACCCCCCCCCCCCCCCACCCCCCCCCCCCCCCACCCCCCCCCCCCCCCACCCCCCCCCCCCCCCACCCCCCCCCCCCCCCACCCCCCCCCCCCCCCACCCCCCCCCCCCCCCACCCCCCCCCCCCCCCACCCCCCCCCCCCCCCACCCCCCCCCCCCCCCACCCCCCCCCCCCCCCACCCCCCCCCCCCCCCACCCCCCCCCCCCCCCACCCCCCCCCCCCCCCACCCCCCCCCCCCCCCACCCCCCCCCCCCCCCACCCCCCCCCCCCCCCACCCCCCCCCCCCCCCACCCCCCCCCCCCCCCACCCCCCCCCCCCCCCACCCCCCCCCCCCCCCACCCCCCCCCCCCCCCACCCCCCCCCCCCCCCACCCCCCCCCCCCCCCACCCCCCCCCCCCCCCACCCCCCCCCCCCCCCACCCCCCCCCCCCCCCACCCCCCCCCCCCCCCACCCCCCCCCCCCCCCACCCCCCCCCCCCCCCACCCCCCCCCCCCCCCACCCCCCCCCCCCCCCACCCCCCCCCCCCCCCACCCCCCCCCCCCCCCACCCCCCCCCCCCCCCACCCCCCCCCCCCCCCACCCCCCCCCCCCCCCACCCCCCCCCCCCCCCACCCCCCCCCCCCCCCACCCCCCCCCCCCCCCACCCCCCCCCCCCCCCACCCCCCCCCCCCCCCACCCCCCCCCCCCCCCACCCCCCCCCCCCCCCACCCCCCCCCCCCCCCACCCCCCCCCCCCCCCACCCCCCCCCCCCCCCACCCCCCCCCCCCCCCACCCCCCCCCCCCCCCACCCCCCCCCCCCCCCACCCCCCCCCCCCCCCACCCCCCCCCCCCCCCACCCCCCCCCCCCCCCACCCCCCCCCCCCCCCACCCCCCCCCCCCCCCACCCCCCCCCCCCCCCACCCCCCCCCCCCCCCACCCCCCCCCCCCCCCACCCCCCCCCCCCCCCACCCCCCCCCCCCCCCACCCCCCCCCCCCCCCACCCCCCCCCCCCCCCACCCCCCCCCCCCCCCACCCCCCCCCCCCCCCACCCCCCCCCCCCCCCACCCCCCCCCCCCCCCACCCCCCCCCCCCCCCACCCCCCCCCCCCCCCACCCCCCCCCCCCCCCACCCCCCCCCCCCCCCACCCCCCCCCCCCCCCACCCCCCCCCCCCCCCACCCCCCCCCCCCCCCACCCCCCCCCCCCCCCACCCCCCCCCCCCCCCACCCCCCCCCCCCCCCACCCCCCCCCCCCCCCACCCCCCCCCCCCCCCACCCCCCCCCCCCCCCACCCCCCCCCCCCCCCACCCCCCCCCCCCCCCACCCCCCCCCCCCCCCACCCCCCCCCCCCCCCACCCCCCCCCCCCCCCACCCCCCCCCCCCCCCACCCCCCCCCCCCCCCACCCCCCCCCCCCCCCACCCCCCCCCCCCCCCACCCCCCCCCCCCCCCACCCCCCCCCCCCCCCACCCCCCCCCCCCCCCACCCCCCCCCCCCCCCACCCCCCCCCCCCCCCACCCCCCCCCCCCCCCACCCCCCCCCCCCCCCACCCCCCCCCCCCCCCACCCCCCCCCCCCCCCACCCCCCCCCCCCCCCACCCCCCCCCCCCCCCACCCCCCCCCCCCCCCACCCCCCCCCCCCCCCACCCCCCCCCCCCCCCACCCCCCCCCCCCCCCACCCCCCCCCCCCCCCACCCCCCCCCCCCCCCACCCCCCCCCCCCCCCACCCCCCCCCCCCCCCACCCCCCCCCCCCCCCACCCCCCCCCCCCCCCACCCCCCCCCCCCCCCACCCCCCCCCCCCCCCACCCCCCCCCCCCCCCACCCCCCCCCCCCCCCACCCCCCCCCCCCCCCACCCCCCCCCCCCCCCACCCCCCCCCCCCCCCACCCCCCCCCCCCCCCACCCCCCCCCCCCCCCACCCCCCCCCCCCCCCACCCCCCCCCCCCCCCACCCCCCCCCCCCCCCACCCCCCCCCCCCCCCACCCCCCCCCCCCCCCACCCCCCCCCCCCCCCACCCCCCCCCCCCCCCACCCCCCCCCCCCCCCACCCCCCCCCCCCCCCACCCCCCCCCCCCCCCCCCCCCCCCCCCCCCAACCCCCCCCCCCCCCCACTGCCCCCCCCCCACCACACCCCCCCCCCCACACCCCCACCAACCCCCCCCCCCCCCCCCCCCCCCACCCCCCCCCCCCCCCCCCCCGCCACGCCCCCACCCCCCCCACTTCTTCTTCTTCTTCTTCTTCTTCTTCTTCTTCTTCTTCTTCTTCTGTGTTAGCTATGCATCTCTTGACACATCTAGCCCTCCCCGAGCTGCTTGAGATGACACTGAGAAGCTTTACTACTACTTTACTACACATGCAAGTTAAAAGTGAGAAACTCCAACTAATCTGTTCCCACCAAAGTCTCCCCCTGGGAAGGCAGCATTGCCAGGCAGATAAAACGATGAAAAGTTGGCTGTGTTTCTGGGCTGTTGAGAAGATTTGGAAGGACTACCATTTCCCCAAAGGATTCAATTACTGAGGACGTACAATCTTAATTATATCGTTGCATTTACACACAAAGCCAGTCTATCTAATGGCATTACCTTTGTAAGCCATAATATGATTACGGGGACATTAAGGAAATTAAACCCACAGCGAAAAAGGGAAATAGCTCTTGAGTAATTGAAACCAACTTTCTTGGGGAGGAATCGGCCGCAAGCTGAGCGGGATGCTAAATTAAAGGGGAAGATCGTGGGCTGATTCAGCCACAGTTTGAATGCATGAGGGGGGGGGGGCAGCCCAGCAGGGAGACTCGATCCTTCTTTCATAATGAACGGCAGGGATTTGAGGAAGACACATCAGTCATTTGTATGGTGCATTCGGTTACTAAGTGTTTATTAGGCATCCTCGCAAAAACACACACAAAAATAAATTACCAACACTCCAATGACGCAGGTGAAATTGCCATGGGATTTAGAGCCAGGCACTCTTACATGAGAGGAAGGTGGGATATAAATCCAAACTCCTCCTCCTCCTCCTCCTCCTCCTCCTCCTCTTCTTCTTCTTCTTCTTTTTTCAGGGGCAAACCACCTCTGAACATCATTTACCTTGAAAATCTCAAGAGCTGGGACTTGATGTGGTCACCATAAACTGTTGCTGTTGCCCCACTACACACAAATATACTGTCTCTTAACATTTACATGCTTGTATTTAGCCATACCCTAACCTGGATGACCCTGTCTAGCCCAATCTGGTCAGATCTCAGAAGCTGATCTCAGGGTTGGTAATTGGATGAGAGACCATCAAGGAATATCAGGGTTGCTATGAAGAGGCAGGCAATGGCAAGTGACTTCTGTTTGTCTCTTGCCTGGAAAATCCCATGAGGTTGCCATAAGTCGACTACTACCTGATGGCACTTTACACCCACAATGATTACTTGGATCAGTTCACTTTGGAGTACTGGTGACTTATGGTATTTTAGAATATTTATTTTATTTACAAATTTCCTGAGAGGAAGAGGAGGAGGAGTTTGGATTTATACCCCACCTTTCTACTTTCCCTTCCTCTCCCCAAAATAGACACTTTGTGAGGTAGGTGGGGTTGAGAGAGTTCTGAGAGAACTACGATGGCTGAATGTCACCCAGCAGGAATGTAGGAGTGCGGAAACACATCTGGTTCAACAGATAAGCCTCTGCCACTCAGGTGGAGGAGTGGGGAATCAAACCTGGTTCTCCAGATTAGAACCCACCTGCTCTTAACCACATCACGCTGGCTCTCCTCCAAAGTCACTCCTACACGGCTGCAGATTCACTATCCCACAATAGATCCTACATCCCCAAGATAAGAACATGCCTTCTGGATTAGACCAGAGTCCATCTAGTCCAGCACTCTGCTACTCACAGTGGCCCACCAGGTGCCTTTGGGAGCTCACATGCAGGATGTGAAAGCAATGGCCTGCTGCTGCTGCTGCTCCTGAGCACCTGGTCTGCTAAGGCATTTGCAATCTGAGATCAAGGAGGATCAAGATTGGTAGCCATAGATCGACTTCTCCTCCATAAATCTGTCCAAGCCATTTTTAAAGATGATTCATGTAACACTTTTGAAGAGTCTATCTGCCCTCTTTTTGACTCTTCCAGGTTTTGAACAGCACTTCTTCTTTGTACTTACACCTACCCACTCTTTCCAGCCATGGGCTGCTAGAACTGCAAATTTGGTAGAATTTGTAAGATGTCCACAGTCCTTAGGACGTACGGGGGATCTTCTTGGAAGAGCAGGCCTGTCATAATACTTAGCAATGTAGTTAATGCTAGGTCCAGAAAAAGTAGCATCTCAACTTGGATAGAAGATGCTCCATTATCAGATGCATAACTGCAGCTGGCAGACGGTGAGAAGTCAAGCATCAGTGTTGTTAGAGGGCACGTCACACTGATAAGCAATTAATTAGGATCCTGACATCGTAGCTTTGCATCCACTAAGCCATGATCTCCGTCTTCAAGACACCCGTAATTCTTTTTTTATGAGATACTAGGACAGAGAAGATGCCCGTCATTTACCCATATTGACAAAAAAACCCCACTTTGGATTAAACTCGGCTGTCACAACAAATTGGTCACGACAATCCAGAGTGCACACAATCTGTCGAGCACTGGTATCATCCCAAGCTGGTTTCACACATAAGTGGGTGATTTTTAGCTGGATATAAACACATTATTTTTTTAAGCAATGGGGTTTTTTCATTGTGTTCATTTGCTATTGATACAGGTCCCCTTTCCCTATTAGCAGGCATTTTGGAGAGCCAGAGTGCTCAATACCATTAAAAAAAAATTAAGAAGAGTCTTTCTACATCAGAACAATGGTCCATCTAGTCCAGTAGCCTGTATCCCACAGTGGCCAACCAGATGCCATCAGAAAAGCCACAAGCAGGGATCCAGAGGGCAAAGCCGGACTGTTTTTGCCCTCCCACAAGTGATATTCAAAGGCCATCATGACTAATAGCCAGAATGGAACGATCTTCCTCAAATTTCCCCAGTTCCTTTCAACAGACACTTAAAACAATGGCGATCATTACAAACTAAGGAGGAGGAGGAGTTTGGATTTATACCCCATCTTTCTCTCCTGTAAGGAGGCTCAAGGTGGCTTACAAACTCTTTTCCCTTCCTTTCCCCACAACAGACACCTTGTGAGGTAGGTGGGGCTAAGAGAGTTCTGAAGAACCGTGACTAGCCCAAAGTCACCCAGCAGGCATGTAGGAGTGCGGAAACATATCTGGTTCACCAGATAAGGCTATGCCACTCAGGTGGAGAAATGGGGACTCAAACCCAGTTCTCTAGATTAAAATCCACCTACTCTTAACCACTACACCACGCTGGCTCTCACAGTGGGTCCTGCAAGTTTATTATTTCTTTTTCCTATGCTTCAACTTTATTGGTTGTCCCTAAGTGCTAATATTATTTATTTTATTTTATTAATGTTATTGGTCTCGTATGCCACCCTAAGATTCTGAGAGGATAGCTGTGATCTTAGCCACTCTTACGTTCAGCTGGAATCAGTGGGATCTGCATTCCAAGTAAGTTAATATTGTAACTATTCGTTTGTTTTATACCTTAAACCCTTCTTTTCTCACAATTATTTCCCCAAAGTGATTTACCGGTATCTTCTGCCCTCAAGGGAAGAAAAGGAAATCCCTCTGAAAGTTAGAACATGTATCCATTTTGATCTTCCCTTGCTAGTATTCTTGTTTGTATGCAAGCAATATGACTGTCTCGCAACTCTCATTCCTCCAGTCGGTGATGAAGACCAGAATATATGGAACTTCATGGAAGCTGGTAATTAGTTCCTTTCAGCAGGAAAGGGGGGGAACTGTGCTTGTTGCATCTGACCGGTTATTTAATTCTATGTCTTTATATCCATACAAACAATTCCTCCATGGAGCCAAGTGAGTGGGTTACAAAATAGCAGAAATGAAATAAAACAATAATGTGGGACCTTCTTTTAACATCCAAAAGCACATGGGAGAATATTTAGGGAAGTGCCGTCTTAACAACATCTAAAGCTGAGCATGCTAAGCGTGTGTCCTTGAATTCTGCTGCAATTTGTTTTTGCAGAAAACAAAATACACCATCATTACAATATTAAGGGACAAAAATATGTCCGCTCACAGAACAAAGGGAAAAGAGAAAATCCTTGCCGCTTCTTTCAATTGCTGATAAGTATAGATTCCTCTGCCTCTTCCTGACCTTCTCAGGAATGGTGATGAAGATAATATTCCATTGTTTGGACTTTCAAAGGCTGAAAATACTGTGTTCTTCTTTAATTCCTGCCAACACACCTCTGCCTTTGATCTTGAGGACAGCTAGATGTCCCCATTAGTAGTACATCCTTGCTAACAAGGTCTAGGAGAATGGGAACATAACAAGTTTTATGTTTCCAAAGGAGTTTTTGTACTCTTTCTGTTCGTTAACACACTTCGGCCTCGTAAACTTGTTTGTGCCGACACAGTACTGTCAGATGCATCCATATAACCAATCGTCAACGTGGCCCCACCCGTAGATACTTAAATCTATGGATGGGGGCCATGTAGACCCAAAAGTGATATTTCTATAAACCTAGGAGGAAGCCCAGATTTGCAGAAAATTTGTAACAGTAAAAAAGGAGGCATCTACAAAAGAAAAACCCAGAGAACAATGGTCTGTGCAAGTGTACATAGCCATTCCCTGGTCACAGACGGTGCATGAGGAAAAGAGTGAGGGAGAAGGAGCTGAAGCCTTTGCCTCCCTCAGCTGCTGAGGTAGCAAAATGGGAGACCAGTGGCAGATGCCATAGAGTCCACCTGTGGCCACTGGCGTAATGCCCATTGGGCAAGGTGGGCAGCTGCCCAGGGCATCACCTTGTGGGGGGGCATCAAAATGCTGGTTTCGTTTTTGGGTATTTTAGTGGTTTTCCATTTTTGGCCTGCAGGGGGCGCAGTTTTTAGGCTAGCGGCACCAGAATTTCAGCTTATCATCAGGAGACTGCCCTTATGCTACCCCCCAAGTTTGGTGAGGTTTGGTTCAGGGAGTCCAAAATTATGGACTCCCAAAGGGGGTGCCCCTATCCCCCATTGTTTCCAATGGGAGCTAATAGGAGATGGGGGTACAGTTTTGAGGGTCCATAACTTTGGCCCCCCTGAATCAAACTGCACCAAACCTGGCGGGTATCACTAGGGCAGTCTCCTGATGAGACCCTGAAAGTTTTGAGACTGTACCTTCAGAAATGTGCCCCCCCAGCCTGCAACCCCCATTGATAGCAATGCAGAAAACTCAATGCAGAACAAAGATTCTTGGGCAAATTTTGGGATGTTCTTGCAGGGAGGGCATTTTTGGACGTATCAGCACCAAATTTTCAGGGTATCATCTGGAGACTGTCATGATGGCACCCCCCAGGTTTGGTGCAGTTTGGTTCAGGGGGTCCAACGTTATGGACCCTCAAAAGGGTAGCCCCCATCTCCTTAGCAAAGAATGGGATGGGGATGGAGCCTTTGAGGGTCCATAACTTTGGTGAAGGTGAACTGATCTCTTTCACCTGGAGATCAGTTATACTCCAAGGAAATCTCCACCGGCCACCTGAGGTCGGCCACTCTTGTGCTGGCTTGACCTGTCCCCAGAGTTGTTCGCCTTCACCAGCTCCACCTGGGGCTTCTCTTGCCTTTTCTGAGCAGGTTTTCAACCAAGGATCAGGACTTTCCTCACAAGGAGCACCTCCAAAATTCTAGTCGCCTCTCTGGACTGTCTCTGTCGCACCGCTCTATTATTGTATTTGCAACTGGGTGAAGGTTTTTCTGTTTGGCGTTCCACCACTGACCCTCCTTCCTATTAACGTGTTATTGCTGTTTTAATCTTTTTATATCAGTATGTGTTTTTAAAGCTGATTTTTAAAAAATTGTCCACTGCCTGGGGAGGCCTTTGCTACCGGTAGGTAGAGGAGAGTGCCAGTATAGCAGTTAGAGTGTTGCAGGGAAAGAGAGACCTGGGTTCAAATCTGCCATCGAAGCTTGCTGGGTGACCTCAAGCCCGTCACACATTCTTAGCCTAATAGGCCTCACAGGGTTGTTGCTAAAGGGCAACAGGTATATTTCTAGATGATCCTGTTAGCAGAGCAATGAGCAGAATGTAGCTTTGCGTGCCACTTTATGATATGAATATTTATCTAGCTAAAGGCCAGCCTTTTTTGCCTCAGAAATCATTAAACATAAGAGAGCTTTACTTAAACTGAGAGAGAAATAGGTAAAGGTAAAGTTTCCCCTTCAGTCGTGTCCGACCCTGGGGTACCACTGCAAGCAGTTATTTCATAGGCAAGCTGTTTTTGTGGGGTAGTTTGCCATTGCTTTCCCCGGCTATTCTTTACCCCCTAGCTATGTGCTAGGTACTCATTTACCGACCAAGAAATGGATGGATGGCTGAGTTGACCATGAGCCAGCTGCCAGGATATCTGACCCACAGGGGGCTCGAACTCCTGACCGTGTGAGTGGTAGTGCAAGCACTTAACTAGTACACCACGCGGCTCCTGAGAGAAATAGACCATATACATAAACAAAGTGTCACTTATATACATCGATCCATTCACAGTTCATCGTTTGGTTATAGTTTCAAGCACAGTCTACAATATTAAACATTTCAGTCAGAGGCTTTTGGTTAACAGAACACATGACATCTTTTCTCAGCCAGAGTCAGGAAGCAACTGTTTTCCAAGTGTCACCTTTAGAATGTTCCTGGAAATCTCCCAGAATTCCGCACTGCATGCAAACAAGGCTGTAAAATCCAACCGTTGATAGGAGAAGATGGAGAAAAGGGGGAAGATGTTGTAAGCAGGCTGTTGTGGGTTTTCCAGGTTGTGTGGCCATGGTCTGGTAGGTTTGGCTCCTAACATTTTGCCTGCATCTATTTTTATTTTATTTATTTATTTATTCCCCCCCCCTTTTTAACTCATAAATTCACAACTTTTACACAATCACCTGGTCTTTACTTTCTTTCTCTCATTGTAAAACTTTATCAACATTTGTTGTTTTTGCTGTTGTTGTTTCCCAACACACTGATTCCCTTCCAATGGCTTCCTTCATGTAGCATTTTACAGGCTATTGCCTTACTAATCTGCTCACTACCATCTTTTAAACCCTACACCCCTTATCCATTTTTTCTGTGTTCCCTTCCTCTGGCCTCCCACATGGCTCAGGGCGGCAAACATCGACAAAACCACAACTATCAAATATAAAACGAAACTAACACAAGACGGTATCATTTAAAACGTACACAATAACAATAAAAGAAGAAGAAAAACAGATGGCGATAAAACCCTAGACAGACACCCATGGAAGGCAACGATGTTCCAGTCAGGCCGGCTGGCACAATATAAAAGTCTGCTGGAAGAGCTCAGTCTTGCAGGCCCTGTGGAAGTCACCGATGTCCCACAGGGCCCTGATCTCAGCTGGAAGCTCATTCCACCAGGTGGGGGCCAGGGCCGAAAAAACCCTGGCCCTAGTAGTGGCCAGCCGAACCTGTCTCGGGCCAGGAATCACCAGTAAATTCCTCCCCGATGAGCGGAGGGGTCTAGAGGGGCAATACAGGGAGAGGCGGTCCCGCAGGTATGTAGGTCCAAGACCGCTATGACTGGCATCTTCAGAGAAATGCCATTGTAAGATGTCTTTCTGTCCGTGGCATAGTTTGGAGAGATTGTGTGGTGGGATATACATTTGTCCACCTGACAGGTGGGGTACATTTGTTGCAGGTGAAATGTTAGAATCAAAAGGGGCCAGATTGTGGCTGCATAGCCCAGAAAACCCACGACAGCCAGTTGATTCCAACCGTGAAAACCTTCGGCAATACATGTTGCAAGCTGAGAATCAAAAGTAAAATAAAGCAAAATAGTCAAACATTATCATCATCATCATTCCTTGAATCAACACACTTGGAACTAAGAATGACCACATAGAACAGCAGCTTCAGTGACATTTGGGAAGTGCTGTGAACTAGGTATTTCCCCAGCTTATTTAGTCCTGTAACATACAGTGAGGCTAACAGATGTTTCCAAACACATCTCACTGTTTGCAGCAGTAGCTTCCTTTCCTTTTATCATTTGATTTACTGCACCGTATTCCACTTTTCCTCCAAGGAGCTCACAGCTGCATACCTGGGGACCTGAGCTATCAAGATAATAAGCTCCTTGGGGAAAGGTTATTGTTTGCGCACTTCGCGTCGTGTAAATAATGCACCTGAGACACCAATAATTATAAATAAAGCATCACTAGGTTTTCGAGCTTGCTTCTGTGTGGGATCACCTTGAAACTGTGCCAAGGAAGATACCAGCTAGCTAAGAATGCACCAGGTTGAATGCCAAGAGAAGGCCTGAAGTTTATCCTGAAAGATGAAACCCCCTGATTGGGAGCTGGAGACACAAAACCCGTATTATTTATTTCTCTGTACTGCAGTCACCCCCCCCCCCCCAAAATGCCTGCAGCAGGTTCCGGATGGAAATACTAAACACAACAAAGCCAATAAAACAGTAAAACCATATGACCAATGAAAGCAATGCCAGCAGCATCAAACACCAGCATGATAGGAAACCTAAAATAGGAAAAACACAAAACAGTACAAAGGAGCATGGTAGAACGGTATAAACTGGTACCATCCAATGCAAACAAAACCAGCATAGCTTTTTAAACTGCATGAATGGTGACCATCCTCTCTGCAAGTAACACATTAAAAGTGCAGGAAGTGAAGATGGATGCAAAAAGGCTGTCAAACCCTCAGTGGGGTGGGGAATCCCCCACCATAGAGTTTCCAGGAATTCCTAGAGCTACCTTTTGTCACTTCCTGTATAAACTTTTGGGAAGTACAAAAAACTCCATTTTTTAAAATAAAAGTTATTCTGTGACACTTGTGCCCCCCCTCCCCAAAAAAACCACCCACTGATTGCCAAACACTACCTGGCAACCATAATCCAAGGGAATCCAAATGCATACTTGTTTCCAGAACCTATGATAGCATTCCTGATCTTTGATATAATAGACAAGAGTACGGTGGGTTGAAAGACAGGCAACTCTGGAAACATGTACTAATAGAGAAATAAAGGCAGGACTTGAGATTTAAATGAAAACAGCGGATTGAACTAAAATAGTTTTCTAAGAAGGATTAAAAGCGGAGGAAACGCTGATGCCAAATGTAAGCACAAAACTAGATTTCTGGATCCATAATGGATTTCTGGATCGTTCATGCAGAGACACAAAATCTCCTCTAAAGGCAGGTCGCCCTCCAGAATCTTTGCTCTGAAATGGATCAAGTCATCCTCAGAAGCCCTATGTAGATACAGAAAAATTAGCTGTTCCCAAGGAAGGTTGTCTGGGGAAACAGCCAGAGCCTTGACTCATGCAGAGATGCAGTGGGCAGCCTCCTTTCTGGATAGAGAATTTGACGGACAGACCTCATGAGCTATTTATTTTCTTTCCAGGACCTGACCAGCTCTCTCCAGTACACAGTTTGGGAATGTCGGGCCTAAAATGTTCACTCGATTCATTTGGCACAAAGCATTACCAGAACTGGCTCTGGGATTCCCTTAGCAAACCACAGGATAACAATGACGAGACTTCAACCAGTCTTTCCCCATCTGCTCGTGCCTTTCCTGTCCAGCAATCCAGAGTCCACTCACTGGGTCTAATTCAGGGACATGCTGATGCGCTACTCTGTGTGCTCATTCGGATCGCAGCCTGCGGCACTTTTAACCTGCCAAGTGGACGCTTCTAAGCACCTCCAGCCGAAGGAAGCGCAGGGCCGTCTCTCCCGCTGTGCCACACCTGTTTTCAGCAGAAGCGAGTTTCTCCTCAGAAGCTGCCATATGGCGGCCGTGTTCCACCATATGTTCCCCTGGCTTGCCCCTGCTGACCACCACATAAGAAGATTGATAGCGCGCTTATCGGATCGCACTGAGATGCCTGCGGGCAGGTCACGTCCTTGGTCTGGTGGCCCCCAAAAGACTGCTAAGTCCAACCTCAGCACAAATTCGCATATTGGCCATTTTAAAAACACACGCAGCAGTCTCAGGCTTTAATTGTCACATGAAGAGAAATTGACTGTTAATATATTCAGTGATTAACTATGTACGGTGCTTTATTTTGCAGGGAAGCTGCAACCTTTAGATGGTGCTGGTTTTTCTTTTCTTTTTTAAATTCTCCTGCAAGTATTACACTATTTTTCAAACATGGAGTCAGGGGGAAGGTAATACACAATAAATGTCTGTGCAGCTGAACTTTTTTGCCTCCTTGAGAGGTCTTCTTGTTTTCTCCAATAAGAGATATCGTACATAAAGTTTATTCAATGACCAAAAGCGCCCTCTGGTGTCAGCATCCAAGAGTTGCTTCATATTAATTGAGAAACTTGCAAATGGACCCTGAGGCTCGTGTATCTAATCTGGAGGAACCGGGTTTGATTCCCAGCTCTGCCACCTGAGCTGTGGAGGCTTATCTGGGGAATTCAGATTAGCCTGTACACTCCCACACACGCCAGCTGGGTGCCCTTGGGCTAGTCACAGCTTCTCGGAGCTCTCTCAGCCCCACCTACCTCACAGGGTGTTTGTTGTGAGGGGGGAAGGGCAAGGAGATTGTAAGCCCCTTTGAGTCTCCTGCAGGAGAGAAAGGGGGGATATAAATCAAAACTCCTCCTCCTCTTCTTCTTCTTCTTCTTCTTCTTCTTCTTCTTCTTCTTCTTCTTCTTCTTCTTCTTCTTCTTCTTCTTCTTCTTCTTCTTCTTCTTCTTCTTCTTCTTCTTCTTCTTCTTGGTGCCTGTCCCCCCCCCCCTCTTCTGTAGAAAGCTTTGGAACAGGGACAAGATTTGTTACCCATAGGCCGTTTCCGCACAGCAAAATTATACCTGTGTACCACTGGGTTTTTTAAACCTGGGTCTATTTTATCCCGGTTTCTCCCTCCGCACAGCCACGGATTTCTTTCCAGGAAATAAATTGGTTGTTTGCACGGCAGCGGGGTCGCCCAGGGATATTTGAAAAGAATAGCCAATTTGGCGATTTCTGAAAATCCCGGGCTAAGGGAAATATCACGGGGCAACACCGGGGCAGGTCTGCTTTAGCATCGGGAACCGTGCTGAAAACATGCACGAGCTGGGCTATTTCACTTGCCCCTCCCGGGATATTTGGACCGTGGGGAAACGGAAAGCTTTGGAAGCAGGGACAAGATTTGTTACCCTCAGACTGCACAGGACTTGTTGACTGGAGGCCTGCAGCCAGCCTGCCCCATTGCTTGGTTTAAATTGTGGATTCTTTGCCCTGTGCTGCTGACACCATCACCTGGGAAATGTCACCTTTTATTTGCAACCTTCTGAAAGAACCATCCGACACCCCCTCCCCCCAGCCTCTGACATTTGCTCCCGGTCCATCCAATCACCACGCCACAATAAAGAACTGGGCATCTGAAAGCCAGACACAGTTCTTGTTTGAAGAGACAGATAGCCGGCGTGACCTTTTAAAAATAATTTTACTGCCTTTCCTTGCAGGTGGCAAAGAATATAACTTCCACAGAGAACAAGCTCCTGTTTCCCTGGAACTACAGAGAAAGTTCAAGAAGGACTTTTCACTCCGGGCTTCGTGCTCAGTATAGATCTAATCTATTAGGCCAAGCCAACACTATCATTTTTCAAACCCTTAAAGCAGGGGCAGTCTTACCTATGGGGTAACCTGGATAATTGCGCAGGACCCCACACTGAAGGAGGGGGCCCAGTAGCCCGAGCCTGGAGGGTGTCAGGAAATGGTGTTAGAAATTAAATTCAAAACACAGACTGGGGTGCCATTTTCTCATCAAGAAAACTGGGCATTTTATTCTTGTTTGGAGCGGGTTAGGATAAAGAGAGGGTCCCTCTTTGACTTTTGCCCATGGCCTCAAGATCACCAAGATTACCTTAAACGCACACACATTTAGGCGCCTTCCGCAGATGCAGAATGGTTCACTTTCAATCCACTTTCACAACTGTTAGCAAAGTGGATTTTGCTGTTCCGCACAGTAAAATCCAGCTGCAAAGTGCATTGAAAGTGGATTGAAAGTGCATTATTCTGCCTGTCTGGAAGGGGCCTTAGTGTGACATAAACGTTTGTGACCAGAAACCACTGTGGTTTGGTTCTTTAAGTTTTTTGGTTCTTTACCTCAAACGCACACATTAGTGATATCCTCAAGGGCATGGACAGTGACATGTTTTAATACACACACATACATCAGACATGCTTAGAACCAGGGGGCATTCATTGAAAATGCTGGGGGGAAGAATTAGGACTAATAAAAGGAAACACTTCTTCACACAACGTGTGATTGGTGTTTGGAATATGCTGCCACAGGAGGTGGTGATGGCCACTAACCTGGATAGCTTTAAAAGGGGCTTGGACAGATTTATGAAGTCGATCTATGGCTACCAATCTCGATCTGCCTTGATCTGAGATTGCAAATGCCTTAGCAGACCAGGTGCTCGGCAGCAGCAGCAGCAGCAGAAGGCCATTGCTTTCACATCCTGCATGTGAGCTCCCAAAGGCAGCTGGTGGGCCACTGCGAGTAGCAGAGAGCTGGACTAGATGGACTCTGGTCTGATCCAGTAGGCTAGTTCTTATGTTCTTATGTTCTTATGCTTACAAAAAGAAGGATGGGAAGAGAACGGGTTATTACAAAATGGGGAAGAGTTCAAATAATGAAGAGATACGTGTATTGCATTGCAGAAGTGCTGCTGAATATCTGAACTGCCTCAGATGGGGAAAAAATATATCACATTTGATGCAGTTTGGAAGTGACATGAAATCTCTGCATGTGGTGTTAGATCTTCAGCAGCTGTTTCATGCATGACAAATCTCTCGTATTGAAGACGCATGTGTGAATTTAACTGTTATTCGCTCACATAATCCAGGTCACAGACTTGGTTATTTTCTGGGTAAGTCCAGTGGTAGGATCCAGAACATTTTAGTAACAGGTTCCCATGGTGGTGGGATTCAAACTGTGGCGTAGCGCCAATGAGGCTGGGGGGGGGCACGGTGTGGGCGTGGCCAGGCATTCCGGGGGCGGGGCATTCCTGGGCAGGGCTGTGGCAAAGACGCAGCTGCTATGGGAGCCTTTCGCGGGGAAACAAATGCACGCAGGGAGCTTAGGCTGCCCACGCCGCGCCGGTGCACCTCCTGCTGGGGACTGCTTCAAGTTCTGTGCGCAGCTGCTGAGCTGAGAGCTTGCACCAAGGCAAAAAAAATCGCATTAGCAAAATCAGTCACCAATTCGTAACCCCCCTCTCGGCACACACAAATAATTAGTAACCTACTCTCGAGAACCTGTGAGAACCTGCTGGATCCCACCTCTGGGTAAGTCTCAATTTGAACTGAAATACAACATTGCTAATCTATTGAGAATGCCAGTGCTCCTAGAGCCTGTGATGAAGCAGAAACACACATGTGTTTTCATCCCGAGTTGAACACAGGAAATGTTGCATGTGTGAATGAAGCATCAAAAAGCCCAGTTGAAATGACAGATCCAGAGTGGGACATAAGTACATTCAGTTGAATGTCTGCACAGAACCTGTGTATATACAGCTGCATATGCATCTGAGCCCCTTGGGAAAGGGTGGTCTATAAGCCCAATATATGAATGAAATGAATTAACAGTTTTGTGCCCTTCTTTTCCAAGGTTCTTGACTGAAACGTGTCCATTGTACAAGCAGTCTTATGTCCCCTGAACCTTCTCCTGAAACTGCTCCCTTATACTACTACTGAGCTCCTGTGTGAAGCATTGCAGTGCTTTCTAAGAGTGAATCACTATGAAACAAATCTCTGAGATTTGGATTCTCCGTGATTAAGGCATCTGGCAATTACGGCGCTGTGTTTGCGGGTTTAAGCTTGCTATTACTGCTTTATCAATCTATGGGATTAAACTTTGTTTAGCATTTATGTACGCATTATTTTGTCATGCTGGGTTTAGTGCTTTTCGTTTCGTGCGGGTTTTTTTGCATTTTATCTCTTTTGTAATTCATTTGCCACTGTAGTTAGAGGGTCAGACTGGGATTGGGAGAGATCCAGGATCAAATTCTGCTGCAGCAATAATAGGCTTGCCAACATACAGGTGAGGGCTGGAGTTCTCTCAGAATTACGACTGATGACCAGGAAATGGGGATAAATTCTGCTGGAAAAAACAGCCGCTCCAAAGGATTGATTGACTCTGTGGGATCACATCCCTGCTGAACCTCACCCATCCCTGGCTGTGCCCCCAAATCTCTGGGAATTTCCTAACATAAAGTTGGCGACCCTCAATTTTCACCACGGGTGACTTCAGGCAAGGGACAATGTCAGTACCCAACAATTGTTTGAATGAAACGGAAGCTAGTTTGCTTTCTCAGTGTTGTGCTACTTTGCAGGACTGTTGTGAGGATGAAACAAAAGCAAACATAACTGTGTCTTCAGGTCATTTTGAGTCCCTTGCGGAGTAAGGAATAGCTTGACTCAGCGCTTTGTTACAGGAATATAAATCCCTCGTTTATTATTTCCTAACAACCTGGCATAGTCCGGGGTTGCCTGGGCCCTTTCCCCACTTACCTTAAGCCCCGCGCTACTCTCCTCAAGTAGCACGGGGTCCAGCTGCACTCCCCACTTCGGGAGGCGGCGTCCAGCCGCCCCGGCGCTTTACTCTCGCACTCCCCTCCAGCTCGGTTCTCATGTAATTCCACCAAGCCTTTTGAAATAGCCTTTTGGGGAAAACCCGAGCGATGCGCCAGGAATTGCGCGTGCTGGGAATTGCGCGCAGCAACCCTCGGACAAAGGTGAGTGGGGAAAGGGCCCTGGTCTCCCTTGACCATGGGGTGTGGGAATGAGCACAAGGTCACCAGCTCCAGGTTGGAAAATGCCTGGGGAGGAAGCCTGGGGCAGACAGGGACCTCAGTGGGGTACCATTAGTACTGTATTCCTGACCCAGAATAGATATTGTAGACTGAACATTTAGATTAAATGCCTTGATATAAATCCCCAGAAGCCTCTACTTCGAACCAAACTATCCACTCTGACCCCCGCTAGCTTTCAGCTGCACCGTCCGCAGAGGCAGCCTGAATGACTGAGGCCAGGATGTAATTTACACTTCTAAAGATAACAGATGACACCTGCAAAATACCACAGGCAGTGTAAGAGGAAACGATCAATTGCTGCAAACTGTTCCACAGTCTGGGTGCCAACATGAATGGCTGGCAGATTAACAACGGAGGGACGAGGAGAAGGGGAGGATACCAGAGGTTGTTTTACTTAACCATTTATAATGTTATTATGTACTGGAACATCTTAGGGAAGTTTATAAACTTATAGTAGGTTATTACGCTTTTGAGAAATTACTTATTGGATAGTAGATAGGACATTCGCATCTATATATGTTTTGTTCAGTTTCATACTTCGCTGATTCCAGGAACCCTGAAAAGCAGATAACTGCCCGACTAAGCCATATGGAGAACACTGGCCCCTCAAAGTAAGCAAGTGTTGCTAGATATATCAAAGCAAACCAAAGCATACCTCTTTGTGACAAGATCCCCCTTACCCTTTGTTATTGCAATGTCTTAACATCAAGCATCCTGAATGTGTGATGTTGTGGCGATAACGGCAATGTTTAGTTTCAATGTGTTCCTTGAAATATATAACATTTCAAGCATTGTCAGTTGAATTGTTTTATTATGCATTGGACCACTTTCTTGTCTCTAGTCGATTTCCCATAAGAAGGGCAAGAAGGGACCCCTTTTGGGTCTTGGGTCTTTTGCCAGGCTACTGGCCACTTTGTCTGTCGGAATAAAGTTATTTTTAATAACTGCGTTCTCCTCGTCCCAACTCCCTCCAGGAGTCAGGCAGACTGCACTGTCGTCAGGCACAACAGTACCCACCCTCCAAAGCATAGGTGTCAAACTTGCGGTCCTCCAGATGTTATGGACTACAGTTCCCATCATCCCCTGCCAGCATGATGCTGGCAGGGGATGATGGGAACTGTAGTCCATAACATCTGGAGGACCGCAAGTTTGACACCTGTGCTCCAAAGCAACCATGTCCTCCAAAGGAACTGATCTCTGTAATCTGGAGATGAGGTCAGAGGTGGGATCCAAAAATTTTAATAACAGGTTCCGATGGTGGTGGGATTCAAACAGTGGCGGCGCCGCACACACGCACCTCCAGTCCCTATTGGGCAGGGAGGTTGCTTTAGTAACCTCTTCTCGTCACGCCGAAAAAATTAGTAACCACTTCTAGAGAAGTGGTGAGAACTGGTTGGATCCCACCTCTGGATGAGGTGTCATTTCAGAGCATCTCCAGGTTGTACCTGGAGGTTGGCACCCGAAGCTAATACCCAGAGGTGCTACAATAACAAGGCCCAAGGCTCCCCCTAGCAGAGAAACCTGGGAATTGTAGTTAGCGGCCGATGTTCCCTCTCTGAAACTACAATTCCCAGAGCCCTTTGCGGCAAACGTTCCTCCGGCTTTCCAGTCACGGCATCCGCCGCTTCCTCTTCGCGAAGGAAAAGGGGGCGTGCCCTTCCTCGCGAAGCAGGCGGGCCAATCAGCCTGGGGGGCGGGGTCTACCGAGGACGCCGGACCGCCCCCTTCGCTCACTCACCTTGCGGGGCGCGCGTGCGTGCGGCGCGGCGCGGTGACGTAGTGGCTCCGCCCTCTTTCCCTCCCTGCCTCCCTCCCTCCTTCCTCACACTCGGCTGTCCTGTTCCCGGTTTCTCGCGGCCTTTCCCCGCCGGCGCGGCCTTCCCTGACGCGGACTCAGCATGGCGAACGTGGCCGACACCAAGCTCTACGACATCCTCGGGGTGCCGCCGGGGGCCTCCGACAACGAGCTCAAGAAGGTCCGAGGCGGGCCGGGCCTGGCGGGCCATGGCGGCCATGGGGGGGGGGGAGGATTAAAAGCCTGAGGGAGGGAAGGGAAGAGGAGGAGGAAGGCTGCCCCCCCCCGTGGCTCCAAGGCCGGGAGGGGGGCGGGAGAGCGCAAGGCCAGGCCTGTGGGAGGGGGGTCTCTGAGGCAGTCGGTCACTGGTGCCCCCTCGCTGGTTCAAGAGTGGGGGTTATGGAAGGTTATACCCACAATTCCCCTGGGGGAGGGTGGGGAATGTTCCTGGTCAGTCGTTGGGTCTAGCCTACCTCGAAGAAGGGTTGTTGGGGGGCGACTGGAGGGGGGTGGTGGTAAAATGTGACCAGGTGCTTTGGGGAAGGATAATGGCATGGCCTAGAAGAAGAAGAAGAGTTTGCATTTATTCTCCGCTTTTCTCAACTGTCAGGAGTCTCAGAGTGACTTACAATCGCCTTCCCTTCCTCTCCCCATAACAGACACCTGGTGAGGCAGGTGAGGCCGAGTTCTGAGAGAACTGTGACTAGCCCAAGGTCACCCACCAGGCTTCATGCAAAGGAGCGAGGAAACAAATACGGTTACCCAGATCACTCCTCATGTGGAGGAGTGGGAAATCAGACTGTTTTTTCAGACTAGAATCTGCCACCCCTAACCACTACACCATAGAGCCATTCCGCCAGCCATATTGTTGAGGCAGTGACATCCTCCCCTTGAATTATAGGTGGTGTTGACTGGGGCAGATAGATTTAGTTCCAACCAAACCGAGTTTGTCAGGGATAATTTATGATATTTTTTGGTAAATTCAAAAACTGTGTTGCCATCTTGAGTTTCCTTGCTAAGCAGTTAACTCAAAAAACTGAATAGGTTAAATGAAAGGTAGGGCTATAGCAATCTAAATGGGTGGCTCTCCCCACTGTTTGGGCATAGAGACCCGCAAGGCTGAATTTGCTCGGTGTAGGCCATCCCATAATTCCCTCTCTCCCCCCACCCTTCTCTTCTTTTCGCCTGTGTGTGTGCTCCAAGAATTAATACTCATGCTCCGGAAGTATTTAGATTCTGGGCAGAGGAGGAGTTATCCGGAGGTTATCTAGTTCCCCACTGCTTCCCTCTCCCTGAGTATTTCTCTCTTCCTTTCTGCTGGCATTCACTGTTTTTTGGCATTTGGCAAAAGGTGTGAAGCTGCCCTGCATTTAGTCAAGTCCATCTGGTTTGGTATTGCTTGTTTGGGGGCTTCCCACATCAGAATGAGAAAAGCTGATCATCTGCTGTCTTGGTTGGAAGGGTCATAGGTTGAATCAAGGCCCCTCTCAGCTATGGGTGGCTGGCAGTTGTCTTCCACTGCCCCCTCCCCAGTCTTATACCTTTCATGGTGTAGTTTATATAGTATAGCTATCCCAGAGTTAACACACACCCCCGCCCCCATTCTTTGCTCTCCCCCCATTTTCTTTTCCTCGACTTCCAGTGCTGGGTCCCTTGAGAAATTATGGTAGCCAGGGCAACTTAGGTAGAGATTTTCATGTCTCGATTTCTCTTCCCCCGCCCCAAGTTATTCTTGTCTAAGAGTTCTTCTGTGATGACAGGTGGGACCTAAAGGTTCTTCCTGTATTCTCCCCACCTCTGCTACCCTCATGAGTTGTCCTAAGGTGGCACCTGAGATTAGCTCCTCATTTCTTCTCTGTTCCCTGCTGTCTTTTCTTTTTTTTCCAAATCCTTGCTGATGACTCAATGCTTACTAGTATGGTCATAAGATTATCTCACCCAACTGTGTGTCTTATCAACAAAGGTGACCTAGAAATGCTCTTCATGCTGTTTCCAGAGAACTGATCCACGATGAATACTTCAGGAGTAAAGTTCTTATTTTTCTCGGTTGCTTTCAGCTGTAATGAATCCCATTCCAGGTGCCCAGCAAGATGCCTTTCTGTTCCCAGTAGTGCCAACTTCATTTTTAGACCTTGTATCTTTTTGTGATCTTGTCACAGCGTTTAGAAAATAAAATCAGGGTTGTTTAAAAGAGAGAGAGAAAAAGACACGAGACAAGTGACACCTGATGACGTAAGTCTGGTCTTGTTCTTAACACTGGCTTCCCCAGCATTTTGTTGGTTGTGCTTGTAACCCATAAGCCACTTCTTTCCCTCACCCACCCAAAGAGAGCTTCCTCTCCACATCAGAGCTTTCAGTTGGTTAATCACTGGTGTTCCTGACAGAAGGGTGGAGCTGCTAATGGATAGGTTCCATTCATCTGGGCATGTGATGGCTTCCTGATTTGTTTGGGCTGGATGTTAAGGCAGCAGGTGTCTTTTAGGAACTATTGTACTGTAAAAAGAGGATCTGATGTCAGCTGGAAAACATGATCTCTTTTGTGGATTGAAAAATCCTATTTGTGTTCCATAGATATTTTGTCCTTGCATTTGCAGTCTCTGCAAAGTGTCATTTGAGATCACAAGTCAGCAGAGAGGCTTGTAAAACACCAGCAATTTGGGTTTTTGTTGATGATTGACAAATAAGACAGCTTGCTTGTTGTTTGTCATGTGTCACAAAAGTCGAGTGCTGTTGACATGTTAAAAAATAATTTGCTCAGATCCGGAAATGTCTTCTCCCTTTTAAAAAACAAATTCCAGTCGAGAAGCAAAAAATAACACACTTGTGTCAGTTGCAAATCAAACTTACATCTGGTGAAAGAACTCATCCAAGTTTCATGGAAGAGAAATATTTTTAATCCACTTGTATAAACAATGATATTGTAAAATTGTTAAGTGTGGGATTGCAAACTAGTTAGATAATTTTGGCCATTTAATGTTTTTCTTACCACTGTTTCTTAACCGGGATGCAAACATTTTTGAACTTGCAAACATGTGGATATTAGTTGCAGAGCTAGTTTTTTTTCTGCGTGCAACTGGATTGTAATGTATTTGTAAATATGTTGGGAAGTATGTAGGCCAAAAAGCAGCCTTTAGCAGCTCAGCATTTTGAATTCCTGTTTTTGAGGATTCAAAATCTCAAAAAAGCTGCTTGCAGTGTAGTGTGGGAAATCAGACTTCTTGCTTCATGCATGTCGACCACCCCGACACGTGCTGAAAGGATCTTCCTGGGTTGTGGTTCTTGGCCATAATAGCGTTTCTTGGGCCCGTCAAAATATAGCGTGATATATAGTTCTAGACCGCTTTTTGTTTCAAAAGCAAGATAAGTCCACATGACTCACAGCCGAATAAAAAGATGAGGCTCCTCAAATTGCTAGCCCACCTGCTTATCAAGTTCAATTCAGAAACTTATACCAAAACTGTGGTGGTCATGGTGTCTGTAAAACAGGGAGATGGAGTTGTGTGCCCAGGATTTGGACTGTTGGAACTGAGCAGCGTAAAGAAGAGAGGTGGTCCATTCAGTGTTAAGGTCGATATCTGTAACGAAAGCTTTTCAGGCACACAAAAGAGGGCTCCATCGTGGACAATGCTTGTAATTCTAGCAGCATCTCTCTTTCAGCGAGTTGGTATATTGTGATAACTTGGAGGTGAAAGCATGTGGAAGGCCTTGGTCATGTTACGCAAACAATCACTTGGCTGTATGTATGACACTTCTCAGTGGTTTGTCAGAACATGTTTTTTGCTGAAACTGTGCTGGGCTCAGTCAACTGCTAATACTGCCCTTGTTCTAAGGAAATGGTTTAGCCCTTCCTTGATGTAATATCTGGTCAGTTTTGATGTAATTATACTGAAAACTGAAGGACGTGTACAGACTGACTGTTGTGGGTTTTCTGAACTGCGTGGCCATGGTCTGATAGTTTTTGCTTCTAATGTTTCACTTGCATCTATGGCTGGCATCTTCAGAGAAGAAGAAGAGTTTGGATTTATATCCCCCCCCCTTTCTCTCCTGTAAGGAGACTCAAAGGGGCTTACAATCTCCCTCCCCCGCCACAACAAACACCCTGTGAGGGGGGTGGAGCTGAGAAAGCTCCAAAGAACTGTGACTAGCCCAAGGTCACTCAGCTGGCATGTGTTGGAGTGCACAAGCTAATCTGGTTCACCAGATAAGCCTCCACAGCTCAAAGTGGCAGAGCGGGGAATCAAACACGGTTTTCCAGATTAGAGTGTGCCTGCCCTTAACCACTACCCCACGCTGGCACGTCATGATAAGTTGTGGAGTCCACACTGCCACGGAAAGAAACACATCTTACTGTGACACATCTCTGAAGATGCCAGCCAAAAATGCATGCGAAATACTAGGAGCAAAAATGACCATGCCATCACCACCCAGCCAGGAAAACCTACAACAGCCAGTTGATTCCAGCTGTGAAAGTCTTTGACGGTACATCGACATGTACAGAGTTTGCAGAAATACTTAGCTCTTCTAGCCCCCTTTGGGACCTAGGGGTTACCAGTGAGTTAAGGGGAAATTGTTGAAAGCTGGGTGTGTGAATATCATCTCCAATGGGTGTATTTGGTGTAATTATCTCTCCGCCTTTGTAAAATGGATTGAATAGTGGCCTACTTAGCAAGATTCTTACAAGGGCAGACATAAGACTGGTGCATATTGAAAGTTCTATGGCAGCAAAAATGAAATGTGAGGGAGAAAATTGTCTCTGAGAATTAGGCCCATTTGGCATAGCGACAGTTTATTTTGCTTTTGCCCACTGCCTGTCTCCAAAGGCTCAAGTCGACTAACAATGTCATTTCGATGACCCAGTAACTTATTAACAGCATGTCAGAAATTTAGGAGTGCCATCTTCATCTTTGCTCTCGTTCAGTGAGCCCACAGCCTTCCTTTGTGAGGAAAACAATGCTGGACTAGCATCTCTGTGCCTTTCTACGTGTTAGTAATTTGGGAGTTGTAGTTCTTTTGCAGTAAAGAGAATTCAGATTTTCTTGAAATACAGCACCTGTTATGGTGAGTTTTGATGGGAAGCACAGAATCTGGGGGGGAAGTTGCATTCTTGGAAGGATGGAAATAATCCAAAACAGAAATAATTAAAAAAAAAAACAATTTAGAATAACTTTTTGGTTTTGGAAAGCAATTTCAGTAGTGGCTACATAGTAATCTTCATTGCAGTCGTGGTGTGGCAAACTCAGCAATTGATTGTGTAGTCCAACTCCATAAATATTCTGCAGCCAAATTCTGTTAATTTGGATACAAGCCTTGAATCCCAGTTGCCGTTTAATCTACATTCCTTTCAGTGGGGCTCATAGGTGCTTGAACAGCTCCACTGAGTCTGTTGGGGATTGGGGTATTGCATTGAACTTCAAAAGTAGCATTCAGTTGCCCTCTAACGTTCTGTATTGTGTTTTTCCCTCCCTATTTAGGCATACCGAAAGCTTGCCAAGGAGTACCACCCTGATAAGAATCCAAACGCAGGTGACAAGGTGAGATTTCTTTCCTTCCTGAAGTTGCATCTTCAGAGGTAGTCAAGATAATATAGGTCCTAGAGCTGGGATCCTCAGCGTGGTGCCCAGGGTCACCGTCGTGCCAACCAACACCTGTCCAGCTGCCCACCAAATATTTTTAGAAAGTGAGCAGAGCCACATGGGACTTTTGCCCAGCAGGACTTCTGGATGGCCACTGGCGATCTGACTGGCTGTGCAGATGTTTAAAAAGTTGCTTCAGCAGCTACTGCCCCCGTAGAATCAGGGTCTACACTGTGAAGAAGAGGAGTTTGGATTTATGTCCCACTTTTCTCAATTGTAAGGACTGTCAAAGCGACTTACAAACTCCTTTTCCCTTCCTCTCCCCACAACAGACATCTTGTGAAGTAGGTGGGACTGAGAGGGTTTTTTAACATTTTTTTTTACAAAGCATAACAACATAGCAATAGAGAATGGCCGAAAGGATTTGCAGTAACCCTTTGCAGGCCACCTTCTGTTCTACAGTGGAAGGAAGGCATGCTGTAAGTGTAATGGTCAGTAGAATGCACAAATAGCTTGTGTGCCAAAGGACTTTTAGTCCAGTCTGTAGAAAACTGAAGAAAGAACGATCTCTGGTAAAGACACTGATTAAGAGGAGTCTTCAGTGAATGGCAGGGTGGTCTTGAGGGCGGAGTGTTTGACTCGCGCCACAGTTATAAGATTTGCTGGGTACCAGGCCCAGTCAGTGTAAATTACCCCTGAACTGTTGCAGCAGGAACCTATGAATAAGATTGGTGAAGCTTTTAGGTTGGGGGTCATCATTTTCTCTTTGCTCTGGCACTAGTGAAGCACTAGGGGGAGGTTTCCGGAGTAGGCTGGCTATTGGTGCAAACCAGGAATGTTTCTTTTAGCCACTGGCAGACAGGAAGCCCAAGCGGTTCCACCAGCACTGCAGGTATCACTTGTCTCACGCCCTTCAACAATGTTCATTGGCTCATCAGTTGCTGCGTCCTGCAGCACTGCAGGTTAGCAGCAGTGCAGGAAGAAGCATTGGGTTAACTGTCATTGATTGTTGTTCCTGCCCTTGAAGTGCTGGCTCACAGCCCCACATGGGGTGCTGGGATTGACCCTGGTCCATTCTAACTCTCCAGTCTGGCCCTGAGGAATTTGAACATAATCAATGGGGAGATCTTGTGGATGACACCCTTAACAGGAAGGAAGTGGTGTAATTGTCAGGAGAGTTACTGAGATGGCCTCGGATCAAAACAGGCTGTGAAATTATGGGTTCTGTCTGTGGGATGGGGCGAACCTGGGCTTGCCAAATAAAGATCATTAAAGAGGTTGGAATGCACTGAGGCATCCTAGAGTCCAGAATGGGCAGGCGATTTGTTTGTATCTACCTGCACTACACCTGAGAGCCAGTGTGCACTCTAATCTGGAAAACCAGGTTTGATTCCCCGCTCTGCCACTTGAGCAGTGGAGGCTTATCTGGTGAACCAGATTAACTTGTGCACGCCAACGCATTCCAGGCTATTAACAGATTTCTTTCCTTTCTGCTTTTATCTCTTCTTTAGTTCAAAGAAATAAGCTTTGCCTATGAAGTTCTCTCAAATCCAGAGAAGCGTGAATTATATGACCGGTATGGGGAGCAAGGCCTCCGGGAAGGTAGCGGCGGAGGCGGAGGAATGGACGATATTTTCTCCCACATATTTGGTGGGGGGCTCTTCGGTTTCATGGGTAGTCAGAGCAGAAGTCGCAACGGCAGAAGGAGAGGCGAAGACATGATGCATCCGCTCAAGTAGGTACCTTGCTGATCGTTTCAGAAGCTTATAGCGAAAACTCCTGGTTCTGTCGTCGTTCTGTTGGTGGGTTTAAGTTATCAAAAACAGTACAGAGGTATTCAAAAGTACAATTTCGTTCAAGCTGCAGCTAACTAGTATTGAAAGTGCCTGTGTGACATACAGTCAGTTATTTATTTATGCAGACCACTGTTCTTGTTGAGACTCAAGGCATATTACAGCGTAAATTGGTGTCGTCAGTGGAAGAAGAGGAGCTTGGATTTATATCCCTTCCCTTTCTCTCCTGTAGGAGACTTAAAGGGGCTTACAATCTCCTTTCCCTCCCCACCCCCCAACAAACACCCTGTGAGGTGGCTGGGGCTTAGAGAGCTCCAAAGAACTCTGACTATCCCAAGGACACCCAGCTGGCATGTGTTGGAATGCACAAGCTAATCTAGTTCACCAGATAAGCCTCCACAGCTCAGGCGGCACAGCGGGGAATCAAACACGGTTGTCTGATAAGCCAAGTAGTAGATAAAAAAAATAAGACCAAAGCTGATAGTGCAAGTAGAGTAAAAATTACATTTTATTACTCAGCTAAAAATTCCTGATGTTTTTTGGTAGTAGGCTTCCTCAGGGAAATCTGGTTGTCTTTCAGTGTTGTCTTATTTTTATTTCTTAGAGTCTGAAGCAGCCTTTTTATGGTCTCCAAGCAAAGTAGTAACCCTGGGATTGCAGCAATCTGAAAAAAGGATAAATATTAGACAGTTTAACAATGCCGAAAAATGGAATAATATGGGTAGAAAAAAATTTAGGAAGAGAAAGATCATATATACGGCAAACAGATAATACCTACTATACCAGTAGTTCTCAACCTTCCTAATTGCCACAACCCTTTAATACAGTTCCTCATGTTGTGGTGACCCCCAACCCTAACATTTATCCATTTTACAGATGGAGAACACTGATGCAGAGAGTCTTAGGCGACCCCTATGAAAGGTTCATTCGACCCCCCCAAAGGAGTCCCGACCCCCAGGTTGAGAACCACTGTACTATGCGCAGTAGTGTATCTTTGTGACTAAGCTACAAGGCCCACATTTAATCAGGAGCAAAACGAAATTTCAAGGTAACTCCTAAAAAGATGAGATCTATGCAGCAGTGCAGACTCGGGCCACAGTCCCTCCCAGTGCCCAAAAAACCTTGCCAGTTTAGAAGGAGTAGCCTCGCTGCATTTTGACTGTGACACTGATTACACAGAACGGTGGGTTGAAGTGTCTTTTGTGTCAGTGTCTGGCCCTTCCTCCAATTGGGGGTCTCAAGCGGAGCTTTTTCTCCAGCTCAAAGTAAATTTGAAACAAGGCCCCAGACTGGGAATTTAAGAATCGAACGGGGAAGCGAGACGTATACCTACCTCCAAAGCCAGATAATGGCCATGACGCTGCAGGACAGGTGCCCAGAAGGAAAAGGAAGTTTCCTTTCATCTGGATCTGGTCAGAGAATTACAAGGGAAATCTGCCTTGAAACTTTACCGTGTTGCAAGAGTTGAGTTTTAATAGCAGGCTTATCTGTGGGGGGAAAAAATTAAGGAACGTTCATAACGTAGGACTGTTGGGAAGAAGTGAAAGGGTCGTGTTGACGGAGGCGTCGCATTTTGACAGCTGTATTAAAGAGCTGTTCTCAATCTCCCTTCCCGCCCCCATGCCTGCACAGGCAAATGCCTGCTTATGTCTTGGTTTTAAACTTTGAAAACTGTAAATTTGGCACGAGAGAAGATTGCCCCAAGAAATTTGTATTTTGATTACCGGTATGTATTTGTCTATAGAAATAGGCCAAGCCTGTAAATGATTACTGAATATATTGTTAAGAGTCTCGCCCATGCCTCAGGTAATTTCAGAAGCTAGCAAGGAAGAAAATCATCTCTGGGGTTGTAGAACTGCTTATTAACAACCCAACAACCAGATCGTATTAAACGTTTCAGTTAAGAGTTCTGTTGAGGCAGTTTGACTAAATGTTCTGAAGCTCCTGCAGTTTAGCATCCCTTAGCGTGAGAAACAGGCAGCGATGTGTCATAGGTAGATTCAGGCCAAGATAAAACATAGCGAGGTTGGTGATGCCTGACATAGGGCAGTTTTAAATTACAGGAAGTTCTAACTTTCCTGTGAACAGGCCAAAGAAGCACAAACTTATATTGGGCACCAAACTGGGCAACCTTTTAAGTTCTAAAAACCAACTTTCTAACATCCTTATGGCTCTGCACACAGAAAAGTGGCGGTGTCTGTAGAAAACAAGTGAAGAGTATTTCTGTGGTTTTCTGTGCAGGTAGCTGACAAAATGATATAAAATTAAGAAGATGCCAATTTGCTTAATTCCCACGGAGTGGCAAACCACCTCTTAATGTCTCTTATCTTTAAACCCCTCTTTGTGTGTGTTTGTGTGATCAAGTTACAGATGACTTATGGTGCCCCCCCCCCCCCCCCCCGTAGGGTTTTCAAGGCCATAAACATTCGGAGGTGGTTTGCCATTGCCTGTCTCTGCATGGGCTGAGAGCTCTGAGAAAACTGTGATTGGCTCAAGGTCACCCAGTAGGCTTCACGTGGAGGAGTGGGAAATTGAGCTCAGTTCTCCAGATTAGAATCCCTTGCCCCTAGCCACTACACCCTACTGGCTCTCTGAAAACCTTGTAGGGTTTTGGTGGCAAAATAGAGGATGTGATATAAATGGTGCTGTTCCTTTGTGGAAAGCTTGAATCTAATATATATAATTTGTCTTTTCAGTTAATGGCATAATGTTAACAGTGTTATGCATAAAACAAAACTGTATGGCTGCCCACCCATCGCATTGGGTTTTCATTCCTCTAAAGCACATATTCCGATTTTTTCCTAGAGTTTCATTAGAAGATCTATATAATGGAAAGACCACCAAACTACAACTTAGCAAGAATGTCCTTTGTAGCTCGTGTAATGGGTGAGTATTGCTTCCTGCTCATCTGCCTTTGGCCTCAAAGATAAGGATTAGTTAAAAACTGAGCAAAGTCTTAATGTATGAAACTATCAGTGTGACAGTGTTGCTATCAAAAAAGCTAAACCTGGAATTCAGTGAAGGGGCGTGCCTGGGTTTCCTGTCCAGGGGCTGAATCCTTGTACTGATCCAAGGGTCTGCAACCTGCGGCTCTCCAGATGTTCATGGACTACAAATCCCATCAGCCCCTACCAGCATGGCCAATTGAACATCTGGAGAGCTGCAGGTTGTAGACCCCTGTACTAATCAGATCCATGACCTACTTAACTTTAGCAGTGCTGGGTGTCCCCATGCCACTCAAAGGCTTCCCAGGGTATCCCCAGACAGCTCGAAGGCTTCCCAGGGTACAAACCTTTGTTTGCTTCTGTATGTCTGTAACCATCCCTAACCCATTACCTTCTGATCCAGTCAAGGGGGTAAATCTGGAGCAGTTCAGAAGTGTACGGCTTGCCGAGGCAGAGGTGTACGCATCATGATCAGACAGCTGGCTCCCGGAATGGTTCAGCAGATGCAGTCGGTGTGTTCTGACTGCAATGGAGAAGGTAGGCCGACCCGTCAACCTGCAGGAGACTTGCGCCCCAAGCATATTGGCAGGCCCATTCCCATGCTAAGAACCCACTTGGGCAGCACGTCATTTACCTTTGAAGGGAAACCACGCTGCAGTTTTGGAGGGCAAGGAATTCTTAAATACTGCAACCCATAGCCCTCGTGTGGTTTGGACAGGTCTTCAGTGTGTTTTTGTGGCGTCTCTCAATATTGCTGTCTTTTATTATGCAAGTTAAGCAGCATCAGGGAATCCCAAGCTTCTGGACTTGGAAACTGATTGAATCGTTGTTTGCTGAAAGAGCTCCTTGTGTAGTTCTGTCCTGGTTGAGTGTAGTAGCTTCTCAGGCACATGAATACATGAAGAAGAAGAAGAGTAGAAGAAGAGTTTGGATTTATATCCCCCCCTTTCTCTCCTGCAGGAGACTCAAAGGGGCTTACAATCTCCTTGCCCTTCCCCCCCCCCACAACAAACACCCTGTGAGGTAGGTGGGGCTGAGAGAGCTCCGAGAAGCTGTGACTAGCCCAAGGTCACCCAGCTGGCATGTGTGGGAGTGTACAGGCTAATCTGAATTCCCCAGATAAGCCTCCACAGCTCAGGTGGCAGAGCTGGGAATCAAACCCGGTTCCTCCAGATTAGATACATGAGCTCTTAACCTCCTACGCCACTGCTGCTTCCTGACACTGAACCAGACCATTGTCCATCAGAGCCAGTACTGTCTACTCCCGTGGTGGCGAACCTATGGCACTCCAGATGTTCATGGACTACAATTCCCATCAGCCCCTGCCAGCATGGTCAGTTGGCCATCGGTTCACCACCACTGGTCTACTCTGACTGGTAGCAGCTTTCTAGGGTGTCGGGGTTTTTCATTATTGGTCATCTTTTTCACAGGAACTCAAAACAGGTTACACGGTGTGAGTCTATATAATCAACAGAATTGGATATCTAGTAAACAGTGCATTAGAATTGTAGAAGTCTGGAACCAACCAGAGAGAAGTGAAGCACAGAGTAACTATTAACGTGACCCATAAAGTAGTGCAAAAGTGTTACATAAGAGGATCCTACTTGTGTTAAAAGCTATGAGTGATTCCGCACAGCATATTTAGAACGTGTTGCAGTTGTTATAAATGAACTTGTTTGTGCCTTAAACCTGCCTCATTGCTATAGGTTGGGAATCTCGGGGAGTAGCATCTAAGAACTGGGTGCTGGGGGATGCAGCACATTGTTCATCAGCAAAGAGGCAAAACGCAGAAGTCATAATGCGGTACCTTTTTTTTGGCACAGGGGAAGTAATTAACGAAAAAGACCGTTGTAAAAAATGCGAAGGGAAGAAGGTGATAAAAGAAGTGAAGATCCTTGAAGTCCACGTAGACAAAGGCATGAAGCACGGTCAGAGGATCACCTTTACCGGAGAAGCGGATCAGGCCCCAGGAGTAGAGCCAGGAGACATCGTTCTGCTGCTCCAAGAAAAGGAGCACGAGGTAACTTTGTATCCGAAACACAGACTTGTTTTTTGTATGCCGCTTGGAGCATCTTGACCACAGAAGGTCGGTCGGCGGTTGATCAAGTGAACAGGTGCCAGTGTGCTGGGGAAACTATGTGTGGCTTCCACACAAAGCTCTTGTCTGTTAGAAAGTATCTGCAAAAACCTGCTATTGGGCTATCTGCCTTTAGTCTCATCGAGACAGGCCAACTGGAAATAGAACAATAATATTCCACATTCACACTCTGGCAACCAGTCAAGCTGTTGTTGGGTGTCTTTCATAACAGAAGTCATCTCACTATGAGACACACTGGATTTTCTGCTCTAACCTGGTAAAATAGTTTAAGTCTCCCTCCTTATGACCCGTGCCATCAAATTACATGTGGATTTTAGTTAGGTTGTTGGACAGCCACGCACCAATTATTGTCATTTGGACACACGGGTCCATTTTCTTTTTCCCAGGTGTTCCAGAGAGATGGGAACGACTTGCACATGACACACAAGATAGGACTCGTTGAAGCACTCTGCGGCTTTCAGTTCACGTTTAAGCACCTCGACGGACGTCAGATTGTGGTGAAATACCCTCCAGGAAAAGTAATTGAGCCAGGTAACCACTGACTGTACCTAGAGGCCCATGGATGGGGATGCTTGTCCTCTGCCTTGCCTGAAGAGGGGAAAAATAGGTTGCCTCTTAACTATTATTAGTAGTTACCTCATCTCTGTTATTTCATGAACCGCAGGCTGTGTCCGTGTCGTTCGAGCGGAAGGCATGCCGCAGTACCGTAATCCCTTTGAAAAGGGGGACCTTTATATAAAGTTTGATGTGCAGTTTCCTGAAAACAACTGGATTAGCCCAGAAAAACTTACAGTAAGTATCCCATTGTGGCTCAAACCATATGCTCGGTGTTGTGCACCCTGGCGGCACAGAGGGCAAGGATTTCCTCACTCAGTCCATTGGCAACTGGACTACACTTGAGTCAGTGTATTGGCTGCTCCAGTGGATTAGTCACAGGGTTGCTTTTTCGATGAGACGATGGAGATAACATTCCTTAATGAATATTGAGCGGTGCTGAATCACACCAGAATAAAACTCGAAGACGGAGGTACCTTATTCCTGCATCAGCTGTCGTGAGTCAGAGCTCTTTTCCCGAGATGCACAAAGAGAATATCCGTAAGGCAGACAAACTTATGTTAAAGGCTTTGAATGACAGAATGAGAGAGCAGTCAGGATATGTCACCAAGAGAGGCAAGTTCTAAGTATGATTCAAACAAAAGGGTTGTCCTTTCGTTCATAATGGGAGAGGGCCACTCCCAGCTGTGGATGGAGCAATAGTGGCATACTGTTACAAGACAGCACCTGGGGCTTCCCCCCCCCCCCCCAAGCGCCGTGTACACACACACACACACACACACACACACCTGGCAGCCAGCCCCTGGTGAAGCTTCCTCCCCCTGCACCAAACACCTTCCTGTAAATAAAATATATCTAACCGGCTCTCCAGGCCATGCTCCTTCACCACTGGCGCTCTGTGACTGGCTGGCTACTGCCCAGCAAGCATGTGCAGGCGGGAGGAAGGCCCAGCACTCCCTACCATCTCCCCCCAGCAATGTTGGGGGGGGGGAGGTGACCAAAATGTGTCCCCCTTGTGACCCAGGTGAATGGCACCTGGGTCGTCTGCTCCCTCTGTTTCCCCCTAGATACACCTTTCATAGGGATTGACCTGTCATACAATGCCAAGTAGAAGGGGATTGTGGACACATGATGGCACAATCATCTTGGAGGATGGGCAGGTGAATGAGTGGTATAATCGAAGCCGTTCGCGGTCTCAGACCTGCATACCTGAGGGACCGCCTCTCCCCATATTGCCCCGGTAGGCCCCTCCGCTCCTCAGAGGAGGACCTACTCGTGATCCCTGGTCCAAAAATGATCAGGCTGGCCTCGACGAGGGGCAGGGCCTTTTCAGCCCTGGCCCCTACCTGGTGGAACAGGCTCCCTAGGGAGATCAGGGCCCTGCGGGACTTACAGAGTTTCCGCAGGGCCTGCAAGACAGACCTGTTCCGCCAGGCGTTTGGCCAGCCTGGTTAAAAATACATCTACCATGTCATCTGGCCTCCCATGGGCACAAGGGGTGGGGAGGGGGGTAGCCAGACGCCTTCCACATTTTTAAATGGGTTCTGTTTTTAGGTAATTGATATGTAAATTATGTTTTATTGTATGTTTTAACCTTGTTATGAAGCGCCCTGAGCCCTCAGGGGGGAGGGCGGTATATAAAATTAATAATAAATAATAATAATAAAATAATTGATGTGCGATGGGGCACAAAGCATACTTCTACCGCCATGGGAGAGGCCATGGCTCTGTGGTAGAGCATATCCTTGGTATGCAGAAGTTCCAATATTCATCCTCGGCATCTCCAGTTGAAAAGACCAGGCAGTAGGTGCTGTATCTATTTGAATAATGCTGGGGCTTAATTTTCCACTTGCTAGCACCCTAACAAAACAAACCTTTGGAGCAATAGCAAGTTTGAATTAACAGCTTTCCGACAGGTAACCCTCCCCCCTTTTTGAACTGAAAGCTGGCAGATTTTTCAGCCTGTGAAAATGTGCATCTGATCCTAAAGTGTGCCTTGAGCAAAACGCTTTCTTCTAATGGAAAGGTTATTTCTTCGCACAGCGTTCTGGCTGGAGGAGTACACTGCAAATAAACCTTTGGCGATGCTTCATGCCTTAATAGGCAGTTGTTCAAATCTGCTCAGGGTAGAAGAGTGACTCCAGAGTTCACCTGCCTTAACACTGCCCGGCACCATGCCCAAGCTCATGGGCAAGTACATACAGATCAGTGCTGGGGCGATTTCCCCACTGTGTGAGGAACTTCCAGTACTCTGCAGATCAGCTCCAAGACATAGACTTGGACTGTGTAGGAATTTTGCGCAAACAGGTACTCAGATTGAGGGCCAAGACTCATTGAAGGGGGTGCTTGTCTTGACCATGTTGTCGGAGGAAACCTCTGGGCGTACAAATCTCCTTGAGAGAGCTGAAGTGATTAGTGTGTCAGATTAAGATACGTGTGTCAGATTTTGAAATATGCTACCACAGGAGGTGGTGATGGCCAGTAAGCTGGATAGCTTTAAAAGGGGCTTGGACAGCTTTATGGAGGAGAAGTTGATTTATGGCTACCAATTTTGATCCTCCTTGATCTGAGATTGCAAATGCCTTGGCAGACCAGGTGCTCGGGAGCAGCAGCAGCAGAAGGCCATTGCTTTCACATCCTGCATGTGAGCTCCCAAAGGCATCTGGTGGGCCACTGGGAGTAGCAGAGTGCTGAACTAGATGGACTCTGGTCTGATCCAGCAAGGCTCTTTCTTATGTTCTTAAGATCTAGAAAACCCAGATTCAGGCCTCCAGTTTGCCATGCAGGCTCACTGGGGGGCTTTGAGCCAGTCTAACCCGCTTCTTGGGATTGATGTGAAGATAAAATTGGGGCGAGAACAGTGGGAAGCTGCTCCTATTGGGGAGACCAGCAGGGGGTATCAACAAAGTACGACTTTTCAAAGAAATCTCACCTCATTCTTCCTCTGGTTTATTAAAGGAACTTGAAGACCTTCTGCCTGCCAGACCAGAAGTCCCCAATATAATTAGCGATGCAGAAGAGGTAGATCTTCAAGAATTTGACACCACTCGTGGTTCAGGTGGCGGCCAGAGGCGTGAAGCTTACAACGATAGCTCGGACGAGGAAAGCGGCCATCACGGACCTGGGGTTCAGTGTGCCCATCAGTAAACAAACAAAAAAAGTTTTGTCTGGGGCCGGGGGGGAAGTTACACATGGATTTTTCTCTTCAAATTTTGCCTGACTTGTTTTCAGCAATCCAGTTGGATTGTATAAAAAAAAAATAAACAATCCACACGAACCCAATGGACATCTCTTGCTGTATGTGTAACTTTTAAATTGTTCCATAGTATCTACAGAGTGTATAATTTAAACTAACCACGAAAGCTTACATCTTCATATTTTTTTTGACTGTTCTGTAGCAGAATAAAGGCACTTGAAAGGATGACGGAGGCTCCTTTTCACCCGGGTTTTAAGTTCCAGTCCTTGTATTTGTGCTTGATTTTTACCAGTTTTTGTGTAGATTTTAAGTTCCATCTTTTTGAAAAGAAATTCAAACTCTACATTGTAAAGGTTTTTTGTGTACAACTTTGTCCCGAAGCTTGGTATTTGGCCGCACCTGCGTAAGCTGCTACAAATAGACTAAAGAAATTTCATAGCCTGTGTCTATCACTTTAGATGCATGGTAAGAAAATGGGCTTTGCACACTGGGTTAGAACTGATGGGGAACCATGGAAGACTACATTAGAAGTGGTTGTAAAAGTTTTTTTACCATCTTGTGAAAGGTTTCTGAAACTAAATAAAAGCTGTTGGTGTATGATAACCCTGCCTTTCCTTAGTTTGTGCCTTGAAAATTGAATGGCGGGATTTCAGATTAGGTGGTTCAGGGGCAGGCTGGTGGTGTCAGGTTCTTTGACTGAAGTCAACAAGGGACTCTGGATTATTGATCAGAAGTCTTTATTGGAAACAACGGCACGTACCTGGCTTTGTGAAAGCCAGCTCTGACCACTCTTGCAATTGTGCCCGTCTTTATCCCCACGCAGCAATCGTAAATCCCCTCTCCCTTTCCCCACGGCATGGAAGAAAGACAGCGAAGAGAAAGAGCTGTTGGGGAGGCGCATAACCTCAAGACCAGTGCAGCGAGAGATTAGCCACCTGCCGCCCCCTTTTCCTTCCGTAGTTGGCGCCACTGTCATTCCTAGTTATCTGTAGTTGGGAGCATCAAAGCACATGAAGGAAGAGAAAGGTCCATTGACTTAGGAGAAGGGGAGCCCCCTCCTCCGAGTAGGTGTGAATGCCTTCACCTGAAGGCATTCCTTTGATGGAAGGAGAAAGCACATCCTGACACAATACAGCCCCTAGGTAGGGCATGTGGCAGCCTACCTAACAGGGAGAAGCTGCACAGGGCCCAGGTATTCTTGCAGGGTCTGCTGCCTCTGATGGCCCATCCACTTGCTTGCAGGCACTCTACTATCTGTGCTCATAGGTATATGCCCTTCCCAGCATTGTCAGTGAATGGGCTGTGAGTGGAAGAGAGGTGAGGGATGCACATGGCCAGAGGATGGGACGAGAGCTGTGGGGGAAACCTGAACATTCTATGCCCAGGACCCTCCAAGATCTGGAACCAGCCCTGCTGGCTGGACCATAGCAAGGATGCTTTGCACAAAAACGCTTTTGGGTTCCATATGTGGCACATGGTTACCACTGCTGAGAGCTTTTTTCGGAGAGTCACTATTGGGTGGCCAACCATGCTGAGCTAGAACTTGCTCTTTGACCTTTGTAAAGCATAGAGTTGGAGCTTCCATTGTGGAAACCTGTGATTGGTCTGAACGCCAGAGATTTCTGCAACCGCGTTGTGTTGGCATCCTTGACCAAGAACATCCAAGATGAATTATGGATCAGGTGGCAGGAAATATTGAGTCGTACCTCTCTTTACAATCCTACAGCTCAGGCTTACAGGTTAAAAAAGACCACTGACAAATGTTTGTGCTTCTGTGTGAGTTTGCATTAAAAAGAATGTGTGGAATTAGTCCTATCATGGATTTCCTCAAAATGTGCAAATTAAGCAATACAGGTTACCTCTGCGACAAAGCTGATTATCAGCTCATCAGCCACCGTTGCGTAAGTATGTCTGGATTTCCCCATAATACGGTGTTATTCTTGGTTGTGAAATAGTCTTAACAAAGGAAATGTTGAGAAGGTCTTACTCAAAGCATGAGTAAGCAAGGGGGAGGGACACATTTAAACAGCACTTGAAGACAAGCCTATCATAAGGTACATGAGGGCTAACAGCCCATTCATTGTACTATACGTTCATAAGCATACCAGCTTCCCCATTGGGGTGGAGCAGCAGCTAGAGGACATGTGGCAGGCAAGATATGGATGGGACTTTAACATGGTAAGCAGGACATGGACAGTAACTTCCACGGGCTGGGAGAGGAAACCAAAAGGTGCTTTTACACATGATGACTAAAACCCTTTAGCTATAGTTTGCAAGCTGATGTCATTTCAAACAGTAAACTCCAGTTGCAAAGTGCATTACACAGTTTGCGCAGAAGGGCACCAAACCAATTCCTTTCCATCCCTGCTGCCCTCTAGTGAACTTAGGATAGAAGTACCACAGAACAGAAGGTGGGGATATTATCTGTCCATCCTTTCTGTACAGGCAGCCATATGCATAACAATACTTACGGATGTTCCCAGTGGGTCAGTGCTGGCTTTTATTTCTTTATTTACTGCATTTTGTACCCCAGATTTCTCCCCAGCAGGACCCACCCGGTTTCCACTGTTCTCCCCTCTATATCTAGTGAATCAGATGTGTTTTCGCACTCTGGCATTCCTGCTGGGTGACCTTGGGCTAGTCACAGTTCTTCGGAACTCTCTCAGCCCCACCTGCCTCACAAGGTGTCTGTTGTGAGGTGTCCTTCATGTATCCTGAAGGAACTGGACTGGCTTCCTATTTGCTACCTGGTCTAGTTCTGCAGGAGTTTAGACACCTGGCCAGGACCACCCTCTGTACCCAGGCATATGGGTGGCACCTACTGGGCACTGCCTCCCCATTCCCCTTCTATATTCTGTTTCGTTTTTGATACCAGTACCAGCTCTCTCCTGGGCTCATTCCGCACATGCAGAATAATGCACTTTCAAACTGCTTTCAGTGCTCTTTGAAGCTGTGCGGAATAGCAAAATCCACTTGCAAACAGTTGTGAAAGTGGTTTGAAAAGGCATTATTTTGTGTGTGCGGAAGGGGCCCTGGTTTCACCCCAAACCCAACTCTGAAATTTGTTGGGGCAGGCTCTATGTGGGCTGGGTGGTTATATATTTTTGAGGGTGGTGGTGGTTGATTAACGAGTTTTTAGGATAGTTTTTACATACTTGCATTTTTAGGGGTGTTTTTATGATTGCACCCCATCCAGAGACTCTGGTGATGGGCGGGAAATGAATCTACAGAACATAATAAATATGTCCCAACATAGCCACTCCACTAGCTAAGGATACAGGAATCCTGCTTGTGAGATAAGTCCACTGCCTTTGCCGTCGTAAGGATCTATTAATAACTGCCAGTTGCTTAGGGACTGAGCAACCTTCGCGGAAACAGCTCTTCAGCAAAGCTCCAATTAAGGCCTTGGCTGTCCGCCAATCCACTCAACCCACCCACCCACCCACCCCCCCCCCGGCTCATTCTCTAACCAACCTGACATCATTTAGCAATAGGGTTGCCTGGGGACAGCCCCCAAGTCTGTTGGGACACACTCCGGCCAGCAAAGTTCCCTTACATTGACACATCTGACCCAAATCCTGAAAAAAGGTAAACAGCAAGGCTTAGTGTGTGTCTATCTTCAGTTATAGCAAAATGACACACAAGATAAGCTTTGAGGATCAAACAGGTGAAGATGAGGAAGTACAGTCCTGATTGCGGGATGAAGAAGAAGAGCTTATATCCGCTCTTTCCTGTAAAGAGACTCAAAGGGGCTTACAAACTCCTGTCCCTTCCTCTCCCCACAACAAACTCCCTGTGAGGTGGGTGGGGCTGAGAAAGTTCCGAAGAACTGTGACTAGCCCAAGGTCACCCAGCTGGCATACGTTGGAGTGCACAAGCTAATCTGGTTCACCAGATAAGCCTCCACAGCTCAAGTGACAGAGCGGGGAATCCAACCCGTCTCTCCAAATTAGAGTGCACCTGCTTTTAACCACTTCACCACACCGGACGAGGAATTAGGGAAGACGGATCTGAAATCCCTCTTTTGTCACAAAGCGCACTGATTGATCTCGGACCAGTTCCTTTCCCAACCTAACCTACTGCACCGCGTAGGGGATAGCAGGAAGTCGAAGAGGATTTGTACCCCCCTGAAATCCTTGGAGTGAAGGTGGGAACACTCAAATCACTCAATAGCTACCTCTTTTGAGAGGGCCGTTTGCCAAAAGGCTTTAAAGGAAGGGGTGGGGGGATGTTAGAAGTCTTCTTTTTCTTTAGTTGCATTCATCTTAGTGGTTATCCCCCCACCCCCAATCAAACTCACTGCAAGAAGGGAGATTTTTTAAAATGCTCCTGCCGCAATATGGAAGTTGGTCATCCTTCAATAATCCAGAGTTTGTGTTCAGAAGGTTAAATTTGACTAAGTAGCCAGCTCCTGGGGGTGTGGCGTAGCGTGGCGTGTCCTTCCTAGTTTGTAGTTTGGGGAATTATGAGACACTTGTAGCTTAACAGTTTCCAGATATCTGTTCAATTCCAACAAACCCAATACTCCTATGTTGTATATGTTTTCTTTAAAGAGCATCGCTTTTGTGTGCATGCGTGAGAAAGACACCTCCCTAGAATTGTCATGGTTAGAACATAAGCCCCTGATGCACATGCAGAATAATGCACTTTCAATCCTCTTTCACAACTGTTTGCAAGTGGGTTTTGCTATTCCGCACAGTAAAATCCAGCTGCAAAAATCCATCTGCAAAGTACATTGAAAGTGGATAGAAAGTACATTATTCTACATGTGTGGAAGGGGCAAAAGGGACAGTGCTACACACACATCAGTACCAGTAACAAGGCGCAAAACTGTTTAGGACCAGGACACTGTCATGAAACCTTGAACTGATCAAGTCTGTTCTTCTTAGTGCAAAGCACAAACATCACACTCAAACTAAGCAATCTGTGTGGCATGGGGGTGATATTTTTTGGACCACACCGTTTTTTTGTACGAGCATCCACACCCAACTCAGATCTATGAAGAAATACAAGGTTTATTGATATATAAGCCATTAAAAACAAAGCAGAAAGGGTGCCCCATCCCATCAGAAATGAGAGCCTCACAGAGGCTGAAGTTATCCACGGTGCTTCCATACTGAATCGGAAATGGGTACTGGGGGTTTCATCAGCTTGGCTTAACTGTTGCTTTTCCACACAAGACTGTCAACTGGTTCTAAAGAATAAGCGAAGGAAGGAAGGAAGGAAGGAAGGAAGGAAGGAAGGAAGGAAGGAAGGAAGGAAGGAAGGAAGGAAGGAAGGAAGGAAGGAAGGAAGGAAGGAAGGAAGGAAGGAAGGAAGGAAGGAAGGAAGGAAGGAAGGAAGGAAGGAAGGAAGGAAGGAAGGAAGGAAGGAAGGAAGGAAGGAAGGAAGGAAGGAAGGAAGGAAGGAAGGAAGGAAGGAAAACACTAAGTAATTGGTATCAACTTCCTAACTACCCTTCAACATTACAGCTATTTATCATGCAGAATCAATCTGGGAGGAAAAAAAACTAGTCACTTTCTGGACTTCAGCAAGTCTGTATGTTGTATATTCCTCTGCCACAGAACAAAGCATGGCAGACTGTCTTTGCTGTAGAACGCTCCACCTGGGTCCTAGTACCTACCCATCCCAGCTCCCCCCATCCCCCCCCCCCCCACATTCTGTTTGAAAGTAAAAAATACATTTTGGCTCTTGCATCAAAGTACCATGTTCAATAATGCACAAATCATGGTTTTGACAAAGGCAGTGCGTAAAACGAATGATAATTCTCATATTCATTCAGGACTATATTCTAACGTGGAAGCATACAATTTTCTCAACCACCACACCTCAACTCACTGTGCTATCATCTTTTTGTGGAAAGGAGCATAATGAATAAACCACTCTGTTAAGAACATAAGAACATAAGAACTAGCCTGCTAGATCAGACCAGAGTCCATCTAGTCCAGCATTCTGCTACTCGCAGTGGCCCACCAGGTGCCTTTGGGAGCTCACACGCAGGATGTGAAAGCAATGGCCTTCTGCTGCTGCTGCTCCTGAGCACCTGGTCTGCTAAGGCATTTGCAATCTGAGATCAAGGAGCATCAAGATTGGTAGCCATAGATTGACTTCTCCTCCATAAATCTGTCCAAGCCCTTTTTAAAGCTGTCCAGGTTAGTGGCCATCACCACCTCCTGTGGCAGCATATTCCAAACACCAATCACACGTTGCGTGAAGAAGTGTTTCCTTTTATTAGTCCTAATTCTTCCCCCCAGCATTTTCAATGGATGCCCCCTGGTTCTAGTATTGTGAGAAAGAGAGAAAAATTTCTCTCTGTCAACATTTTCTACCCCATGCATAATTTTATAGACTTCAATCATATCCCCCCTCAGACGTCTCCTCTCCAAACTAAAGAGTCCCAAACGCTGCAGCCTCTCCTCATAAGGAAGGTGCTCCAATCCTTCAATCATCCTCATTGCCCTTCTCTGCACTTTTTCTATCTCTTTGATCTGTTCTACATACTTACCACTAGAGTATGAATATGTTGGACTGTGTCATCATTTAACATCTCCCTGTTGAGGTTCTTGAGGTCGTCATTAGCTAAACAGAGAGTCTGAACAAGCGGGGAAAGATACAGTGAGAGGACCAGCAATGTCAGGAGAACGTGCCAATGGTCATCTTTTCCACCCTCGACAGCCCCTGGCAACCACAAGAAAGTGGATTCCTGGGGTCACAAAACCTGCATAGTAGAAGACTTTGGATTTATATCCCACCTTTCTCTCCTGTAAGGAGACTCAAGGTGGCCTACAAGCTCCTTTCTCTTTTTCTCCCCACAACAGACACCTGGTGAGGCAGGTGGGGCTGAGAGACTTCAGAGAGAACTGTGACTAGCCCAGGGGCAGAGCAAGGGGGAACTGAGCCCAGGGCATGCCTGTGTCCTGTGCCCCTGCCACGCCCCCGTACCAGCGCGCACCCAGTCCATTGCGCCCCACCCCGTCCCCTTGGCGCTACACCACTGGACTAGCCAGAGGTCACCCAGCAGGAATGTAGGAGTGCAAAAACACATCTGGTGTACCAGATAAGCTTCTGCCATTCAGGTGGAGGAGTGGGGAATCAAACCCGGTTCTCCAGATTAGAATCCACCTACTCTAAACCACTACACCACGCTGGCTCCCTAGATATCCTGTTTCTTTTGCAAATTTATGGCACCAAAAAAATGTAGATGTCCTTCTATTCCTTCTCTCTTACTTTCAAAAACAGTAGAACTTTTTCTTAACCATGCAGTTTCTCCTACGCTGAATTTCAGACACAGCCTGGATTTAGTTTTTACGC
This sequence comes from Sphaerodactylus townsendi, assembly GCF_021028975.2. Taxonomy (NCBI): domain Eukaryota; kingdom Metazoa; phylum Chordata; class Lepidosauria; order Squamata; family Sphaerodactylidae; genus Sphaerodactylus; species Sphaerodactylus townsendi. Next base: position 16,919,919 of record NC_059438.1, read on the forward strand.
CAGATGAACCACAGTCCCAGAACTGTACCTGCCCATCAGCCAGAGGTATGTTGACAAAGGGAACTGCTTTCTCATGCGGCATGGAAGCGCTTCTGACGGCCACGCCAAAAGTCCTTTCCGAAGCAGATGTACCATTCAAGAAGCCCCTCTGGGGATGTCTAGATTAAAGAAGAAGAGCAAGCGGACTTGGTATTGCCACTGTGAAAAGAAGCTATCAAAAGGCTAATCTTTTGAACTGTTGCTCGGGGGCAAAACAAGAACTCTGGTTTCTAGCAAACCGTCAAGTCCAAAAACCTCTGTTAATATTGAAACTGCACACTCTAAAGCAGTGGTGGCGAACCTTTGGCACTCCAGATGTTATGGACTACAATTCCCATCAGCTCCTTCCAGCATGGCCAATTGGCCATGCTGGAAGGGGCTGATGGGAATTGTAGTCCATAACATCTGGAGTGCCAAAGGTTCGCCACCACGGCTCTAAAGCATAGGTGTCAAATTCGTGGCCCTCCAGATGTTATGGACTACAGTTCCCATAATCCCCTGCCAGCATCATGCTGGCAGGGGATTATGGGAACTGTAGTCCATGACATCTGGAGGGACACGAATTTGACACCTGTGCTCTAAAGCTACTTGGGATTTTGTACACGACCATCACATTCCTGGAGGTGACACAAGAGCCTCTCCACAGCAAATCAAAAGTCAGTAAGGTATGGTGGTTAGTGCGCAACTGGGATTGAACAAGAAGAGTTGGTTTTTTGTACCCCGCTTTTCTCCATATGAAGGAGTCTCAAAGCGATTTACAATAACCTTCCCTCCCTCTCCCCACAACAGACACCTTGTGAAGTAGGTGAGGCTGAGAGAGTTGTGACTAGCTCAAGGCCTCAGGCTTCATGTGGAGGAGTGGGGAATCAAACACAGTTCTCCAGGTTAGAGTCCGCCCCTCATGGGAAAGAGTAAGGAATCAAATCTGGTTCTCCAGTTTAAAGTCCACTGCTCTTAACCCTTATGCTGGTGGTGGCAAACCTTTGGCACTCCAGATGTTATGGACTACAATTCCCCTCAGCCCCTGCAAATTGGCCATGCTGGCAGGGGCTGATGGGAATTGTAGTCCATAACATCTGGAGTGCCAAAGGTTCGCCACCACTGCCTTATGCCATGCTAAGGAAACCACAGTTCAAATCAATCATGCGGAACCCCGGGGTATCCAATTTATTGGGAGGCTTACTTTTACTTCATTTATACCCCAACTTTCTCCACAACAGGAAGCCAATGTGGCTTACAGAGTTCTCTAGTCTCAGAGAGTTCCCCAGACTGACACTGTACGCATTACACCACTGAGATTTTATTTTCTAGGCATTCACGTAATCCTTGGAATACCACACTCAGGTTTTTGAGTGGACTGAATGGGTTGGTATAAAAATAAGGGCACGAACCCAGTAAATGGGGCCATCCCAATAGTGCCAGGAGAGGAACTATAGCAGTGGTGGCGAACCTTTGGCACTCCAGATGTTATGGACTACAATTCCCATCAGCCCCTTCCAGCATGGCCAATTGACTATGCTGGCAGGGGCTGATGGGAATTGTAGTCCATAACATCTGGAGTGCCAAAGGTTCGCCACCACGGAACTATAGGATACTCGCTGGCTTAGCACCACCATGCACATTTTTTAGCCAAGATGAAATTGGACGCAAGGACTTCCTGGCAATCAAACTAAAGCTCTTGGACTCTACCTGTTCCCTATTAAGCTGGACTGCAAGTTTGGCACTACAACAGTGGACAAATCTAATTGGCATCATCAATAGATCCCCTCCCAGAGACCATTTCTCTTTCACCTACCCTTAAAACTCATTGCTTTCATCCTGTCTCTCCTCCAAGGAACTCAGTGTAATTTCAACAGGGCGAATCTGAATTTATCTTCACAAGGTGAAGATTTAACCAAGAGAGTCAACCCCCTGCAAGTTTTCGCAGGCAAGAAGAGATTCAGGATGAAGTTCAAGCCAATGTACTCCGCCAATGGGTTCTAAGAAAGAGGTGCCTATTTGAAAGTCCAAGCAAGTATTCTTCTATCGCAGGTAGCTCCCCAACTCCAAAAGAACACTGAGAACAGAACTCAGCTGCAAAGTTTACCTCTTAGAGCCCAATGGGATATATTTGGAGGCAGAGGCGGATCGCTGAAGCGTGCAGGCCTTGTTGGGATTTCTCATGTTTGGAGTGGAGCACACAGACCTGGCCAAGGTGGACCGGAGGAGAAGAAAAAAAGAGGAATGCAGAAGACCACCACAAGGACCATTGATGTATGTAGAAAGAGTTCCCTTGACATCTGATCTGCTCCAGCTTGAATCTTCTGGTAGGTAGACATTCACCACACCCAGGCCAATAGTGACAAGAAGCAGGGCCTTATTGGTGGTGACTCGCACTGTAGGACTACACTAGTAGTTCCACAATGGCTGATGTTTCCAGATGGTGATATGTATGACACTTTATTTTATAAAAACAGCACATTTAAACGAGCTGCATTTTAAGAAATAAGAATGCAATGCAGTCAAAGCTCCGCACTCTGAATATCACAGGTGCTGACGGGAGAGATGTTTGAGCACCCAGATCAAGAGAACTAACATCTAACTTCAGTTGGATTTGGTCCTGGGGTTTACTTTCAACTAAGAGTTATTTTTCCTTTAGTAAAACTTGTGAAAACTTTAGTCCTGACCCCTGAGGGTTTCTAAGGAGAAAAACCTATTGTGAACAAAGGTAGTAAAGTTCTCGTGGTTGCCCCCTCTCGCAAAGCAAGATCTATCCTGATAATTCCCCACTCTAAAAGGGACAGACCCAAGCATTTCAGGTAACAGCACCATGTATTTCTTACCGAGAAGTACCTTGTTTGCCCTTCAAGGCAGACGCCAAGGAAGCCAACGACTTGGTTTTTAAAATCTGGAGAAAGAGGAAGGAATACAACTGAGTTACAGACAAGCCAGGATACATTAGAAAATCCCAAACTGGCTCAAGTCCCCTGGAAGTAATCCATTTTGTGAAGTCTGGCCCAGTTCCACAATAGCACGGTTCTAGTCCTGGATTGCTGAATTATGTTCTACACATTCATGGTCTCCATCAAGATGGAGGCGGTTTGAGCAGCATCCGAGAATAAAGAAGAAGAGTTCAAATTTATACCCCACCTTCCTCTCCGGCAAGGAGACAGCCCCTGACAACCACAAGAAAGTGGATTCCTGGGGACACAAAACCTGCATAATAGTAGAAGACTTTGGATTTATACCCCGCCTTTCTCTGCTGTAAGGAGGCTCAAGGTGGCCTACAAGCTTTCCCTTCCTCTCCCCACAACAGACACCTGGTGAGGTAGGTGGGGCTGAGGGAGTTCAAAGAGAACTGTGACTAGCCCAAGGTCACTCAGCAGGAATGTAGGAGTGCGGAAACACATCTGGTTCAACAGAAAAGCCTCTGCCACTCAGGTGGAGAAGTGGGGAATCAAACCCGGTTCTCCAGATTAGAATCCACCTGCTCTTAACCACTACGCCACGCTGGTTGAGGCACAAAACAATTCATAAAGTTCTGCGCACTATCCCACAGGTATGTGTGTCCTGGCTCACAATGCAAGTTCTAAGAGTAGTGGTGGGCCACAAATGCACTGCTGAGCAAGACACTCTTCTCCTGCCTCCTGAATCAGTACTTACTTTCTGAGGTGTCTTCTTCGTCTTGGGTCCGCTCTCCTCTTTTGCATCTTTGTATTCCACAATTGTGGTGACCTTAACTTCAAGAGGATTTAGCAGATCATAATTAGAAAGGCAATGACTGGATTTCTATTAACTCCTACATGGGCTAGGTACAGAGTCAACCGTCTCTCAAGGACTTGGCAGAACGTTCTAGCTTAGATGGGAAGAGCCCCAGGATGTTGTATATATAACCCACAGGCTTTGCACACACACACAAACACCCCCACTGCAACTGCCAAGAAGCCACTCTAAAAACACACAATTCAATTCATGTCATGGAATCGGGTGTAGAACTGGACTCCTACTGAATTCAGTTCGCCCCCCACTAGAAGAAGAAAAAGACGACGAGTTTGGATTTATACCTCACCTTTCTCTCCTGTAAGGAGACTCAAGGTGGCTTAGAAGCTCCTTTCCCTTCCTCTGCCCACCACAGACACCTGGTGAGGCAGGTGGGGCTGAGAGAGGTCTGAGAGAACTGTGACTAGCCCAAGGTCACCCAGCAGGAATGTAGGAGTGCAGAAACACATCTGGTTCACCAGATAAGCCTCTGTCACTCAGGTGGAGGAGTGAGGACTCAACCCCAGTTCTCCAGATTAGAATCCACCAGCTCTTAACTACTACGACACAGCAGTTCACAAGACCCATCTGCTTTGGGGGCTTCTTCTAACCAATGAAGAAGAAGAAGAGTTTGGATTTATATCCCCCCTTTCTCTCCTGTAGGAGACTCAAAGGGGTTTACAATCTCCTTGCCCTTCCCCCCTCACAACAAACACCCTGTGAGGTAGGTGGGGCTGAGAGAGCTCCGAGAAGCTGTGACCAGCCCAAGGTCACCCAGCTGGCGTGTGTGGGAGTGCACAGGCTAATCTGAATTCCCCAGATAAGCCTCCACAGCTCAGGCGGCAGAGCTGGGAATCAAACCCGGTTCCTCCAGATTAGATACATGAGCTCTTAACCTCCTACGCCACTGCTTACCTCGCTTGCTGCCAGTCCTTAATAGCTTGGGATTGGGTCCCTCTCCCATCGAGCAGTCATTCTGTAGGGTTATCAAGTGGAAAGAAAAAGAGAAGGAAGAAGGGAAGAGACTGAGACTTGTATTGCTGCGGTACCTCCACAGCAAACTCATTCCAATATACTGGGTTGGTTTAAAGGCAGATTGACGACTGAAAGAGGGGGGGGGGCAGGAGTCACTGCAAGCCTTTGAAAAGCAGTGCCACAAATGAACTCGTTGACATGGCTATCAAAAGGAACCGAGTGCACCATGACCGCATTTCTGTTATGTTACGTGGAAGAAAACTTACTGCTGTCGCTGCGGCCACAACTGTGGCAGCTGCTTCCTCTTCCTTCAGATCTGCAACACAGAGACGGACCACCAGGTTAAGGTCCCTGGGTACATAAAATCTTACTTATTAGAATCATAGAGCTGGAAGAGACCACACGGGCCATCAAGCCCAATCCCCTGCGATGCAAGAAGACATGATCAAGGCACTCCGGACAGGTGGCCACCCAGCTTCTGTTTAAGAACCTCCAAAGAAGGAGACTCCACCACCCTCCGAGGTAGTGCATTCCACTGTCAAACAGCCCTTTCTGTCAGGAAGTTCTTCCTAATGTTTAGGTGGAATCTTTTTTCCTGTACCTTGAGTCCATTACCCCTGGTCCTAGTCTCTGGAGCAGCAGAAAACAAGCTTGCTCCCTCTTCAACATGACATCCCTTCAAATATTTAAACATAGCTATCATGTCTCCCCTTAACCTTCGCTTCTCCAAACATCCCCAGCTCCCTAAGTCTCTCCCTGTAGGGCATAGATTCCAGACCTTTTACCATTTTGGTAACTCTCCTCTGGACCCATCCAGCTTGTCAATATCCTTCTTGAACTGTGGTGCCCAGAACTGGAAACAATATTCCGGGAGAGGTCTAACCAATGCAGAATAGAGTGGTACTATTACATCCCTCAGTCTAGACACTAGGCTCCTATTGATGCAGCCCAGAATTGCATTGGCTTTCTTGGCTGCTGTATCACACTGCTGGCTCACATTCCAGTCGTTACCTACTAAGACTTCCAGATCCCTTTCACATGTGCTGTTGTCAGGTGTCCCCCATTAATTTGATTTTTTTCCTGCCTAAATGTAGTATCTTACATTTACCCCTGTTGAAATTCATTTTGTTAGTTTGAGCCCATCTCTCTGATCTGACTCCAGATCATTTTGAATTCTGACCCTTCCAGGAATCTTTCTTGCTGGATTAAAACAAGAATCTGGTGGTAACTTACAGAGCAACAAAAATGTATTTCCGCATAAGTTTCCACCATTCCATTCTCATCTCCTTTATTGGCAGAAATAAGTTTGCGCCAGTCAGAGGTCACTTAAGATGCGTTCGAGTGGAAATCCAATCGTAGACGCAACCCACACGATGCTGCCTTATGTGGAATCGGACCATTGAGTTTATCACAGTCAGTATTGTTTACTCTGACTGGCAGGGTCTCAGCCAGAGACCTTTCACATTGCCTACTTCCTAGTTCTTCTATAACTGGACATGCCAGGTATCAAATCTGGGACCTTCTGCGCGCCTAGCAGAGGTTCTTCTAGTGCAGTGGTGGTGAACCTTTGGCACTCCAGATGTTATGGACTACAATTCCCATCAGCCCCTGCCAGCATGCCACATGGCCATGCTGGAAGGGACTGATGGGAATTGTAGTCCATAACATCTGGAGTGCCAAAGGTTCACCACCACGGTTATAGTGAGTCACAACCCTAAAGGTTATGAACTGGACTGGAGTCACAACCCTTCTCTAAATCCAAGCTCTCTTCTCCGGAATCAAGAGCTTTGATCCAGCCAGCCCAGCACTGCCCACTCAGCCGCCCTGCAGAATCTGAGGTCCACACCCCACGCAAAAGCCCGCAGCCCCGGCCTGCCTTACTCCCGTGTAGAGGCCCCTTGGCACTCACGGATCAGGTCCTTCCTCCTCATCCGGCGCAGGACCAGGGGTCTGGTCAGGAGCTCCACCCGGAACGCCTTCTCGGCCGTCTGCAGGAGCGCCTCCAGGTCCTGCTTCATGACTTGCAGGTGGTCCTTCGCTGAGGGGGAGACAAAAAGCCCCCGAGAGAGACTTGGGACGGAGGCCCAAACTGCGCGCCCCGAAAGGCACGCTCGAACTCGGCGCCCCTTGAGCCCCTGCAAAGCCCCCCAGCCCGGACCCTTTTCTCCCGGCTCACCTTGCTGGTCGAAATCCCGCAGGAACAGACTGATCCGCTGGTCCCGCTGCTCTTTGCTCAAGAGGTTCCGATCCGGTTCCACTCCGGAGTCTCCGCTGCGCTTCTTGGTCCCGGAGTAATACTGCTTCAGCTCCATGTGGACGGCGCCAGCGACGCCCAGGCAGAAGGTGGGAAGGAGGGGAGAGGGAGGATTGATTGATTGATTGATTGATTGGGAGCCCCGTTCCGAGGGAGAGAAAAGCCCAGCCTAAGGCAAGCCCCGCCTCCTCTCTGATAATGAATGCACTGAGTAGACGTTAAGGGGCTAGTCCCCAGCAAAGAGTGGATTATCCCTTGTGGCACCAACCTTGATGTAGTGGTTAAGAGCAGGTGGATTCTAATCTGGAAAACCGGGTTTGATTCCCCACTCCTCCACCTGAGCGGCAGAGGCTTATCTGGTGAACCAGATGTGTTTCCACACTCCTATATTCCTGTTGGTGACTGTGGGCTAGTCACAGTTCTCTCAGAACTCTCTCAGCCCCACCAACCTCACAAGGTGCCTGTTATGGGGAGAGGAAGGGAAGGAGTTTTGTAAGACGCTTTGCGACTTCTTACAGGAGAGAAAGCTCTTCTGGAGGCATCTGTATTGCAAGCATTTAAAGCATCATCATTTGATAGCTATCACCTGCTAGATGACCTCCATACAGTGGCAAACTAGGACACAGCAAGGTTGTGGGGGGTTTTCCAGGCGGTGTGGCCGTGGTTTGGTGGATCTTGTTCCTAACGTTTCGCCTGCATCTGTGGCTGGCATCTTCAGAGGTGCATCCCAGAGGGAAGTCTGTTACACACTGTCCAGTGAGAAGGGAATGTTTAATAGGCTACATATTGTCCATGTCCCAGGGTGGGGAACCAATCAATAAGTGTTTGGGTGGAACTTGCTATGCAAAGGTGTGGTTGAGTGCATTGTATTTCAGGTTGGGTTGAATCCAGCTGTTTCACTGCAGACTAATAACTCCCCTCTGCGTTCATACTTTGTCAGCAGACGTCAGCTTGTTTCAAAGTCCTGAAGATTGTTCAAATGTTACCACCGATAAATGTGACAAACTGATTTTTTTTTCAGGGCAAAGGAACCAGGGACAAGATGCTGATCAGGATCATGGTTTCTCGCAGCGAAATCGATATGCTGAAAACTAAGAGCAAGTTCAAGAGGAAATATGGAAAGTCCCTCTATTACAGTGATGGCGAACCTATGGCACGGGTGCCCGAGGTGGCACTCAGAGACCTCTCTGTGGGCACACGCAAACAGAGTTCATCATGTGGGGGGGGATCGCCTCCCCCCCCACACATCTAGGCTGCCCTGGGCCGCTGGGCTTGATTATTAGCATTAAACCTAACGCCTAGTTTTGGGGAAGCAGTGTAGGTAACCCTGTTAAGTGCTGTTAAAACCCACTGATTTTCATGCGAAGAACTAAAGCACGATCCTTTACCTGGGAGTAAGCTCGGTTGCTGGCAATGGGACTTGCTTCTGAGTAAACCCTCCTAGGGTCGTGATTCACCCGTTCAAAGAGTTGCATGGTTGCTTCAAAGCAAAGCCAACAACTACCACCAAGCTTACTCCCGAGTAACGCACGCCTTGGGTCCAACCATTTTTTCTAAACTGAAGCCTCAGTATTCAGGTTAAATTGCCGTGCTGGCACTTTGTGATAAATAAGTGGGTTTTGGGTTGCAGTTTGGGCACTCGGTCTCGAAAAGGTTCGCCATCACTGCTCTATTACTTCATCCAGGTGAGCGAGGGGTCGGAAGGAGCTCACTGCTTGCCTCTGCATAGTAACCCTGGACTTCCTTGGCAATCTCCCATCCAAGCACCAACCAGGGATTTACGTATTTTTGTCTCTTTAATTCTGCACCATTTTGGAGGTTCTTTCGAGATGTGCAGGAAGGTTCATGGGATAATTTCTCTCGTCTGTTTCGCTTTCCATGCAGCAAGACACAAAGGAGGATTACCAGCGGGCGCTCCTGAACCTCTGCGAAGGAGATGACTGAAAACTGCAATGGAGAAGACCCGTCCTTGCCCGGATCTGTGTTTTCCGCTTCCCTTCTCCTCCTGCCACTCTAGCCCCATCGACGCACTAACCTCTTCTGTCTCTGTATTTACAAGTCTCGATACTGTGGGTTGCTTTCGTGTAGTCCCCCGACTCGGCTCTGTGCGGCTTTTAACTCAAGTAGCTAACCCTGTGGTGGCGAACTTATGGCACAGGTGCCAGAGGTGGCACTTCAGAGCCCTCTCTCTCTGGGCATGCGCAAACAGAGTGCCCCTCCACACACACATCTAGGCTGGCCTGGGCCGCTGGGCTCGATTATTAGCATTAAACCTAAGACCTAGTTTTGGGGAAGCAGTGTAGATAACCCTGTTAAGCGCTTTTGCTACGTTCACACCCTGCCTTGTCAGTTTCTCCTGGTGCTGTGTTTCGGTTGGATATTCAAAGAGATTCTTAAGGAGCGAAGTAAAAAAATAGTACGCAGGGATGCTGAGTTGCTTTTGTTTTAAATATACTTTACTTCGCTAAAAGGAGGGAAGGGTTACGTGGGGGGGGGGGGAACAAGAAATGCTAGACTAGCAAATGCGCAGTTAATACTACATCCTGTCTAATATCTCCTGTTCTGATCTGTAACAAAGAAAGTCAGGCAATGTACTGTCAAAAGCTTTCATGGCCGGATTCAACTGCGTGTTGTGGGTTTTCTGGGCTGTGTGGCCAGCCCGGAAAAACCCACAACCAAAAGTCAGGTAACTTTGTAACCTTACATGTTTGTGCTTCTCAGCACGCAGGCAATGGTGACCAATGGTTAAACCACAGCGTAGGTCATAAACAGTGACCTCAACATCTTGTTTGCATATAGGCAGTTAACCCTTTAGTAGCTGGATTGTCCGGCAGACACTTGCAAATCCCAGCAGTTTCTCACTTCCTCGTCTATTTTTCACATCATTCCTCTCGAAACCCCCCCCCCCCCCCCATGAGAGCCCCCAAGGAGCCGCTCTTCTGCTGGGACTCAAGCCAGAGAGGAACAACCCAAAATGCCCAGCTGAAGGAAAGGGGGAAATAAAGCAGCCGGGGGGGCGGGGGGCTGGCCGGCTGCCCCGCACGGTCGCTTGAGAACCGGAAATATCGGGGTGCCGGCAATCATGGTCTTTCCCCAATCGCAATAATTTAGAACTTCTGCCCCAATGTCCTTCTCCGCTATCAAAGCCCGGAAGTGTCGCAACCCGTGAGGTCTCCCAGCCCCAGGGACAAGATACGTCACATGGAACTCTTGCCCCTCTTCTGTAGTCCCGCCATCGGGCTCGCCTCAATTGAACATTATTGATTTGGCCGCTAGATGGCAGCATTCCCTCGCCCTGTTTTGAAGTGTCACAGCGAAGACTATAGGAGCCAGAAGTGTTCTCCTGAACGATCACCCCCGTTTTGTAGTCGTTCCGCCACCACATGGTACTTGAAAGTGTTACCGCTAATGGGGTCCCGCATGCCTCCTGTACCGGAAGCCCACCAGAATTATCCCCCCGTTCTGTAGTCTTCCCTCCACCATACGGTACCCAGAAATGTAACGCCTAATATGGTCCCCTGTGCCACATAGACCAGAAGTGTTTCACAGAATCACACCCCCCCTTCTGTAGTCTTTCCCCCACCCCTCCGTACCCCAGCCAAAGACCGGCAGCGTGACACAGAATCGTCCCCCCCTTCTGTAGTTCCATTAGAAATTTAAAATCAATAAAATAACAGTCCAAACATTCTACAAAATAATAAAATACAAGTATTAGAATGGCCTGGGTTAAACGTGGTTCTAAATTATACCCTCCCGACCACCACAAACCCTCCCAGGAAAGAAATATGGGACTGGAGGGGCTCTGAAATAAGACAGCAAAGCACCCGGGTGCATGGGCAGGAGTTTCTGCTGCAGCAAAGGCCCCAACAAAGACCCCTTTCCCACTCCCCCACCCCACCCCGAGCCCGCCATGATTAGAACGTCCATTGCCGTTAACACGATCGTTATAACGGCAATGGCTGGCAAAGGCCCCGTTAATACGATCGTTATAACGATCGGTCTAACAGCAATGGCTGGTAAAGGCAAGGGCAGTTAATGCGATCGTTATAACGCTCGTTAAACCGGCAACGGCAAGGGCAGTTAACGCGATCGTTATAACGATCGTTATAACGGCAATGGCTGGCAATAGCCCTGGTAAGGATCGTTATAACGATCGGTCTAACAGCAATGCCCGGTAATGGCCCTGGCAAGGGCAGTTAACACGATCGTTATAACGATGCTGGTAATGGCCCCATTAACGCGATCGTTATAACGATCGTTATAACAGCAATGGCCGGTAATGGCCCCGTTAACACGATCGTTATAACAGCTATTGCTGGTAATGGCCCTGGCAATGGCTCTTAACACGATCGTGTTAACGGGGCCGGTAATGGCACTCGCAATGGCCGGTAATGGACATTCTAATGATGCCTGCTCAGGGGGGCGTGGTCCGGAGGAGGGGAGGGGGCAGGAAAGGGGTCGGCTCTCCTGACCATTGTGGTCTATCAGGACGGGGTGGGGGGGGAGGTCCCCAGCCAGGGCCGGTGTGGCGGAAGTTTGGGGGTGAAAAGCAACATGCTTGAGTGGGTGGGTGGGGGGTTTCGTCCCAGAGTCCAGCCCCCCAAGCAGCAGCCCTGCTCTGCGGGGGTGGGGGGTGGGGGAAGGGGGCTGTCACCGGCGGTGTCGTTTTGCAAAGGACGGGGGGCGCGCCGAGACAGCGCGCTGATTGGGCTGTCGCCCTTCCTCCTCCCGCTTGATTGGCTGGCGGGGCAGCAAGGCGGAAACGTCCAGCCGGCCCTGTGAGCGAAGCCGGCGGCGGCGGCGGTGGGGGAGAGGAGGAGGAGGAGGAGGGGACCCTTCGGTAGGGATTGCTGCTGCTGCTGCTGCTGCAGGAGGGACGTCGTCGTCGCTGGGGGGACTCTGGCCACCCTCCTTCCCTCCACTGGCCTAATGCCCATTGGACAAGGTGGGCAGCTGCCCAGGGCATCACCTTGTGAGGGGCATCAAAATGCTGGTTTCATTTTTGGGTATTTTAGTGGTTTTCCATTTTTGGCCTGCAGGGGGCGTAGTTTTTAGGCTAGCAGCACCAAAATTTCAGCTTATCATCAGGAGACTGCCCTTATGCTACCCCAAGTCTGGTGAGGTTTGGTTCAGGGAGTCCAAAATTATGGACTCCCAAAGGGGGTGCCCCTATCCCCCATTGTTTCCAATGGGAGCTAATAGGAGATGGAGGCTACAGTTTTGAGGGTCCATAACTGTGGGCCCCCTGAATCAAACTGCACCAAACCTGGCAGGTATCACTAGGGCAGTCTCCTGATGAGACTCTGAAAGTTTTGAGACTGTACCTTCAGAAATGTGCCCCCCAGCCTGCAACCCCCATTGACAGCAATGCAGAAAACTCAATGCAGAACAAAGATTCTTGGGCAAATTTAGGGATGTTCTTGCAGGGAGGGCATTTTTGGACGTATCAGCACCAGATTTGTAGGGTATCATCTGGAGACTGTCATGATGGCACCCCCCAGGTTTGGTGCAGTTTGGTTCAGGGGGTCCAAAGTTATGGACCCTCAAAAGGGTAGCCCCCATCTCCTTAGCAAAGAATGTGGGGTACCCCCTTTGAGGGTCCATAACTTTGGCCCCCCTGAACCAAACTGCACCAAACCTGGGGGGGGGGGTCCCATTAGGACAGTTTCCAGATGATACTTGACATTTTGGTGCTGATACATCAAAAAATGCGCCCCCTGCAGGAACATCCCAGAAATTTGCCCAAGAATCTTTGTTCTGCATTGAGTTTTCTGTATTCCTGTCAATGGGGGTTGCAGGCTGGGGAGGGGCACATTTCTGAAGGTACAGTCTCAAAACTCTCTACCCAATAGTTGACCTTTTAATTTTCTATAAGCTTCTGAATAGGACAAAGGGCAAAGTGAATCCACTGACAGTCCAATAGAGGCCATTTTTTCTTCAATTATGGAAAACCAGGGGTTGGAATGGGTGTCAGAGAGCAGACGGTGGACCAGGGAATTACAGTCTGAGAGAAAATGAATTCACAGCCAGAATCTAAAAGCCCTCAGCCAAGCGGCTGATTCCAAGGAGTTTTGACCTAACTCCAGACAAAGGGCTACATAGGGCACGCAATTTGGGGATTAGCTCTCATTGGAAACAATGGGGGATGGGGCACCCCTTTTGGGAGTCCATAACTTTGGACTCCTTGAACCAAGCCTCACCAAACTTGGGGGGTAGCATAAGGACAGTCTCCTGATGATATGCTGAAATTTTAGTGCTGATATGTCTAAAAATGCACCCCCTGCATGCACCAATGTCCTGGTGCAAAATAAAATGGTCATGGTGAAGTGGCTGACCATGGGGGGGGGGGGGGGTGGCATCCAACTCAGGTTTTGCCCAGGGCTACAGTTTGCCTCGTTACGCCCCTGTTGCAGATGTTTTAATGAAAGCAAAGACAAGCAGGACAGATTTCACTGATGGTAAAAATGGCATCAGACAGCTTTAACTGGAGCGGGGAATGCTATGACCGGAAAGCGAGTGCAGAAAAAGGCTCATTTTCTGGTAGCCACCTGCTTGGCCTTTAACGGCACAGAAACCCCCAAAAAGGGACTCTTGTGAAGGTTTTAATTGGTGGGCAAGGCCATGTTGAAGCAGTGATTCTCAAAGTAGACCACCTTGTAGGATGCAATGCAAAACAACTGACAGACACACAGTCAACAGTGTCTTTTTGACAGGGTCTGACAGTCCATAGGAAAGCAATTGTTGAGTCTGCATGCAGATATCAAATGTGCAACCTGTGACCCTCAACATATTTATTCTTGGCTGATGCTTTTTATTTATTTCAAGAGTTTTAACCCTGTTTTTCTGCCCACTGGGACCCAAAACAGGGGCATAATGCCCATTGGGCAAGGTGCCCAGGGCGCCACTTTGTGGTGGGCACCAAAAATGCAGGGTTCGTATTGGGGTATTTTTAGTGGTTTTCCGTTTTTGGCCTGCAGGGGGAGCTGTTTTTAGGCTAGAGGCACCAAAATTTCAGAGTTTTTTCGTGAGCCCCTACTGATGATACCACCCAGGTTTGGTGAAGTTTGGTTTAGGGAGTCCAAAGTTATGGACTCCCAAATGTGTCCAAAGTGCCTCATCCCCTCCCATCCTCCCAATGGGAGTTAGGAGATGGGGGCTACAGTTTTGATGGTCCATAACTTTGGCACCCCTGAACCAAACTGCACCAAACCTGGAGGTTATCATTAGGGCAGTCTCCTTATGAGATCCTGAAAGTTTTGAGATTGTGCCTTCAGAAATGTGCCCCCCCCCACCTGCAACACCCATTGACAGCAATGCAGAAAACTCAATGCAGAGAAAAGATTCTTGGGCAAATTTCTGGAATGTTCCTGCATGGAGTGCATTTTTGGATGTATCTGCACCAAAATTTCAGGATATCATCTGGAGACAGTCTTGATGGCACCCCCCAAGCTTGGTGCATTTTGGTTCAAAGGGGCCAAAGTTATAGACCCTCAAAAGCATAACCCCCTTAGTACACCTTAGTACACATGCCTTAGCACACCTTAGTACACCTTAGTACACCTGCCTTAGTACACCGTAGTACACCTGCCTAAGTCCACCTGCCTAATTACACCTTAGTAAACCTTAGTACGCCGGCCTTAGTACACCTTAGTACACCTGCCTCAGCACACCTTAGTACACCTGCCTTAGCACACCTTAGTACACCTGTCTTAGTACACCTTAATACACCTGCTTTGGTACACCTTAGTACACCTTAGTACACCAACCTTAGTGCACCTTAATACACCTGCCTAAGTACACCATAGTACATTTTAGTACACCTGCCTTAGTACACCTTAATACACCTGCCTTAGTACACCTTAATACACCTTAATACACCTGCCTTAGTGCACCTTAATACACCTGCCTTAGTACACCTTAATACACCTTAATAAACCTGCCTTAGTACACCTTAGTACACCTTAATACACCTGCCTTAGTAAACCTTAATACACCTGCCTTAGTACACCTTAGTACACCTTAATACACCTGCCTTAGTGCACCTTAATACACCTTAATACACCTGCCTTATTGCACCTTAGTACACCTTAATACACCTGCCTTAGTACACCTTAGTACACCTTAATACACCTGCCTTAGTACACCTTAATACACCTTAATACACCTGCCTTAGTACACCTTAATACACCTGCCTTAATACACCTTAATACACCTGCCTTAGTACACCTTAGTACACCTTAGTACACCTGACTTAGTACACCTTAGTACACCCTAATACACCTGCCTTAGTGCACCTTAATACACCTTAATACACCTTAACACACCTGCCTTAATACACCTTAATACACCTGCCTTAATACACCTTAATACACCTGCCTTAATACACCTTAATACACCTGCCTTAATACACCTTAATACACCTTAATACACCTGCCTTAATACACCTTAATACACCTGCCTTAGTACACCTTAATACACCTGCCTTAATACACCTTAATACACCTTAATACACCTGCCTTAATACACCTTAATACACCTTAATACACCTTCCTTAATACACCTTAATACACCTTAATACACCTGCCTTAATACACCTTAATACACCTTAATACACCTGCCTTAATACACCTTAATACACCTGCCTTAATACACCTGCCTTAATACACCTTAATACACCTGCCTTAATACACCTTAATACACCTTAATACACCTTAATACACCTGCCTTAGTACACCTTAGTACACCTTAATACACCTGCCTTAGTACACCTTAGTACACCTTAATACACCTGCCTTAATACACCTTAATACACCTGCCTTAATACACCTTAATACACCTTAATACACCTGCCTTAGTACACCTTAGTACACCTTAATACACCTGCCTTAATACACCTTAATACACCTTAATACACCTGCCTTAATACACCTTAATACACCTTAATACACCTTAATACACCTGCCTTAATACACCTGATAAAACTGATAAAAACTATGGTGTTGCCCAAGATACTGTATTTATTTCAAAATTTACCTGTAATATATAGTCCAAAAACAATCGCAGAATGGAGAAAAGATCTTCTGAATTTTGTATGGAATAAGAAGAGACATCGCATTAAGTATGTATTGCTAATAGAAAACAAAAAAAGGGCAGGCTTCGCCTTTCCGGACCTACAAACATATTATGACGCGGCAGCGATGCTTTGGGTTCGAGAGTGGATAAATCTAGACAATGAAGAACTTCTAGATATAGAGGGTCACAATATCAGGGCAGTATGGCACGAATACCTTTGGCCTACTAGAAAAGAAAAGGATAGGACGTTCAACAACCATATATTTAGGAGAGCGTTGTTAACCGTTTGGGAGAAATATAAATACTCCTATTATAGTAAATTACCTTACTGGGTGTCAAGAACCGAGAGTTGCTTAAATATTCAAAATAATAGCAACAAACCTTGGGTAACATATTCTGATATTCTAACTTGGACGCAAGACAACACACGACTCAAAGAAAGACAAGAGATAACAATTGGGCAAGAAATATGTCATTGGTTTACTTATCAACAAATACAAACACAATATAGGAAAGATATGACAGACTGGACAATTAATAAAAAACCAACCGAGTTAGACAAAATATTACTATTAGAACCAAACAAAGGACTCTCCAAATTATATAAGTTGTTAGTGAATTTACAAACAGAGAAAGAAAATGTAACAGATGTTATGGTGAAATGGGCACAGGACATAAGGAAAACAATAGCATATGAAGACTGGGAATTCAGCTGGGAAATAAATGCAAAATTCTCAGCAAGCTTAGAGTTGAGGGAAAACTCTTAAACTATACCATCGATGGTACCTAACCCCAACTCAATTGGCAAAAATGAATAGAAATACTAATTCGAGCTGTTGGCATTGTCATAAAGAAGAGGGAAATATGATGCATATGTGGTGGTTTTGTCACAAAATTAGAAATTTTTGGGTGATTGTACATGAAAATATAAAAAAAATAATGAAAATACAAATAGATTTTGCGCCAGAAATATATTTATTGAATATAGGAATTGGGAAAATTCCTAAAATAAATATTGAACTGTTCTTGTACATGACCACAGCGGCGAAAGTTTTGATAGCCAAAAACTGGAAAGGAGAAGGCTATTTAACAAAAGAAGAATGGTTACTTAAAATAACAGGCTATATGGATATAGATAGGCTGTCAATTAAATTTAAAGAATTACCTTGGAATAAATTTGAGAGGACATGGAAAGATTATCTTCAGTTTATAGATAAGGATAAAAAACAA
Organism: Sphaerodactylus townsendi; assembly: GCF_021028975.2. Taxonomy (NCBI): domain Eukaryota; kingdom Metazoa; phylum Chordata; class Lepidosauria; order Squamata; family Sphaerodactylidae; genus Sphaerodactylus; species Sphaerodactylus townsendi. The sequence goes on from NC_059438.1 coordinate 16,937,227, forward strand.
ACAGTTAATAAAATTGTGCTTAAAGAAAACTGAAGTAATGGTATACTATAATACAGTATGTTTAATAAGTATAATGACTTAGTTTGAATACATTATTAGAAGAATCTATACAATAACAATTATAATAACTCTTACTAGAAAATGTTTTTTTTTATTGTTTAATTCTCAGATCCAACTACCAATGCGGAAGTCTAAAAGCTGTAAAGATAGATGGAATCAAACCAAGCATTTTGTTTAAAAGATAAGATGATAGAACTGGAGAAACTGGCTTCGTAGAAAAAAAAATGGAATAACTTTATTTATTTTGTACAAATGTAATGGGAATATAATTGCTTACTTTTGTGTATATTTATTTTTTAAATAATAAAGTTTATGGGGAAAAATACACCTTAACATACCTTCGTTAATACACCTTAATACACCTTAATACACCTGCCTTAGTACACCTTAATACACCTTAATACACCTGCCTTAATACACCTTAATACACGTGCCTTAATACACCTTAATACACCTTAATACACCTGCCTTAATACACCTTAATAAACCTGCCTTAATACACCTTAATACACCTTAATACACCTGCATTAATACACCTTAATACACCTGCCTTAATACACCTTAATACACCTGCCTTAATACACCTTAATACACCTTAATACACCTGCCTTAATACACCTTAATACACCTTCCTTTACACCTTAATACACCTTCCTTAATACACCTTAATACACCTTAATACACTTTCCTTAATACACCTTAATACACCTTAATACATCTGCCTTAATACACCTTAATACACCTTAATACACCTGCCTTAATACACCTTAATACACCTGCCTTAGTGTACCTTAATACACCTGCCTTAATACACCTTAATACACCTTAATTCACCTGCCTTAATACACCTTAATACACCTGCCTTTAAATGCCACACCTTAATACACCTGCCTTAGTGCACCTTAATACACCTGCCTTAATACACCTTAATACACCTTAATTCACCTGCCTTTTAATACAATCTTTTGTTAATACAACCTTTAATACACCTGCCTTAATACACCTTAATACACCTCCCTTAATACACCTTTTAATACACCTTCCTTATCATTGACACCTTAATACAACAACAGCCTTAGTGCACCTTTTAATACACCTGCCTTAATCACAATCTTTTAATACAACCTGCTCTTAGTACACCTAATCTTAATACAACCTGCCTTAGTAATAATCTTTTACTACACCTGTAATCACACCTGGGCCTTAATACACCTTTAATACACCTTAATACACCTGCCTTTAATACAATCTTTTGCAGAATACACCTGCCCTTTAGTGCAACCTTAATACACCTGCCTTTTAATACACCTTGCATACACCTTTTTTTTAATACACCTGTCCCTTTACTACACCTTAATACACCTGCCTTATTACACCTGCCTTAATACACCTTTCAACACCTGCCTTAATACACCTTAATACAACTTAATACACCTGCCTTAATACACCTTAATACACCTTTAATACACCTGCCTTAGTGCACCTTAATACACCTGCCTTTACACCTTAATACACCTTAATACACCTTAATACACATGCCTTAGTACACCTTAATACACCTTAATACACCTGCCTTAATACACCTTAATACACCTGCCTTAGTACACCTTAATACACCTGCCTTAATACACCTTAATACACCTTAATACACCTGCCTTAATACACCTTAATACACCTGCCTTAGTGCACCTTAATACACCTGCCTTAATACACCTTAATACACCTTAATACACCTGCCTTAATACACCTTAATACACCTGCCTTAATACACCTTAATACACCTTAATACACCTGCCTTAGTACACCTTAGTACACCTCAATACAACTGCCTTAATACACCTTAATACACCTGCCTTAATACACCTTAATACACCTGCCTTAATAACCTTAATACACCTTAGTACACCTGCCTTCGTGCACCTTAATACACCTTAATACACCTGCCTTAGTACACCTTAGTACACCTGCCTTCGTGCACCTTAATACACCTTAATACACCTGCCTTACTGCACCTTAATACACCTTAATGCAGCTTAATACACCTGCCTTAGTATACCTTAATACACCTGCCTTAGTACACCTTAATACACCTTAATACATCTTAATACACCTGCCTTAGTGCACCTTAGTACACCTGCCTTAGTGCACCTTAATACACCTTAATACACCTGCCTTAGTACACCTTAATACACCTGCCTTACTACACCTTACTACACCTTACTACACCTGCGTTAGTAAACCTTAATACACCTTAATACACCTGCCTTAGTACACCTTAGTACACCTGCCTTGGCACACCTTAGTACACCTGGCTTAGTACACCTGTCTTGGCACACCTTAGTACACCTTAGTACACCTGGCTTAGCACACCTTAATACACCTTATTACCCCTGCCTTAGCACACCTTAGTACACCTTAGTATACTTTCCTTAGCACATCTTAGTACACCTTAGTACACCTGCCTTAGTACACCTTAGTACACCTGCCTTAGCACACTTTAGTACACCTTAGTACACCTGCCTTAGCATACCTTAGTACACCTGCCTTAGCACACCTTAGCACACCTTAACACACTTGCCTTACCACACCTTAGTACAGCTGCCTTAGCACACCTTAGTACAGTTGCCTTAGCACACCTTAGTACAGCTGCTTTAGCACACCTTAGTACAGCTGCCTTAGCACACCTTAGTACACCTTAGTACAGCTGCCTTAGCACACCTTAGTACACCTTAGTACACCTCAGTACTAAGTATTTAATACACCTGCCTTAGTACACCTCTGTACACCTGCCTTAGCACACCTTAGTACACATTCTTTAGCACATCTTAGTACACCTTAGTACACCTGCCTTAGCACACCTGCCTTAGCCCCCATCTCCCATTCTTTCCAGTGGGAGCTAAGGAGATGGGGGCTCCCCTTTTGAGGGTCCATAACTTTGTCCGCCCTGAACCAAACTGCACCAAACTTGTGGGTAGCATAAGGACAGTCTCCTGATGATACGCTGAAGTTTTGGTGCCGATATGTCTAAAAATGTACCCCCTGCAGGCACCAATGTCCTGGTGCAAAAAAATGTTTTGGTTGCGGTGGGGTGGCCGCCCATTGGGGAGGGGGGCATCCAACTCAGGTTTTGCCCAGGGCTCCAGTTTGCCTTGTTACACCCCTGCTTCCCTCCCTCCTCGCTGGCCCTGGTGGGCGGGGGCGAGAGGTGCTGGCAGTGGATGAGCGCTCGGCTGGGTGGTCCTGCTGGGCGGTGGGTCCGTCGCTTGCTGGGGGGCAGGAGGAGGGGGCAGCTGCTGCGTGGGGGCAGTTCTGGTCCCGGGAAAGGGAGGCGTGCATGGGGCTGATTTTGTCCGCCCCTTTGCTCATTCCACAGGAGGAGGAGGACGGGAGGAAGGGTCGCTGCTGCTTCTCCTGCTGGAGGTTCGTCGTCGTCGCCGCTGGGGGGGACTCTGGCCGCCCTCCCTCCCTCCCAAGTGCGAGATTACTTGTCGTATTGAATCTAGGCCAGGGCAGAGTAAAAAAAAAACTACTGAAATGCAAAACTCTTACAATCGCTCAAGACAAGAATCGTAGCGACTTGCAGATGCTCGGCTGGAATGTTGATTCCTGGTGGAAATAAGGAGTGTTGCCTTGACGGCTATCGGTGAAAAGTATTCTCGGAGGTAGGGGATGGAGAATGGCCGGTTTTGAGGGGTTATCAGGAAGGCACTTTGAAATGTTTCCGTTCTTGGATGGGAGCCCTTTTTTCTAACAAGCCTCTTTGAAAAATATGTCTAGGCAAGAGAAAGCTGTCCGGTTTGGAAAAGAGTTTACCAGCCAAGCCTGGTGAATCTCGCAGGGTCCATTTTTAATGTTCTTTTAACTATCTATTTTCAGGAAGGAAAACACATGGCAGGAAAAGTCATACCTGTAAATAAAATTCTCTGCATAGGGGAAAATAGGGTGTCAAGGGTAAATCTGGAATCCAATTCTACCTAACATATTGCCTTTCCTCTTTGCGAGGAATCTTGAGAAGCAACATTGGGGTACCGGATCGGCTGCATTTAGCCTCGTGCAGTTCAGGAAACTTTCTGCTAAACATACAAACTCCGTCAGCCTCTCTCTGGAGTACGGCAGTATGAAACATTAGCCTACCTTACAGGGTTGTTGGAAAGAGTCGTGAGCTTATAGAAGTACTTAGACTATGGCTTATGCTTGTTGTTAGAATTACTTCCTTACTCTAACCTTTGAGGCTCAAAGTGCCTTTAAAAAAAAACATTGGCTCGTCTTTCTGGTGTTCGCAGTCGTGATGCTCTGAATGGAGAAAGGGGGTTCAGTGGATCTTTCACCCCAACGCCTCCTCCACTAGCCTACCTTACAGGGTTCTTGGAAAGAGTCGTGAGCTTATAGAAGTACTTAAACTATGGTTCATGCTTGTTGTTAGAATTACTTCTGATCTGGAGAACCAGGTTGGATTCCCCGCTCTGCCACTTGAGCTGTGGTGGTTTATCTGGGGAACTAGATTAGCCTGTGCTTTCCAACACACACCAGCTGGGTGACCCTGGGCTAGTGAGTCACAGTTCTTCGGAGTTCTCTTGGCCCCACCCACCTCACAGGGTGTTTGTCGGGGTGGGGGGAAAGGAAAGGAGATTGTAAGCCCCTTTGAGTCTCTTTACAGGAGAGAAAGGGAGGGGTAATAAATCCAAACCCTCCTTCTTCTTTTCTTGGGTTGTGACTTGGAAAATAGCAAACTGAAACACCATATTGGAAATCTGATACCTGTATCATTCGATTGCAGGCATCTGTTTGGATACTAAAGAGTATGGTTGTTCCATTTTGCCCATTTGTACTTCAGAAAGTCCTGTGATTTTCCAAAGATTAAAATCATGGTTGGGTACATAGAAGAGCAAGGCTGGCTGTTTACCTAAGACAGTGATGGTGAACCTTTTTGAGACCGAGTGCCCAAATTGCAACCCAAAATCCACTTATTTATCGCAAAGTGCCAACACGGCAATTTAACCTGAATACTGAGGTTTTAGTTTGGAAAAAATGGTTGGCTCCGAGGCGCGTGTTACTTGGGAGTAAGCTTGGTGGTAGTCGGTGGCTTTGCTTTGAAGCAACCATGCAACTCTTTGAACTGGTGAATCACGACCCTAAGGAGGGTTTACTCAGAAGCAAGCCCCATTGCCAGTAACCGAGCTTACTCCCAGGTAAAGGATTGCACTTTAGTTCTTCCCGTAAAAATCAGTGGGATTTAACAGCACTTAACAGGGTTACCTGCACTGCTTCCCCAAAACTAGGTCTTAGGTTTAATGCTAATAATCTCCCTGAAATAATTACACTATTATCACACTGGGAGCCTGACGGGGGAAGGGGAAGGTGTGTGGAGGGAGAGGGAAGTAAAACTTTCACTTTCTGAAACCCAATAAACTCCCCACCACAAATTAGAAGTAAAGAGGCAGTAAAGGAAGGCAATCCTGAGCAAGAATGCTGTGCAAGGGGTGGGATAACTTCAGGAAAGCTAAATGGTGGAGCAGCCATCTGATCTGCGGTTTTTCCTTCATGTGTCATCACAGCACTTGACTTCCCACAAAAATGCAACAGCAACAGAAAAATACAAGCAGTTCTAGCAAAGACCTCTCTAGCATCTCTGCCGCCTCTGCCCCCCCCCCCCCCGGGCAGCAGCCACCCCCCGGAGCACAGGCACCAGGTTTGCCAGCCGAATCCTTCTTGCTCACTGAGGTGCGCACACATCAAGCCCAGCAGCCCACGACAGCCTAGACGTGTGTATGTGTGTGGGGCAATTTCCCCGCTCCCTCATGACAAACTGTTTGCGCATGCCCACAGAGAGGGCTCTGAGTGCCACCTCTGGCACCCGTGCCATAGGTTTGCCACCACTGGTATAGTTGAATCGCGTTAGATCTCAGAAGCTAGGCAGGGTCAGCACTTGGATGGGAGACGGCTAAAGAGGGCTCTGCAGGGGAAGGAAACAGATTTTGGATTTATACCCCATTTTTCTCAGCCATAAGGAGTCTCAAAGTGGCTTACAAACTCCTTTCCCTTCTCCACAGAATGGACACCTTTAGGTAGGTGGGGCTGAGAGAGTTTGTAAAGAACTGACTAGCCCAAAGTCACCCTGCTAGCTTCATGTGGAGGAGCGGGGAATCAAACTGAGTTCTCCAGACTAGAGTCCACCACTCCTAACCACTACACCACACCGGCTTTCCCGTGTTTATCTACTGAGTACCAAACCACCTGTTTCTCACTTGCTGGGGATCCCATAAGCCAGCAGTGATATGTATGTAAACAAATTCTGATTGTAGTTGCACCACTACTGCCGTTCCACCAGAGGTCTCCCCATGCAACACTCTGCAGTTGCAGCTGCTCTGTTCAACCACCTCTATGATCTATTGTGGGGTTTGCTCAACCCTTTCTTCCCAATGCAGAAATATATCAACCTCTGGCAGACTGTTCTTAATGGGTCTTATTTATTTTGCAGATAACATTTTAAAAAGTCATCAGAATACAGTATGAGTGTAGGATATTCGTACCTACAAGCCCGCATCACAACAGCAATTATTACTCAAACATATGAACAGAAAACGTAATAAAGACAAAAATCAGTGTTTGAACTTCCTCAGTTTCTTGGGGTGCAATCCTCAAAACTGGTCAGCCGGCGGAAGCGTCTAGCCAGGTGAACTGCAGAACAGGTTCATGAGGATAGTGGCCTCCGTTCAAGCACATCAGAATTTAAACACGAGCTCACTGAAGTATATACAAATGTCATCAAATCAACAATAACACGACCACACCGTTTTCAAAGAAATACAGAGCTACCCCCCACATCGTACATTCTCCTTTGCAGTTCCAGAAATCAAGAAAGGCACCATAATCGATTGTTTACAAAATGCAACCGAAGACAGGACAATGTTCCTGACCTTCGAATTTTAATGGGTCTTATTTTTAAGACAGTAGAGAAAAAAAAAACCCCTTTTAAAACACCCACAAAAACATTAATTAGAAACATGTAAACTCTTGCATTGTTTTCAGGAACGTTGGGTGTAAACACAAAGGGAATATAAAACGTTAGACAAATTCTACCCCCCCCCCAACCCCTAATGAAAAAATCTCTACTTACAAAAATATAAAAATAATATCCTAATTGCCACTTTTCGAGCACAGGATTTGGCGATACCTCCAGGTTTTGGCATGTTAGTCCCTCCCGAGCAAAGCCAGGTTTCAGGAAAGAAGTGCAATCCTTTTGAGAAGTCTCACTGAAATATCCCAACCTTGACAAGGTGCAGCCTTTCACCTGCTCCAGAGTTACTTAATGCTTACAACACAGTCAAAATGAAGAATGTTGGGCACCCAAGGAGATCACACTTTTCCTCTCCTCATGAGGTGTGAGCAGGATGAAGGCTGGAAAGTTAACAAGCTGAAACTGCGACATCTCTCGTCTACGACAAAACAATGCCAACTGCTTGTTGTTTTATGGCCTTCGGTACTATATAATTGCCTCCCCTACTTGTAAAATGCCAATCCCTTTCAGAACAGGCATCCCTGTGTTTTTTGATGTTCAATGTTAGGGCTAACCCTATGAGCCCATGTAGTGAGATGTGACCTCATGACATCAATACAGATGTATTGATGCTCACCTACTACTTAGTAAACTGCTATAAAATATAGTGCCTTGCTTACATTGGTTGTCTCGGCCTTTGAGGCAGAAGACTCTCTTATTTTGCTGCAGTTCAACACATCTTTGTACTCTCTTACACTTCTTGCCTCTGACGTCTGTCATCGGTATTCGAGTCTTCAGTTCTTGGTCCTGATACAATAACGCGCTTTATCGAAACTATGAAGTCTGATCTGGGTGGCTGTGTTTGCCAATGCCCCTCGCCAGATTTGGTGGTTGGCTTTTTGGAAGTTCACACAGGTCTACAGCCAAGTCAGGACAATTGCCAGTAATTTCTAACTGAAGGACTGGTGGAACTATTTGCTTGTATGAGAATTTGAGTGGTACCAAGAAGGGTTACAAATACGATGCTAAGAAGATGTACAAGCTGTGATACACCAATGAACACAGTAGTTTCATCATATCATAAAGTCAACCCCAACTACAGGACACAAAACCCACTCTGGCAGGTAGCAAAACCCACTCTGGTTAGCAGTGCTCAAGGCCTATTTGCCATGACAACCTATTAGATGTCATTGGAGAATGCACCTTGGAGAGATTGAAGCTTAACAATTTTGAACAGCCAAATCCTTCAGATTGGTGTCCTTGTTACACAGTTCAGTTTGGGTGTTCCCATCATCAATCCTATATCCTTTCCAGAGGGAGAAGCATCAAGAGGTAACAACAGGGCTCTGGCAACTGTATTAGGGATTGGATTTAAGGAGATAACTTTTTTTGCTAAGCAACCAGTCTGGGGGCCATTTTGGTTGGAAACTACAGACTTGCTAGGGAGGCTATATAGAGAGACAATAATATATTTTTGTTTGGAAAGTTGGCCATCTTTCAACTAGCTATGATAATTTAACCCTGGGACTTATTCGTGAGCAGTTTGATGTCTTTCTCCTAGCACCAGTGTTTGGTATGCAGTCAATGTAAATCTAATGTCGGCATTTTATATTTTCCATTAGACAGGAACTGATTCCAAGTGACAGTGTTGTCCCTTGTATGACTCATTTACGCTGTGACTTCCCAAAGGTACACAGAGCCAAATTCAACAAACCAGCACCAATCTGATTATCTTTGTTCTCGTACTTTGAAGCCCTTAATTTCTTTCCTCGTGCTCACGAAGCAGACGAACTGGTATTATTCATTTCCATGCAAAGACTCTGGATATTACTATCCTCATGCTGAAACAACCTAGCCCACGTTTGAAAGGCAAAAATCAAAAGCCAGACAGAGCATAATTTTGGCAACTTCTTGAACCCCCCCCCCCCCCAACACACATAAAAATCAACACACATTTATTTTTTTGCTGCTAATGCTCAAATCAGGAGGCTTAACAGAATCATATCGAGCCTGATCCACCAAGAACCTCCAGCCCAGACTCTCTCAAGTAATAACCTACAAGATCATGCAAGTAATATTTCAGCCCAGTTATTGGCTTGTTGTTTCTGTGTAGAAGGTAAGGTTGCTTTTTTTTTAGTATAGAAAGGTGTTTATATTATATAGCATCCCTGTTTACCTTGTTTGGCCATTCCAGCCACAGAAACCAACCATATAATTTCTCATGAAGGCACAAAAATCTTGAGTTCTTTTACTTTCCTGTTCTTACTTGCATCTTTTTTTTCATGATGTTAACACATATATATGCCACAATGTACTCAGATTTCATACCTGGGCTCTAGCTACTATATTAAGGATTGGATTTAAGGAGACAAAAAGCATACCCCCCTCCCCACCCCAATCACAGCTTAGTTTTATTTTCCAAGTTCATTCCGGGGGGGAAAACCCCCAAGGCTTTGTTTTGCTTAAGAATATTCTTCAAGGAACTTTATATGAAAAGTTTTCACTTTCTCCAGCAGGATCTTTAGCTTCTCGACAGGCGGGAGAATCGTCATCCTGGGAAAACAAGAAAAGGTATTTTAAATCTGTGCGGTAGAGATGAAAAAAGAAGAAGAAACAAAGAACGGAGGCTCAGCGAAGCTGGTGACTGCCGAAGCAGAGCGGCCCCTTTCTAGGCCCAGTGATTTCAGTGGACTTAAAAGGGTGTAACTGTACTCAAGACTGCCCTGTGAATCTGCAACACCCTCGGAGATGCTTGTCAAAGAACCCTGTACCTGAAGTGATACGTTCCTTCTCTTTGGCCAAACCCGCTGCCAGGAACCACACAGATCCCCGTTTCTTCCAGTGGACTTAAAAGGGTGTAACTGTACTCAAGACTGCCCTGTGAATCTACAACACCCTCGGAGATGCTTGTCAAAGAACCCTGTACCTGAAGTGATACGTTCCTTCTCTTTGGCCAAACCCGCTGCCAGGAACAACACAGATCCCCGTTTCTTCCAGAAGTTTCATACAGTAGAACATGTCAGGAGCCATTTTGTGAACCTGAAGAGATTGTAATAAAATACACTGAGCAAATACTGATGCAGCAGCAACCAAAAGTGTCCTCCCTTTCCTTTTCTTAGGTTTTTTAAAACGCAGATTCTGAACAAAAATTGATACCATAAAATAAAATAAATATACTACAGAATAAAATATTTCTGAAAGTTCTTTCCCAAATACTTCTGCATTGGCTCCCATATACTTCAGTTATCTGATTTATTTAGAATCTACCTTTCTCACTGCAAAGGCGGATTATACAGGGTGCCCATGCATGATAGGAAGAGAACTCTAATAAGCAATGTGATAGTACTAAGATTACACAAACTGAAACAAAGTATAAATATGAGATGTATGTTAAACAGTGCAGAAAATGGTACTACATAAATAGTCAGTGAAAGCACAATAATATGCACTGCAAAGAGATAATATGTACTATACACAGCTGTAAAACCCACAGTCTCCCTGAACCATACCATTATAACATAGCCCTGATGGAGCTCTCTGCCAGAGCCAAAATGGAAGTTAACATTTCACCCATACTTTCAAATTCATTTACACTTAGGATTGTCTCATTTTCTCAGAGAGCCAGCATGGTGTAGTGGTTGCGAGCAGGTGCACTCTAATCTGGAGAACCGGGTTTGATTTCCTACTCTGCCACTTGAGCTGTGGAGGCTTATCTGGTGAATTAGATTAGATTGTGGACTCCAACACATGCCAGCTGGGTTACCTTGGGGTAGTCACAGTTCTTCGGAGCTTTCTCAGCCCCACCCACCTCACAGGGGGTTTGTTGTGAGGGGGGAAGGGAAAGGAGATTGTAAGCCTCTTTGAGTCTCCTTACAGGAGAGAAAGGGGGGATATAAATCCAAACTATTCTTCTTCTCTTGTTCGCTAGTACAATGTCTCACCTTTGCAGTCTCGATGGCTTTGGCAGGGATAAAGATACGTGGGAAAGCATACATTGCTCCCTGAAGCGGATTGCAGTGGATGCCCGGTACTTGATTAAACATGTCTTCAGCGAGTTTGGCTTTCCTTGCCAGGTTGTTCAAGACAGATTCCTTTTCCTGTTTCAGCCAATGGGAACAGATTCAGGCCAAATAGCCAAATAAACCACCCGATGCATAACAACACTCCTAGCAAGTTGTGTTTCCCCAGAGAGCCTGAACGTAGTCCTCGCTTTTCGGCACGGAATGAATCGGAGGCATAAAAACCAACCAGAACTGTGCAAAAATCAGAAAGAGAAAATAGACCCACCCACCCCCGGTACTAGCAGGATAACAATCTATACTTTCAGGGCAAGGAAAGAAAAAGAAAGTAAGTGGAAACAGAGCCTCAACACAAATCTAAGACACGGGGAAGATTCTCGAGCATAGTAGCTATGTATGTTGTGCTAAATATGCATGGATCTGTGGGTCATGTGTGGGTGGCATAGCATTTTATCAGAAATACAACCCGCTGCTTCCCATATCTGTATCTCCCTCCCAAATTCTCTTTGGCAATAGGCCATGCCTGGATGCTCTTGCAGTATATTCCCATGGAGCAGGGGAGGGGGAGGGGAAGGGAGAGAGGGAGGGGAAGGGAGAGAGAGACTTCAGACTCTATTTCCCAGCTGCAGTTCATCATTCCTGCTGTCTCAAAACTCATGCCCTCCTTTTACAAATATCTCATGAGCCTATGAAGAAGGGCAAGGAGGATTAATCTCTTAAAACATCAAACCATTTGAAAACTAAAGATGGCCGAAGACCAGGCTTAAAAATTAAACAAAAAACACCATACAAAATTAAGGACATGTGCCGATGACCTTAAATGATCCTTTAGAATGTATAGACAGAGTTAATTGTGATATTATCAGACTCTGAAGAAGTAAATGGTTTAAAAATTAATCTAATTTAAGGACTGTCTATAGCAGGGGTCTGTAACCTGTAGTTCTCCAGATGTTCATGGACTACAATTCCCATCAGCCCCTGCCAGCATTGCCAATTGGGAGGGG